>NW_027526385.1:83002700-83751033 GCF_048455015.1 Haemaphysalis longicornis | reverse complement strand
GATAGGAGAAAATAAAAGAAGTGAAAAAAGAAAAAAAAAGGAGGAAGCGTGTGCGTTGGGGTCCGTCAGTGCGACACGTGAAAAGTCTATGGGCGGTTGTACAGTGCAAGAATGGTCTGGTCCTATATCAGCTCAGCGACGCCGATGTCATTGAGATATTCAAATAATGCGGTTAGCACTTTACGCTGAGAGGAGGGAGATGGCCATGGTACCAGAAGTGCTTTTAAAGTCAAGGAACTGTGGTTGAGGCACTCGATCTTCTGTGCGAGGTTATTTCTTGCTTGATAGTATGTAGGACACTCCAGTAAAATGTGCTCGACGGTTTCTGGTGAACCGCAGTTGTCACAATAGGGGTTCGAGGTTAGGCCAAGGCGATAGCGGTAGGTATGTGTTAGCGCCACGTTGAGACGTAAGCGATGGAGCAAAGTCTCTAGCCGACGTGGAAGTCGCTCCGGTAACCTCAGTGCCAAAGTTGGGTCGACATGATGCAGGAATGGGTGCTGGTTTTCCGGGAGAGACCAGAAGGTGCTTCTTTCCCTGAAAACAAGCTACTTGCTAGCCTAGAGGCATCGTGCTTCGTGGAGAAAATGTTCCTCGCGATCCGAAGTTGCAATCCTCTCTTGGCAGCCTCATCTGCTTTTTCACTGCCTATGATGCCGCAGTGGGCAGGGATCCACTGCAGTATCACGCGGTGTCCGGGACACAAACTAGATGATTTAAGTAAGAGTCATCGCGGGATATATGTTCATGAATGCTGAAGCAGCTGGCACGTCGAAGAGTTTGCAGTGCTGCCTTCGAATCCGTAAAGATTACCCACTGTGCTGGCTGCTGGCGGAGAATATAGCGAAGTGCTTGTTTGATGGCATGAAGCTCAGCAGATGTAGATGATGTTGGGCGCTCAAGACGGTATGAGAGCGCTTGGCCGGTGGATGTAATGAAGAGCCCACAAGAGCTGCAGTCAGGCGTAGATGATCCATCAGTAAAAATGTGGGTCATACGAGAGTATTGGTCACTGGTATGGGCAAGTGTTAGTTGAAGGAGGCATATCTGAGGCATAACTTTTTTTGATGTGAGTCCAGGTATGTTTAATTTTATCCATAGGGGTGATAGAGTCCAAGGTGGGAAATCATACATACATACATACATACATACATACATACATACATACATACATACATACATAAATACATACATACATTCATACATCATCATAATCATCACCAGCCTATCTACGCCACTGCAGGGCAAAGGCCTTTCCCATTACTCTCCAATCACCCCAGTCCTGCGCTAATTGCGACCAATTTATCCCCGCAAACTTCTTGATCTCATCTGCCCATCAACTTTCTGCTGCCCCCAGCAACGGTTGCCTTCTCTAGGGATCCACTCTGTCACCCTTAATGACCAACGGTTATCTTGCCTTCGCAATATATGCCCTGCCCACGTCCATTTCTTCTTAATTTCTACTAATATGTCCTTAACGTGCGTTTGTTCCCTGACCCACTCAGCTCTCTTCTAGTGCCTCAATGTTACACCAATCATCTCCCGTTCCATTGCATGCTGAGTCGTCCTCAATTTAAGTTGAACCCTTTTAGTGAACTTCCATGTTTCTGTCCCGCAGGTGAGTTCCGGTAAGATGCTGCTGTCATACACTTTCTTCTTGAGGGACAATGGTAGGCTGCCATTCATTATCTGAGAATGCTTGCCGAATGCACTCCACCTCATTCTTATCCTTCCAATTATGTCTGCCTCATGTTTGAAACCGGGGATCGCAACTTGGCCTAAGAAGATATTTTCGCTTACTATTTCCATGGCCTCGCCACCTATCCCAAACCGCTGCGCGTTCCCGACGTTATTGATCATTACTTTAGTTTTCTACATAATTATTTTGAAGCCCACGGTTATACTCTGTTTGTCCAGTGCGGTAAGCATGCTTTGCAATTCCTTCCCGAGTTACTTAACAAGGCAACGTCATCTGCATATCTGAGGTTACTCAGGTATTTTTATTAAATCTTACTCCCACCTGTTACCAATCCAACGTTCTGAATACTTCTTGTAAACATGCTGTAAATAGCACTGGGGAGATTGTGTCTCCTTGTCTAACGCCCTTCCCGATAGGTATTTTACTGCTCTCCTTATTGAGGATGATGGTAGCTGTGGACCCATTGTAGATATAATCTAGTATTCTTACATAATGCTCATTTACACCCTGGTTCCGTAATGCCGGAATGACTGCTGAGGATTCGATCGAGTCAAATGCTTTTTATAATTTATGAAGGCAACGTATAAGGGTTTAGTATACTCAGCGTCCTTCTCTATCACCTGATTGATCGTGTGAATATGGTCCATTGTTGAATAGTCTTAACAGAACCCTGGTTGTTCTTGAGGTTGACTGAAATCTAGTGTTGCAGAAATTCTGTTAGAGATTAACTTGGTAAGTACCTCGTAGAATTTTTGAAGTCCTTCATGTCACCTTTCTTAAGGATTAGGATGATGTTCGCGTTCTTCCAAGCAAGATTCCATTACTCTCGCGGTCATTAGGCATTGCGTATACAGGATTGCCAGTTTTTCAAATTCAATTTCTCCTTGAAAAACAGTGGTGCAGCGGTGCAGCGGCGCAGCGCTGGCGTAAAGGTAGTACATACATACATACATACATACATACATACATACATACATACATACATACATACATACATACATACATACATACATACACACATACATACATACATACATACATACATACATACATACATACATACATACATACATACATACATACATACATGCATACATACATACATACATACATACATACATACATACATACATACTAATATGATCAATATGAAAGGTACAACAGGAACGCGTGGCAAACAGCCTCCAAGCAGACTCGGAGAAATACGCGGCCATATTTGGCAATTATTTTGCATAGACACACCTCTGTAGTGTGTCCTGCCCTGAAGGCCTTGTCATGCAACAAGGTATTGACGAGATCCTCTCCAGATAAATCGTTGAACAGGCTCCCAGCCTAAGGGCAAACTCCTGTCGTTTTACGTGGGAAGGAAGGTGCATGTGGCGCGCAGTGTTTCGTAATAGCACCAGAACCACCAACCTTACGGCACTCTGTGGGGTGCGTCGTCTGTGTTTGTTGGTAACTTTATCATCATGTGAATGCATCGCATCCTTTGCAACCAGACCAGCTTACCTCAAGAAAACCGGTTTCCGGGTACACAGATAGAGGGCACAGTAGTCTCCCAGGAGCCGTTGCTCTCCCCTCCCACCAGGTCTGAAAGAGGAAAGGGAGTCTCCCACCGGCGTTCGAGACCAGTGAACAGAACCAAACCTCCACTTTTTTATCATATGTTCCACTGGGTGAAGCGGCTTTAATTTGTTCTAAAAATTATAATTGGGATTGTTGAGGGAATTCTCTAACGAAATATTCGAGCCTTCGTATTAACAACGGTCTTTAAAGAGTAGCGTAGTGTCTCCTGGCAGCTTGGTGCAATGAGCTCGCTATAGCTGTCAATGAAAAAACGCGTTACAGCTGCGGGATGAAATTTCATGTTGCTTGCAAACTGAAATGAGTGAATCTTTTTCAAATCGCTGGTTCTCAAGGTAGATTGCAGGCGCGCAACCGGGATCTCGTGTAACTCATCATGTAGTTTGGTGGAGAAGCGACTTCAGACAGACGTCCCTTAATTGATAAGGTCACTTGCCAGCACATACTGCGTCGGCTACCGTTGCTTTAACGTCTTCCAGCATCTGCCACATAAAAGGCAAAGACGTGTTGTGATCCCGCCGCAGCTTTGAAGAAAGGACGCCAGCATCGCGTTTCTATCATCCCGCAGTGTTAATACGCTTCTTTGTCCTAAACTTTTCTCGCCGTTCGGCAGTTACGTTTTACTGTTTTTGTGAATGAGGCAAAAAACGATGACGCCCTCTGTGTAGGTAACGGGAGACCTGGTCAAGCCAACTAAGGTGTCACTCGGTTTTCTTATACACGGTGAAGCCAGGACGCTTGAAAATATAATATGGACATCTACTATTTTGCTCGGCATGTCACAGGTGGAGCTTCGACGCTATGAACGTCAAATATAAACGCCGCCTTTTTATCTTCAAAAGGTAATATTGTCACGTAAAGCCAGGACAAATAAGAATTATCATTGCTGAGTGCAAACCGATCTATGCTTATGCCCTACGGTAAAAAGAGCCCCCAGAAGGTACGGGCTCTGAGGGCAAAGGAAGGGGTAGGCCGTGATACAAAATGACCCCGTGTTGCAGAAAATAGGCCACATTTGTGGCAAAACGGGTTGGTAGCGTGCGCATAATAGCATAACCTGTCGCATAATTGCGGGGGACAACAATCTCCCTATTTCGACAGTGCCAGACTAGCTTTCTGAAGGAATCCTCAGGAGCAGCAAAAAGCGAGGCGAGAAGTCAACAGCATAGCGTTGCATTTCGTATCGTTACTTCTTGGTTGCCTGAGTACACCACTCCCCAAGTAATCGACCATTTTTACGCAGTGTTTGACAATACACTTTACGTGACCTTACCTTACCTGCGTTGCGGACATCCTGGTTGTCTTCTGTTCGGCCACCCCGCAGCTTAACTTGCACATACGTCGTTTTGGCGATAAAAAAACCTTCACCTCCGGAGGTAATCTACAGTCTATGCCTTTTTCAGCTGCTGTAACGATTTAACCACATTTTGATGACTCTGCCGCTAAGAAAATTTGCACACAAACAAAATGCCACTGCACAGGAGCTGTGTAGATATAGCAACAGACCGGTCACTACATAGTGATGACGTCGAACAGTTACCATTTGTCCGGTACTGAACGTAATTACGCTGTAACAGAAAGCAAATGCTTCGGGTTTTTTTACAGGGCTAAACCAAGTTTTGTGCGTATTTGTACAGCAAATCATTTTGTTTGCTACAAACGCCCAACGCCTATATGGACATTGTCACTGAATGTGAACTCCGTACGAGTTATGGCCGTATTCTGAGTCCATACTCTATTGCTTGTGTTATATGTATTCGAGTGAGTGTAGATAACGGAATGATTTTACCTGTGGCCGTTCCTTTCAAGGATCTCCTTGACTGGAGTGCTCGAAGGGAGGGGGGATTCAGAATATGGCAATTTTTCCGCTGTGTGTTTGCTCCGTTGAACTTACTCAGCACTGGTAACCCGGCGGCTGTACCCTTTATTTTTGTCTTTCATGGAGCATCTCACCTACAAACTCCTAATGCCCGCCCCCTCCCTCTGATTGCATTCTGTTTATCTGAAACTCCCACTCGGATGGTCCAGACATGCTTGTCTCTGCACAACAGCATCTTCGTTCTGACATCCTCCGCCGGGATTCCGACGCACACACTGCTGGTCCTCTTGGAGTGTCTCAGATCCGAGACCGCATGCGTGGACGCATTTTCTAGACGCGGGTGTGTCAGTGCCCTTAGGTGTAGGACTAGATCCGGCTTCCTCACCTCTTCGAACGCCAAAAGACACCTCGCCCGGTTCACTTCAACCGATCGACGTTCCATGGAGCCATTCTTCTGATTTAGGTTTGTCTTCCTTTGTCCAACTTGTCTCAGTTTACGGTGCGGGACAGATTTATTTGTCGATTCAGCTTTCAGAGAAGTTCCCGGTGGCTGAGGTGTATTGGTCCGTGGCGTCTTCTTGTTGGCGCATTCTTTTAGCGCATACTGATAGGAGGGAATCGGCAGCTACCGAGAACAGCAGAAATACAGAAAAGAGCGCCCCCCAGGGCTAGTGCCCCCTACATTTCCCACCAACCCGTTTGTTTTTGGAACATTATTCCCTGTAGGAGAACGAATTGAAATAAGATGTGTGTATAAGAGGACGATAAGGAACGATGGCGGCGACCACACGTATTCTGTCATTGAGCGGTTGCAAATACAGTTCTCTTCCCGTAACTAAGGCGTTGTAGTCGGAACTTAGTGGTGCAGGAATGCGGGATGCAGAAACATGTTTGCGGAAACTGCTGTGGTTAAACATGGTTATTCTTTCTCCTTGCAGTATCTTGAACTGTTTCCACGATAGTTTCCGTTTGTCATTTTTCTGTGCTGTATCTGCATTATCTCTTTTTGTCCTTGTTGGCCCCTCTCACACGGAATGGACTAGGCAATTTTTAACTGCAAATGTAATTGGTCAACGAACCGGTGCATGAAAGATGATTTATGTTCTGTTAAAAGCCACGTATTCAGATCGTAGTCGTGTTTATGTACAAACTCGTGACCTGTACTCAGCACTGTATAAGTATTTTCTTCAATCAAGCTATTTTAACCGGTAATAGTAAATTGCTCATATTTAGGAAGCCCCCCGGCGGAGGTGGTGCGAGAAAATCAGGATGGCCAGTTGGACATAATTTCAGTAATGATCTAGCAATCGAGGAGCATCAAAATGCGACAAATATATAAAATAAAATAAAAGTTATAAATATCTTGGCGTCACAATCACCAACAATTTAACTTGGTCCTGCCACATCGAAAAGATTTGCTCATCTGCTCGTAGAAAATTAGGGTTACTAAGGCACACCCTCAAAACCTCTCCCGCTAAAACTAAACTCCTCGCATTTAACACAATAGTCCGGCCTTGTTTAGAGTACGCGTCTGAATTCTGCGATCCGCACACTAAAAAAGATATTAACAATCTTGATAGAATCCAAAGATTAGCTGTTCGGTTTATCTACAATCGCTTCTGCCAGACTGACTCCCCGACATAACTAATAATTATTAATAAAATTCCAACTTTAGAATCCCGAAGGAAACTAGCGAGACTTAAATTTCTTTTTCAACTATCCAGGAAAAACAGCATCATGGAACTTTCGCACGTCCTCACTCCGTTATCTTCACGTCCTTCTAGAGAATACCATTCTTACAAATTCACACCTATCTTTGCACGCACTAGCAACTTCAAGTACTCTTTTTTCCCTCGCACAATAACAGACTGGAACGAACTGCCGCACCATATTTTTGAGTCTGGAAATGTACTAAAATCTTTGGAAAATTACTTTGAGGTGTGATTATTGTTACTTGTGAATATTTTTTATATCTGTCTGTTCTTTCCGTTTTTTGTTCTTTTTTCTCTACACCTGTACGACTGTGTAATTGGTCATATCATTATCGTTGTACCACCTCCCACTCCTGCTTGGGCCATTTTTATGGCCTGCAGTATTTCATAAATAAATAAATAAATAAATAAAATGCCTTATCAGGTGGCCGCATTGCTTAATAAACTTTGAATGGAGAAACGTATGGGGGAATGCTTAAAACATTTGAGACAATGAAGGTGCAAGGGTAGTATACACTCCTGTTGATCTATCTTTGAACCTTTTCTTGAATTTCTGGCAACACCCATCCCCGCTTCCCCGCCCTAAGGCAACAGCCGTCGAAGATCGTTTCGCTCCCTCGCAATAGCCTGAATCACTGCGCGCGCGGCTTCACTTTAAGGATAATTGTATTTTTGGACACTTCTTCTAACATCGGCAAAAGACTTCATGCAAGTCCAAAAGGAAAACAAAACTGGCTGCACGATCTAGTCCATAACAACTCCCGCAAGCCATCGAGTGCCAACCGAATACAAAACGACCTATCCAGCACATCGCGGCGACCGACCGCAGCGCCAGATTCTTCTCTACCTATTATTGAGTGACGCGCTATGAGGGATAGAGCCTGCAGCGATCATCGGATGGTTGGATGATATGGCCCAATCTGAGAAGATAAATAAAGAAACTCGTAAAAAGTGAGAACCTCCTCATGAAATATGTCAGAGCCAGATCGCAGCAATTTATAAAGTCTCTAAAAACAAATTCCCTCTTTTGGATGAGGAGTGCAGTGTAGCCTGGCTAAATGACAACCTAACACCGACGATCAGTTTGTCAGCAGCAGCTGTGGGAGAGGCAATATCTAGGGAACAATCTCGAAAATAATAAAACGAAGCAAATAATATCCTAACGTAAGAACATGAAATTTTCAGCAAGCAGTATAAGATTGATTTACCCGAGCGATCAAAACTGATTACCTGAAGTAAAACAAACTCCATTCAGACATGTGACATGGCAGTGATGGAGGAAACGCTGGAAATAGGGGGAAGCTGTAGAGTATTAAAGAGCAAGCGAGCCTTCGGCAAACATAGGGCGTACGCTCTGAGAGAAGACCCAGCAATCAATAAATACAGCTTGGGCGAGATAATTAAAGGAGCACAAGTATTGTACACCTGGCTGTATTCCAGCAATGTTGGTCTGGGGAAACTGCTGAGAGTACAGGTTGAACTTGCTATGACCCACTAGTAACTACAAACAAAAGTGATAAGCCTCTAAAGGGCATGAAAATAGGAAAACGCGGTCGGTTACAATAAGATAACCGTAGATCTTTTGAAGGAGGGAGGAGATATTGTACTCGAAACGATTGCTATACTATTTTCGGAATGCTTGAACACTCAAACGCTGCCTAGAGCCATGGAAAGCGGGAACATTTTTGTGATTCATAAAAAGGAAGACACTAGGGACCCGAATACTTGCAGACCAATTAGCTTTCGCTCGTTTGTTTAAAACCAGTTTACCAGAGTTGTAGTCAGATGAGTAAGCAACAGCCTGGATTCCCAACACTCCAGAGAGTAGACTGAGTTTATAAAAGTGTACTCAAGCATGGATCACGTTCATGTCGCTACCAAAGCGATAAAAAATCCGCAAAGTACACTAAACGGTTTTACATGGAATACATATACTATGAGAAATCGCGTAACTCCGTACTCACTGCAGCCGTGCTAGAAGCATAACAGACCGGGTGATACAGCAGACCTGGGAAACATTTCTAGAAGAGTATATGAAGAATGCACAGCAGGATAATCCTCCACAAGCAAAGCAAGAAATTCCCGATACGCAAACAAGTAAGACAGGCAGATACCATCGTGCCAAAATAACTCACGGGATGTCTGGAGGCGGTGTTTAGAATGTTTGTCAGAAAAAAACACACAGCATTAAGAATAAACTGTAAATACTTGAGTCATTGGAGGTTTGCCGACTACATAGTCTTGGTGAGTGAGACTCCAAAAGACCTGCGAACAATACTAGAGGAACCACAATCAGAAAGCACGACCGTGGTGCTAAGAATAAATGTGAATAAGCAAAATTATTGAGAAATTTACATGCCCTAAGTGCCCTCTACATCTCAGAAGCGAAACGCTAGAAGTAAAAAAAAAAACTTTTTTACCGTTGCCTTTGGCAGATGGTTAGTGGGGACCCCTACCATGAGAGAGAAATTCGGCTTAGAATACGTATCGGTTGGGGAGCACTCGGCATCCACTCCCGGATAGTGAAAAGTAAGCTACCTCTGCCACTTAGAAGGAAAATCTTCAAACAGTGCAGACCGCCGGTGATGACGAATTAAGCTGAGAATCTGGCTCTATACGAAACATTTAAAAGACAAACTAAGCTGCGCTCACAGAGTCATGAAACGAATAACGTTAGGAGTAGCATTCAGGGACCGGAAATGGATCAGAGAACACGCCGGTGTAGAAGATACCATAGCTCAAATAAAGAAAACAAAATTGGCTTGTGCTTGCCGTGCATACAGAAGAACCGACAATGGGGTGGCCGTTAGGCTAATAGAGTGAATACCAATAGATGTGTCTAAAAGGAGAAGGCTGTTTCACCAAATGGAATGAAAAACAAAGAAATTCGAGGATAAAGAGTGGGCTCGAACAGCGCAGCACAGGGTAGGTGCTAGATCAATGTAAGAATCTTTCGTCCGGCAGTGGATCTGAATAGGCTGATGATGAATGGTTTTCAGACATCACCATACAGGTCGTCCATCCTTCCACATTTATCTTTACTAGCGCGAAAGCTCCTTAGCGGGACCAAGGCTTTTTACAAAAAAAAGTTAATGCATTTCTCATTTAACGCGATGGTGAACGGAAAACATGTAATCACACCTCCGAGTACAGGTGCGTTCTTAAAAATGCGCTTCTATTATGTCAGAAGAGTCGCTTCAAAATCGCGAAAAAAAATTCTAGATAAAAAAATACACGCATTGATCACGAGAAGAAGAATTGGCAATTTATAACTTTATCTCAGAAGCCATGTTTTTAGGTTGTTCGTAGATGCGCATACATGGTACGGAAAAATCAAATCGTGTGTTCGTTCCTTGTTGCCGAATTTGGTATTTAGTGGTTGGAAGTATGCTTGGTTCACATTCAGGAAAGATGGACACAATTTGGGAAGAGACGTTTTATAAATATAAATATTAAAAATCATATCAAGATTCGAGCACTGCTTCAGCTATATCAGCTTTGTACGTATCAGAAGACACACAAAGAAACTTGAATTTGTGTTCTCATTCACACGTAATACAGTGTTTTTGCTTTAGCGTTGCCATGACTGCCTGTCAAGAGTTCCGTGCTGAGTGTACGTGCAGCAAGGACGATGCATGGCCGAACGGCTACTGAATTAGCACTGGAACGTTTTTATTGAAATTGTTTAGCCAGATAGGGAGACTTTAACGATTCCGAAATTCAAAAACTGTTTATCCATGAAATTTTATTCGTTCTGGTTATACCATTGCCCTATTAATTTTTTCTGTTTGTGGTAAATTTCGGAGAATAATATTGGGCGTTTACTTTATTTACCACGTCCTATTTTCTGCTGCATTAGGGTGTTGTGTTTCACGCGTTGTAATTTCTTCTGGAAGGGTCCACAGGAAGGAGAGGTGCACTACTTGGATGGTAACATGCAGTTAATGCACTGACAACATTGTTCACAATATCACCCCCATCAAGACAATACTGATATGATGGCGACCACAATTGGCAGACTGGGCTTCGCGGCTGTGTCACCACACAGGCCGCTAACCCGTTCATCCTGATCATGCAGGTTTTTGCCCGCATCATCGCTGACCTACTACTGCTTGCTTTGCTGGCTGTATCATCTGCCACCCCGGGAAGCTGCCTGCCTGCTACCAACGAAGGCGAACCTTGTGTTTGCCCCCTCCCTGGCACCAATGCTTTTGGACCTTCGGCAGCGCCACACCTCCCTCCGTGGATCGTCGAGATAAATCCAGCCACCCTATCGCCGGCGACAACATCTCCTGCGCAGCCTATAAAGCCGCAACCACCATCCAGCGCGCACTCTGGGCTTCGCGGCTGTGCCACCGCACAGGCCGCTAACCCGTTCATCCTGATCATGCAGGTTGGTAGTTCATATCCCACGTCTACTAAAAGATGAAGTAATTACTGTTTGGTGCAGCTGCCGAGCGCACAGTGCTGCTGTTTGCTTGTTACCGAATATGTGAATGTAATACGTGCCTTGCTATTACTGTCGGGAGATGTAGAGATGAACCCCGGGCCAGATATTCTCGCTGAGCTGAAAAAGTTGTCACAGGGCCAGTCGACAATAATATCTGAGATGCAAGGTCTTAAATCCGAGATAGCCACCACTAACCAGACTATCACCGATCTTGAAAAGCGCATTGAAAGCGCATTGCTGAAAGCGCATGACATAGACGAGCGTCTTGATGACCTCGAGAACCGTTCCCGGCGTGACAATATAATATTCTACAATCTCCCTGACACTAATCCGAAGGAAACATACGCTCAGTCAGAAGAAATAATGTTCCAGGACTGCCTTGAACGACTTCAACTAACAATAGAACCAAAAGACATAGAGCGTGCACATCGCCTAGGGCGGCACACCAATAACCATAAACGGCCTATAATAGTGAAACTCTCGTCTTTCAAAACTAACGAATCCATCCTTTCAAACGGCTCAAAACTAAAAGGTACAAAATTTAGCATTGGCGAAGATTTCACATGCCCTGTTCGAATAGCCCGAAAAGAGCTTGTTGCTTTCGCTAGGAGCAAATGTGTGCCATTTTCACTGCGTTTTCAAACTTTGCACATTGGCTCTAAGCGATACATTTTTGACTACGAAGCAGGAATTGTCAAGGAAAAAACATAGGGATCAGTACGCCGTCGGCAAGCACGCCAACAGCCACGTACAAGCACTAAAGCTAAGCTTTAGTTTTCTGTAATTTATACTAACCTCCGCAGTTTTCTTCCTAAGAGCGTGCCCCTGTCTAATTTATTAAAATCATCTGGCAGTAGTATACTTATAATGACCGAAACGTGGCTTACTGACGATATTTCAGATACAGAGGCTCTGGCTGACTTGCCGCACTTTAACCTTTTTCGTCACGACCGTAAGAACGCACGTGGTGGGGGCGTACTCATCGCCACTAGCAAAAAAATCGCGCCAATCCACCCCGTGAATGTGGTTGAAAAGCAAAGCTGTAAATGGCACCCATAACGATTACCCATGCGACGTTACTTAAATTCACTCACATCGCTCTACAAATAGCAAAACCAGAGAGAAGTGAAATGCACTTAACCTTACCGTTTATTACTTCAAAGAGATATTTTTGGTAAGGTTAAATCAATGCATGATGCATGAACGGTGTTTGGTTGGGTTGTATTGGTGTGGCACAAGAGTGGAAACTTTTTTTATAAAATTTAAGTAAGCTCCAACCCGGTGTTAGACGGTCTGACTTCTCCGTCTCTGCGCCGCGGACGGAGGCGACGAGATTTGCGGCAGAGAATGGGGAGGAGGAGGAAGACATACTTCTGTTAAGATTTGTGAACGACCCAGAGTGCAGCCCTGGGGAGTGATTCCTTCTTCTGTGGGGCCCATATTCAGTCCGCACGGCCTGCGTTCTGTCCACCCGCTGAAGCTGGGTAAGTAGAGAGGGCCTGGACAGCAGCATCTCCCATTGCTCTTGTTGGGTAGTTGACGGAAAGAGAGGAGGGTGCTCAGGGCTAAAGTCGCACACCCCGATTACGGGGCGGAGTGTACGTACAACTTCTGAGCAAAATTTACATTAAACGTCGTAGCGATTCGGATACATTAAGTGAAGACGCGTAGGCTGTGGGAAGGAGCCCGGATTGTATGACCCGTAGGGTAGTTTGTTGTTCTCTGGAAAGGTCAGGGTAAGGCGAAGGTTTGGTCTGTCTCAGAAGACGATAATGCTGGGTTATCTATCTGAACGTGAAAAGCGGGTGACTGTCCTCGTGCAGCTCCATAGCACAGGAGGTAAAAGCTCAGCCTTGTTGGATGGGCGTATTTGTTGCCCTCCATTGAAGCGTGAGGGGCTGTCCAAATGAGCTGAATGGAACCGCTTGGGGAGTGGTTTTTTACCACGCGCAGTGCAGGTCAGGACACCCAACCCAACTGGTAATTCGACTAGGCTTGCTGGGAATCGGTGACTACCATCAGAACCCCTGGTTGAGCGAGAGCCAAGGTGATGGCTGCCTCTTCTGCTGCCGCCATTTCTTGGGTCCTAAGCGAGGTACACGCAAGAAGTTTGGTTCTGGAGGTAGCCACGATGATGGCGTCCCTCGATGTTTGGAGGCGTCTGTGTAGATAACTGAATGATCCCCACCGAGGGTGGTGTTTAGCGTTTGAGCCCGTGCTTTTAGGTGACCCTCGTTATGTGAAAGGTTCATGTTTCTAAGCAAAGGGAACATCTTTAGTTTTATTCGCCAAGGGCCTGGGAGTACGTCAAGCGGAGTGACATTTTGGGCTGCCCAGCCAATCGGGTGAATCATACGGTTACCCACTATAGTTCTGAGTCAGACCTTCTGGTTAGAAAGATGGCCTTCTATCATCTCTTCCACCGTGTTGTTAATCAGCCTCTGTGTGGACGCACTCATGAGAAGACCAATGGCCTGCTTGACCACCTTTCTGATAATTATATAAAACATCTCTATGTCTTCCTTGTCGAGAAAAAGACAGGGGGTTGACGTAAGTGACTCTCGAGAGGACAAAAGCTTCAATTAATCGAAAGGTACCGGATTCCTTTAGGTCTCGCTTCTTGGTGGCAACTCGTCAGACCATGTGTATGATTTGATTAATGCTGTTTTTGAGGCGCTGCAAGGAGACGTCACTCTTGGTGTTAGCCTGTGGGCCCATGATCTTGATGAAGGGGCTTGGAGTGATGGCCTGGCCATCAGGGAGTATTTGAATGTATTCGTTGGTTTGGCGTGAGGGCGGGCGACGAGGAGCTGTGATTGTTTACGTGAGCACGGGAGGCCACAGGCTTTAGCACATCGGCGTACTAGAACTGAGATGCCATGCATTGGTGTGAGCTTCCTTTAATTTTTGTAACTCTTAGCAGATGAGCAAGGTGCGCACAGGGCCGCTAGACGGGCGTGAGTGGTCCAGTGACGCTTTCACGTGGCATTAAGCGAGAACGCAGGGGGTAAAGCCGTTGATGTGCTTGGTGAGTGCACCACCTGTCTTCCCCGTCTTCGCGTGGGCTCGTAGCTAGATCGGTAAGACTACGGGCTCTCGCTTTGTTAGTCTATTAGTTGCAGGTACGATTCCCGGCGGTGCCAGTAAATTCTTTCATTTGTTCACTGGAGTATTCTGGTGACAACAACGGTCGCGAAAGAACCCTTGGGGGGTAGAGGTAAAAAGCTTTGCTTTGAAATCGATCTTGCTCCGTTATCAACATTGCTTCACAACTTGAAATATTGTGGGTAATGTGCCGTGGCCCACCCGAAACAGTAATTCTTGGCGTATGCTACAAGACCCCTCGTGTTGACCCAAATTTTGCCCGCGAACTAAATGAAATGCTGTCTACGCTTACTAAAAAACACCCCACCGCACATATCCTACTTTATGGCGACTTTAATTTCCCGAATATTGACTGGCTGAATCAAACACAACTAATTACAGGAAACACCGAAGCAAGACAATTTGTCGATGTTTGTCTGAACTTTAACCTTACGCAACTGGTATCTGAACCAACACGTGTAACTACTGAATCTTCGAATATTTTAGATCTGATACTAACAAGCAGCCCCGAAAGCTTAGAATCTATCTCGTACTTACGTGAAATCAGTGATCACAAAGTTATTCATACTACACTAAACTTCATCCCTAAAACACGCCACATTTCCAGCAAAACAATTCATATTTACAATAAGGGTGATTATGAAGCAATTAATAACGAACTGCGAGATTTCCTGCCTGCGTTTGAATTCAATTTCGATTCCCGATGTCTTAACAGTAACTGATTAGTCTTTGGGGACAAAGTAATCGAGTTAGCTAATAAATATATCCGCAAGATGAACTTCCCCGCCAATCAAAATAAACCATGGTTTTCAAAACGTTTAAAAAGGCAAGAAAATAAATAGAAACGTTTCTTTCGTACTGCGAAACTTAATGGTACTGCGTGCGCATGGGACAAGTACTATGCTGCAGAAGACGCATAATATGCTGCAATTGGAAGTGCAAAACAGACGTTTCATCGCATTGACTTACCTAAAATTATAACAAATAACCCTAGAAAGTTCTGGGAAGTTATAAACCCGCATCCGACACGCGAAATAACGCTTACTGACCATAATGGAGAGGAAGGTAGCGACGCTGATTGTGCCGACGTATTTAACATCGCGTTCTGCTCTGTGTTCACTAAAGAAGCAGATTCGCCACTTCCCTCGCCACCTACTACGACATTACCGATAATGACTTCAGTGGAATTTTCTGTTGCTGGCATTTCGTCCTTTATCGATAGACTTAAACTTTCATCATCGGCTGGCGTAGACAACATTAACTCCAAACTGTTAAAAAAAACACTAAACAATTTATTACAGTGTATTTTTCGATGCTGTTCTCATTGTCGCTTGAAAAAGGAATGTTACCAGACGACTGGAAAGTGGGAAAGGTCATTCCCGTCCACAAATCAGATAACAAACAGTCACCCCCAAATTACCGTCCCATTTCACTAACCAGCGTCTCATGCAAAATCATGGAACACGTCATATACACTCACCTAATGCACTTCCTGGACGCTAACAATTTCCTTCATTCTGACCAACATGGCTTTCGTAAATCTTTATCTTGTGAATCAGAACTAGCGATATTTACTTATGATTTGCATGCTATTCTTGACCGTAACGTCCAGACTGATGCAATCTTTCTAGACTTCGCTAAAGCTTCTGACAAAGTAGCACACAAAAGCCTCTTAGTAAAACTTGCCCAGTTGAATCTGCACCCCAAAATTCTAGCATGGATTTCAGATTTTCTTGCTAACCGTTCCCAGTTTGTCGATATTAAAAATAACCATTCTAGCTCCCTCTCCATAACATCGGGCGTCCCCCAAGGGTCTGTCCTCGGACCCCTTCTGTTTCTAATATATATTAACGATCTATTCATGCAAGTATCTTCTCACATCCGTATGTTTGCCGACGATTGTGTTCTATACCGCAAAATTACTAACCCTTCTGATCAAACTGCGGTTCAAAATGACCTTAACCGTGTACAGCAATGGTGCGACCTGTGGTTAATGGAGCCTAATCCCACTAAATGCAAACTCGTTTCTTTTCAACGACAGCGTAATCCCGTAATCCCTTGTATTTTTCTTACGTAATAGCTAACTCGACTCTTGAACAAGTTCAATCCTATAAATACGTAGGCGTTACCTTAACCAGTGATCTTTCATGGCGCACGCATATCACGAACGTCATATCATCAGCAAACCGATCTTTGGGTTTCTTAAAGCGCCATTTGCGTCATGCCCCACTGGACGTCAAACTTCTCGCCTATAATTCTTTCTTTAATCCGAAATAAACTAGAATATGCGGCTGCCATATGGAGTCCGCACCAGGTATACTTGATCAATGAATTAGAATCTGACCAAAAACGCGCCACTTGGTCCGTTCATTCCTCATATTCATATGACATAAGCATATCATCGCTTAAACGCGAAACTGGTCTTTCAAATCTTTCAGTTCGCCGCCGCATCACCAGCCTTTGTTTGCTACACACGTTTTTCTATAGCCCACTTAATCAAGCACCCTACATCGTACCACCGACGCGCATATCTCACCGCACTGCCCACCCGTATCAAATTGCCCGTCCACATGATCGCACTACTACTTTTTCTGCCTCTTTTTTCCCCCGTGTAGCAGTGGACTGGAATGGCCTTCCCTGTGACGTTCCGGCCATCACGTGTTCATCAACATTTAAAGAGAAGGTCACTACGCAGATTTCCATTTGACGACCTGTGTGCATTTATCTGCAACCTACCCCTTATGTAATACCCCCTACATGGGGGTCTTTAAGGTATTAAAGTGATGTAATGTTATGTGACTTGAAAAGAAAGTATTTCAGTGACGGGAAAGATGCGCGCCTTCGTCTTGTATCTGGTATGGGCCAGAGTAGACGGCTGCATTTTCCAGGAAATCGCTTGTGTCACCACTCCTGCCTCTCTTCTGGCGAGTCGAATTGCAATCAGGTGAAAAGAAAGTTGCTGTAGAGGTGGAAGATGCTCTGGAAGCAGCCGGTTTAACAAGAACGCAGCAGCCAGAAGGTTTACAGTTAGGTAAATGTAATAGCGCTTTAGTATAACATTGTGGTGGTATAGCGCTCTGTTTGTTTTCGGTGGATACGAACTTTAAAGAATGTGCATCTTTTTGTATACTGTGTCACTCATATGCTGGGTTTGAATATCAAGGTGCCAAGAAGGAAGGGAGGAAGGAAGCACTTCTCAGCAACTTTTAATAGGTTGAAAACAAAAGTACACCTAAGCATGATTCTTCAACAGGCGGTTTAGAGTATGATCATTAGTTATCTTTTGAGTCCTTTCCTTCTGCTGCTACAACTCAGAGTATACCAGCGTTCGCTTCGCAAAGCAAAGTAGAGAATATTTAGTGGAGTCGCACTTAACTTGTGCAGGCCTGAGTAGATGTCTCTAAGCAACTTTTGCACGTCAAACGTGGCAACGGATACACTTAATAAACACTTATCGTTTTTTATTTGCGCTTTTATGTTCTTTCCGTTACTACTGCTATACCTGTACATGCGTTCGCATCACCATTTCCACGCAAAATTCACTTTGCTGGAAACATACAGTGTAAGTGATATGTCGCCTGAAGACACGGATGATGTGCGCGCGAAAAAGGCCCTGGGTGTGTGGGACGAGCGCGCCCACATGTCGAACACGCAGATGATCAGGCGAGTATCTTCGAGTGATGGGCTGTGCAATGTTAGAAGTAACGCCCAAGAACAAGACTGACATTACCATTTGTGGTAATCAATGTATCAGTATGTAACCTCCTCGGACAAAACTGGTTTCCTCATTTGGGCATAGAGCTTACAGCCATCAACGACGTAACACACGACGATCTTGTTTCCAAGCTCCTGGACAAGTACCAGTCTCTGTTCGATGAGGAAATATCAGGGCACTTTGGTCCTGCTTGGCAACCTAAACTTGTGGAAAGAGCGAAGCCAAAGGTCCTAAGATGTGGCCAGTTCTTTTCGCGCTACGGTCGGCTGTAGATGAGGAACCTGATCGACTGCGAAGTCAATGCATAATCGAGCCTACGTAGCATTCAGATTGGTACACGCCTCTCGCTCTCATGCGAAAGATGGCTCGTTGCGAATATGCAGCGACTACCGCTGTAGCGTGAATCTGGTTTCGAAGAAGGCAGATTGCCGACTTCCCACAACAGATGACGTCCTCAGACCTTAAGGGAAAGCAACGTCCTTAGCTCACTGGATTTAGCACAGGCTTACCAGCAACTTCACGTAACGCCAGAGACAGCCAACCCTGAACACGCCGAAAGGACTTTACAAGCGGAACAGTTGGCTTCTGGAATCTCAGCAGCTCCAGCCATTTCTCAACGGTACATGGAGACTATGCTGCCTGGCATCAGAGGTGTTGGTGCGTACTTAGATGATATTGTCACGAAGTCAAAGACGACGCAGTTGTCTTCAAACAGAACGAGTTTATTGGAGCGAACTGGTGCTCACCTAACAACTCAAAGAATACACAGGCGGCGAGACTTGAGTAAAAAAAAGTGACGTGCGTCGGCGAGCGTCGGAGTGTGGAATGAAATGCCGCGGCGTCTCCTCTGCAGGCTTTTTATCTTTAGGCGCGACTGCTTCTCGAACCTTTGATTTACATCCTGAACAAAAAAGCTTAATCTAGGCGGTTCACGTTAGTTCGGAACGCTTTCCCTATTAGAAGAGACAACACATGCGGCATAGAAAGAAAGAATGGAACAAGCGCTTCCCTTGGCACACACATACCACAGACCGGCGCAGCCACGCGGTAAAAGCAAAACAACTAAAAAACTCAATACATGGTTCGCGGCATTACCCCCCTTTAAGAGTGCATCGACCATATGCCAACATAAGCCAGCGGCCAAACAAAGAGAAAATAAAAGTCAGTCATCGTGCGTAGAAACGTTTTAAGCTTAACACGTAGACGACTTCGCGTCGCGTGCGTCGTCGTGATGTGCCGGAATCACCATCGGGGATCACTTCGTAGGTAAGTTGGCCAACACGTCGTAGAATCTGGTAGGGTCCGAAATACTGCAGTAGAAGCTTTTCACTCAGTCCGCGTCGTCGGATGGGAGTCAAACCCACACTCGATCCCCTGAGTGGTACTCGGCGTCTCGGCGTCGCAGGTTGTAGCGTCTGGCATCCACCAGCTACTGGTCCCTTGCACGAACTCGAGCTTGCTAGCGGACCTCCTCCGCATGCTGAAGGTATCCTTGAACGTCGGCGTTGAGATCGTCGTCTTCTACGAGCGGAAACATGGCGTCAAGCATCGTAGCGGGCCTTCTTCAGTGGACAAGCTCGAATGCTGTCATCTGCATAGATTCCTGGATAACCGTGCTCTACATAAACGTGACATACAAAAGGACTTCGTCCCCAGCCTCATGTTCAATGTCGCGGATATGCTGTCAATTTAAACAGCATATCCGCGATCGTCTTGTTGAGATGCTCCGTCAGCCCGTTCATTTGGGGGTGGTAGGCCGTCGTTCTTCTGTGATCCGTGTTGCTGTAGCGTAAGATTCCTTGCATCAGCTCGGCAACAACGTCTCTACCGCGGTCCGTAATTAGAACTTCACGGGCTACATGTTGCAGCACAACTTGACTTATGAAGAACTTTGCGACTTCTTGGGCAGTTGCCTTCGGAAGAGGAGAGGTCTCTGCGTAGCGCGTCATATAGTCTGTCGCTGCGACAATCCACTTGTTCTCGGATCGTGACGTTGGGAACGGGCCCAATAGGTCCATTCCAATCTGCTGGAAGGGCCTCGATGGGGCGGCAATCGGCTGCACAAGTCCGGCGGGTCTCGTCGGCGGCGTTTTTCGTCGCTAGCAGTCACGGCAGCTCCGGACGTAGTGGGTGACGTCGGATGTAAGGCGGGGCCACTAGTACCTCGCCTTGATTTTTCTAATTTTACGAGCTGTGCCGAGATGTCCGGAAGAAGGGTGGTCATGGCACTCTTCCAAAATTTCGTCACGAAGATCAGCCGGGATGACAAGAAGGTAATTCTTTCTCTTTCCGGGGCTGAAATTTTTCTTATCGAGGGCAGAGTTTTTGAGGGCTAATGCTGGTAAGTTTGGTTTGAACGCCCTAAGCACGGCGACGTTGCGTTTTTCGACGTAGTCGATCATGACGCGCAAGTATGGGTTGGCGCGCTGCTGGGCGGCTAGGTCGCTCTCCGTAACGACTCTGAAGAACGCGCTGTCTTCATCGGATTCTTGTAGTGGTGGGTTGATGGGGTCCTTCAAATTGGCGAGCCAATACAGCGCATGGTGGTCTGTCACATTCTTAAACGGTCTATCATACAGGTATGGGCGAAATTCTTATTCTTATTGGCTCATATGATAGCCAGGCACTCTTTGTCGGAGGCAGGGTAGTTTTTCTCCTCCTTCGACAGACTACGGCTGGCATAGGTGAATATCTTTTCTTAACCGCTTTGCTTTTGGACGAGGACTGCACCCAAACCTATATCACTGGCTGTCCGTGTGCATTTCCGTTTCGGCGTTTTCGTCGAGATGAGCGAGCACGCTTTGCAGGCATTTTTGAAGCTCGCAGAATGCTTTTTCTTTGTCGTTTTCTCAGCTAAAAGGCATGATATCTTTCGTAAATTGTGTGAGTGGCTCTGGAATGCGTGCGAAGTTTGCGACGAGGCGCCGGTAGTTTGCGTACAGTCCGAGAAATCTTCGCACGCCCTTCTTGTCTTTCGGTCTTAAGAAGTTCGCAACGGCGGAAGTTTTTGCCGGGTCAGGTAGGCCTCCCGCGGCGTTGACGACGTGTCGCAAAAACTTCAATTCTTCATACGCGAAACAGCACTTTTTAGCCTTAAGCGTTAACCCCGACGTACGAATGGCCTCAAGTACAGATTCCAACCTTGCAAGGTGTTCATCGAAAGTCCGGGCGAATACGAACACGTCGTCGAGGTATACGAGGCAAGTGTGCCACTTTAGGCCAGCTGTTAGCACAATGTCCATGACTCTTTGAATTCTCGCTGGCGCCGTGCACAGTCCAAAAGGCATCAGCTTCAACTCGTATAGGCCGTCCGGGGTTATAAATGAAGTTTTCTCTCGGTCTCTCTCATCCACTTCAATTTGCCAGTAGCCGGTCTTCAGGTCCATTGATGAGAGGTACTTGGTATGGCAGAGATTGTCAAGGGCGTCGTCGATTCGTGGCATGAGGTACGCGTCCTTTTTGGTGATTTTGTTGAGTCGTCGGTAGCCAACGCACAACCTTAATTTGCCGTCTTTTTTTACGAGAACGACGGGCGCAGTCCAGAGGCTTTTCGATGGCTGTATGATGTCTTCGCTGAGCATGTCGTAGACTTGGGCCCGGATGGCTTGCCGCTCGTGTAAAGAGACGCCTTACGGTGAATGTCGGGTATCCGGGCTCCATCTTCGGTGGTAATTCGGTGCTTCGCTAGGGGTGTCTGACGTAATTTTGAGTTTGACAAAAAACTCGCTGTCGCGACGCAGCAAATCCAGTAATCTGTCTCGATATTCTTGCGGCAGCTGTTGTGAAATAAGTGAGTATCCTTCTCTCGCGCCCCACTATCATCATCGTCAACTGTGTTTGATTAAAGGCATCATCGGGAGGGGCTCCGCGGCTCGTCCCTTTCTCCACATATTTTGGTGCCGTGAAACCCGGGAGAAGGGACCTCCAGAGGTGAGCTACAGCGAGCGTATTCCGCTTCTGTTCGACCGCATCCTCACCTCTGGAGATCGGGAATGAAGCCGCACAGGAAGACGCCGACTCGGAGAACAGCGGGGCAGCCTAAGAAGAAGAAGACAGAACAAACCCAGCCATAACAGATATCTGCCCGAAACAGCACGAGATGTCCGTGAGCAGTGACACGACCGATGCGGATACGACGCCGTCTTCTGCCTTCTGAGCCCGGTCACCAGCTATTACAAGCGACTTGACGCTGGACCGGAGCATGGAGGCCCTCCTCGAAAGGCGGCGCATCGTCCGACTAGAAATCACGAACATCATCGGCCTATTTGATGACCACCTCCCAATGACACGACCCTCAATAAGTGAGTTGAAAGAGCTTCTTCGTAATTTGAACGAGAATCATGACGCGCTAAAAATAATTAACCGGGAAGTTCAAGACACCGTGAACCTTGATGAATTAGAAGCCGAAGTTGAAGACCCATTCGAGTTCGACGCTTTAGTTGGTATGGCAAAGGCCAAGGCTGAGTTTGAAATGGTCCAAGTGCACAGAGCCCGACAGAACCTTATTGCTTCTTATAAAGGTCGAATTGACGCAGAACTGCACGAGCACCGACAAGATATGGAAAAAGACAGGAAGAATACGCATACTTCGGACACGGATAAGAATGCTTCAGCAGTGAATGATAAGGGGCAAGTTACGACGAAAACGAACGTACATTTTGAAGGGGTAACGCAATTGGACACCGGCCATCTCGTGTCCGATCCCGAAGAGACCAAATACGACGAGGTTATCACCCACAAGAAAGTATCAGATCGAAGGGCACTGATGCCTACCACGTTTAGACCAGCGCACGCAAACGAGAAAATTAACGGCTCGACCACAGACAACCTAACATCACCTGTAATACCCAAGAGCACCCCTAGTCTTGGAGAACTGAATGACGGAGAAAAATGCATGAGGAGAGAGCGAAAGGTGCGTTCAAACGATTCGCTGGCCGAAGACGGGAAGAGATCTTTGTTACGACGTCACCCACTTTGTCCTCCAGTGTTAACATGTATGTTCCAGAGGAAGAATCAGTTCAAGCGAAGCAAAGAAAAAAACTGCCAGGAGAAAACGTCCGAAGACCAAGTACCTGGAAGCTGGGTTAAATCGCAATTCCCCTCCACTCCGAGAGAATCGGCGCCCCAACCGAAAGGTTGCGGAAGGGAAGCATATTCGGGGGCGCCGACCGTTTTCAGCGAAATGGCGTACAGGACACCGCGAGCCAAGGCACAGAGCTGAATTAGCCTACAGAATTACAGCACGCATCATCTCCTGGAAAGAAAAGTTTAATTCCAATATGTCCCTTGTGCATCCGGCTGCCATCAATAGAAACGGCGTAATACCAAGTAATACCTGCAACCGCGACAGGGAAAAGAGGCTCAACTGGTCTCCTCACAAGACTGCATCAAGTGGCCGCAGTAGCTTCGTTCATGGCTCCTCCAACGCCAAGGCATCGGTACCATCGGTGGAAGTGGAAGGCGCAAGGTTTCGAACTCTCTTCGCCCACTCGGACATGAAATTAGCGCTCCATTGACTGAACAATTTCTTGGCCACGAACCATACTCATTCATTGTCGTGCGGGGGAGGATGTTGTGAAATCAGTGAGTATCCTTCTCTCGCGCGCCACTATCATCATCGTCAACTGTGTTCGATTAAAGGCATCATCGTGAGGGGCTCCGCGGCTCGTCCCTTTCTCCACAGCAGCGCCGAGTTCACGTCGAAAGAATGCGGCAGTTTCGAAGCATCTGCAAGTGCGCGTTCAAATTTGGCGATAGCGATCACTTGACTTTCTTCTTGCGTTCTTCGAGGAACGCAATTGCAGCGCCCTTGTTTAGATGATGGTACTCCTCGGTGAAATTGGTGACCAAAACGTGGGACTGGCATTGCTTAAAGCGCGCAATGCCTTTTACGACGGAGACACCGCGGTTGAGAAGCAACCTTTGGTCTCTCTCTACGATAGCGCCGATGTTAGGAGCAGCATCCTCATAGTAGACGGCGATCATCCAGCTTGCGTGGGGTATCAGGGTGACGTGATTGTCGGCGATCCTTACAGCACCATGGTGATCGGGGTTCGGTTGCGGCGTCGTGGAGTGATCGGAGGAAAAAGTTATCGACTTGGTCTGTAGATCAATTATTGCGCCCTCGGCTGTCAAAAAGCCCATTCCGAGAATCACGTCACGGGAGCAGTTAGGCAAAATGACGAACTCAGCACGGTACGTGGTGCCGTCTATGGTGACGGGTGATGTGCACGTTCCACTTGGCGTTACGAGATGGCCTCCTGCTGTGCGTATATTCCGACCGTCCGGTCTTGTCATAACTTTCTTCAGGTTTGACGGGAATGACCCGCTCATTACAGAATAGTCGGCTCCCGTGTCCATGAGAGCGACTACGTCAAAGCCGTCGATGGACAAGTGGACGTCGGACGCCGCCTTCCTCGAGTTCCGGGTGCGTCGGGTCGTCCCATCTCGGCTTGTGCGGGTTGACTGTCGGGCACTGTGCGTCGTCGTTGTCGTCGTCTTCTCGGCGGCCATCTCTGTCAGGTTAGGTACGCGTCGCGCCGTGTAGCTGTCGTCGTGTTCGGGAGTTTAGTCAGGGTTCCGGCGGGTAGTCGGGATGAGGGCATGTTGTGAATCATGGTGTTCGGCGCGCCGTTCCGTTGTTGGAAGGTTTTCTTTTTTTCGCCGTTGTGCAACTTTACCTCTAGACGTTGCTGCCTTTAGTTTCCCCTGCGTGGGGTGGGGGACCTTCCACGTGTAAAGTAAGCATTGCTAAGGTGGTTCGGCCACTCGTACGGGTAGGGCGACGGCGAATGGTTGAAACGGGCAGGGCCACGGCTGGTTTTAGATAGGTGGCCTTCGATCTCACGCGGTCGTTGGCCAGGGAGAGGTAGGGGTGCATCGATGGAGAAACCACGCAGTCCGACTCCCCTGTATGAGCAGCGATGGTAGATGTGGTCGGCCTCTCCGCAGCGGTAGCACAGCCGACGATTATCGGGAGTTCGCCACATTTCCGTCTTCCTCTGCGTCTGGTTTCGGACTACAGGGGGTCGGGCGGGCGACAGTGGGCGGCAGTACGGCGGGGCCTCTTGACGACGGGTTGGAGCAGGTCGGGGTCGACGAACAGCCGCGGAGTAGGTCATCGCTTGTGGTTCGCGGGGTGCTCGCGATGGCTTAGAAGTCTTTAGTGCGAGTTGGACTTCTTCTCGGACCACGTCGGACATGGAGGCGATCTGGGGTTGCGCCGTAGCTGGAAAAAGCTTGCTCAGTTCTTCGCGAACGACGGCACGGATCGTTTCCCGGAATTCTTCCGTCATGAATCAAGGGGCGTTGATGGGGTTCTCCGAAAACGCGTTGAGTGGTCAATCAAATTGTCTCGAACGCAAGTCCAGGGTCTTCTCGATCATCGAGGCCTCAGCGACGGTTTTGGGTGGGTTGCGATTGAGTCCAGCGAAGAGCTCTTGTTTATCTCCCCGAATCAGAAAGCGCACCTTCTTCTCTTCTTACATTTCGGGGTCAGCTCGTCGGAACAGCATTTTCATCTCCTCAACGAACACCACAATACCTTCGTTAGGGTGTTGGATTCGCGTCTGCAACAATACCTCAGCTCGTTCTTTCCGTACGCCAGTTGTGAATATTTTCAAAAAATGCGCTTTGAACATGCTCCATGATGTTAGCGAGCTCTCGTGCATTTCAAACCAGACTTGAGCCGAGCCTCTGAGGTATAAAAACACTTGCCTAAGAGTTTATTCATCATCCCATCGGTTGAAACTTCGGACGCGCTTCCGCTTCTCCAGCCACTCTTCCGGGTCTTCACCAGGGGATTCTGGGAATGGTGGGGGCTCCGAGGTTGCTGCAGAAGGGCGGGAGGATTGGCTAGGTTGACCATAGTGCAACTTGTGACGTCTTTCTTCTTCGCTTTCTCCGGTAGTAGACTGAGCTCGGGTGGTGAACCTTGCAGGCGAAGGCTCGTTCTTGTTGGAATGGGTTGGCGGCTTCGAGAGGTTGTAGAGTTGAAGAAGGGTGCGTACCCCGCACCCCCACCAGATGTCACGAAGTCAGAGACTACGCAGTTGTCTTTAAAGAAAACGAGTTTATTGGAGCGAACTTGGGATCCCCGAACAACTCAAACAATACACATGTGGCGAGACAGCAGTAAAAAAAGTGACGTGCGTCGGCGAGCATTGGGGAGTGGAATGGAATGCCGCGGTGTCTGATCTACAGGATTTTTTTCTTGAGGGGCGACTGTTTCTCGAATCGTCGATTTACATCTAGAACAATGAAGATTATTCTAGGCGGTTCACAATAGTTGGGAACGCTCTCCCTATAAAAACAGATAACACAAGCGGCATAGAAAGAAAGAATGGAACACGCGCTTCCCTTGGAACACAGATAACACAGACCGGCGCAGCCGGGCCGTAAAAGCAAAACATAAATAAACAAACAATATACATGGTTTGCGGCAATATCATCATCAGTGGAATTGACGCCGAGGAACATGCCGCCAGACTGAAAAAAGTTCTCAAGAGGCTGCACCTCAAGCTGCGCAACTTCCACATTCGGCTCGGCAAAAAAAGTGCTGTTTTGCGATGAGGCAAGTTTCATTTCTGGGACGCCCAATCGCCGAAAACGGCGTTCACTCCAGCGAAGACCAAGTTTAAGCCCTCACAGACGCGCCGGCTTCAGAGGACAAGCAAGCTTTGCAGTCATTTCTCGGGATGCTGACGTTTTACGACAGATTTCTGAAGAACAGAGCATCAGTTGCCAGATCTCTCTCAAAGCTCCCTCAAAAGGACGCTACGTTGGAGATGGGAGCATCTCAGCTCCAAGAAGCATGTGAGCAACTGAAAAAATTACTTCTCAAGCACAATGTACTCGCACTCTACGACGAACAGACGGAGTTTCATGTCTCATGCGACGGTTCTCCGTAGGGCATAGGAGCTGTTCTTTCTTTACGTGATGACCAGAAAAGAGACGCACAAATTGCTTTTGCATATAGGACACTAGAGCCGGCCGGACGACATTAGGCTCATTTGGAAAGAGGAGGACTCGCTGGAGTGTCTTCAGCTCACACGTGTCACAAATATATTGCAGGAAGAAAGGTAACTTTCGTCACGGATCATCAACCGCTTCTCGGTATACTGGGACCAGGGATACCAATGGGTCAACTCCTTTAACTATTCATTACAAGATGGGACATCAAATTATGGTCATATACCCTAACTGCGATTTTTGTGTGCAGGAATGTCAAGAACCAAGAGAACGCAGGCGCGTTGAGCCAACTACCACTGCCAGACTGCACCGATAAACCATGGCCCCAGCCGAGGTACTGTTTTTCGAAGCAATGTCATGACCTCTGTTTACTGCTACACAGGTATCCCGTCTGACGCAGCAAGACATCTTGCGAAGTCTGCACAGGTCAGTGAAGGATGGCACAGTGGAAAGAGTCACTGGAGATGAGTTCGCTCCTTGCCGGCCAAGAGCAACCGCACTGGCGTGTAATCGCGAGTGTCTCACACTCAGATCACGGGTTATCATACGAAGCTCTACACAATATTACGTTCTGGCGCTTCTGCACGCTGGTCATCGAGGCATGGTAGCCATGAAGAATTGTGCAAGGTGTTTTCTATGGCGGCCCGGAATCGAGCTCTTGAATAAAGAGACACTGAGAGGAGGCTCTGACTGCCAATCACCGCAGAGGAGCCCACCAAAAGCTTCGATTTCAACATGGGACTGTCCTGAGACACCATGGCACACACTACATGTAGACTTCGTGGGACCACTACACGGGCGCACATAGTTGGTTGTTGTGGACGCGTACACCAAGTGGGTGGAAGTCCGTCACGTCACCCAGACAAAATCCGCAGTTGTAATTCATGTACTCCGAAGTCTGCTCCCTACGTTAGGCATTTCGCGGAAAGTCGCCTACGACAACTAAAAAACCTTTATTTTAGGCGAGATAAAGAAGTTCGACAAATCCAATGGCCCACAAGTTACGACGTCACTAACATGTCACCCTGTAACATGGGCTATCAAAACAATATGTGGGCGAACTTAAAAGAGCCATCCGAATGGATAAACACTCCTCCATATAGTGAGGTTGAACTAGTAAAACTGGCAAACCGGCACACCAATGTACACGCAATGCCTAATGACAGCGACTTTACCGGGACCTTGGAAGAACGCCAACATCATCTTAATCCATAAGAAAGGTGACATGAAAAACAAAAAAATTACAGCTGATCAGCTTACTGTCAGTCGTCTAAAAGGTACTTACCAAGGTAATTGCTAACAGAATTTCTGCCACCTTACATTTTAGTAAACCAAAAGTACGAGCAGGGTTCCGTACAGGATTTTTATCAATGGACCATATTCACACGATCAATCAGGTGATAGAGACGTTCTCTGAGTATACTAAACCTCTATATATAGCTTTTATAGATTATGAGAAAGCGTTGAACTCGGTCGAAACCGGAGGATTCATTCAGGCCACACGGAACGAGGGTGTAGACGAGCATTATGTAAGAATACCAGAGGATATTTACGTTGTGTCAACAGCTACCATCATCATCCAAAAGAACAGTAGTAAAATACCTATAAGGAAGGGCGTCAGACAGGGAGACACAATCTCTACAATGTTATTCACAGCATATTTACAAGAAGTTTTAGAACATTGGATTGGGAGCAAGTGGGAGTAAAAGTTAATGGAGAATACATCAGTAACTTCACAATTGCTGAAGACGTTCCCTTTCTATGTTATCCGGGGGACAAATTACAAAGCATGCTTACCGCACTAGACAAAGAGAGTGGAAACTTGGGCCTGCAAACAATATACAGAAAACTAAGCTAATGATCAATAACTTCGGGACAGCAGAGCGGTTTGATATAGGTGGCAATGCAGTGGAAGTGGTAAGTGAATATATCTACTTAGGCCAAGTTGTTACCCCGGATTCTTACCATGAGGCGCAGGTAATCAGAAGAATAGGAATGGGGTGGAGTGAATTTGCCAGGCATTCGCAGATAATAAATGGCAGCATACCATTGTCCCTGAAGAAGAACGTGTATGACAGCTGCATCTTACCAGTACTCACCTACAGGGCAGAA
The DNA here is from genome assembly GCF_048455015.1 of Haemaphysalis longicornis. Taxonomy (NCBI): domain Eukaryota; kingdom Metazoa; phylum Arthropoda; class Arachnida; order Ixodida; family Ixodidae; genus Haemaphysalis; species Haemaphysalis longicornis. Next base: position 83,721,867 of record NW_027526385.1, on the reverse strand, counting down.
GCTTGGAGGCTCACGAAGAGGGTTCCACTTAAATTGAGGACGACTCCGCAAGCAATGGCATGGACGATGAATGGTATAACATTAAGTGATAAGAGAGTGGAGTGGGCCAGGGAAGAAACGCGTGTTAAGGATGTCTTTGTGGGAATTAGGATGAAGAAATGGACGTGGGCAGGGCATGTAATGTGAACGCAGGATAACCGTTGGTCATTAAGAGTATCAGAGTGAATCCCCAGAGGAAGCGAGCGTGGCAGGGGCGGCAGAAAGATAGATGGAAAGATGAGATCAAGAACTTTGCGGGGATATATTGGTCGCATTTAGCACATCATCTGGATAATTGGAGAATATTGGGAGAGGCCTTTGCCCTAAAGTAGGCGTAGATAGTCATGTGATGATGATGATGATGATTATGCCAATTTTTGTTTATCAATTGGCCGTATTGTGTGCCTTCTGTGTGCGGTTTTGTGTGAAAAATGTGTGTCAGGTAAGGTGTACACTTCTACCTAATGAGTGACGCAATTTTTTCGCATAAAAACTAGGAAAAGTGAATCTGAATGGTGTAACGTAATATTGGAAACCTAATCTTGTCTTCCGGCCAGTGTGGTACGTGAGCAATGTGAGGAGAGCACAGTTACGGATGCAAAACTGATACATGTTCTAAGGTATCTAAAATCACAATGGGAACAAGAAGTAAAAACGGGAAGCGGCAGGAAACGAGCAGAGTCCCAGACAAACGGTTCGCGTTACGGAATTTCCTGACGACACCGCCGGCGAGCTGGCTATATAACCGCAGCTACGAAGGGCGACGTGCTGATTCACACACCTACAGTCTCTGGAAATGGAGGCAGCGTGCATGCTTCTCCTGCTCGCTATTCTGGCCGGCGCCTATGCAAATAGTTCCATTCCTTACATCTCAATGAAATTCCAAACGAGGGCGCTCTCCTCGCATAATGAAAAACCGGAGGTGCGGTGCGGTGAGTATATTTTTTTCCATACTGTAGTGGGGCTGCTCTGTGCGACGCCTTGAGATTTATTTTTTTTGGCCTTAGTCTTTAGAGAAACGTTAGCTCTAAATGCGGCTGTCGTTATCGGTTCTCGGTCCTATCAGAGGATGAAATATTCGTTTAATACTTCATTTTGTTGTTTTATAATGGAACATAAAACATGTAACACAGAACACAACACACTCTCCTATAAAGGCGTTCTATAAATTATCGCGGAAAGAATCAGTTTACTTTGGATGCACTGGACAAGCAGGAACTCGCAATATGTACGCTCACTGACATCGCTTTTGCTCTCTAGTTCGGACCAAATAAATGACTTACGAAATCAGAAGTTTTCAAAAAGGGAGTCTTTCACATATATTGAAATATCAAACTGGTGATATTTCGAGGTGTTCAAATACCTTTTTTGTTTTGGGTATTCGGCCTATTTTTTGTATTTGCAAAAGTTCACGATATTTCTGTGTTTCAAGTCGGCTTGGACTTATTAGTACGATTTGAAACAAAGATCATGTAGTTCTTATTTTCGTCCTTTGAAAGGAAATGTATTTCTGCTTTCCACTTTGGTCTAACGCAACATAGTGGCTGTTTTGAAAGCTTGTTGAATTGTTTCCAATGTATTATTCGAAGCGAAGTACGCCGGTTTCACACATCGGACAGGAATAAACATGTTTTTTTTTTTCGCGTGATTGAAACACGTGCGATGAGCTAAGGAGATAAAACGCATAAAACGCATAAAAATGTCTCTTATGCGTTTCGGTATGTAGAGTTATATTGGTGTACAACTAGGGTGCATTTTTAGCGAAATGTTTTACCCGGTATCCAAATTTTAAGTATTTTATTGTTAACAGTTATAAGAAGGTGGAACATTATCCGACACTGCCATTCCTTAGAGTCAGCTTTTCTCATTGTGAGACAAAATTAGGAACTCGTCCGATGCAGCAAAGTATATCAAATAAATAATACTCATTACATAAACATGGGAATGTGTATTGAAGTGCTCGGAATGTTTATTTTGTGTAATTAAACGAAGCAATTTTATTGTGGCTTTGTCGATGTCGTCAGTCCCCGAGCTAACAATGCAGTACCTGCTACGCTACCGTTTGGTCTCAATTGTTGTGAGTGTAAACTCTTATTATATATATATACGGAAGCATTCTCGGGCTATTCTCGGAAGCATTCTCGGCCTAGCGGCGGGCCCACTTTAGTCGATATACGTGTCATCAGGCAGATACAGTGCAGCGGGGACTTTATATGTGTTGTGCAGCTTTCTTTTCAAGCCGTGTCTCCATCCTCAGGGGGGGATTGAGACTTCTCGAGAGCATGTAGAACATCAGCGCGCAATGTCACAGCACTAAATTCAGATCGGTTGAGGGGAGGTACAAGAATCGAATGGCAATGGCAAAGATGACAGGCGCAGAATAGGGATTTTTTGCGAGATGCACTTGCATGCGCAGGCTCAGCGAGCACCGCCATTGTGGTTTTCATTGTAGCTAAGAAATGTCTCTCTTAACGTTTGGCACAATTACAATCACAATTACAATTACAAAACGATTACTACCTGTATCGTTACCTTTGGCGCCAAGAAACGGCGTAATTGTAGGTGGCAAATGATTGCCTTTGGAGGCAATTTATATCTATTAAAATGACAAAGGTTAAACTTTCTAGTTGCAGCGAATAATGGCTATGCATTTTGCGAGAGTTTATCATTACCTTCTGCGGGAATTTATGGTGACGAAAATGGCAAGGATACAGCCTCAATTGTGGCGCTGATATGATTGGATAATTTGTAGTCTTTCAAGATACACAGAACTGAATTTTCCAAGGTCCTGTTTTTTTGTGTGAACTTCCATATAACCACCCTTTTCATCGTTTATACGCGCGATAAGGGGGTGTTTATTTTATAAAGACTGAAAGAAGAAATACTACCATGCGCAGTTCTCCGCGGGGGTACCAACAGCAGTGACGTCAATAAAAGGTGTTCTGTGATTAAACAATGTCCAAGATTGGAATTCTGACAAGTTTATGTGTCGGTTTTGCGAAATGTTTGCCATATGACATTACAGTTGGGTGGGCAATCTCCATATCTCAGTAATCGGCACACAGCGCTTCATCCACGTGGTCGGCTGGGAAATAGGTCAGATAAGGCTGTCAGCTTTGCTTGGAATTATAGCAATCACTAAGTGAGGTGTACGCAGCAGATGAAGACCCTCTGCGTCTGCACAGACGCTCAAATGCGATTCGCTTCATCCATCTCTGGAGAATGCCTGACTCAGGCCTCTATCGTTAAAAGCGTGTTCGCACCCGGCTAAGAGTCGGCTGATTCAGCACAACGCCCACTGCCTGCAAGCCGTCGGGGCTTAAGGCAACAGCAAGCCTTCGCGAACTCGCTAGGGCGTCATTGTCTGTTTGCGCCGCGCTTCACGAACTCAGTGTTGGAACAATGAATGTTACAGCGCAACAATGGTCACTTCACTATAAAAAACAGCGGGCAAAAACAAAACAAATCAACTTAAAAAGACACATGCACTCTCAGAGATTGAAATTGTGTCTTGCAAAGTAATATACGTAGTACTTCAAACCACTCGGCTACGAGCCAGAGCTGCCTGTGCTGAAAATATACAGTAAATAATGTATACACAGTTTACATCGAAACTGTAAAGTGTATACTGTATAGCCGGGCACCTTGAGTAATCTTGGTGACGGTACTGGCGATACCGCGGACTCCGAGCCCCCAAACATAAGCTGGATCCAACCATGGCGATGTGTTTATAGGTGGAGGGTTAGAAACCACGAACGGTGGCCGTCGGAGCCCAGGTCAAGCTCCGGCGGATGGGCTCCCTGTCTGTTCACCAGGCAGGGAGCTCCGGGACCTCTTTGACTACCAAGGTAAGGTCAAAGAAGAAAGTACCCATCTCTCCCTGCTTTTTCCTATGCCATATGGATAATTCAAACCCCCCCCCAGACGTGATCGGCCCCCGAAAAGGGGCCGCACCGAAGTTTCCTTTCCATCCCTTCCAACAATCAACAGTCCGAAACCTGACAACTATCCTCGATTCTTGGTTATCGAGGCAGTTGAGAAAACAAACCCTGTTTCTTCCATGTCCGTATTCTTGATCACTAAGTTCCTGGAAGGCATCCTCGGAAAATCGTTCGATGCTAAGAAACTCCGTACCGGCGAAGTGCTAGTCAATGTCAAGACACAGCAACAAGCCACTAACCTCCTGTCGCAAATATGCATGGCAGATCTGGCCATCAGAGTCACTCCCCATCGTAGCCTCAACAGCTCTCAGGGTGTGATCTCGGAGACCGATTTGTTGAATGAGACCGAAGCTGATCTGTTGGAAGGCCTGAAAGATCAGGGTGTAACTGCAGTGAGGCGTATCACCATCAGACGAGACAATAAAGAAATCCCCACAAAGCATATAATCTTGACATTCAACAAATCAAAACTTCCTGAGCACATCAATGCTGGCTTCATTAGGTGTGGTGTACGTCCGTACATACCTAACCCGCGCCGCTGCTACAAGTGCCAGCGATTCGGGCACGCTACAACTTCTTGTCGCGGCAAAACGACCTGCGCGAAATGCGCCGCACATGACGACCCTACTGAAAACTGTGACACTACTACCTTCACCTGTGCAAACTGTCAGGGGCCGCACGCAGCATGGTCCCGCAGCTGTGAAAAATTTCAATTAGAAAAGCAAATCATTAACATCAAGGTCACTGAAAACATCACCTTCCCAGAGGCGCGGAAGAGGTTCGCCTCTTTCCCTCTGGGGAGGTACGCCGACGCAGCTCGCCGGGGGGCGGAGCGGCGTCTGGTTTCTGCGGGGACCCAGTACCGCGAGTCGGGCTTGGTCCAGCCCCCGCCCCCCCCTGGGTTGCCTCAGGCAGCCCAACCCGCCTCCGTACCGCTCGCTGAGCCAGCAGCGGCTGTGGGGGCAACCACGTCTGGTGGAAGCGATGCTGCATCCTCCACTTCCACTCCAGCGTCCCAAACCACAAGCGAGGGCGCAGACGAGATGGAGACGGAGGAACTAGCGGCAGCTCCCACCCCCACCGCACCGCCTGCGCCATCCGAGGTGTTCCTGAATCCCTCGGTGGTTGCGGGCAAGGAAAAGCGCGGCCCAAAGGGTTCGTGGGCCAAGGAGCCTGATCCCTCAGGCGCTCCGAGGACATCCGAGGATGAAATGGACGTCGGTCCGTTCTTGTCTGCGGTGCAGCGCAAGGAATGCGTCCCGACGCCAAAGCCTCCCGACGAGCCAAAAAAGACGAGAGTCACAGCCCCGAAAGACGACACATAAACAACACAGTCTAGTAGCTCCGAACACTTCATAATGGGAAGAGAGAGCATAGTACAATGGAACTGCAGAGGCCTTCTGAATAATCTTGACGACGTGTATGAGATTCTGCATACCAATCAGCCAAGTGTTTTTTTGTGTTCAGGAAACACATTTGAATTCTAAACACACAAATTTCTTGAATAGTTACCTAGTATACAGGAAAGACAGGGATGGCTGCACACACTCTTCTGGCGGTGTGGCCATAATCGTCCGGAAATCCTTAGCATGCCACCCTGTCACTTTAAACACTATCCTTGAGGCTGTAGCAATACGCTTAATAATATTTAATAGGCTGATAACGGTATGCTCCCTATACATTCCTCCTGATGTTACACTTTTGAGCTCTGACTTCGAGGAGCTGGTTGACCAGCTGCCTGAACCATACATCCTTACAGGTGACCTTAATGCTCACAACTCTCTTTGGGGCTCTTCTCGTACGGATGCCCGAGGTCGCCTGATAGAGAAATTCCTTACATCTTCTGGAGCATGCCTTTTCAACAATAAACAGCCTACATACCATAACATAGGACAACACATACTCATGTCTTTACTTGGCGATTGGCTCAGCAGTTCTCTTTCCTCTCCTCGATTGGGGTGTGGGCGCTGACCCATACGGTAGTGACCACTTCCCCACCTCACTCACATACATAGGTAAAGGTCCATGCAGTCCATCTTCCCATAACAGGTTCAATGACGCACGAGCTAACTGGAATACATTTACAGAGACATCCAAACTACACCACACATCCATAGGACACCTACACCTTGAAGAAGCTACCCAACTTCTCACTGCGCACATCCCCGACGCCGCCGAAAAGTCCATTCCCCACGCCTCTGGTGCCCCGCGCTACCAGCGGAGGCCGTGGTGGAATGAGGACTGTAGGCGGGCGCGAGAGGGCCAGAACAAGGCGTGGGGTATCCTTCGTCGGTACCCCACGTCGGGAAACCTCCTCTTGTTCAAACGGGCCAAGGCATTAGGAAAACGTGTGCACCGTGTGGCAAAAACAGAGAGTTGGCACTCCTTCTTGACATCCATAAACTCGTACACAGACACACACAAAGTCTGGACACACATACGTAAGCTCAAAGGACAACAGACACACAGCCTGCCCCTGGTTAGTACAACAGGGGACACATTGGAAGACCAGGCTAACATACTTGCACAACACTTCGAACACGTGTCCAGTTCAGCACACTACACAAACACTTTCATGAAACACCAAACATCTGCGGAGAAGAAGTCACTGCGTGATAGCAACAAGTCGCCCACTTCTTACAATTCTCCTTTTTTAATTCATGAGCTGAAGGCAGCCCTGACAACATGTAAGCCTTCAGCTCCAGGTGCAGACAAAATCACATACACCATGATACAACACTTGCACTCAGACACCCTTGATACACTTCTACATATATACAATAACATATGGCTTTCGGGGCACATTCTTCGCTCTTGGAGGGAGGCCATAGTAGTGGCTTTCCTGAAGGAAGGGAAGGACCCTTGGTCTCCCGCTAGCTATCGGCCCATCACCCTTACAAGCTGCCTGTGCAAGCTCCTCGAGAAGATGATAAACAGGAAACTTGTATACTTTCTTGAGTACAACGGTCTTCTCGAGGGCTGCCAGGCAGGCTTCAGGGCGGGGAGATCTACAAATGACCAACTTGTCGCCCTTGAATCATACATAAAGGACGCTTTCATTCATAAACAGTTTTGAACAATATTGTTTTTTGACCTTGAGAAGGCCTATGACACCGCTTGGCGTTACGGGATCCTCAGTGACCTGAAGTCTTTCGGTGTTTCGGGCCATATGCTCAACACCCTTGCTAGTTATTTGTCTGAAAGAACGTTTCGCGTGAGAGTAGGTAGCGCACTCTCAAGAGTACATGTGCAAGAAAACGGCGTTCCGCAAGGTGGAGTTCCTAGCTGCACTCTGTTCATAGTTAAGATGAACTCCCTTGGAAAGGCATTGCCACCTACAATTTCTTATTCAATGTATGTAGACGACATCCAGATATCTTTTAAATCATGCAATATGTCCATCTGTGAGCGTCAAGTCCAGCTCGGTGTCAAAAAACTTGCCAGCTGGGCAGGCATGAACGGTTTTAAACTTAACCCAGAAAAAAGCACCTGTGTTGTCTTCTCCAGGAAGCGTGGGATCCGTCCGGGCCCAGACATTATCCTTAATGGCGTTTCGATGCCTGTGAGGAAGGAACAGAAGGTTTTAGGTGTGCTGTTGGATGAAAGGCTTACGTTCATCCCTCACATTAAACAATTGAAACATAAATGTCTAAAGGCTCTCAACATTCTTAAAATCTTGTCCCACCAGTCCTATAGAACGGATAAGCAACTCCTGTTACGTATTTTCACAAGCCTAGTGGGGTCTAGATTGGACTATGGGAGTGTTGTTTATGGGTCAGCCACTAAAACAGCACTTAAAATGCTCGACTTAGTGCTTCACTTGGGGCTTCGCCTCTCTTGTGGCGCATTCCGTACGAGCCCTGTACAGAGTCTTTACGCAGAGTGTGACAAATGGTGCTTATCACACCAGCGAACCTATGTTGACTTGTTATATGCCTCAAAAATTTCATCAATGGACAACCATCCTTTTAAACCGGTTTTTAATGATACATCCACATCAAAGCTCTTTTTAAATCGCCCATCCATTCCTGTTCCCTTCTCGCTCAGAGTGAGGGACGAGGTCACTATTCATGAGGTCTCCTTTGCAGACACATTCAAGTCATCTGTCACTGATCTTGTAGCACCATGGCATCTTCGTCCTGTTGCATGTGACCTGTCTTTCTTAAAATACAATAAGAACAGGACACCAAAAAGTGCGATTTTGCAGCATTTCATGTATGTGCAGAATAAATACAAGGCTGCAGAGTTTTTCAGTGATGAAAACGTTCACTGCAGTGTCTTGTGCGGCGCATGGGCCGAATTTCGAAGCATATGGAACAGTGAATGTAAAGACAAGTATTTTTACGGCAGAAGCATATGGCATTTTTTTGTTGTAAATCACATAGTTGAACATCATATTCCTAAATCTATCATCTATACAGATTCACTGAGTGTCGTCCGTACATTATCATCCGGAAAGCCATCGAAAAACCATGTGGTTAACCTTGTCTTGAAATTAATTGTGTTGGCATATTCTTCAAACCTTGAGGTGACTGTGTGTTGGGTGCCAGGCCACTCTGGCATCGGCGGAAATAAACTGGCGGATTAAATGGCCGCCAATGCTGCACTCCGAAACACAGTAGACATACCAAAACTACCTTACCCAGACCTCAAGCCACACATAAGACAACACTTGCGCAGAACATGGCAAACACACTGGAATGAACAGACAGACAACAAACTACATGTAATAAAGCCACACTTGGGACGGTACACATCTGACTCGCATAACAGACACATGGAAGTCGCCTTGGGTAGGCTGCGGATAAGGCACACCCATGCAACGCACTCGTATCTGCTGACGGGATCTTCTAGACCCCAGTGCGGCAGGTGCGGAGAGGCCCTATCCGTAGTGCACATACTAATCACATGCAAGGCACTTCACACCACACGTCACACACACTTCAGAGAACTTTACAGACAACATGTTCCCCTACATCCATCAATGTTTCTAGGTGACGATGCAATGGTTTCTGTGAAACGTGTCTTTGACTATTTGTCAGATATCAAATTTTTAAACCCCATTTCTTATCACGCCTAATCAAATCTGGCCCTATACACCAGCCATCACCATTATCTTTAATTGATTTTACTATGTTCGGCTTACACGTTGTTATACCTACCCTTGTGAGGTAATCACCTCTCTTTATTAAATAACCTCTTCTTTGGCGCTCTTTGCCCTCGTTGGCCTTGCGCCATTAAGCACTAACATCATCATATACTGTATAGCCAGTTTACATTTTTATTTAGGTAAAGCTTTTCAAGCAGCTTAGATGTCTATTTTTTGTATAGCGCTCGTGCAGTGAGCGTCGCCAGAATTCCCACAATATCTCATGTCTAGCGACAGCATTTCTTTGACAGAAATACATTCACAGATGCGTGGTCTTGCTGCTACCCACTGGGCGCGTTCGCCCAGTGCAAAGAAAGTGCTTCCTGCCCCGTGGTTGCACGCTGCCCGGTAAAAGTTTGAGTTGAATCTATTTCGTTTGTACCTAGAATACTTCGATGGCTCTCCTGAAGATTTTAAATGGGCTTAGATTTTTGAACTTGCGTACCAGTCGGTGAAGCGTGACATGTGGAATTGTGTGTGGCTATTTCCACTTAGAGTTCGATACAGTCTTCATACCACCAACCTAAAAGATCATTCCTCCAAGTGAAAATCGTTTACTGCCTTAGTTTAAACAGAGTGACTGAATTGCGACGACCCGCTGATGGCCGGGCGGCCAAACGCCGGGCCCACTGATTCTGTGGGAGGGTCGGCGCGCCGGGCAGTCAAGCCAAGCCAATTTTTCAGACGTCATGCGAAACGTCAAAGAAATTGGCACGGACGGTACCGGGAGGACATTTTTATAAACGTTTTCTACTTAATAAAGTACAGTAAAGGCAGCGATACTGGTCGAAAACATGATCTAGCTACTCCAGAAAAAATGTGCACTAGTAATCCCTCAATGTACACACATCATTTTAGTGTCTCTTGAATACGCCGATGAAACGCACCCGATAAGGCGCGCCGTAGTGGAGGGATCGTGAATAATTTTGACCACATGGAAATCTTTAACGTGCGCCGACAGGTCGTGCACACGGTCGTTTTCGCATTTCCTCTCCATCACAAACGGCCCGGCAGCGGCAGTGGATCGAATCCGCATACTCCTGCTCAGCAGCATAACGTTTTAGCCACTGAGCCACCGTGATGGGCTACTTTTGGTGCTGCGTTATGACGGTGATAATAACAAGGGTACATAGGCCTAATTCCGGTGGGGATATACAGCATTGCAAAGGTATAGCCTTACTTTTGGTGGAAGGTTCAGGGAAGAAAATTGCAAGGGTATAGGCTTCCTTACGCGGCGTGTTATAACTGTGAAATGACAAGGATGTAGACTTACATTTGCGAGCGGCTTTTTAGCTATGACGGTGGCCGAGCAATGTATAGCCTTTCCTTCGTCTGGGAATTATAGCTGGGACTATAACAATGCAATAAAACGTATTTTACTACAGTCATTTAGGCAGACATTTTATTACAGTTTGCCCATTGAAAGGAATTCCTAATTCTTTTCTAATCATTACGGGGTAAGCCTATCCATCAAAATGGAGTACCGATGTTTCTACTCCGGTTCAAATTTGCTTCGATTGAAGACCCCGCCAAAAGTATCTTTATAAACGCTACTTTAGCGAAGCCATGTTTTGCAGAGGGTGCCGACAATTGTTAAGGTTCCTAAGTAAGAAGTATTGTTCTTTTATTCTCCTCCAAAGTAACGTGTTTAAATTGCATGAAAGCTGGGTAGCATAAATCTTTGTTACAGCTAACAGGAAGAGCAATTTTTCCCTTCGAGTCGCCGAGTGAGACATGCTTGCGATTTAAAATAGATGGCTTAATTATTATAAACTCAATGTAACTGCAATAAAATACCTACTGGTCTTTTATTTCTTGGAAGAGTGTATCGGCAGTATTTTTCTACGTAGTGTGGGGTTTTTTCATAAACGTTCGTACAGTGAGCTCTATTTATCTTAACATTATAGATTTTTATAACAATGTGGAAGTACTATTGTGGTGAACATATTTGCTATATTGATTGAACTAGTTAACTCTATTCATGTTTAATTCTTTACAGTGCGTCCGCTGGAAGTCTAGCTCCTTGCAATTTAACTAAAAACATTGGGAACAGCTCCGTGATGGAGGGGAATACATGCGGCGGGGTACCTATAACCCTCAGCTTTCTCTTAGGAGCTGCCAACATATTTGAAAGTAGAACTGTTATTGCTGGTGCAAAGGCCCCCAATAAATATGACATAATATATAGCTGGGAGATTTTGTATTCCAGTTGGTGTTTACATTACCAAAAGCTGGTTGAAGTTTTGTTGCAAATAACTTGTTTCAGAAAGGTCGAAAACAGTTCTTTAAAGGGAATTCAAGCCCACATGAGTTATGGGGTCATGTATGCAAGGCAGACACGTTTTATCTGTAATTTGCGCTAGAGAATGTGCCTAAACACTTGAGGCCCCTCCGTGAACAATCAGCACACACATACTGTGCTTGCATTTGTTTAAGCTAGGCTTCAATTTTAACACAAGACACTAAGGAATAACCGGTTTTAGTTGCTGGGGGTTCTATTGCCTGTTGTCACGAATCAAGTGCAAGTCCTTGAAAACTGTGAACATATTGGGGACAATTGGTTAACGCCTTGCAATGTGCTTCGATGCAGGTATCTTCGAAACATCGCCTGTTGGCAGATACTGCTCTCACCGTCCCGCCGGAAATGGTACCATTACGGGCGAGGAGGCGCAAAGACACTGCCAGGAAATCGGCATGGCATTACTCCGCACTACAATGATGCCTTTGGATCAGTTGTGCCGTGTGATAGAGAGATATGCTTGGACGTACACCGGTATCTGGTTGGCTGACGAGTGAGTACTCGCAACATGTAACAAAAATTAGTACTCCTATAGATAGATGTATCATCCCTCCCCATAATGAGGGATGGGCATAGGAATATATGGATGGATAAATAGATGGGCGGATGGAACCAGTCAGACAGACAGACAGGCAGACACGTAAACCTATATATATATATATATATATATATATATATATATATATATATATATATATATATATATATATATATATATATAGATATAGATAGAGAGAGATAGATAGATAGATGAATGGGTGGATTGATGGATGAATGGATGGATGGACGGATGGATGGATGGATGGATGGATGGATGGATTAATAGACGGACGGATGGACGGATAGATTGATCGATTGATGGGTGGATGGATGGTTTCGTGGTTAGAGAGATTCACGGAAAGGCTGATTCATTACTGACTGATTATTTGATTTAAATAAAAGAATGAGGGTAAAATCCTGGGGGAAAAGCCGGAAAGACCTTGAATAAAGGATTGCCACAAAACAGCTAGCTCATTGCTAAAAAAGTAGCTTGGTGACACACACTGCTTTTCATCCCTGGAAAGTGTATAAGGCAAAATCCTGAAAGTTTTATCACGGAAACTATTGTGATCAGATAAATTATACATCGGCGTTAAAATACTCTTTTAAAGGTGCCTTGAAAGGCGTTTTGAGCACACTGAATTGACTAGTGCAATCGTTAGATTGGGTCGTCAACATCATCTGTGCTAAGTATTACTCTTTTACGCGCAGCGGAAAGCTCACACTTTTGTTGCAAAGTTTGTCGCTTTTTTCTCACCCATCCCTTCGTGTTTTCGGACACCGCCATCTTCACATGTCTACGTCATCGATTCCCAGATGTTCGTCATGAGCTAGACATCCTGCTATTGGGCGGCTTTTTCACTCACTTCCGGCAAAGAGATGAGTCGTCTGCTCAGCGTCGGCTCGCCGGCTGATCGGCCAGCGGAGTGCCGGAGTGCTTGGACATTTTACGACAAACGAAACAAGTGCAAACAAACGCTTAACCGTTTGTACTGAATGCAACACGGCCATAACATGACATGGATATTCGCTTACCTGAGTACGTTTCATTAAGAAAGCGTTGGAACCCCGTGGCACTTCTTTCGTGCAATCGCAGAGAACACTCTGAGCCGAATGCACGGGTTTAACGCATACATTTTATTTAACTTCCAAATAATCCAGAGATGCGTTTCGAACAAACAAAACGTCACAAAATGCGTTGCAAGTCCGAACCGCGATTGATAGATGATCGATTGCCTCCTCCTTCCCCTCGTAAATTCGGCACTCACCTCCCACGCGGTTTGCGGGGACGAACAGCAAGTCACTTAACTCTGGCACACAAGCCCAGATGGCTTTTAGCCACGCACACTGCACATACCCCATGCGAGGTTGAGTCGTACGCCGCTCGAGAAAGATAATCCAGACCATGGGAAGCACTATCCACCCGCAGAAGCACAACGTCGCATTTCATTACGAAACAAAGGCGTCCACAACACACACACCATCGCCTCCTGTAATGCCAAAAGCATCTCGCACTTCCAAATGAGAGTAAGTGGTATGCCTGCAGTGCCCAAATGCCGCGAGGTGGGACTCCAAGCTGAACCGGGATCACGCAACCGTAACTGACTTCTAGAGTGGTTTGTGCCTTGTTGCCAGGGCAACCGATGTTTGATATTGTCAAAGAAATGGTGCTCGCTCCAGCGCTAGAAAGCTCAGAGCCGCGGCGGAGCTTGTTTTGCCAACGTTGCCGCTCTCCACTACGCGTCACCCCAAGCTGAGCTGGCGTTGTGTGCACGGGGTCTGTATCGGTTTAAAATGTCTTTTTCACATGCCGCCGGCAGGAATTACCACCGCGACAAAATAATACCCGGCACCAGCGTGGCCACATCTGATACGCCGCTTTTTGGATAAACAGTGCGCTGCGCATCCAAGGGAGCGAGCGCACAATCCTCCCCGTGCGCCTGCGAGTTCGCCGCCCATAAAAGGTCACGTGCCGCCGATAGCAAAGTGTGCAGCAACGTACACCGCGAAAGGGCAAGGCCAGGCCGCCGGACACATGCGGCCAGATTTTTCGTTCGCTTTTCCAGCCTTGAGCAGAGTGCGGGATTCATGGTGTCAACAAAGCTGGCCCGTAGCAGACGGCAGTGTGAGAAGCGCAATAGCGGAAGTACGTCACCGCCGAGGAGCGCAGCATCATGGGAGGGAAGGCTCGCTCGCCGTCAACAGCGGAGAGTAAGTTGAAAGGAGGAGGAAACGCGGCGCGACGATAATGCGTGGTTTTCGATTTACGATTTCTCAGCTAATACTTATCGCTTTAACAAAATTCTTGTGGGAGGAGATTGCTAATACATTGCTTTTGTTGGTTACATGTACATCCACGCATCGGCGGGAGGTATTTTAGGACCCCTTTAAAGAACAGTCAAAGTTCTGTGCCATTCTATTCTTTCAAGAGGGGTGGACTAAAGCAGCTGGATGTACTCTCAAGAGAGCATGACCGAAAACGAGTTTGTGTTTATTTGGCCATTGAGCATATTTCTCAATTGGTTAATTTAAACTTGGAAATAATGTGCATTTTTTCCAGTGGAAAAGATCGGTTCTCCTTTTCCCTCCCGCGTCTTAGACATCTTACTGTTTGCGTAAGACGCCAAGGTGAATCTTTGGACCACAGAAGAAAGCTGTCAGGTCACCTCGGGCTGTGGCACGTTTACGTGTTGTTTGGGTCTGGACACAAAATACAAGTTGCCTTTGTGCGAAAGACTCGGTGTTTTATAATGGGTACAGCCATTGCCGGCAGCCAACGATGCGTTTTCTACTGAAAAAGTAAACAATTATGTTCAAAAGATGTTTATCTCTCTACGTTTTTTTGTCGTGACGTCAGCGATGACGAATCCAAAGCAGGTACTATAAACTGCCGTTATTACGGTGCCTAGTGCTGAACCGAACATCCAAATGCGTTGTTTGCCTCGTTTACCGTTCGTCCTCACCGATGGCGCCACACTTATTCTCAAGACCACCGTCCGTGCTTCCCTTGTTGTTGTTGTTGTTACGGTTGTTTGTATTGGATTTGTGAAACATCGGGCTTGGTCGGCACATATATTCACGCAAGACGATGTCGTTTATTCCAGTTGGTCAGTGTAAAGACAACGCACCGGATGTTTTTGCATCTATAACCGGCAAAGTAGGTGATGTACTAACTGGGTTTGCTTCGTTTACATGTGATTTTGTACCTTTTGCTCATCCCACCATATGTACAGCCATATCAAGAATCTCAATTAAATGTAAGCGCGAACATCTTGCTCCGCTAGCTTATAAGGCCTGCTTAACTTGCTTGTGCCCTTCCCGGCCTCAGCCAATGACCTTGCTTCCCATATTGCGTCATAGGATCATCAGCGGGAAAGATGCTGTTCGGTCGCATGGCCATTCGCTTTTTTTATAATTATGTAGCTTATTAAAACGAGGTTTGCATTAAAAGTGGTGTTAGTGCTATTCTAGACGCGTAATCTTGCGAATAAACCAAACTTGGATTTTTTCTTCACGGGACCTAAAATTCCCGCAGCGCAAGGGGCCCGTCATCCGTGAGCCCATGAATCCTGTCTTCGCGTGCACTCAACCGCACCAACCACCTGTCCGTGCACGTATATCCGGCTACAGGTGACGTGCGTGTGCTCAGACGGGAAAGGCACGCCGAAATGTTTCGCTGAGTACCACCGGTAAAAACGTGACACTAAGAGCACTCCAAGAAGGAAAAACGGAAAACTGGCTCTTGGCTGCAAAAAATCTGGTCTACGCTGGTCGCGAAGCAATTAACCCAGTACTGGTCAAAAATGAGGGTAACGCAGCTCTTTCTACTCAGTCTACACGTGCGACTCGATCACAACTGCGTTGTTTGAGAAGGGGCAAACATTGCTGTAGCCTTGGTTGCCTATACAGAAATCAAGGAATTCATAGGAGACTTCAAGACATCGATTTTAAATTTCTCATGAGGCCAATTATTAAGGGACGCATCCAAGACTATAAGAATCTTAAGACAAGCTGCCATCAACTGCGCCCTACGTCGCCAGTTTGTATACCAAAGTTTGACGGAGCTCTTACTATTGTCTGTTTACACACTTTGCTTTGCATATGCTAAATATATAGTCTATGAACGCTTCCTAGTACTAGTAATATTTGCAGACTGGCATAATCTCACCAAATAGTGTTTTATGGTCACTATCTTAACAAGGTTGAGCACATATAGGCATGAGTGCATATAGGCGTCAGAGAAAAATTGACTGTTCTGTTATCCGTAGGATTACCTTCAAGCAAAGCATGAGTTGCGTTGTAATAAAACAGACACATATTTTAATTTGATCAAGTTCAGCGTCCCGTGTTGGAATCTATTTCTTCCCTTGTAACAAGACTGTTTTACCTGCAGCTATTTCTATAGACCTTACGCACAACCGCCGCCATCTACCGAAGGAAAAGCGAAACGAGCCCTCTACACCATTGTGGGGAATTACGGTCGCGGGGTTGCTGGATACAGATTGTATGATGGGCTTTATCGGCTTTGCGATACTTTTATTTTGAGTTTTACCACAGCATAAAGAGCAACTAGCAGTCTGTGGACCTTACTCTGTAGCCCACATTTCCGATTTACTTCGTAAGTACGTGTTATACACCGAAAACGCAGTCACAGAGGCAACGGCAGGGATCCTTGTTGGGGCTGTTGCGTTTCATCTTCTGCTTTCGGCTTTAAGAACGAAACACTACACATACATATGTGGTGGTTCGTATCCGGAGGGTTTTTCAGGAAGTCATTTCGGAAAAGCGTCGAGCCGACGCGGGCTGTCCTAAGGTTTATAGGGCGGGGCGTGCTGCACTCCGTATCGCTATAGCTCTTCACTTGGAATCCTGTGGGACAAAGACAAAACCTACAATAGGGGAAAAATCCATATTGAAATGAATTGCGAACCTGGAAACAATTTTGTAACAGCGGATTTGTTGTAGCTGTCCGCAATGTGTGATGCGTAACGCGTGGGGCGTGTAAAGTGTTAAGCATTGCCGATAAATTGCCAATTATTTGCGAATAAACAACGATATTCCCAATAAACTTCTGGATGCTCATAAACGCGTGTCTCAGGCGACAGATGAGCGTCCTCAGCCTGCACAGAGGATTTAGCAAAAAAAACGGGCGAAACCCTTGTAGAGCAAGAAAATACCTTGCGCTCGTGGGCACGGGCCTCACGGTTCCCGCCAAGCGTCAGCTGCTCGCGCCTTAAATCTATCAAGTAGTAGTACCATAAACTTTTATTCGCGACAAATGGTGAAGGAGCGGAGGATAATCTCCTGCGTTGGTTTTGAGGTGATCGTCTCCTTTTGTTGGCGTCCCTATTCTGGAATGCTATGGCCTGCCGCATCACGAGGAGCACGGGTCACCAGACCACGCTGGTTCTCCAGGACCATGCTGGTCAGCACGGCCAACCACGGCTCCGGTGATGGCACCAGCACCTCTGGTAATTCCTGGACGCCCTTACACTCCCACACCATGAGGTATAGGGGGTTGGGCGTTCCACTGCAGAACTGGCATTTGAAGCTGTATAAAGTGGGGTACATCATATGCACTTCTGTGGCCTGTGGGAATGAATTTGTGTGAAGTATTCGTAGTTGTGTTGATTCTTTTCTGGAGCGCTTTCGATGTGGAGGTGGGGATTTCCTTATTGTAAGCCTGAGATGTTCCAAGATGTCTTCGCTTCGTTAGGTAATGGGGTGGCTGTGTGGCATCCCGGGCAAGAAGTGCGTTCCCGACACGGCAACTGCCCGGGGTGAGAGGTCTCACGCTACGGCGTCAGCCGATACGTTACCTTCTAGAGATTCGTGCCCCCATGTCCACACGTTGTATGTCTAGTGGATTTCGGCATACTTGGTAATTCTTGGATATTATTCTAAGCGCCGTTTTAAAAATTCGTCTTTTTTGGTAATTCCTCCAGGCTTCTTGCCAGTGCTGTAGTGATGACAAGCGCAGACGCTCCCTCCTCCGCCGAGTCCGTGTCTCCCGTCTTGATTGTTGCTGATAATAGACAGGAATCTTTGAAGTCTACAGCGCTTTTTGTAGGGGCTCGTATATTTATTTGGTTTGGATACACTGCCGCATCGATGTATCTTGAGTTTTGATTGTTTCTGTAGGATCTGCGAAGTGCTTTCGCTCTGTCTTCGCGACGCTTCTTGTGGTAGACAGGGTGCACTTTTCGTCGGATGCTTGCCACTTCGATGTGCGTCCTTAGAGCGAGCGGGATGCGTTGTTTTTGGTTGTTGGTTTTCATTGGGCCCTGATAGATTGGGGGGCACAAGGTAGCTCTGCCCGTTTTTGTAAGCTGGAGCCGTTCAAGTTGGCTTGCCCGGTGCCCTTCTGCCAGTTTATCCCACGTATTGTTCCCCCCTGGTTGCAGGAGTTTCTTGGTTGAGGTTTTGGCCGGTAATCCAAGTGCTATCTGATACTTTTGTCGAATTACAATGTTAAATTTTTCTTTTTTCTGCTGCTTTTCGTCCTAGATATGAGGTTCCCTAGGTGATTCGACTTATGATTAGTGCCTGGATTATTCTTATTGTATGTTCTTCTTTTAGCCCGTGTTTTTTCCTCGTCACTTTTATATCAGGTGGTTGACCTGGGAGAGGGTAGACTGTTTTTTAGAGTGGCTGATCCAGCGCCGTCCTTTTGGAAGACGAGTCCCAAGACTCTCAGCGTGTTCGCCTTTGGGGTGACGACCCCTTGAAGCGTCACTTCGTGGTCGAGAGACTCCAGTGCTGGTCATCCTCTTGTCCGTTTCTTTATTATTAAAAGTGCTGATTTCTCCGGAGCTACTTAAAGGCCACAATTCCTGGGGTATAGTTTCGTGCGGTAGTTGACTGCTTCGGGTAGTGCGTCGTGTTGTGTGCCGGTTAAGCATGTCGTCATCTAGAAAGTAATATCTTCCGCATAAATAGCGTGTCTAAGCCTTGGGACAGTTTTTAGTGATTCTGATAATTTTATCATTGCGAGGTTGAATAATTGAGGCGAGATCACTGAGCCTTGGGGTGTTCCTTTTGCTGATTCGTCGAATTTTCCGCTTGGAAGGTTTTCTAGGCTTACAGCTGCTGTCTTTTTTGCAGTTTAGATTTGAATTTCTTTCATTTTGTGTTACAACAAGAATGTATACAATAGAAGATTTCAGAAGGAGGTCCCAGAGTCAGAGACTGAAGAGGGGACCTCCTGTTATTCATTAAACAGGCGGAAACACACGTTATAAGCACGAATATATCAATCAACGAAACACAAAATAATATCAGCAAGATCGATTATGGTATATATACAAGAACATAATAAGCAAGAAACGTATTAGAAAGGCATGGAAAAAAGAAAGAAACTATCACCAACATAACAAACGGTACATATGAAAGAACGTAATAAGCAAGAAACGTTGTAGCAATGCATGAAAAAAAAGAAAAAAGAAACAAAACTAATATCAGCAGCAGTGTATAGGCAAGAACATCATAAGCACAAAGCATATTAGTGATGCCCGGAATAAAGAAACAAAACTAAACATGGTACAACCAAGTTACATTATTCAGGTTGGGATAAGAACGCCCGCAAATTATTTTTAAATGTATACACGGTACGGCATGCTTTAATAGAGAGCGGCAGCGTATTCCAAAAGTGTATAGCCGAAAAATTAGTTGAAAACTTTCCGTAGTTCGTTGTACTTTTGGCAATAAATAGTTCATATTTAAAGAAAATCGAGTGGAGTTACAACGAGGAAATTGGTCAGTACAAATTAATTGAAGGGGGAAGTTTCCATTAATGAAATTATAAACTAATAGGCCATGGGAATATTTAACATGTTCTGAAACCGACAAGATATTATGAGCACGAAGCAAGGAAACGGCGTTCGATTGGAAGTGGCTAAAGGTTATAATTCGAATAGCTTGATTTTGAATATGTTGCAGTGGAGATAAATGAGTTTTGTATGTATTTCCCCAAGATGATATGCCATATGCTATGTGACTGTGTAAGAATGCGTAGTAAAGTGAGATAAGGATGCGTTCACTAAAAAACGAACGAACTTTATAGAGCACTCGAATACCGTAAGCTGTTTTTCTTGCTATTGATGCGATATGGTTGTTGAATTTCAAGTTCTTGTCAATTTCTACGCCAAGAAATGAGAATAGAAAGTCCATTACATACTTCTAGGCTTTCTCTCCACATCGAGAGTCCTGGAGATTTTCGAGTATGGCTGTATGCGGCACATTGTCAAACACTCCATTGACGTCTAGGGTAAGAATGGCGCTTTTTTGTGTGGTGATCAGGTTGTCACTCATTATTTTTATATTGTTAAAAGGATATCCTCGGTTGACATGTGGGGGCGAAAGCCATATATGGTGTCTAGAAATCCCCCTCTACTGTTCGTTCTTCGATATGGCATGTGCGCCTATTGAGAACCAGATGCTCTATTAGTTTACCCAAGCACCACGTGAAAGTATTGGTCTGAGTTTAGATATTTCGATATTGTTTGATATTGTAAGATATTGAAATTAATATTGTTTGGTATTGTTTGCTTTTGGAATCATTGTTACATCGGCATGTTTCCAAGTGGGTGGCCGCCTGCCTTGCTTCTATACGTCGTTGATTTTTTAGTATTTTGTTCTGCATATTTTCGTTGTTATTGCTCAGTTCAAAGGGTGGTTTTTTCTTGTTCGTGTTGGGCAGAGCGGCCTCCAGATAACACCTGGTGAATTGTTTGTATAGCTTGGGGTTTGGGGTCCCTCTGTAGTCCAGATAGATAACGGCGGGCGGCGCGAACGTGGTGTCATTATTTCCAGGGAACTTTTCTTTCGTCGATTGGAGGATGTCTTTTTCTGTTCCTGGGATATTGTGAATGAGATGTGAGACGTGTTTTCTGGTAGATGATTTGGATTCGTTATTTTGAAGCATGAGGAGTCTCAAGATATTCCAAGTGCCAATTGTACTAAAGGCCCTTGTGGTTTGTCACATGGTTGATTCCAGTTCTGTTGAGCAAAGTGATTTCCGTATTCATTCGCCTGCTTTGTTAGATTTGCAATACGGAGTTTTAGCTTCCTGATGTTCTTTTCATTCTTCCACCTCCGTCTGAGGCTTCAGCGGGCCTCCCAGATGTGTAGAAAGTCAGGGTCCACCGCCGGAGTATCTATTGTTAGTTGAATTCTTTTGTGGATTTGTTGGCCCCTTCAATTTTCTAGGTCAACCAAAAATTTTCGCGTTATCTTCTTCTTCCTCTCTGAAGGCCTTCCAATACCATGATTCTTTCTTTTCCCACTGTGGTGGCCGTTTGGTTGTGGTGATGGTTGAGGCTCAGTTATAATATGTGGTGGTCACGGCCCAATGTTTCCTCTAGCCTCTCCCATTCTACATGTGGTATTCCCTTGGAGAAGGCGAGATCAGGGCTGGTGATCTTCGACACGCTATTGCCGATCCTGGTGGGGTATTGTGTGCCGTTGGACACTGCAGAATGAGGCGGTATTGTTCGGCCACATTGTGGACCTCAGCCCCTTCCTTAAAAATGGGTTATATCCCCATACTACGTGGCATGCATTGAAGTCCGAACCATTATAAGTTTATGACATTTTGTCACTTTCAAGACGTAGCGAATTAGGTTGAAATTCCCCCAGTTTGTCGGTGGGCGGGAGTATATATTCAATTTAAACAGGCTCTTCTGATTTTTCTTTGGAGGTAAAATTTCGACAACGATGTTTCCAATCCTATGTTCGACGAACTGCTGCTTCGTCGTTCGATATTTGGAAGTTAGGATGGCTGTGCGGGTTCTGCCTTCTGCTATGTGTGTTTCGTATCCCCGCTGTGGTAATGAATCTGTCTCTGTCTCTTGAAGGGCCAGGATGTCGGGTTTTTTCTTTTCAGTTAGTTGTGAGAGATTATGTCTCTTTAGCCTAATTCTTCTACACTTCCATTGCCAAATTTTGAGCCGTCGATCCGCGTTCTTGTCATCGAAGTTTTGAGTGGGGCTATACGTCGTCATCGTCTAACGCCTCCGCCATTCTTGCTTCTCTTCTCGGGTAGCTCTTGGGCTTTTTACAAGTGTTGTCTTTTTCTTCTATGGTGGTAGCTCTTCGATTTAGTTCGGTCTTTTCATTTATAGTAGTGACCATTGTGTCCCAAATTTTTCTTTGGGATTCCTGGTTTTTTTAGGGTGCAGTAATACTGTGATTTTGTGTTTGGATTTCCTCGGACGTTTGTATAACCGTCTGCTGGAACAGACCCTGATCCTGCTTCATCTGGTTTCCTTCTTCGTTTTGTCCAGCTTGGTGCAATTTGATTTGCTTTTTTTCCAACAGTTCTTCCATGCCCAATCTCGTACGCGCATGTTCATTCATCAATTATTTCGTAATTCGCGTGTTCACTTCAGCGTCACGCCAAGTGCTTGGAAGAAAGCTGGCCAATCGGGTGTATCTCGTCCTTCTGTGCTAGCGCAGGTACTAGCAGGAGGACAGAAGACTTGTGCAAGAGAAGGGAGTGTGTTAGGCTAAGAACAGCACTTTTTGCACGTCTTCTTCATTAGTGTCCCGATAAGTGTATGATCCACGCCTGGAGAGCGATCGCGATGGCGATCGCGACTCTTTACGGACCCCTTCACTTGAGCAAGAGTGTGATCTGGACCTCGAATTGGTGGAAGGGGTCGACCGGCTACTGCTTTCTTTCAGAATGCCTGAGGGCACCCCCGTTGCGTCCATGGCACTATTTAGGGTAAATAAGCTGTAGTAGGTCTCTGAGGGAGCCCATGACCAGGGATTTTTTCCGCTGCTTTGACCCCATGCTTCCTGGTGCGCAGCGGGGGTGGGGTTGGTTCACTCTTTACCGCAGGTCCCATGCGGTAAGTTGCAGAGCTTGCAAGTTGGGTTGCAGTCGTGTTCCGCGTTTTCGGGTTTATTTCCACACTTTGAGCACAGTTCTCGTTTTGGCGGAGGTCAAACATCCTGCCTATGTCCAATATCTCCGCTTGCCTTACAGTATTGCATAGATATACAGTAGGGGTGGCATCTGTCTATTGTCCCTGGTACATTTATGTAAAAAGGTACATGTAGTCTCTTGCAGTGTTATATGGCCGCTGACGAGTTCCCCAGTCGTCTGGTCGATACAATTTTATGGCGTTATGCAGATATGTAGTCCATTTTATTGTCATTAGTTGTGCCATCTGTAATTCCTACTACTCCCGCAGTCGTGTTGGGCAGTGGTTTGAGATAGGCTGTAAGGCTGCACAGGTTTGGGCCTAACTGGAATAGTCTGATGGCTGTAAGGCAGTGCATCATATCCTTGTGCGCTGTGCTTGCCGCAAACATATTTTAGGCTCACTGAATTTGAGTAACCACTTTGTTTACGAAGTCTCGAAGCGGCATGTGTACGGCTCTCGGCATACAAGGGCAGCGTCCTAGTCTTTCCATTTAGCGAGGTGACGCCCGAGCGTTGGTATGAAAACTATTTTGTAGTGGGTCTCTCGCAAAGGTGGTGACATGTTGCTTGTGGATTTCACCGTTCTTCTGGGTGGTTTGCTGATGGTCGTACTGGGGTTGGAGGCAACTTTTGGTAGGCTGTTGATCCCTGCAGCGTATCCGGACCTTTCCTCCTCTTCTTTTCTCTTCTTGGCTGCGCTGCGTCAGTAGACTTCTTTCATTTATATCGTTAGGTAGACTGTTCTTCTGCTGCTGTATCGAAACTTGCTTTGGCGGCCTTGTTTTTTCCTTGGTCTACACTCTCTGGTGTTTCATGCTGCTTCTAGTCCTCTTCTTCTTGGATAATCTCTCACTTTAGCGATTGCATGTTGGAGCAGTAGCAAACAGCCAGGAGCTCACCGGCGAGCGGCGCACCCGGCCACAAGCGCCACGTGCAACGCGGAGCTGCTACCTGATCAGCTGGTGCTTAAGCCACGTCCCACACTGGGGTGATAAATTATTGTGGTTACAGTCCACCTACCAGTGAATGCTTGATGTCGGCGTGGTCTTTGTCACGTGGTAAGTCCGATGATTGCTCACAGAGTGCGTCGTAGCTAACTGGGATAACTGCACTAAGTACCAGGAGCCCATGTAACGCACGCCTGCACTCCGGGGGCCCCTAGTGGCTCCTAAATCTAGCCATGTTTTGCTAGTTTTTTAGATCTAGCAAAAGAAGGTGCCGAAAATCCCGACCAAGGCCTCGCGTTGCCTACCAACCAACCAAGCCACACCTCGAGCAAAGCCTGCACCACGGAACCTTGACGCGACTCCAGGAACGCCGTGCAGGCGTCGTGCCAGTATGCGCCGCCACTGCGCCCCACCCATCGTCACTCTAATTCGCGCATATAATGCTTGGAATGAGGAACACGACGATATCGATGCATATGATGATTACTACTAGGACAGTGCAAAGTAACGAGGGAACAGGTAAATATACAATTTCGAGCTGGTACAAATGCGTAGTTATGCGTCCTAAAGTGCTCACGTCAAAAAAATCCTGCAGCATTGCTATGGTTCAATCGTTGCGTGACTTAGTTCAAGCTTAGTAAGTTCTTTTAACCCGATAGCGTCATTAGTCTCGTTTTAGATTTTCTTCGATCCTGCTAACCGTCCACTATCAGCCGAGCACTTCAGGCGTCCGCGGAAGTGCGTCACCGGGGCCAACAGGAAACTGCTACTGGTGCAGCAAGATAGTAGAGGTCACCCGAAACTCGAATACGGCAGAGAGAACACTAGAATCTGGGAAGGAGGGCACTAATGTTATAGAGCAAAACGAAAAAAAATATGTGTGATTTTAGCGGGGACAGCGGCTGCTGCCTCACTGGAAACCACACCTGCCAAGGGAACTGATGCGGCAAAAACATTATGTCTCCTGACTAAGAAACGGTGAGATCGCGGCGAAAGATTACCGCAAATCTTCAATACTAATCTTATAGAAATAACGTTTCTCCAGGTGAAAGAATAACGCCAGGCTCTCAAAAAGCAAGGAAGGCCTATATTAAGAATATAAAATAACTAAAATATCGCCTTATAAGAAATAAGACCGGGAACCGGGCATGTATTAGGCCGATGTTTAGATTACTTTGAAATTTTTCGCCGCCATTCAACCGGTGCAAACTCTGTGCGGAAAAGGATGGGTGGCAGAAGATGAATTCTCCTAATCATTAGGATATCGACAGAGAGGACGGTCACTTAAAAATAATGGGCATGACACAACAGAGAACTGCAAAAGGAATTTTACGATCACCAAGAAAATAAAATTTGTCACCCATGTGGAATATATTGTAATTTATTTTACCAAGAAAATGCCTAGAAAACGGGAAAAGAAATCACAAACCTTCACCACACACTCAGCTCGCCTGCCGTACCAGAACTTTATTTTAACTGAATGAGACTAAATTAGCACCATCATGAAGGCAGCTTATAATGCCCCCCTCAACCTCCCCCTTGCCGGGACTACAAAATACGACGGCGACCTTGCTATGAGGAAAACCAAAGACCACCTTGAGCATCATTACCCACTCCCAAAATGCGATTTAGACTTGTTCCTGCAAGAAAATTCCCAAACGCTTGAAAAAATTCTTCCATCTACAATGATGCCCGTTCACACCGCATTGACACCCGGACATGAGAGTGTCGAAGGTGACGGCGCGCAGAACGAAAACCACGAATATACATCAGTCTTTCTCGCTGCAAATAGGATGGTATCGTCGAAGAATCATAAGCTCGTCGCGGGATACAAACCAACATACATACCGAAAAAACTCGGTGGGCGAAAGTGTTTTGTAGGAAATGTGCGACAATACTTTAAAACTGCTACGTAAATAAAAACTTACAATTTCTTCAGCGCAACCTTGATATATTTAAATGTATGCGTACAGGATGTCTATTCATAGAACATGTTCGAGACCCGTCGAAACATGACAAGCATCCTTGTTAATCTCGTTAGTATATCAACGTGAGCTTATTCAGACAGAACCAGGAAAAGGGATGGTGCGATTGGAGACTTGCAATTCGGACTCAACCTTTGAGGTGCTTACCATTTGTTTACCTCCTTTTCCAAAACTTCAACCGCATCTCACACGATCAAAGACTTCTCATTGCCCCCCTTCCGCTTAGAAAGAAATGGCAAAAGGTTCAGACTGGTCACGACGCTAGAGAATAAAACTTTCAAACACTGGCATTGTTGCGTGATCGAGCAACACCTCTGAGTAGCCAACTTGTCACGTTGACTACTTCGGCTGCACAATTGCAAATGGGGTCTGTCCTTCCTGTGCTACGGCGAACAAAAATTGTGCCCTCTAGTTTGGCTCTTTTGACTCAACATTAGTGTCTGGAAAACATACGTTGTAAACATAGCAAATCTTTTTAAAACGTTTATCAGGGCATAAGTAACGCTATCGCGTCGCACCTTAGTGTATGCTTTCCAAACATGAATCTGCTTACTTTTGGACTAAGAGATGTATTTCCGTTATGATCTTGTCGCAGCTCATGTTTGGCGCACAACTGCAAGTTGACCTCGTGTGCCATGTGCCACAGTGGGGCTAAGTATATGAAAAAACTGCACTCCTTTAAAAAAAAGTTGACAGAAGTGCGAAATCTAAAGTAAGCAAACCTTCTCTAAAATGGTGTCGAATAGATGGTTACACCTTCAAAGACTAAAATTAAAATTAGGAACGAAGCCATCCAAATATTTTTCGCGCACTGAGTAAACACACCTATGAACGATAAAAATGTGTACGGGTACGTAATTTATGAGAGAGAGCTCTGCTATTGTACTCGTTCTTTATGATTAGTGCGTGTATTCTCTTATCTAGAAGTGTTCCTTTTCGTGATTTTCAGATAGCCATGCTGACCCAATAGAAGCCCGGTCTCTGGCGCGCACCATGTGGGCAAAGATGGTATCAGAGCTTTACAGAGATGGTATCATACCAAGCAGCTTAAGGGGAAATTAGTGAGTTCTTTGTCACGACACCATGGGTCTCACTTAAGAAGATTGCGTTTTAAAAACTTAGTGCAACACTTCGTCGAGCATCAGGACATTATGAGCTGTTCTCTCATTTACATTAGCATAACACCCCTGGTGAGAGCCACCTGATCATCGTTGTTGAAACTGCCACTTGTGTCATTCACAGAGGCGGGTGTTCAGCCAAGTGACTTCCCAACAGTAACTGACGATTCTGCATTGTGGGTGTACACTATCCCTTCAAAAAGTCTGCTCGAAAAATGTGACCCTTGAAAAATAGGCTTAGATCGATTTACAGGTAACGAACGGTAAATGACCGATACTCTGGATGATGGGTACGTTACTTGCGCTACTCATGGCGCTACGCAAAGCTTCTAACTCTCACGGATCCCTTATTTGCTGTACAGTTTGGAAAATGAAACAATGCGTAGTACTTCCATAAAAGCGCACCGAACGTCCAGAATAAAAACAAAAGGCGGGCGCGTAAATCCGAATGGCAGATCCACAACTTATCCCGCATGACGAAGTACCAGCTGAGCGATGCAGTGCGGCCTAACTACCGACAGGCAAGAGTGCTCTGCCACAAATACGGGACAAGAAAACAGCTCCCTTGGGCCTTTTTAGTCCTGCACGTGTTATTCGTTCTGGGAGTATGCGTGGGCTCTTGTTATAATACTACTGGCCGAAGGGAAGACGACACACGCAAGCGGATTCTCGAAGGACTCCAATCATGCTTCCGTTGAGAAACAAAAAATGTGTGCAAAGGTAGCCCACCCACGCTATTTCCGTGGTCTTCCTTGGGTCATCTTTGTGTACAGCAAATTAAACAGCACTATTTGTGCATCTTGGATGACGGTTAATACCACATGTGGACTTCGCTAACCCCGTGCTATCATGCCTACTGCGATAACCGGTATAAGAGACTCCCCAAAATGAGAGAAGCGCACGCGGTCAACACAAGAGGGCGCCAGGTTTTGCATTAGGTCTGTACAGGTTCAGATAAATTTATTTCGTCATCCACATTTTTAACTGCAAATATTCAGCTTAATTCGCTTGTTGCTCTCGGTTTCAGTGGCATTCTTCACTGAAAAAAAAGGTTTCCAAAAAAAATGATTTTTTCTCGTAGAAAGGTCGTCTGTAAATTTATTTATCCTGGTGTTTAGGTTTCTCTTTTTGGCAACCATTTTCTATTTTTGACTACAGAAAATTTATCTTAACTTTCTGTCTTCAGTGTTTAATGTACTGCTTTTTTGTGAAATGGTTGTTTGTTTTAGGTTGTTTTCTCAACAAAATATCTCCGAACCTTCTGTTTTATTGGTTCCCTTTTTCACACAGTATTTGTGTTGCACTTTACGTTGCTTTCGTTACCACAACTATAATTAGCTATGGTGTCTTGTTTCTGTATACTGGAACAATTGTTTTGTTCATTTAACAAGTGTAATGTAGAAAAATCACTTCAGGCCTAAAAAGTACCCAAAAAACTATTCAGCCCTTGCGGTCTTTTATGTTTTTCGCTACTTTTTAACGTTTACTTTATTACTTTAACAAACTTTTAACAAACTATTTCCTAAGTATTTATAGCCTATGCAAGGAGTATATTCAACTATCTGCCTCCGATAAAAACGGGAAGCGATATTTTGTTGCGCTATGGGGCGGGCACTTCAGAACAGTCAACTTACATCCATCACGCGAACCAACAGTGGAGGCATGAAACAGACAGCAACCAATAAAATCAATGCGCAGTCTATACACGGCATAGTTAAAATTATTTACTCATTTTTTTGAAGATGGCCATTGATCAAAAGACCAGCAGCTCGATCGATGGGCCGGCGCCTACACAAGGAGAACATTTGCAAAAAAGCTGCCTTAAAAATTGCCCGACAGCAGCAAAATGACGTCGATCGGGCGCTTTTTTCAGGTTTCGGTAAATTATTGTAGAACGTCAAAATATTGCAACCATTTTTTAGTATTGGATACACATTAATATCTAGTACTCTTTGCGATTTAAGGAACGTTATTGTTCAAAGCGAGGAAAAAAACCAAAAAATTACCTTGCTTCTTTTTAGGGGCTTTCTATTCAGTGACCATCAAAGAAATGTCTGTACACCAAGAGACATTGTGTGTAAAACCTCTAAATTGGCACATTTTTTACAGCGTTCCCACGCCATTATTTGGGGTGTAACCTCTACCTACTAACGAGTTTCGTCATCATCATCTATATTAGCCTCTCCGCGCCCACTGCAGGGTAGATGCCTTTCCCACAGTTGTCAATTACCCTGGTCAAGTCTAACAGTGACCAATTTATCCCTGCAAACTTCTTGATGCTATATACCCACCTAACTTTCTGCCACCCCTGCCAAGCTTCCGTTCTCTAGGGATCCACTCTGTCACACTTGATGACCAACGGGTATCTTTCCTACACCTTACATGCCTTGTCCACACTCATTTCTTCTTAATTTCTACTATGTCCTTAGCAAACGTTCGTTATCTGACTCCCTCCACTGTCTTCTTGTCACCTATTGTTACACTTCTCATCTTCCATTGCATTGCTCGCTGACTCGACCTCAATTTAGGTTGGCCCCTTTTAGTGAGCCTCCATGTTTCTGCCACGTTGGTTAGTACCGGTAAGATGGACCTGTCATACACTATCTTTTTCAGTAACATTGGTAGGCTGCTATTCATTATCTGAGAATGCCTGCCTAAAGCACTCCACCCCATTCTTATTTTTCTGGTTAAGTCTGCCTCACGGTTGGGATTCTGGGCCACTTCTTGGACTACGTATAGAGTACCTCCTCTTACCACTTCCACTGCCTCGCCACCTATCTTAAACCCGGGGATCTCCTGAAGATATTAGGCATTACGTTAGTTTCCTGCATAATAAATTTCAGCTCCTCATTTCTCTTCGGCTTGTCCAGTTCGGAGATCATGCTTTTCTATTCGTCTCCCGCTATTCGTCTCTCTTTTGCTATTCGTCTTTGCTATTAGTCTTAGCCAGGCAACGTCATCAGCAAATTTGTTGTTACTGAGGCACCCTATCCTAACCCTTACCATGTTCAAAATCATTTTTTTGTATAGCTCGCCTAAATAAGCTGTGAATAACATTAGATAGATTATATATCCTTGTATGACGCCATTCCTTAAAGGTATTTTGCTCCTCTTCTGATGGTGGTCGATGGTAGCTGTGGGCCCATTGCAGATATCCTGTATTCTCACTTTTTCTAGTCTACACCCTGATTCCAATGCCTGAAGGAATGCGGAGGTTTCGACCCAGTCAAATTGTTTCTCATAATCTATGAAGGCAATATATAAGGGTTCCGCACACTCCACGCATTTCTCTATCGCTGTATGTATAAGTTGAACATGCTTCATTGTTTAAAACCTTTACAAAACCATGCTTATTCATTCGGTCGACTGACATCAAGGTAGCATACATTTTTAGAAATTACCTTGATATGTACCTTGTTGACCACTGACACAACGCTGACTGGCCTGTTTCCGAGTTTTCTGCGTTCTTCATGTCACCTTTCTTATAGATTAGTGTGATGTTCATGTTATTCCAAGATTTAGGTACGCTCGCGGTCATTGGGTATTGCGTATATCGGTTTGCCAGTTGTTGTAGAGCAAATGTGCCTTCATCTTTCAAGAGGTCTGCTGTTATCGGATCCACACCAGGTGCGTTTAACCCGTTCACATCTTTCAAAGCCTTCTTTACTTCTGTTGTTAGTGATGGGACAACTACATCTCAACTACAACTACAACTACATCCTCTGAACTACATCCTCATTCGGTATTTTCCAAAATGCATCGGCTGCTGTACAGATATCCTCAATTGTGACGAGATTGCCTTGCTATCAATAAGTGCATACATCTGATTTTTCCAAATGTCTTGATGCCTAGTAGTTGATTTCAGGTTGCCTCCAGCATATTCGATCCTCTCCATGCTACACTTTGGTATGTGAGCTTTGTTACACTTATTGGTAAATTTTAAAAGCTGAGCTAGTTCTTTTCTCAATTGGGGTAGAGACTGTGATGCTTTGCCTTGATCCAAATAAATCTTTCGTCTCCTGGGAGAGTTTACGAGTATCCATTCCAGCGATCATATCTCCGACTTGTACTGCACATTCGTTGCTGCGTGTAAGATTGTCGCTGTTTTCACGTGTCATAATTGATTGATTGTAGGGTTGAACGTGCCGACGCGACGCAGGCGATGAGGCGCGCCGTAGTGGAAGGCTCCGGAATAATTTTGACCACCTGGGCATCTTTATCGTGCGCCGAAGTCTCGCGCACACGTGTGTTTTTGCTGATCGCCTCCATCAGAAAAGCGGCTGCCGTGGCCGGGAATCTAGCCCGCGGCCTCGTGCTCAGCCGCGCAACACCTTAGCCACTGAGCCACCGCGGCGGGTGTTTTCACGTGTCGTAAACTCTGCTTCCTCTGTTAGAGGTGAATATCGGTTCTGCGGTGCGATCCTGAATTCTTCAACTTTCCATCTTTCTGTTATCTCATTATTCAGCTTTCTGCCTCCTGGCTTGTTATGTTTCTCCGTCAAATCTAGCCTAATTCCACATCTCATCAAACGGTTGTCACTACACCTCACCCTTCATAATACTTCCACATGCTACATGACACCAGGAGCACGACACCAGTAGGAAGTATATTTCATTTTTATGCTCTTTATTTGAGCTCCACCGCGTCCGCTCCCCGCTCTCCTGTTTGCAGAAGAAGGTGTTCATGAGGAGTAGATTATTCCGTCCTCCAAACTCGACCAGTAGGCCACCCGATATTTCTATATCCCAGATAATAGTTTCCAGCAGCCTTGTCTGAAGCCTGATCCTTGCCTACTTTAGCATTGGAGTCTCCAATAATTATGGTATACTGTGTTTTTACTTTAGCCATTGCAGATTCCACATCTTCGTAGAAGCATTCAAGTAGCTGGTCGTCGTGGCTGTATGTAGGCGCGTAGCCCTGTACCACCTCGAGTTTGTACCTCTTATTAAGCCTAATTTGAAGACTAGCTACCATTTCGTTCATGCTATAGTATTCGTCAATGTTCCCAGTGTGCTTTTATTGACTAGAAATCGTACTCCCATTTCTCTTGTGTCCGCTAGACCACGGTACCATAGGACGTGTTCATTTTTCAGCACTGTAAAGGCTTCACCTGCCAACCTAACCTCACTAAGCCCTATTATATCCCATTTCTTGGCCTCTAATTCCTTGAAAAACACCTCAAGGCTTCTCTTCACTGCTGAAGCTTTTGTACTAAACGTTTTCAAGTTCCCATTTTATTGGAGGCATGTCTGGGGCCAGGGATTCTTAACAGGCCCTCCTGCATCACAGGTCTGACTGCCGCAGTGGTCAGTTTCTTCGTAGCCTCCTGGGGACGCAGTGCCGAGGATTAATTGGCATATTCTTGGGAGATTGTGGCCATTAGTACACCAGGGTGGCCAATCCTGCTCTGGTGAGGCAGTGCATTACCAGGAATTGTCACTGGGGTAAGGCCGCACCCCAAGTCTCCTTGAGCAATTCTATCAACACGCGGATTGTTATTACCCGAGAAGAATTGCGCTGCAGCGGGATGCCAAACACGGTCGTTCGCCACGCGAGGCGGATGGTCTACCTCTAAGCCACCACTTCCCCCTTTCAATTCGATGTTGGGTTCCCGTTACTCAGACTCATAATTCGGAGCACCCTTTTATCCTCAAGGCCTCTAACAGCGGCCATAGGTCAGAGCGCTTAAAACAAAGTAATGCTTGTAATACCTCAAACATTTTGTTTATTTAAACCATAACAATATTTACAGTAACTGAGGAAGCTTGCACTTCACATTCTTGAAGCTATGTTAACAATATCTAATCTAAATCCCTCCGCATTTCTCTGCTAGCCAAATGCGTAAATGAATACACCTTTGTTCCAACTTTTGAGAAGTACCGTGTGCCTTTAACGATTTTTTTGTTTTGGTCGATTGTTGCAGGCTGAACAAGCCGCACCTGCTCACAAGTGATCCGTGCGGGTTTCGGGAACAATATATACTATTCGATAAAAACTCGCAGGACTTTCGTATCTTTTGCGAAGGTAAGTCACGGCGTGTTGTTGCACCGCATTTCCGTAGAAAACCAAGAAAGCCAGGTATCACGCTCCGTAGGACACATGGATGTGGACAGTTTGAAGCTGGTAGTGCAGCAAATTATGATTTAGCTACCATTGCCATAAAAAAATCTGCTGTAACGGCTAGGAGAGTTTTGTATGCTGGCTTTAATTTACTGACGCTGTGTGAATGTATTTTTCATGAAATTGTCTGGAGCCACACTCGGAAACAGCATAAACAATGCGTTTGTTCGGCATTTGGGCGACCAACCGGCCTTCGTTTTCTCTGAGCTGTTGATGTGCGCGGGGTGGTGGAGGGACAAGGAGCGGAACGAATAGAATGCTTTTTTGAGAAGGATGCTCGAGGCGCTGGTTCGGGATTGGATCAAAAGGAAGAAAAAACAAAATAAAGTTCAGGCGTCTTACATCTTACATAACTGTCCAAACTTTAAGTCATAGTTTCAGTTCGTCTCGAATCAGCGTCCAGCCCACCGTCGGAGCACAGATCACATTGCCCTAAACAGGCCACTCACAATCGCGTAGTTAGCCACATAATGAAGAGCGGAAGCGTTTTATTTCAGTTGGTCGATGTGGTCTTCTTCTGAAAATAGTGTTGTAACATTATTTGTTAAGGTGTCACGTCCTTTAGAGAACGCGGAGCGTGCCCAGATAAGGCGACACATATTTGGAATGAAGTTCACATCAAAAAACCGACTTAAGGTAGGCCAGGCGACGTTAGGAAAGTATATTTTCAAACGACATTTGGGGTGTATACTGCGTGTGCATAAAATTCTTTGCCAAATTTTCAGCTGATTTTGGCAGTCCGCAAATGAGGCATAAAAGCACAGGCGGAGAGGTGTCCTGGAGCTGTCTACGGCTGTGGTTATGAAGTTGGCGCCGCTGTGTGCGCTAGGTATCGGAAGGCTCCCTTTCGTGCGAGTGTGGGTCAGTGGGAGTTGAAGTTTGAAGGCTCTCCTAGGCAGCGTCAGGTGCCTCCTGATTCCCTACACCGATGGTGGAATGGCCTGGTTTCCAAAGCAATTTAATATCAAAATATGTTTGGGTAGTGTTGTACAGTTCTTGAAGCACAATGGGGGAGCCCGTGATGATCCCAAAGCGCGGGGGCACGATGAGCTCCATTTGGGATTGATGCTCCTTCAGCTTTTTGCAGGAAACCAAGAATACCAAGTGATGCCACTTCTTGGGCACTTCCACCTCCCACCAGACCAATTTTATTCTCTAAAGGGAGAACGCAAGAATAAATAAATCTACCTGTCAAAAATAATTATTGATGCCTACTTTTCGTCACTACACAACGAACAATTCACGTATGACTTCGTTTCATCTTCTCACCGCAAATAGCAGCAATTGTTGAATGTCAGAGGGGTAGAAATTGAGCAAACAATTCGGAACGTTCCGTTAAGTACGTCTTACTGAAGTCTTTGTATTTTTCCTTTCAGTATGTTCGTGGTTTTTCGCTCGTTGGTACTTGTGCTTTGTAGCTTATTTTTCCAATTCTCTTCATGCTGGTGTTTTTGTTTTCACCCCTTCCACTCGAAATATAACTCTGCACGTCCACCCACGTATAGAAGATTGAAATAAATGCTTCCAAGCTTTGATTTGCACATGCACGGCAAGGGTCTAATCTTCACGCCATTTTTATATTGTCGCTGGAAGTAGTCGATCCCCAAAGCATATTTATGATGTGTTGGCCGAAGTTTTATTGCTGTTGTTTTTAGGCCCAAAGATATCCCGCATACATTTGCCATTAGTCAGGTCCAGGTTCAACTGTGAATTAGTGTAGAGCCACCGCTAAGGCTTAGAAGTTGTGCGGCTGGTACCACTCTCCTTGTTCGATCCCGGCCGGGGAGTCTACTTTTCCGACCGAGGCGAAAAACTAAACGCGGCCCTATCCGGTGTCCAATCTGCTCACACAGTGCAGCGGCGTTTCTTTTGTCTAAGACAGAAGGTCAATAAGCCCTCTTGCGAGATAGGTTATGCCCTCACCGTGCAGGTTCTGTGGTTCGCGCAGACTAACAAGCAGTCAATGGCAGCAGAGGAGGGATCTCTGCTTTTTTTCTCCCGCCTAGGGGAGGTTGAGCAACCTGCTCTTGCGACACCACTGCACCCTCTACCAGTGAATACGTGAATCGATTTATACGAGGCGGGCAGAGGGTCTGGGAAGTTTCTCTCAATGCTGTGTTACGCACGGCATTCAACAGGTGGACGCAAAGGGTTTACAGGCAACTGGTCCACTGGGAAAAAGAAAATCCCCGGTGGATGCTTTGAACTTTTCAAGAATGCCGTTACGAAAGCCTGTGATTGCAATGTTTCTGACAGCAGGAAACGAAGAAAAAAAATTACAAAGTCATCGAGTTTCTCATATTTTCTTGCTGTGCGACGCTGCAGGTGCTGATGAATAAAAACAAGGTCCAGTTTTTTCCTGAGACATGTTTAGGTACATTACTCGCATGAACCTAAAGGGGAATCAATTGCATTATTTCTCTATTGGCGGAACACATTGAGTTCCATCTAGAAATGAAAAACCGGCAATATATTTTAATATATTGGGTGCTTGTAAACTGTTCCGCACACAACTTAGAATTCCTATTTAAAGGTCCGCTCTACTAAGTCGACGTGCGACATACGCAGGCCGGAGAATTAGCCTAGGGCGTTGGAGTTGGTGCAGTGGAGCAGTTCTTTAAATTTACATAGAAACCACATCCCCACTCGCTGAACAAACGCGTTGTGAAAGAGCATTTTTGGTTGAAGAAAAATACTCAAAGACGTGGAACTAACCAGCTCAAGATTTATGAAGCATTGTTGGCGTTAGGTTATGCTACATTGTGTCTTGTGGATAAGGATGGCGAGGTGAATGATTTGAATTCACTTCAAAGCCTGGGTTATAAAAGTACAGAAAGAATTACCCCAGCTTTTCTCACTTCCCGTTGCCAATGCTGATATAAGTAGCCAAGCTGCCTTGTATTCTTTAAGCTCCATAGATTTTCTGAAGGCGGGAAGATATATTCCCTTCCGCAAGGATTCAATTTCGCGGAGTTCACTGCGAGCGATG
The DNA here is from genome assembly GCF_048455015.1 of Haemaphysalis longicornis. Classification (NCBI taxonomy): domain Eukaryota; kingdom Metazoa; phylum Arthropoda; class Arachnida; order Ixodida; family Ixodidae; genus Haemaphysalis; species Haemaphysalis longicornis. Next base: position 83,685,809 of record NW_027526385.1, on the reverse strand, counting down.
TAAGGGAACCTTCTACTTCCTTAGACATGCAAGACCGCATGGGAACCGACACAAGCGTTTCTGTACTTTGAGGTGGAAGCATTTTCGAACTCGTATTTTTTATACCGTGATATCAAGCAGCCATGTATTTTTACACCAAATGGCAATGCAAATGTCTCTTATCCATTAATTTTCTGCCGAAAACTGCGGAATGTGTTTGTTGCACAACAATGTCGACAAGTGTAAACATTTTAGCCCGATTTAGTAGTTAGAAATGCTTTGCCTATCATTTTAGTTTATTTTACCTGCTGGGCATGAGCTCGGCACATGCTGTCACCCTCATCAGACAGTGCCCTCTCCATATCGCAGCACTCACGCTACCACGCTTCGTCGCATGAAAGCCTCAACAAAAAGCAGCTTTGCTCTGAAGAAGATCGTTGCTGTGGGTGCTTTTGATTTCTCTTGTGTTAAAATACCCAAGCAAAGCTGTTTACGTCAACGACCCTGCTCGCAGGAGAACGAAGACTAGCGATTGCGAGACAATATGAGTAATCTTGGCACGCTTGTCTGATATTTGCGCGCTGAAAAAGGGAGATTAGCCATGTTTTTTTGTTTTTTGATCTAATGTAAACAGAAGTTTCATTGCGGTTTCATCTTCTGTAAATGAGGCCGACTACACTAGGCTTTTGTGGGCAACGTATTAGTCCGTTTAGAACTTGTGACGTTGGCCGTTTTTGAGAACTTGAATGCCTAAGTTTCTGCGATGAATTTACCAAGTGTTTTACTTATTACAGCCCCATTCTACTATTCGGACGACAGAAGCTGTGGTACGTATCTGCATATGTTTTGTATCATCAAAACAAAGTTTACGTTCAAAATATAACACACCGCGGTGATGAAGTTTAACTCTCCGACCATCATATTAAACTTACGCATTTAAAAATATATATTGTTACGAAACTAATATGCACCACGTTCTGCTGGTTTCCCTCTCTAGGTACTTGTTAAATTTTTTGGTCATTCTGGGAATAAAGTTTCGCGATACCTATCAGGATGCGACACCATGCTAGTTGATAATAAAATATGCACAATCTTTGGAAAATGTTACTAATGGTAGCCTCAATCACCCTGATTAAGCAAGAAATAGTGGTACTTTTGCAAGTACTTCTTGCAGGAGACTTAAGTCTATGCTTAAATCAAGCTCATCACTTTGTCGCTAAGATGCAGTCGTAGGTTGCGGACGTTCCGCGGTGCGGCCTTCATTTTTACAAACTATAATACCCATTACCATCGTCCCGAACAGAGTGTTCGTAGAGCAAACAGTTAGGTAATCATTGTAGTAGCCACTGTATAGCGGGAGACGAGGCTGCTCGGTTTGTCATGAGACCAGTGCAGCTACTGCGACAAACTTGGAAAGCCGGGGCTGAAAATAGGAGCACATCATGCAAACTTCTTCATGTATTACACTACATCAGCAATGCATCGTCTACCGAGCCTACTACTGATAATACCGAGCCTAACCTTGGATTAGGAAGTGCACATACACCGAGGAATACAGGAACATTGTTTAGGCCCTCCAAATGGGCATTTGCAATTGACTTCTCGTCTTACAAATATACAAGAGGGCATCTTTATTTTTATTTATTTAAATTGGGTCTGGGAGGTGCATTTAGGGTAGGGGTATGTTTCTACAGGTCATTTATTTATTCAAACATGCCTGCTGTGGGTACTGAGACAAAGGTTGTCCCACAGTCTATAATTGCTATGTAAATGGGTTTTGGTGCAGTATACAGATTTTTCTATTAGCTTAAAACGAGATGGTTGTTAAAGTATTGTTGAGCACCTTATCTGAAACCCAGTTTGCTCCCTTGGTTGTGGGTTTTAAAGGCTGCCACTTATGCGGTTTACGATTACATTGGTAAACACCTACTTAATAACCGAGAGCAGGCTGATATATGTAATTCTAAATGTCATTGGTGCCTTACTTCTTTAAAATAAAGGTTAATTGGGTTTTCCGGCCTATGGACACTTTTTGCTTCTAAGCATTTTGAATAGAGAGAAGCAATATTTTCAGTACAATTTGTTCTACTTCCTTGTAAAGGTCTGAGGTCATCCCGACCTGATCTGCAGCTATGTCTTTGACAGCCCTTTTTACTTCCTTTTTAGTTACTAGTAAGAAATGACATTCTAATCTTGCCTCCTGAGTAGTCTGATGAAGCGTAACGTCGCTGGCGTGTGGTCCGTGTAAATTGGTTCAGCAAATATGACTATCTCGCTGATTCCCGGGTAAATTAGCCCTTTCGTCATGAAGTACGCACATTCTGAGTTTGCCGCTGGCTAGCTTCCTTTATTTGCTTTCAAGCTAAGTCCTATTTGCAGAGTTTTTTCGATCACTGCTATGTTATGTAAATTAATGTCATTTGTTTTACTCCTGTTATTCAAATTAGACAGCTCAGCTAACTTAACGTGATACACCGCACTTGACCTGTTCATGTTCATAAGTCTCGCAATTAGTCACTTCGTTTTTTCAGTTTTCCAGTTCGATTCCTACATGCTGCTACTCCCACGGCTTCAATAGATTATGTGTTTGCTGGTGTAGGCACTTTCGCCTGTCTAGACTATATGCGTTCTGCTTGTTTAGAAGTGCAAATTTGTTTTGAAGAGTTGTTTTAAGTTCTCCCGTACGGGCTCTGACTGAATCCATCCTAGGTTTCTTACTTTTCACAAGTTCCCTTGTTCCTCGTTGTAGATTCAGCATTACCTTTATTTTAACCATCCTAAATCACTGCTTGGAGTTTTACTGAGCACCACTATGTCCTGCACATACTGGGTTGTCTTTAAGAATTAAATCAATTTTTTGCTGTTGTACGATCGGTTGATTAGTATACACACATGCGCGCACACGCACGCACAAGCATATATGTATATATATATATATATATATATATATATATATATATATATATATATATATATATATATATATATATATATATATATATATACAGGGTGTCCCAGCTATCATGCACCAAGAAATAAAAAAAGAGTAAACGCGTAACTCGAAAGAAACCAGGTGCATATTGTTTGCAGTAGTGTGAAGAAGCGGACAGTATTTTTTTCTTTAATGAGACTTAATTAACTAATTGTAATTAGTTATCTAACTCGAGAAATACTGTCCTAATCACTAAAGTGTCAATGAGGCACATGTGGGTAACCACGAGGGGAATCTAACTGCGGTATTTTCAGCGATGAACTAATTGCGTACACATTTATTCTGACTGATAAAGAAAACCCGCGAAATATGAAAAATACCACGTGACGGCATCTCCGCGCGCACCGTAAAGCAACGCCCTCAAACAGGCTGCCTCTGAGTTAGCCAGAATGTAATAGACAAAAGAAAGAAAGAAGAAATCGCGACCGAGTTTGTTCCTTATCTACACACGCGTCGCGCGAATCTTGCTGCTGCTGCTCCTTCCATGCATGCTATTATCAAGGTGATGCGCTGTCTCTTCGGGCGGGTAACACGCGAAGCAGTTGCTTTCAATCAGCTTTTGTTTGGGGACGCTGCTTTACAATGCGCGCGTAAGTGTCGTGACGTGGTATTTTTCATATTTCGCGTGTTTCCTTTATCAGTCAGAATAAATGAGTACGCAATTAGTTCGTAGCTGGAACTAGCGCAGTTAGATGCCCCTCGTGGTTACCTACAAGTGCCTCATTGACACTTTAGTGATTAGGACAGTATTTCTCGAGTTAGATAATTAATTGCAAATAATTAATTAAGTCTCATTAACGAAAAAATTACTCTCCGCTTCTTCACAGTACTGCAAACATTATGCACTAGGTTTTCTTCGAGTTACGCAATTTCTCTTTTTTGAAATCTTGGTGCATGATAGCTGGGACACCCTGTATATATATATATATATATATATATATATATATATATATATATATATATATATATATATATATATATATATATATATATCTAGGAAAGCAAGTTCTCTTTGCTGAAACGTAGGCCAAAAAAGTGCTTTTACCTTGTTCAAAGTTTTTCTTCTCTTGTGTTCTCTACCATCTTCTAAGTTCTACTACTCCCTATCTATATATATATATAAATATATATAAATATATATATATATATATATATATATATATACATATATATATATATATATATATATTGCAGTGGGGTTTTTTTAGACAGCCAAGGAACCGAGGGGATCAAGCGACGAAGGCAGAAGAAGCTCGAGCAGCCGAAGAAGCAGAGCAGCCAGCCCTGAACACGATCACGCTGCGAATGCTCTGCGCTTGATGCGTGGGGATTGTCCGCGGGGATTGTCCTGCTTCCGCTTAGATTTCGGCCGGAGCTTCAATCCCTTGACCGGGACCTCGCTTCTTCGTTACAATTACCCCTGGGTGACAAGGAGCCATCCTGGCGACTTCATGGCGAGGGCGAGACGATGGGCTCGTGGTAGGGCTTCAAACGGTTGGCGTGGACAGTCTCGCGGCCACGGGGACGAAGATCGTCAGACGGTGTGAGCGGCTCAACGACGTAGTTTACGGGTGATGCGCGCTCTATGATGCGATACGGCCCATGATATTTGGCAAGGAACTTAGAAGACAGGCCAGGCGTTGTAAGGGGTATCCATAGCCAAACAAGAGATCCAGGGGGGAAATAAGGCGGAGATGAACCACCTAGGTCTTGTTGGTACTTTTGGCGACTTTGTTCACTGGACGTGAAGGAACTGGATGCGCTATATCGGAGACGGGCTTGCGTTCCAAGGCATCGGGGCTGTATGGGAGGATGGCGTCCATGGTGCATGAGGACTCGCGTCCGTAGAGAAGGAAAAAGGGAGAGAACCCGGTGGTGGTTTGCGTTGCGGTATTATACGCGAAAGTAACGAATGGAAGGACCACGTCCCAATTAGAGTGGTCCGATGCTATGTACATGGAAAGCATGTCACCAAGCGTGCAATTAAATCGTTCCGTCAAACCATTTGTCTGCGGGTGGTAGGAAGTACAGGTCCGGTGAACAATCTTGCATTCACTGAGGGGAGCTTCCAGAACTTCGGACAGAAAGACGCGTCCTCTGTCACTGAAAAGCTCCTTGGGGGAACCATGACGTAGGATGAAGTGATGAAGAAGGAACATGGAGACGTCGCGTGCCGTAGCGCTGGGAAGTGCGGACGTTTCCGCGTAGCGCGTAAGATAGTCTACGGCGACGATAATCCACCTGTTCCCAGAAGGCGTGAATGGTAAGGGTCCGTAAAGGTCAATTCCAACCCGGTCAAAGGGGCGCGAAGGGCAGGGTAGATGTTGCGTGTCTGCTTCAGGCTTTGGATGGGGTAGCTTGCGTCGTTGGCAGGCCTCACAGCCACGGATGTACTTGCGCACAAAACTATACATTCCCTCCCAGTAATACCGCTAACGAAGCCTAGCGTAAGTTTTCAAGACGCCAGCGTGGGCGTATTGGGGGTAAGCGTGGAAAGCTGCACATATTTCGGCTCGTAGATGGCGTGGTATTACGAGCAGCCATTTCCTTCCGTCGGACACATAGTTGCGATGGTATAGAAGACCCTCCCGCACAGTGAAATGAGCTGCTTGCCGTCGTAGCGCTCGAGGTTGGGAGGTGGCTGTCGGGGTGGTAAGGTACGTTATAATAGAAGAGACCCAAGGATCTTGTTGCTGGTGAAAGGTCAGGTCAGTAAGCGTGAGCGCAGAGACCATGGACTCCGGTGAATCGGGGCACACGACGTCGTCGAATCCGGCAGAGGCGAGCGAGAGAGTGCATCGGCGTCAGAGTGTTTGCGCCCTGATCTGTAAACGACGCGAATGTTGTATTCTTGAATACGTAGGGCCCAACACGCAAGCCGTCCCGTGGGGTCTTTGAGAGACGACAACCAACATAAGGCGTGGTGGTCGGTGACGACGTCGAATGTGCGGCCACATAAGTAAGGTCGGAACTTTCCCAAGGCCCAAACAATCACCAAGCACTCTTTTTACGTTACGGAATAATTGGACTCCGCTTTCGTGAGGGTCCGGCTGGCATATGCAACGACGTATTCCGGGTAACCAGACTTTGGCTGTGCGAGAACAGCCCCGAGGCCGACACCACTGGCGTCCGTGTGCACGTCGGTTGGGGCGCTGGGGTCGTAGTGGCGCAAAATAGGTGGTGATGTCAACAAGCGCCGTAAAGTAGAAAAAGCCTCGTCACACTCTGGCGACCACGAAGTTATTCTATTGTCGCTGCCCAGTAGTCTTGTTAGGGGCGCTATAATGGAAGCGAAATTTCGGACAAACCGGCGGAAATAAGAGCAGAGGCCAATGAAGCTGCGGAGGGCCTTGAGTGACGTCGGCTTGGGAAACTCCGCGACTGCCTGCAGCTTGTTCGGATCAGGTAGAACACCCTCCTTGGACACCTCATGGCCTAAGATTGTCAATTTTCGGGCCCCGAAGCGACACTTTTTCAAGTTTAGCTGTAGACCAGCGGCCGTCAGGCAGGTCAGAATTTGTTTGAGCCGGATGAGGTGTGTCTCGAAATCTGGAGAAAACACGACAACATCGTCTAAATAACAGAGACACGTGTTCCACTTGAGGCCTCTTTAGATGTTGTCCATAATCCGTTCAAATGTTACTGGCGCGTTGCAAAGGCCAAATGGCATTACATTAAACTCATATAAGCCGTCGGGAGTAACAAAGGCTGTTTTCGGTCGGTCAGATTCGGCCATCGGAACCTGCCAGTAGCCGGATCGCAAATCTAACGAAGAGAAAAATTCCGCACCATGCAAACAGTCAAGGGCATCGTCCATACGGGGCAATGGATAGACATCTTTGCGGGTCACCTTGTTAAGCCTCCGATAGTCAACGCAAAAACGTATGGAGCCGTCTTTTTTAGTGACGAGCACTACCGGCGATGACCACGGGCTTTGCGACGGTCGGATGACACCTCGCCAAAGCATGTCTTCCACTTGCTCACCAATGACGCGGCGTTCAGATGGTGATACTCGATATGGACGCTGGCGCAAGGGTGGGTGTGCGCCCGTGTCGATGTGATGGGCGACAGTTGACGTACGGACCAATGCAGTTTGGTTCGAGTCAAAGGAATAATGGAAGGCGCTTAGCAGTGCGAGCAATTGTGTGCGCTGCGTTAAGGTCAAGCTGCTGTCCAATGAAGAGGCGAAAGCGTCGGCCGGTAGCAGATGGGCATGGGAGGACGGAGTGGTGAGAGCGTTGATGTCCAGGGCAAATGTAGTCATCATCGTCGAAGTAGAGAATGGAGGCTATGGGTTCAACATTACCGAGGGATTCGCCGCGCAGCAAACTGAAAAGGGCAGGGGGTCGGATTCGTAATCCACATTGACGTGCAGCCAGACTGGAGCTCCAAAACAGCGAAAGGAAGGGGTGGGTTTTTTCGGCGGAGGAATACTTCGGATGGATAAACAGAACCGTGTCATCGGAGGTAGAGTAACACGACAGAGGTACAAGGATAGAGTTGTACGGCGGGGTATGAACGTCTTCGGAGATGATGATTTTGTCACTGGAAGACGACGAACCGGGAACATCGCACAAAGTCTCATAATATTGAGCAGATAACTCGACCTCAGCACGGGCACAATCAATGATCGCGTGATGGCGAGAGAGGAAATTCCAGCCCAGCATAATGTCGTGGAAACACGAGGCCAGGACGACAAGCTCAATGGGGTAAATGGCATCTTGAATAACTATACGCGCTGTACACGTCGCAAAGGGTTCGACTTGTTCAGTGCTTGCGGTACGAAGCGAAAGGCCTGTGAGGGGTGTGGTTACTTTTTTAATGAGCGACAAAGCTTTTCACTTATCACAGAAATAGCGGCTCCTGTATCTACGAGGGCGACTTTGCGTATACCGTCAAATGTTACGTCGATGACATTTCTTGGGGGCGATCGAGGTCTTGTGTACTTCGATTAGTGCGCAGTTCGGGCCTCGTGAACTGCGCACGTTAGTTTCCCTCTTGGACATCTTCGGGTCTGCGACGCATGGGCGACAGTGAGCGTCGGCGTAGTGACTGTGAACGGCGGCTGGCGTCAACGGCACGAGTGGGCGGAAACTGATCAGGAGTTGGACCAGGATGTGCGCCACGACGATGCGGCGGCGGCTCATAGATCGAGATGGGGTGGGGTGAATAAGCAGCGGCACGAAGTGCGTCGGGACGAGATAGTGGCATACGGCGGCAGTAACGTGCAACATGACCCGGTATGCGGCAGGCGAAGCAGATAGGCCAGTTGTCAGGTGTTCGCCAAGGATTGGCGACTGGCGGCGTCATCTGAGAAGGGAGCGGTGATAACGTTGGCCCCACACGACGAATTGCGGAGAACTGGCGTGCAGTTCGGGCCGTTACTTGAGCGTAAGTGAGCGGTGCGGCGTCTTGAGCAGAAAGTTCAGCTTTCGGAAGCGCTTCGGTGATTTGCTCCTTAAAAACAGTTTGAAGAGCAGGAGCTAGAGATGATGACGTCTCCTGAACGTGGGGCACGCAAGAAATTTGGCGCGCCACCTCTTCGCGCAAAAAAGTTTGTATTTTTGCCCAGAGGGAAGGGCTTTCCGAAGGGAGAGCGAGGCCCGACACGGTATGTCTGGTCCCAAAGATTGACGTGCCACGACCCGGCGCCTGCGCAGTTCGTCGTAGCTCTGGCATAGACTTATAACTTGACTCACCGTGGTCGGATCTTTCGCAATGAGCTTCTGAAAAGCACCGTCGTCGATGCCTTTGAAGATGTGCCGGATCTTCTCGGCGTCCGTCATTGCAGGGTCGACTCGCCTACACAAGTCCATGACGTCTTCGATGTAGCTGGTGAAATTTTCTCCCACCTGCTGGGCGCGTCCGCGAAGGCGCTGTTTGGCAAGAATTTTACGCACGGCAGGGCGATCAAAAGCTTCTAAAAAGCGCGTTTTGAAGTCCGTCCAGGTATGAATGCCGGTCTTGTTGTTGTTGTACCACAGCTCTGCGACCTTCTCGAGGGAAGAACTCACGTTGTTGAGTTTCATCGGGTCGTCCCATCTGTTGTAGTTGCTGACGCGCTCGTATGACGAAAGCCAATCGTCAGCGTCATTGTCGCCAGTGCCGATGAACTTTGGAGGATAACGCTCCCGGAGCGCGCCAGAGCAGATCACAGGTGATGGCGTCGGCTGCGGTTGAGTGGCGTTGTCGTTACCAGGCATGGTTGGGGTTGGAAGCCGCCGATTTTGAAGTTCCAGGGTGATGGCAGCTGAGCTCGAACCCGCAAACTCCACCAAAATGTAGTGGGGTTTATTTAGACAGCCAAGGAACCGAGGGGATCAAGCGACGGAGGCAGAAGAAGCTCGAGCAGCCGAAGAAGCAGAGCAGCCAGCACTCAACACGATCACGCTGCGAATGCTGTGCGCTTGATGCGTGGGGATTGTCCCTGGGGATTGTCCTGCTTCCGCTTGGATTTCGGCCGGAGCTTTAATCCCTTGACCCGGACCTCGATTCTTCGTTACATTTATATATATATATATATATATATACATATATATATCAAGACTAGCGGATCAAGACCAGACGTCGCAAGCCGAGACCAGATCAATCAAAGATACTCCCGTTCCCAGCCCTCTCATCCGACGTGGGTCGAGTTGCTCAGAGGCCGTTTCTGCCTTCAAGATATCGCTGCGGCAATGCCAGGCATCATCAACGCATCACCATCACCTGTGTCGACAAGCACATCTCCACTGCAAATTTCCATCGGATTGCCCGCCCGCATCACAATCGACACCTCACCATGGCTTCAACGGTTGAGGTCGCGGGACACATAGGCAGGCAATGTCCCATTCTGCCTGTTTCAGTCAGCAGATGACCAAGACGAGGAAGAGGTGGCTGGGGCCTGGAGCGCGCTGTCTTGTGGCAGCCATACAAATATATTTACTGTAATTAGATCGTTCATCTCATCTTTGTCCTGCCGTCACGTAGCTATATATATATATATATATATATATATATATATATATATAAATGGTTAGGAAATGATGGGCTCGTTAAGAAATAAAGAAAGAAATGCACGCAGTCTACAATGCCAAAGAAGGCATAGGGGAATGGTGGGACTATTTTTGTTTGCCGTTAGTGAAATATGTATATATATTTTGTATTAATTGAAGTGAGAAAGAAATAAAGATAGGTAGAAAGAAAGAAAGCAAGAAATACACGCGCCCGGACTGGAGACCAAACCCACGCTTTCGATTTGATCTCGAATGCCTTACCAATTCGGCTATTTGGGCGACTGTGTTCTCCTTCACTTTAAGGGGTATTTATATTTACTACAACTATATCTGACACTTGCGGGTGGCCTGAGTGGCGCTGGCTCGCACCGTCGAGCGTCAGACATAGTTGTAGTAAATTTAAATAACCGTGAAAGTGAAGGAGAACTCAGTCGCTCAGATAGCCGACTTGGTGAAGCATTCGAGATCAATTCGAAAGGCGTGGGTTCGGTCCACACTCTGGGCGCGTATTTCCTTTCTTTCTTTCTTTCTTTCTCACTTGAATTAATACAAAAAAAATATATATAAGTTCACTGACGGCAAAAAAAATATTCCTACCATTCCCCTATGCCTTCTTTGGCGTTGTAGATAGCCCGCATTTCTTTGTGCATATATATATATATATATATATATATATATATATATATATTGTGGGGATTCTCCCCCGTGAGCGCCCACGTTAGGCCGTTTCAAACTGCCGCGTGCCACCTCTCCTGCCATCTGGGAACACACGGCAGAAAGAGTGTGCGATGGAGGGGGGGCGTGGCACATCTTTGGGCACGCTAGATAAGGGCAGCGGTGCTTGGTAGCGGGGGGAGTTGCCGGCCGGGAGCGCCGCCGGTCACAAGAGAGAAGCCACCGCCGTCAGCCACCTCGAAGAAGACGCACGTCAGCAAGGCCCGCCGTTCGTCCCGCCGTACCGTAAGCCCTGGGACCCTGAAGTGCTTTTGTTATGTGCTTGGTTGATTGTATCCCCTGTTCCATTTATATTTCATTTTCCACTGCTTGAGTAAAGCGCAATTGTTCCTCTTGCAATGTTCTGTGCGTGATGTTTTGACGAGGCCGTTGCCTGAACCCCCCTCGGTAGGCAGAACTACCTACAATATATATACAGAAAGAAATGCGGGCAGCCCGCATTTCTTTCTGTATTCACTAACGAGCCCCTCATTTCCTAACTATATATAAATATATATATATATATATATATATATATATATATATATATATATATATATATATATATATATATATATATATATATATATATAGAGAGAGAGAGAGAGAGAGAGAGATTGCGAGAAGGGCTGTCTTAGGTTGCCGTAGCAAATAGTAAAAAAATGGGTATAGCTTCTAATAAAGCTGTTTATTCGTCGACGTTTCGGTCGGATGAAGGTCTGCATCCGACTGAGAGTCGACCAATAAACAGTTTTCTTAGAAGCTATACCCATTTTTCACTATATATATAAGTATATATATAAATATATATATATATATATATATATATATATATATATATATATATATATATATATATATATATATATATTTATATATATATATATATAAATATATATATATATATATTTATATATATATATATATATATATATATATATATATATATATATATATATATATATATATATATGAGAAATAGGTTGATTCACGATTAAAAACAAAAAACAGTGGTTTACTAACGTTTCGACTGGGAAAGTGGCTTCATCTGAGTAGCATACAATCAAGAATCAGGCACGCTTATATAGGTGCTGTTGGTATGCTAGAGTGCACCCTTGCTATGAACATAGGTTTGAGTGTTGGGCGAGGGAACAGAGAAAGAGAAGACACTATGCATGTGTGTACACCCTTTTGTGACAATGTGCTCGTAACAAGCCCTCCACAGCAAAAAAAATGTAACGTTACATAGTAACAGGAGATGCGATGCCGCGGGCGGCAAACTCTTTTCAAAAAGCAAAGCAATAACAAACTTCATTATATTGAAAAAAGACAGGATGGGAATCTGGTTTTGAACAGACAGGTCACGTAGGATTATAGCAATAAACAAATGGTGCAGCGAACTTCTAAACACATGAAATGCAAAGTAAGCAGGCTCACAAGAACAACACATACAGAACGGAGGTTGCCGGTGACACACCAATTACTGAAGATACCAGTGACCAGCCGCGTGAGAAATGCCAGCGCCGTTCAGAAGTTCACAGAATACCTGGTGGCACACGCGCCAGCAACGCAACCAATTACAAGAAAATATACTCGTTGTGGCCAGGTAAGTCCTGCGTGGAAGTTACCATCGGTCATGAGTAAGTGTCAATAAGTTTCCGACTATATCACCAAAGGCTCTCAGAGCAGTATTGAGGCACTAAAAAAACTGGCGAATCAGAAATCTGAGGGTTAACTAAAGTGTCCAAGAATTCGAGTGGTAGGGAAACCGCGCGATAGGCGAGTGACCACGCGAATGGCGCGGTTATTCTGGTGGGTGACCAGTGGCTCCAAAAAACCTACCACGTCTGCCGCAGTGGTATTTCGTGTTCAAGCCCTTCATCCGGCGCCGAGACAGGAGGCGCTTGTACCACTGTATTATGATAACTTCCCGGTAACTAGAGTTGGACGTAGAAACGGAGACGTTCTGGGATTACAGCTGCTAACTCGCGAAAAAAAGAGATAGACATGAAAAAAGTGAGGTTAGGGGAATGTATGGTGTCCGAAAGGTGTTCGGTATAGTGAAAGAACCAAACAAAACAAAACAAAACAAAAAAGGTGCAATTGGTTTAGGTCGCCAGCAAAGATAACAATTTCCTGAAATTCTCAATATTGCCCGAGGATGCGAATTTGAATGTGGAAGACAGGTACGATTCGCGGATTTGTCGATCGTGGTGAGATCGAAGCCCAGATTCTCATATGGTAGTTCTAAGATGGTCAGAAAGCGTGCCCTGGAAGGTTAATCTGTTTTGTCAACAGGAAAGAACACAGAGTTTGGGAATGTGTCTTGGGAAAATTAATAATAGCTCTGAACGACTTTTTTGCTTGCCCGATGTATTGCAGGTGGCTCACCATGCACTCGAGAAATTATACTACATTGGAACTATCACAGTGTAGGTTTAATCTGATACTAGACGAAAGTAGAAGCTGTACTGACCGCGGTTTCCGTTCTGGACATGTGCATGCATGTTTGTCATCGATGCATGCATATTTGACATCGGGGAGGTTGCATCCGCCGGTTGTCTGAGCTCTTTGTTTGGATGAGGTCGGGACATCCTGAATGTTTTTGTTTTTTTTTCACACAACCCCGAGGGGGGGGGGGGGAGCTCCATAAAAATAACTTTCAGGCGCTTATTTTGGGTAAGAATGTTATAGTGTTTTTTTAGTATAGACGAGAGCTTGGAAACCGATGAGGAGTTTGTTAATACAAAGTCTGTTTGGGGGTTCTCGTGGGAGGTTTTGGTGCCTTTGAGGAGAACTGGGCTACTCAGGTTTTGTGCTCTGTGTATAGAGTTGTCAATTATTTCCACCTGGTGGTTTGATTTCGAACGTGCACTGCGTACGTATTGACAATTACAATTGAAGGCCTGCTCCTCTGAGTATATTCGACGAAAAAGATGAGCTTGGCTATAGGGAATTCCGGTTTTGCAATTTTTGATGAGACTGCTTGGAAAATGTTGGCACTGTTGCTTGTCGGTCGGTTTCCGATACAGTTTAGTGATTAGTTTGCCCTCTTAATTGGGCATGTTTTGTTAAAAAATTAACAGTGGATTGGGAGTATTGGACGCGTATATAAAGGTTAGGAGGTTCGTCTGTCCTTGGGTCCAAATCAGGAATGCATAAAAATTGATGCTTTTAATAGAGTGGCTTTAAGCTCTGGGTATTCAGAAATTCCCCTACTAAGTCGCCCATAAATATATTGACGAAGTTCAGCGCTACGCGTCTTCCCATAGATATGCCACTTCTTTTGTCGTAGTGTTCTACATCAAACTCAAAATTATTAGGCTCTAAAAGTAGGTAAAAAACAGAGCTTAGTTTAGAGCTATCAACAAGTTTATCGAAGGTTGCCTAACTGCGGGCGTGAAGTATTGCTCGGATTCCATCTGCGTGCCGATTAATCGTGTAGAGGGATGCAACATCCATTCTAACCTGGAGGGAATTGCTGGGAATAGGAAAATTCAAAATGTCCTATAGGAACTGCTTCGTATGTTTAATGTACGAAGGAAAGATAAGTGGTATGATGCTAATGGTCGTGTCCATGTTCCGCGAAAAGTTTTCCATGCCGGTCCTTATACCAGCGATGATTGGGCGGCCGGTATTGTCCTTTTTGTGAATTTTTGGCAGCAAGTAAAACCTACCAGCCACAGCATTAGGTGGAAGGAGTGAATAGGCTGTTCTTTCGTTTAATAAATTATATATATATATATATATATATATATATATATATATATGTGTGTGTGTGTGTGTGTGTGTGTGTGTGTGTGTGTGTGTGTGCGCGTGTGTGTGTGTGTCTGTGTGTGTGTGGATTGCCGTGAACCATGCATGAGGTTTGCTTATTTGTGTTTTACTTTTGCCGCCCGGCGGCGCCGGCCTGTGTTATCGCTGATGTCTCTGTGCCAAGGGAGGCGCGTGTTTCGTTCTTTCTTTCTGTGCCGCATGTCTTATCTCTTCTTATGAGGAAAGCGTTCGAAACGAATGTGAGCAGCCTAGAATAATCTTCGTTGATTTACAGCGTTCTAGATACAATTCGACTAATACAGAAACCCTCGCACCGAGTGAAAAATTCCCGCCGAGCAGATGCCGCGGCATTGTAATCGCCGCCACCAGTCTCCGCACGTCACTGTGCTGACTGCTGTTTCGCGCCTATGTATTCTTTGAGTTGTTAGGGGAGCCCAAGTTCGCTCCAATAAACTTGTCTTTTTCTTCAAGACAGCTGTGTCGTCTTTGGCTACGTCAGATCTGGTGGAAGCCCTGGGTACGCACCCTTTTTGACACCATCAACCTCTGGAAGCCACCAAACCAGTCCAACTAGAGCCAGGCGCTGACTGCAAGGCCTCCCGCCCGAGTTTGCACTACTGCGAGATAAATCGAAAGCGAAAAACGTCGCAACCAGTGCCATAAACAACGCATCCACGATGACCAACGCATCAAGCACCCCCGTTGTTCTGCAGCAACCCCGGGAACCACCGTCATTCCATGGGTCACCTACGGAAGATCATGAGGAATGGCTGCAGCAACTTGAGAGGGTCCGAACGTTGAACCGATCGGATGACGACGAAACACTGAGGCAAGTGTTTTTCTGCCTTGAAGCCTCCGCACGGATTTGGTTCGATAACCACGAAAGTACGCAGACAACCTGGGCGTTATTACAGACCGAGCTTTCGAAAACGTTCACGACTCTGTTACGCAAGGGCCTGGCCGAGCAGCTGCTGCAGACACGCACGCAGCATCAAAATTGAAGCGTGCTCGTGTTCGTTGAGAAGATGAAGCGACTTTTTCGCCGTGTGGACACAGAAATGACTGAAGAACAGAAACTAAGGTTGCTGATGGGAGGGCTTAAGCAAGACCTGTTGGCATGCCTTGTCCGCAACACCCCGAAGACTGTGTCCGAATTTGCGTCTTAGGCGGCCGCGTTGGAGAAGACGCTTGAAATACGATCGAGGCAGTACGACCGCCATATCAATTCGCTGGTTTTGGATACGATTGGTGCCGGCGCTATAAACTCGGACTTACTACGCGAGACCATCTGTGGAGTGTTGAGGGAGGAGCTGCGGAAACTTTACCCGACGACAACGCCACAACCTCAAGTCGCTTCCCTGACTGACGTCATCCGGGAAGAAGTACAGCAGGCTTTGGGAAATTCTACACCGTCCGAAGCACCCTGCTAGGCAGAGGCTATGACCTACTCCGCGGCTGTTCGTCGACCCCACCCTGTTCCAACACGTCGTCAAGAGGCCCCGCCGTGCCTCCGACCAATGTCGCCCGGCCGACCCCCCGTAACCCGAAACCAGGCGCCAAGGACGACCGAGGTGTGGCGAACGCCCGGTAATAACCCGCTGTGTTACCACTGCGGAAAGGCTGACCACATCTACCGCCACTGCCCTTACAAGAGGCTAGGTTTGCGAGGATTCTCCGTCGACGCACTTCGCCCTCTTCATGGCCAACGACCACGTCAAATCGACAAGTATCTCTCTCGAACAAGCTGTGGCCCAGTCCAGTTTAACCGCTCGCCATCCCCTACCCATACCAATCACCCAACCACCGTAGCAATGCTGACCAATCCCGTGGAAGGTCCCCCAGCCAACGCGGGGGAAACTAAAAGCTACAACTTCTGGTGGTGAAGTTGCTGTACGGCGGAAAACCGGAAACCCTACAACGACGCAAGGACGCGCCGAAGAAAGTGATTCACGACATTCTCTCATTCCGACGACCCGAACTAACCCTGACGAGACTCCCAAACACGACGACAGCTACACGGCGCGACGCGTACCCGACATGGCCGAGACTGTCGCTGAGAAGACGACGACGGCGCACAGTGCCCGACCGTCAACACGAACAAGCCGAGATGCGACGCCCCGACGCACCCGGAACTAGAGGAAGGCGGCATCCGACCTCAAGGTGTCCATCGACGGGTTTGATGTAGTCGCCCTCGTAGGCACAGGAGGCGACTACTCAGTAATGAGCGGACCACTTGCTTCTAAGCTGAAAAAAGTTATGAACAGATGGGACGATCCGCACATACGCACAGAAAGAGGCCACCTCGTGACGCCAAGTGGAACGTGCACATCCCGCGTCCCCATAGACGGAACGACGTGCCCTGCCGCGTTCGTTATCTTGCCTAACTGCTCCCGCGACGTAATTCTCGGATTGGACTTTTTGACATACAACGGTGCAATAATTGATCTATAGGCCAAATAAGTAACCTTTTCCTCCCATCACTCCGTGACGCCGGAAACGAACCCCGAACACCCTGCTGCTCTAAGGATCGCCGAGGATCATGTCACCCTGCCTCCCGGCGCAAGCTTGATGATCACCGTCTATCGTGAAGACGCAGTTCCTGACGTCGACGCTATCGTAGAAAGTCACCAAAGGCTGCTCCTCAGCCGCCGTGTCTGAGTCCGAAGAGGCACTGTGCGCTTTAAGGAACGCCAATCTCAAGTTTTAATCACCAGTTTCACCGAGGAGTAACAGCATTCAAACAAGGAAGCTGCAATTGCGTTCCTCGAAGAAATGCAACAAGAAAGGGATGTGATCGCATTCGCCGACTTTGAACGCACACCTGAAGAAACCTTCATGCTTCCACATCCTTTCCACATTAATCCGGCACTACCGCAAGAAGAAAGCAACAACTTATTGGTTTTGCTTTATCGCTACAGCGAGTGTTTTTTTTCGAACTCAAAGTTACGTCAGACACCTCCGGCGAAGCACCGGGTAATAACCGAAGATGAAGCCTGACCTACCCGACAGTCACCGTACCGCGTGTCTTCACACGAGAACGAAGCCATCCGGATTCAATTAGACGACATGATCAGCGACGACATAATACAGCCATCGAAAAGTCCGTGGGCTGCGCCGTTCGTACTCGTCAAGAAATAAGACAGCACTTCAAGGTTCCGCATTGACTATCGAGGACTGAACAAAATCACCAAAAAAGACGTGTACCCCCTGCCACGAATCGACACACGCCCATGACCACCTCTGCCACGTGAAGAACTTCTCATCGATGGATCAGAAGACCGGATACTGCCAAAGTGAAATGGATGAGAGACACCAAAAAAGACTGCATTTTTAACCCCAGAGAGTATATACGAGTTCACGGCGATGCAGTTGGGGCTATGCACGGCGCCCGCAATGTTACAAAGAGTTATGGAAACTGTTCTAGCTAGCCTCAAGTGGCACACTTGCTTCGTATACCTTGACGACGTTGCGGTATTCGTCCGGACTTTGCAAGGTTGGAGTCTGTACTCGAGGCTATTCTCTCGTCGGGGTTAACGCTGAAGCCCAAAAAGTGCTGCTTCGCTTACGAGGGACCTATTTCTTGGGAGACGTCGTCAACACCGCGTGAGTCCTGCCGAAAACATCAGCCATAGCAAACTTCCGAAGATCAGAAGACAAAAAACGCGTGCGAAGATTTATCGGACTATGCGCATACTACAGGCGCTTTCTCGCAAGCTTCGCCCGCATTCCAGAGCCACTCACGCTCTTGACAGAACGACCAAGACAAAGCATTCTGCGAGCTGCCATAACGCCTGCAACACCCGCCCGTGCTCACTCATTTCTTCGAAAACGCCGAAACGGAAATGCACACGGGTGCCAGCGATATAGGTTTGGGGGCCGTCCTCGTCCAAAAGCGAAGTGGTTGCGAAAAGGTAATCGCCGATGCAAGCCGTGGTCTGTCGAAGGAGGAGAAAAGCTAGTCTGCTTCCAAAAAAGAGTGCCTGGCTATCATATGGCCATTTCAAAATTTCACCCATACGTGTATCGTAGACCGTTCAAGGTGGTGACAGACCCCCATGCGCTGTGTTAGCTCGCCAATTTGAAGGACCCCTCTGGCCGTCTTGGGCGGTGGAGCTTGCGCCTGCAAGAGTTCGACGTTACAATCGTCTACAAATCCGGCAGGAAACACTCCGACGCCGAATGCCTGTCCCGCGCCCTCGTCGACCCACCACCAGAGGGCTCCGATGAAGACAGCGCGTTCTTCGGAGTCGTGACAGAGAGCGACCTAGCCGCCCAGACGCGTGCCGACCCCGACCTGCGCGTCATGATGGACTACCTCGAAGTACGCAACGTCGCCGCCCCTAGGGCGTTCTAGCGAAACTTACCAGCATTCAGCCTGAAACACTGTCCTCGTGAAGAAAACTTTTTGGCCCGGAATGAGAACGAATTGTCTATTTGTCATCCCCGCAGACCTTTGTGACGAAATTTTGGAAGCGTGCCCTGACGACCCGTCTTCCGGATATGTCGGAACAGCTGGTACTATTTAAAAAATCAAGGCGAAGTACTTCTGCCCCGCCTGACATTCGACGTCACCCACTACGCTCGGGGTTGCCGTGACTGCAAGGGACGAAAAACGCCGTCGACAAGACCTGCCCGACTACTGAAACCGACCGCCGTCCCATCGAGGCCATTTCAACAGATTGAAATGGACCTTCTATGCCCGTTCCCTACGTCACGATCACAGAACCAGTGGATTGTCGTAGCGGCAGACTAAAAAGACGCGCTACGGAGAGACCGCGGCTCTTCCAAGGGGGACTGCACAAGAAGTCGCCAACTTCTTCATAAACCATATTGTGCTGCGACATGGAGCCCCTTAAGTCCTAATCATGGACCGCGGAACGGCCTTCACCGCGGAGCTTATGCAAGGAATGTTACGCAACAGCAAGACGGATCACCGAACAACTATGGCGTACCACCCCCAAACGAACGGACTAACGGAACGCCTGAACAAGACAATCGCGGATAAGCTGTCTTTGAACGTCGACATTGAACATAAGACTTGGGATGAAGCCCTACCGTATGTGATGTTTGCGTACAACACGGCTATCCAGGAAACAACACAGATTACACCGTTCGAGCTTGTCTACGGAAGACGGCCCACTACGATGCTCGATGCCACGCGTCCCACGTGGAAGAAAACGACCCCAGAACCGACGTCCACGGACACCTTCAGAGTGCGTAGGAGGCCCGCCAATCGCTCGATTTCCCACAATGAACCAGCAGCTGGTGGATGCGAGACGCTACAATCTCCGACGCCGAGACGCCGAGTACCGCCCAGGGGATCGTGTGTAGGTTTGGACTCCCATCCGACGACGTGAACTCAGTGAGAAACTTTGACGAAAGTATTTCGGACCCTACCGAATTCTTTAACGTGTTCGCCACCTTACCTACGACGTGATCCCCGATGAGGGTTCGGGAAGCTCACGACGATGCACGTGGCCCGAAGTCATCCACGTGGTTCGCTTAAAACCTTTCTATGCACGATGACGGACTTTTTTTTATTTGTTCGGACTGTCGCTTGTGTTAGCATCGGGTCGGTGCACACTTAGACGGGGGGTAATGCCGCGAACCTTGCATTGTGTTGGTTTAATGCTGTTTTGCTTTTGCCGCCTGGCTGCGCCTGCCTGTGTTATCGCTGTTGTCTGTGTGCCAAGGGAGGCGTGTGTTCCGTTCTTTCTTTCTGTGCCGCATGTGTTATCTCTTCCGACAGTGAGAGCGTTCCGAATGAATGTCAACAGCCTAGAATAATCTTCGTTGATCTACAGTGTTCTGGATACAATTCGACTATTTCAGAAACACTCGCGCCGAGTGATAATTTCCCGCTGAGCAGACGGCGCGGCATTTTAATCGCCGCCACCAGTCTACGCACGTCACATTGTTGACTGCTGTTTCGCCGCCTGTGTATTCTTTGAGTTGTTAGGGAGCACAAGTTCGCTCCAATGAACTTGTCTTTTTCTTCAAGCAGCTGCGTCATCTTTGGCTACGTAACAATATATTTATCATGAACCTGTTTGTGTCCACTGCCGGACGAAATCCCCTCGCCAACTATGTTCTCGGCCGACGCCTAGTGCGTTTGCGTTCAACAGTTTGGGGTCAGCAGTTTCCCTGGCTGCGCTAACGCGGCAGCCAGTCTGTTAACAGGGTGGTTCACCTGTTGTTCCTATTCGCATTATGTGACGAAGCCATTCCCATTTCCTTCGCTTAATTTGAACTAGAAACTCCTTCACCTTTGTATGTTCCCTAATCCGTGCCGCTGTTTTCTGTCCCTCAACGTGACCCCTAACATTCGGTGTTCCGTGGCCCGTTGTGCCAATCGAAGCTTGGTTTCAAATCGTTTGGTAAGACCTGTTCTTCAAGTCATTACTTCAAGAACAGATAGAATAAATAAAAGCTTTTTGAGGGGCACGGGAAGCTTACCAGTGATGATTTTGGAGTTCTTACAAAACGAAGCCCACCTTATTCTTATTCTGTGGCAATTTCCAGTTCATGGCTTGGATCTACAGCTATGACCTGCCCGATATATAGGTATTCGGTGACTGTTTTCAATACCTCATTGCCTACGTACAAGTGATATTTCTTGGCGTGCCGATTCGACATAACCTTGAACGTTTCCGTGTTTATTTTTAAGCCTGAAATCCTACTTACTGAGCGCTATTGGCAAAGCATGTGGTGCAAATCCGTCAGGCTCTGCCCGATCAGGACAGGAAAAAAAGTTCCTCCGTTTTTACAGCCGCCCCTTTCCACTGGAGCGATTTACCGTGCGAGCCGGGTGAACTTCTCAACTCTTGTAGTCCCACACAAGAACGGAGTACCTCTGTTACCGGTAGGTGCCCGGCGACACCAAGGCACACGAATGAACATGGTGCCCTTCACAGCCATGGTGGACGCTCAACTCGCAACCGCCTTTGGCAGGACACCCAGGCGGCACAGAAAGTGTGCCCCAAGACCGGCCCGTCTATGGCCGCTTTCTGGCATGTCCGGCCAGCATCCAGGTTCTGGCAGCCACTGATCATGCGTTGAACGGCCAACATTCGGCAACCAGCGCTTCGGCATTTTTCCGTCCGCCCGTGTCCGGACGCACAACGGCAGCTAACCGGCTGCCAGATATTCAGTTCTCTT
This sequence comes from Haemaphysalis longicornis, assembly GCF_048455015.1. NCBI lineage: Eukaryota > Metazoa > Arthropoda > Arachnida > Ixodida > Ixodidae > Haemaphysalis > Haemaphysalis longicornis. Next base: position 83,664,194 of record NW_027526385.1, on the reverse strand, counting down.
ACGGCTGCCGATGTTGAGAAAGAGAACGGCCGAAGTACGGCCTTAGGGCATCTGTTTTTTCTTCGAGAAGCGGTAATCGGCCGAAGCACGGCAAGCGACCGGCCACAGAATATGCGTATTCTTGCGGCAGTTGGTGTTCGAAAGGAGACCGGCCGGAGCGCGGCTGCCGTGCATTCGTTGTTTCAACGGTGAACCGCGCGTCCGGCGGACGTACGGCCCCATAATATACGTTTTTCATTCAGTTACCTGTCCTCCGCCGAATTACGGCAAGCGAATGACCACAGAATATTTGGCAACCGGTGTTCAAGAGGAGACCGGCCTATGTAAGGTATCTGGTTATACGTCATTTTTTCAGCAAACGGCATACAGCCGAACAACGGCTCGCGCCTGGGCGCCGAGAATTCATGCAAAGACATGTTTGGAAGGAGACCGACCGGTTTTATCCTGGGGGCAGAAAAAGCCGTTAGGGAGCCGAACGACAGGGACGCGTTTTTCATCCGCTCCGCGTTTCTACGTTTTAAATGAACGAACATCGTTTGTCAAACAGTAATGAGTGTTCTCGGTGAACGGGCAAGGTGCAAGGACTCACTGGACATTAGCAGGGAACCGTTTAGGCCATCGAAATGTCATTTATTGCCACAAGAAGACTGTGCCGCACCGACGGGTGAGCTAAGCCTCGCCAGTCATCGCCGCTACCACGCCTCTGCCGCCGGCTTCGTCGACGCATCAGCTCGAGGCTATTCGCCCGCTCAAGAAATGGAGAGCATTGGAGACATCGACCCGCCAGAGATGTCCGATCCGAGATGGAGATGGTTCACCAAAATAACTGGCCTTCAAGGGCGTCGAGCAAGCGGCCACCACGCAGGAGCTAAACCGCCACCATGTCAAGGACTCCCCACCAAAGAAAGGCAAGTGCGAGCAAAAGCGCAAGTTATTCTGCTTACAATTAAACTGCGACAAGCAATGTTGGACTATGTTGTTGGTGATAAACGTAGAAGAGACTCGCTCGTGCATTGGTAGGATCAACTTCATGCCCTGCACTATGTTAATTCAGGGGATTTTACGACTGCCTATTTAGAAACAAAATTATTTTAAATTTGCGATAAAACAGAACCTTGTCACTGACGAAGCCTAGCTGTTAATTTAGTTCCGATGTTTGAAGGTGAGCTTAGCTACTCTTGGGATATGACTCATTTGGTTAAACATATTCGCCAGCATCCTAGCAAACACGGATTTTGTCAGGATTTTCTTGCTCAACGCAGATTGTTGAGTTCACGCACGATTTGGCTCTTGCAATAGATAAGCTTAAAGTGGTTGACTGCATATTCTTGGACTGCAAAAAAGCAATGATGGTGTTGCATATCACCTTCTGCGTAGTACATTTCATCCTATGAACTGAATGAATCGGTTTTTGCATTGTTATTACTATTGGCCCTATAGCTTTGTTCAAAAGCACTGTGTAGTTAACCGGACTATAGCGAATAAACGTGATTCCATATACCTGCAGCTTTATTCGAATTTAATAACATCCTGGTGTGCTGATTCAGAAAAGTTTTTGGATGTTAAACAGTGTTTAACGGCACCTTTACAAGAAAACCTTAATTCCAATTGGATACGTATACCGTAAATTATGCTGCTGTGACAACGGCCGAGGAATATAAATACCTAGGAGTTTATTTAGGGAGTGGTTAGAGGTTAAATAGGCAGGTTCACACCATAAAAGTTACGGCTGCATATGTTTTTGGCTTTCTGAGACGAGATTTCAGGGAACCTCCATCTAATTGAAAAGAACAACCGTATTTCACTCATGTGCGCTCAATCTTGGAGTACGCATGTGTTTTCGTGGATCCCTACACCAAAGAGCTGGTTGATACTCTCGAAAACATACAGAATATGTCAGTGCGATTCGTATTAGGTAATTGGCACGCTCAACTTAGCATGAGAGAAAGTAAAAGTAAACTGAAATGGCAGGACGTGAAAGATCACAGACGAAACCACAGGTTGAACTTTTTTCGTAATATCTATGATTCGAAAACTGTTGTAGCAGGGGAGAAGTATGTCCAAGTGCCATTCTACATATCGCAAGTGGGACCGCTAGCTTAAAGCAAATTATTAACTTTCCCTTAAAGGTGACGCCTTGCGCGATTCATTTTATTTTACATCAATACTTCAGTGTAATTATCTTCCACGTATGATTGCATTCACTGTTTATATTGACGATTTTCAGCGCGCTTTGTAGAATTATTTTGTTATTTTGTCTCATATTTAATGCTTAGTGTTATGCATCTCCCTTCTGTAATGCATGCAAAGGCAAGCAGGCATCAAATAAATAAATAAATAAATAAATAAATAAATAAATAAATAAATAAATAAATAAATAATAAATAAATAAATAAATAAATAAATAAATAAATAATAAATAAATAAATAAATAAATAAATAAATAAATAAATAAAAATAAATAAATAAACAAATAAATAATTAAATAAACTTCCAGAGGCGCAAGTTTTCCTCCGACGGGTTGAGAATCCTACGCATTCAACCTTGACCAATAAAATTTTTATTGCCCTATTCGTTGCAGTATGCAAGGTTTCCTGTATGCATGCTACCATTGCTATGTTATTGGTTTGAAACAAATTATGTAACTCTAATTTTACGCCTTTCCTTGCGTGAACACAAAGGGATACAACGGCAGCCACCTGAAGCAGGGCGTCATTCGCGACGCGTCTAGAATTTTTTGAACGTAGTATGACATTAGAAGAAAATTAAGCTCTTTTGGACTATTAAGTGGTGTGGACGTATACTCATGAAAACAACATTAAAATAGATTGAAAATAAAAGTACCTGTTCGCTCCTGCTTAGGATCAGCCCTGCGCAAGATCATCAGAAAAGTTGATCGAGTAGAAAATGCCTTTGCAAGAAAAATGGGCAAAAACTGGACATACTTTTTTGTGAAGGAGTTATATTAAATGTTCCTGAGTGTCTTGTTGAGAACCAAAACACTTCGTAAAGGCATTCACGCTGGTTTTATATACATCAAAATTGGTCAAGCACCTGTTATAAAAATAGTTTATGTAGTCATAGCATGAAAGTGTTCCGGAATATTGCCCTAAAAGAAATTGGCGAAAAGCGGCGCAATTTATCTCTCTGAAATTCAATCCACTAAAGTATGCCCCCTCCGCGCCCCCCCCCTCCTCTTTCCCCGTTTATTATTACAGGTAAGCCGCCCCACAGAGGATATCAGGACCTGGACAATACACCTATTCAAGCTCTACAAAGAAGTGAATATTTTCTGTGTCCCGCAGTAAATGAGGCACAGCAATTAAAGGAACGACAATTTGTAAGCACTGTTTATTAATGCATTTTGCTGTCAACTGCGGCTGGTAATTAAACAAGGCTGCGCTGAAAGCTTGACGGCTGGTGGTTGCGCGCGAGCTCACTTTGATGTGGCTGCATTGGACCCAAAATGCTGGGTTTCTGCTGCTTCTGCACTGCGCGAATGAGTCATCTGCTTGCGCGACATGCAGTGACCGGCCTCAGTACAGTTAACGTACTGTGGCTGAACTCCAATGCCCGTAGCACGGCCGTATTTCCGGTAGCTTTAGTCCGGCTGGAGTCCGATGACCGCATCTCGGCTATCCTCCGGCGGCTGTACTTCGGCCGTACACGGGTGGCTTTGGAATGGCCGGAGCCCTACGGCTGGAATCTGGCCGTATGACCGTAAGCCGGTCGACTGGCCGACGGACACTTGCCGTTGGACAGCCATGGGAGTACGGCCGTATACGGCCAAAAGGCCCACATTTGGACATGGGCCGAACATGGCTGCCGGAAAACGGCCGGACATAAAATCACCGGCCAAAGAACACCGGCCTGTTTTAGGCCGAACAGTCGTGTGCTGCCTGGGATGCCGTCAGACTCTTTCAGCCCCGGCAATGGGGCCTCGCGGCAAGATGGCCGTGGGCCCCACCAGAAGCACCAGAAGGACTAGGGCCAGAGAACCCAAGCAAGGGTAAAGCAGCTTTCAAGACGTTGATTCCCCTTTCAAGGGTCCACACTCGACCAGGGACGCCTGCAGCCATTAAAGAAACCGGTGGGTGCCCGGTGGTACCATGATTCGAACCCGGGACCTCCCGCATACGAAGCAAGTGCTGCATCTTTGAGCCTTCGCCGCGGTTCAAAAGTTACGACCCCTTAAATCGAGGCAGTTCCCGCCAAAAACGGGTAAGTTCCCAAGCACCCGATCACCTGTGTACGGGGTGCTTTTACCAATGTTTACTGGTTGGTGTCCAGCAGTACCGAAGTACATCCGACATTATCCTGCCTCGTGGTACAAACCGACATGCTGGAACTGTTTCCAGTACACTGGACGCCTGTTCGTGGGGCACCTGTTTCCATTTTGATTCTGGGGAGTGACCAGCAGCTCCTAGAAAACCTACCACGTCTGCCGCAGTGGCAGTGCGGGTTCAAGATCTTCATCACCCGCCGAGACAGGTGGCGCTTGTACGCTTTAAACCTGTGGGTACCCAGAGGTCCCTGACCGCACCCGAAGGGGTTCGAGGGACCTACCACATGGCCTCCAACGGCTGCTTGTGGTTAAGCTGCAATCGTTTATTCCACCGTCGAGACGAGCTACGCTACAGGGATGATATTACCCTGTAAGGGGACACTGCAGTGATTAGTAAATATTGCGGGATTAAGAGCGGAAATTGTAGTCCGGAGTCCCTAGGCCCTGTTTCGACAACTTAATCGCGTTTACGCGAATTTATATTAGTACAAAAATCAAATCGAGAATGCTGTCCTCTTCTCTGCACCCTTGCCCATTTTCTCTGGCTTTTTCGTGTGGCGTCAGGAGTAGATGATCTGGCAATGGGCTGCGCTGCTGAACGGCTGACCGGCCTAAAACCGAGTCAGTCGGCTCAGCGTTTCGTCCGCCGGCCGCCGACGGGTCGTCGCAATTCGTTCACTCAGTTGAAACGAAGCCAGGACACGTGTGTGAATGGACGAATGTGCCTTGATTTACGTTGTTATTTTGTACACTGTATCTAGCTCCAAGTCAAGGTCGCTTCATCAAGCGCTGCACAACCCCACATGCGACGCTTCGCTGACTGGTACGCCAGAAGGAACATATAAGGCCAGTTGAAGGCGGGAGAAGAGTCAGCGAAGTTAATAGGTACTAAGGAAATAAAATCGACCGAACATTTTACCGTTCAGCGTAAGCCTAGGGAACAGGAGCACTTTTGTGCGCTCCGCGAACAAGCACAGTGGTCAGCAGCACGACTACGTATTTGCGAACGCTTTTCCGTCTAAGAAATGCAATTGCTAGTCGTGAGATATTGCGGAAACTTCGGGGACGCTTACTGCACGAGCGCAATACAATAAATAGTCACCTACCCTGCTTGAAATGCTAAAAATAAATAAACGTGTAAAATGGTTAGACATTATATACCTTATAATTCTATTGCCAGCAGCGCTCGCCCGTGTCCGAGTGGTCTATAGCGCTAGGTATGTCATTGGAGCTGTTTTGCAAGTCACCGGTTTGAATCCCCGGTGGGTACACTCTTTTTTTTATCAGTTGACTTTTTCGTTTTCGGCCGATGTTTTCTATACTGGCTTCACATTTTTCTGGGCCGTAACGTTCCCTGCTCCATGAACTAGTTCACAGAACGCGCGCAGGTTGACACTGGCGCGATAGCGAGTTCTCGTTGGCGTTCTGTTGCCATAAGCACCGACTGGGCACAGGCAGTGGGCACAGTGGGCACAAGCAGTGGGCACAGGCCAAAATTCACAAACACTTGGCCTGGTGCGAACACACTTTTTGCGATACAGGCATGAGTGAGGCAAGCTACACACATGGGGGAAAAGCACATGGCATTCAAGCGTCTACGGGGACGCGGAGGGCGTTCATCCACTGCGTAGGCCTCGGCTAGAGATTGTTGCGATTCCAAGCCTTCCTTGGAGGCTTATCTTATGCATTTTATAGCCGACATGAGAGAAGCGTGGTACGACGCTTACTGAGGTATTGAGAATGCCCATTTAGCGATTCCTTCTGATGTCAAGCATGTTGTTTACAGAACCGAAACCAAAACTTGTTTGAATGCTAACCAATCACGGTGCGTCTCCTCCCGTCGTCACAGCCTTTAGTTGGTGTCGCCGCCGCAAACGGCGCGTGGTAGTTTTTCTGTCGCGATTTTGTGAAATATTTACCGACTTGTCAACCGGATAAACAATGAAAAGTGTGCTAATTTGAGCAAGTCTACGCAGTGCTAGCAAAACCGGGAGCTTGACAAATTCCCTTAAGTGTCTCTTTAAACAAACTGGTGGGTATCCGGCCACCCAGGATACGAACCTGGTATCTCTGAGCCATCCTTTACCCTTGAGAGGGGCTCCTTAACCCGCCAGAGGGACCAGGGTCTGGGGCCCCTCGCAAGCGTAAAGGCAGCTTTCGAGGCGTGAATTCCCCTTTAAAGGTTCCGCACCTGACCAGGGACGCCTGTACCCATTAGAGAAACCGGTGGGTGCCCGGCGGTACCAGAAGTTGAACCCAGTACCTCCCGCATACGAGATGGGTGCTGTACCTTTGAGCCATCGCTGCGGTTTAAAAAATAGGACAGCTTCCACTGGGGCAGTTCCTGACAACTTTCCAAGCAGGAAATCCCCATTGCAGCGGGTGTTTGCACTCATTTTCTTACTGGTTGGTGCCCAGTAGTACCGAAATACCTACCACTTTCTTGTAACCAATGATGCGGTCCGACGTAATAATACGGTTTCCAAGATCCTTCGCATGGTAGGCGCCTGCACCCAGTATTATTCCGGTGGGAGGCCAGCGGCTGAAGTCGGGAAGCAATAGCCTCCCATCTATGCTGCAGTGGTAGAGCTTGTACTAGCCCTTTATATACGGCCGAGACAGTACAGGGGCGCTTCTATCCTTTCGACTGGTGGGTGCCTAGTGGTCCCTCACACCACCTAACGGGGTCTGATATACCTCCGACACGGCCTACCGCAGCTGCTTGTGCTCAAGCTCCAAGTGTTTATTCGCACGTCCAAGGCGTCGAGAGGCTTTGCGGGTGCTTTAACCCTCTAAAGAAACCAGTTGGTATCCGGTGGTCCAGGATTCGAATTTGGTGCGTCCCACTTACGATATCAAAGCTTTACCCCTCGAACATCGCCGTCGGTCTACGGTCGAGGGAAAATGAATGGCCCAGTGGAGGGGGTCGTAAGTTATGTAACTACCACCCCATAACAATATTTTCCTTTTTGTAAACTAATTGCAAGCTGATTGTATCGAGATTAACAAACTACCTCCAATAATTCAGTATTTTAACACCGCAAAACTTTCGCTTCAAGCATAATTATCCAAAGCTACTTGCACTTGTTGAGCTTACGGACTACATCAAACAGAGTTTAGATAATCGCCTTTTCACAGCAGCCGTATTAATTTATCTCACAAAAGCATTCGACACTATCAATCATAATATCTTGTTGAAAAAACTAGAATCGCTTGGTGTATATGCCCGGCCCATTTACTCATAAAAAATTATCTCCGCAACTGAAGCCAGTCTGTCAAACTCTGCCGTGATATGTCTGACTCAAGAATTGTTAACCAGGGTGTTCCTGGGGGTTCTATTTTCGGACCGCTACTATTCCTTATATACATCAGTGACCTACATACCTGCCTCAACAACAGTAACTGTTTCCTGTATGCTGACTATAAGACTATATTTTCTTGCCACAATGATATCAGAAATCTGAGAGCAAAGTTTACGAACAATCTTGAAAAGGTTCACTACTGGTTCCAAAAACACCTGTTACATATTAACTTGCTAAAAACCACTTTTATGATCTTTCATTCTGCCCACAAAGAACTTACAAACACACCATATATCGTTTTTGACAATCAAGTCACCTATTCATCAGATTCTATTATGTTTCTTGGAGTTATCCTAGACAAAAATATGAAATTTGACAAACACATAACATCGGTTACATCTAAAATTGTTTTCGGCATTCGCGTCCTCAATAAATCCCAGTATTGTTTCCATTTGTCTCTTCTACGATTGTTATATTTCCCATTACTTCTCAGCCTCCTTACGTATTCTTTGTCTTCTGAGGTGAGCACGTATAATAGATATCTTGCACCACCGTGTCGTCTTCAAAATCAAGCCGTTTTTTTGCTTACATTCAGTGATTGCCGATACACGATAAAACCCATCCTTCATAACCTCGGAATCCTAGCCTTGTCTCCTGAGCTTGACCTTAAGTTATGTGTACCTATTTCCCGTTTACGAGATAATCCTGAATTTCTCTTCTCCTTTGACAGAACATGTTTGCTTAACACGAACAACACCAGGTTTTCAGTGCAACCTAATATATTACGTCCATCTCTCCGGTCCAACTGCGGAAACCTAAAATTGTTATTTTCTGCTGCCGCTATCTGGAATGCCTCCCGCCTTCCCTTAAATCTTACCCCTTCCACTACTAATTTTATAGGTCTGTAAGGAAATAGATACTTGGTACACTTTCGTAGCCAAACTCTGATCACATGTTTCTTTCGCCACTCTATCTCAAGTATAGATGGTGCCTCGTGCTAATGGCACAAGAAAAAAAATATACGTGACAACTTCTTGAACTACGTACTGCATACATCCGAAGTACTCCAATTTACTATCAATGAACAGCTGTTTATATGAATTTGTTCATTTGTGTTCTGTTTTTATCGTTGTGTATACCGCCTCCCTAATGATATGTTTGTTTGCGTTATGGAAAGGGAGGTCCCCAGACCCATTGATTCAATGGGACCTCCTTCTGTGAAATCGTGTTTTTGCAAAAACTGTACTGAACTACTTAATAAAACAATGTCAATGTGAATGCAGGGAACTTGGAAACCGTAAGAGCACATCGGACCGTATCATTGGTTACAGGAAAGTGGTAGGTATTTCGGTACTGCTGGGCACCAACCAGTAACAAAATTGGTACAAGCAAGCTTTGCAGAGGGGATCTCGTGCTTGGGAAGTTACCCGACATTGTCGGGAAATGCCAGAGTGACGGGGTCGTAACTGTTACCGCAGCGATGGCTGGGAGGTACAGCACTCTCCTCTTCTGTGCAGGTAACGGGTTTGAATCCGTGCAGCACCGGACACCCACCAGTTTTTTTACTGTGTACATTCGTCTTTGGTAGAGTGCAGTTTCTTGAAAAAGGATTCCTCGCCTAAAAAGCTGCCTGTACCCTTGCAAGGGGCTTCTGACCCTTGTCCAACTGGCGGGGACTCTGGCCATTATGGCGCGTGGCCGCATTGTCGGGGGGCAAGAGTCTGGTGGCCTGTATGGCCACAGGCGGTTGCGAGTTGAGCGTCGACCGTGGCTGTGAAAGCCACCATTTGCATTCGTGTGCCTTGGTGGCCTCGGCACCTATCGGTAAAATAGGTACACGCGACTCCCAGACCTGGCGCTCAGCGGGAAGTTCAGCCGGCTTGAACTATAAATCGCCCCTATAAAAAGGGGTGGCTTCAAGAACGCGGAATATTTTATGTACATATAAATAGAAATATGTATATATAGCCCTTCTTGCTAGTGCTTTGGAAATGTTTTTATAGCGCCTAATTGGGTATGATAGCCCTTTGTTGACACAGGTATAAATGCTTCAAAATACAAATCGAGGAAAAATCCGCCACCTTTCCAGAAGCGGGACTCGATTCGTGGTGTGCAATACAAATTCTGCTATTCCGTGACGGCTTCCCTCTCGACTTTAGAGCGGGGTTTATATTTACGACTGTTCAGAGGCCGGCCAACTAGCGCCACCCCTCGACCACCGCCGGAGACATAGAACGTGCTTTTCCCAGTGGCTGCCACGAAGACGTGGTCGGAAAGTCGGGGATAGCCAATGGCATTTCAGACTGGTGCAGCCAGAACTGTCGTGATGCACTGTGCAGAGCCGAGCAGTACGAGACGATGGATATATATATATATATATATATATATATATATATATATATATATATATATATATATATATATGTACATATATTGTAAGATGGGTTTATTGCCGAAGGAAATGCAGCAGGATGCTCAGCAAAGGCAATCCAACGCAAACGGGGCACACGGCTGGCCCTCACACGTTCTTCTCGCGGTCCACGCTGATGAAGATGCATGTCCAGTTCACTGGTGCTTCATCTTCCTTGCCGTTATCGCGCGACGGCCAATCTCCTTGCAAGGGTAGGAGATAGTTGGCATAGAGCCGTTGACCGCTTTTACCTCTTCCGCACTACAATCACCCCCCACGGCGAAGGGAGCCACCCTGGCGACTTATGGGCACGCCATGACCACAGGGTCATAACAACGCTTCAAGCGTTGCACGTGGACTGTCTCGCGGCCTCGGCGATGGAGGTCTGCTGACGGGGTTAGCGTAATTGACAGGCGACGTGCATTCGACAACGCGGTAGGGGCGTGGTACTTGGATAGCAACTTGCTGGAGAGACCAGGAGTTGTAGTCGGTATCCAAAGCCATATCAAGTAGCCGGGAGAAAAAGTCACTTATGGGCGGCCGCCATCACGATGATGTTTTTGGTGTGCCTGGTCTTCAGAAGTGAAAGCGCGGGCAATCTGGCGGCATTCTTCGGCGTGGCTGCTGAGTCGAGAAATATTCGTGTGCTCTGAAATACCAGCATGATAGGGGAGGATTGTGTCGAGAGTGCAGGATGGTTCACGACCGTACAGGAGGAAAAAAAAGGAGATGATCCTGTGGTGGACTGTACCGCGGTGTATTATGCGTACGTCACAAATGGAAGAATAGCGTCCCAGTTGGAGTGGTCGGAAGAGATGTACTTAGCGAGCATATCGCCAAGAGTGCGGTTGAACCTCTCTGTCAGCCTGTTCGTCTGCGGGTAATAGGCAGTACTGGTGCGGTGAGCCACGTTGCATTTTTAAAGGAGAGCTTCTATCACTTCCGACAAAAAGACACGCCCTCTATCACTTAGAAGTGCACGTGGTGCTCCGTGACGGAGGATGGAACGATGTAGTAGGAAAGAAGCGACTTCAATCGCCGTGGTCGCCGGTAGCGCAGCGGTCTCAGCGTAGCGCGTAAGATGGTCGATAGGAACCACAGCCCAACGGTGGACGGCAGCAGTAGCTGGCAGAGGCCCATATAAGTCAATGCGGATCCGGTAGAAAGGGCGCGCAGGGCAGGGTAAAGGCTGCATTGGGCCAGTTTTTTGTAGATGCTGGGACATCCGACGCTGACAGTCTTCGCATGCCCGGATAAACTACATCACGATGGTGTACATGCCTCTCCAGAAATAGCGCTGTCGCAGTCGTTCGTACGTCTTCAGCACGCCTGCATGGGCACAACACACATCCGCGTGGAAGCTTTCACAAATGGCAGTCCGCAAGTGACGAGGGATCATTACCAACCACTTGCGTCCTCCTGGACGATAATTGCGGTGATAGAGAAGTCGATCACGGATGGCGAAGTGCGCATCCTGACGTCGCTACGCCCGGGGACCGGTATGCAGCGTAGGATTAGAAAGGAGGTCGCAGAGTGAGGATATCCAAGGATCCTCCCATTGTTGCCCCGCCATGCCCTCAAACGGTTGTAATGTCGGTGTAGAGTCAATGGCTGTAAGGTCTGCTGTATCCGTGCCCAGAAGTGAACGGGACAGGGCGTCCGCATCGTTGTGTCTTCGCCCACCAGACCGATATATTACGCGGATCTCGTATACCTGGAGGCGTAGATCTCATCGGGCAAGACGACCAGAGGGATCCTTCAGTGATGTCAACCGGCAAAGGGCGTGATGGTCTGTCAGGACATCGAACGTACGGCCATAAAGGTAGGGGCGGAACTTGGCACTAGCCCGCACGGCGGCCAAGCGCTCTTTCTCTGTGACGGAGAAATTGGATTCGGCTTTTGTAAGCGTACGGCTCGCATAGGCAACGACGTACTCGTCGAATTCGGGCTTTCTCTGGGCAAGTACGGCTTCCAACCCGACGCCACTGGCGTCAGTGCAGATTTTGGAGGGCGCACGAGGACCGAAGTGGCGCAGTATAGGGGGTGAGGTGAGCAACCGACGTGACATCAAAAAGGCTGGATCGCATGCAGGAGACCAGGTGGACAAGCCATGGTTGCGCAAAGGAGCTTTGTCAGAGGTGCTATAACAGATGCAAAATTTGGAATGAATCGCCGGAAATATTAACAAAGGCCAATAAAACTCTGCGCCGGGCTTTTAGAGTGGTCGGTTTTGGAAAGTCGGCAACAGCTTGTAGCTTAGCAGTGTCAGGGAGAACACCGTTCTTTGAAATCACATGACTTAGAATCGTCACCTTTCGGGCCGCAAAATTGCATTTCTTTAGGTTTAACTGTAGACCAGCATTTGTTAGGCACTGCAAAACTTGCTCTAGACAAGTAAGGTGTGTGCCGAAATGGGGAGAAAATATAACGATGTCGTCCAAGTAACATAAACAAGTTTTCCACTTAAGGCTACGCGGGATATCGTTCATCATGCGCTCAAAAGTGGCGGGCGCATTCCATAACCCGAACGGCATTACGTTAAATTCGTATAATCCATCAGGGGTCACAAACGCGGTTTTTTCACAGTAATCGCCTGCCATCGGCACCTGCCAATAGCCGGAGTACAGGTCAAGCGATGAGAAGAACTCAGCTCCTTGCAGATAATCTAAGGCATCGTCGATCCGGGACAGAGGGTAAACGTCTTTCCGAGTGATCTTGTAAGTCGGCGGTAATCCACACAAAATTGGATCGATCCATCCTTTTTCGTAACAAGTAGGACCGGAGAAGCCCAAAGGCTATTAGATGGTCGAAGGAAGCCACGCTCGAGCATCTCATCAACATGGCATTCGATGCTAGAACGTTCTTTGGCCGAAACGCGATACGGTCGCTGGCGCAAAGCACAATGGGAGCCAGTGTGGATTCCATGAGAGGCAGTCGTTGTGCGACCCAAAGAAGTCTTCTGGCAGTACAAGGTGGATTTGAAACGCTGAAGAAGGGTCAGATGCTGGTCGAGCTGAAGAGGATCGAGACTGTCGTCTAGGGCGGCAACGAAGGCAGCAGAGTCAAAAGGAAGAGGTCGGCTCATTGAATTAATAGACAGAGCAGGTGGCGCATCCGGGAACTCGAGGAGGTGGTTGCCCATAGCTTCCGCACGACCAAGGGACTCACCACGAAGCACATGGAGATGCATTACAGACCGCCATATTGCCAGCCCCATTCTGGATAGTAAGGACGGCGTAGGGAAGATTGGTACCTTTGCGACGGGAAAAAAGATTAGATGGCGTGAACGCGGCTGTAGCCTCGGAAATTGTGTCACAGGTGACTGGTATGAGAAAGGCAGAAGCTGGCAGAATTGTGCAATAGTCGGCGGCGCATAACCTAAAAGAAACCGCAATACTCTCTGTTTCGGCGTCAAACAGAGGAAGTAAAGCAAGCTCGGCTCGGGAACAGTCAATAATGGCGCTATTACGTGACAAGAAGTCCCACCCTAAGATGATTTGATGGGAACAAGGTAACAGCACCAGAAACTCGATGATGTACAGCTCATTTTGTACTAGAATCTGGGCGGTGCAAAGTGGGAGGGGCTCGACGTAATGCGCTGTGGAAGTGCGGAGATGAAAACCGGAAATTGGCGTCATCACTTTTTTTTATTCGCGGCAAATCTCATCGTCCATAACTGATAACGCAGCTCCAGTGTCAACCAAGGCGCAAGTGGGGATTCTTTCCACTTGGACTTCAATCGTGTTCCCAGGGGAGAGACAAGGGTTCAGTATTTCGAAGTCGCTGCAGTTCTTGCCACCGGAACTGCGGCGATCAGTTTTCCTCCGGGGCATTCGGACGACGCCGCATCGGCGAGACGGAACGGCATCGAGAAGAGACGGACAGACGGGTACTGGAAGAGAGTTCGTAACCAGAAGGCGGGGAGTAGGCTGGCTCGGCATGGGCGTCATTGTAAGGGCGGTGAGTAATGTACCAGTTATCAGCGTAGGCCAGCAGTCGGTAAGCGTCTCCTGGCGGCGGAACCCCACAGCGGAAATAACTTGCGACGTGGCCAGCAATTCCACAGGAGAAACATATCGGCCGGTTATCAGGCGTTCTCCAGGGGTTGGTGTGAAGCGACGGCGGGCAAACCTGACTAAGATGTGGCGGCGGCTGTGGGCGGCGCTGAGGCACGTAAGCGTTAGTCGGGGCCCGTTCCGAAACTTCAGCGTAGCAAAGTGGCACCGCAACAGGCAAGGGCTCGGGAGCAGCTGGGATGGCTTCAGCGACTTGCTCCCGGATTATCTGATGGAGTGGCGACGACGAGGCAGAATCTTGTATCGGTTACGACAGCAACGATAAACAAGGCAAAAACGAGATCTGCCTGGCGACCTCCTCCCGAATCAGCTCTTTGATGCGCGGCAGCAGGGACGGGTTTTCGTCGACTTCCAGTGCACAGAGTGGGTCGTCACGCTCCGATGGTTGGCGACGAGTCAAGGTGCGCTGCCTGCACAACTCGTCGTAACTTTGGCACAAGCTTACGAATACGCTTACGTTTTCGGGGCTTTTCGCAAGCAGCATCTGGAACGCGTCCTCGTCTATGCCATTAAGGATGTGCTTCACGGTGTTGGGCTCAGCATCGACTGGTTCACTCGCCGGCAGAGATCTACCACATCCTCAATGTAGCAGGTGAAGGTCTCACCGGCCTGTTGAGCCCGCTATCTTAGGCGCTGCTCCGCGAGAAGCTTGCGCAGAGCTGGGCGACCGAATATGCCAGTAATATTCGTGGTAAATGCGGTCCATGTTGACCTATCAGCTGGATGGTTGAGAAACCATTGTTCGGCCTCCCCCCTCAAGGAGAAACCCGCGTTACTGAGCTTCGTGACATCGTCCCATCGATTGTACGCGCTTACTTGTTCAAAAGAAGAAAGTTAGTCCTCGACGTCCTGGTCGTCCGCGCCACTGCACTGCGGTGGGTCACGATGGCGCATCGCACCGGAGCAGATGACACCCGGCGGGGAAGGTGCCGCGGTGTGTTGGGCATCAGTAGGCATGGCTGGCTCAGTGGGAGATGGCAGGGTGCGACTTCGATTCCCATTTTCTGATTCGCTACATGCTTAGCGAGGGCCTCTATTCTGGCAGTCTTGGTGCCAAAGGGAGCTTAAGAGGGTTCAACGCTGATCGACCACTCTCGACATGTCGTAGACACTCGAGTCACGGCCCGGGGGTTAAAAAGAAGGTCCCCTTAACCTCGAGTAGTCCGAGTGGCTCTGGCTACCACCCCGAAGTGTAGGAAACAAAAATACCTTAACATAAATATCCGAGAAAGTGCTGGGGAAACATCCCCGCCGGTAGCGTAGTGGTTATCGCACCAGACCGGTATTCTGGAGGTCGTGGGTTCGGATCTTACCCGGCGGGCATTTTTTCACCACTTTCTTTTCGAATCAAAAAATTCTTCATCTCTTTCTATGACGCCCCACAACCTCCCCTTTGCTTTCCGAGGTTTTCTTGACTGCCAACCCTTACTTTCTGTCTTATTTCACGGAGCCCCTCATTTCCCATTTTCTGATTCGCTAAATATATATATATATATATATATATATTTTATATATATATATATATATATATATATATATATATATATACATATATATATATATATATATATATATATATATATATAAATATATATATATATATATATATATATATATAGCGGTTCCGAAAATGGGAAAGGACGGACTCGGTGAACTAAGGCAGAATAAGATTTGCCAATCAAGAAAAATTCGGAAAGCAAAGGGGGGAATGCGGTAGGTCATAGAAACAGATGAAGAATTTTTTGAGTCCGAAAGAAAGTGGTGAAAACATGCCCGCCGGGTGGGATCCGTACCCACGACATACAGAATTCCGGTAAGGTGCGATGACCAAAGACACCTTAACCAAACAAAAACAAAAAAGACCTTAACATAACCACGCGAGAAAGTGGTGGGGAAACAGCCCAGCGGGTAGCGTATTGGTCATCGCACCAGACGCGTATTCTGGAGGTCGTGGGTTCAGATTCCACCCGGCGGCCAATTTTTCCCCACTTTCTCACTCAAAAAATTCTTTATCGTTTTCTATGACCTACCGTATTCCCCCTTACTTTCCCAGGTTTTCTTGACTACCAACACTATTATATATATGTATATATATTGTAATTATCTCAGTGTTCGGTGGTGGGAAGCACGAGGCGTGCACACGGAGTCGATGACGACAGACGCCACAACATGAAGGGTAAACGTGGAGCATTGTATTTGTTTATTTATTTATTTATTTAAGAACATACTGCAGGCCATGTAGGCCCAAGCAGGAGGGGCATAATGTGGTAACAGTATCAACGAAATACAAACAGTAAACAGCAAAGAGCAGAAACAAGAACTGAAGTATAAAACAGTGAACGCTACAGGCAACTCAAATGCACAACTAAACATTTGCCTCAAATAAACCAAGAGAACTTAGACAATTTTCGGGTGTATTGTTCCAATCATTAATTGTGCGAGGAAAAAAGGAAAATTTCAACAGATTGGTGTAGGCGAACATTGGGGTTAAGGACAGAGAATGGGAATGACGAGTACGGCGAGTGGCAAGGGGTTTCAAGAATGCGGCGAAAGGGTATTATGCGGCGAAAGCGGCTCAAAAGGGTCAAAATGGGAAGTAACCGAAACGTTACACACGCGGCATACGCGAATGAAAAAAGAAGAAAAACAACAGACGGGATTCAGTCCTGAACCTTCTAACAGTCCCGCGCAAGTCCCAGTTCAGCGAGGGTAGCGTACGCCCCACGTACCCGTGCAATCTAGACTGGGCTCACATGGATTGTCGCAGCCACACTAGCCGAGGGTCACAGACGTGCTGGTCCCGTTTGGCTGGCCCCACGTCACTCGAACCACACATGGCCCGACCCGGTGGCGCAGCCCAGTAGGAACATGAGGCGGCCCGGCGAGGTAGCACGGACCTCTCGCCCGGAGGCCCAAGAGAGGTAGGCAGGGGCGGCGGCCCCGACGGGTGGTCCTCTCGAACCGATAGCGGCCCCGCCTGAGGGTTGATGACCATACACCCCGGCGCAAGACACGGGTGCCCGGTGTGGTGGCGGGTACGAGCGACCGGCGCTACTCCACGGCCCCCGTTATGCGGCGTTCACTGGCGACCTTCCGGCGCGGTAGCATGGGCGCCGTCGGTGGGTGTAGATCACGTTCGGTGCTGTCCTAGCTCACACCGAGCTTCCGCCGACCGATGGCGGTCCCCGTCGCGTTCCATCTGCTTACGCGCTCGCGCACCGGGGCATTATTGTCCTCTAATTGCCAGCATGCCTGTTCGGGGACTGGCGGTACCATTACAATATATATAAATATATATATATAAATAATAATATATATATATATATATATATATATATATATATATATATATAGGGAGTAGTAGAACTTTGAAGATGGTAGAGAACACAAGAGAAGAAAAACTTCGAACAAGGTAAAAGCACGATTGTGGCATACGTTTCAGCAAAGAGAACTTGCTTTCCTCAGGGCAATCTCTCGCCTGGCAGGCAGGGTTTATATAGGGGTAGGACCCCAGGTGAAAGGAGAGGGAAAGATGGAAGGGAAATTGAGCAAGCTGATTGGTTTCGGAGTGTGTCGGGGGAGAGATTGAGGGGCCAAGAAGGTTGTCTAGTTTAAGCCGCGAAGTAGGTCACACGGAAGTCAGCTGGTGGTTGATATTCGTGGAATTTTCGGACAGAAAGGATGAGAGGGTGCTTATTGACACGCCGCGGGGTATAGGAAAAGGATCTCAGAACCGCCGGAAGCAGACCAGGCGGTGAGGGTGGGGTCCTCATCAGAAACTATCTGCAAGCCTCAGGTCAAAAGAAAAGATAGACACGGGGGAAAACTAACTAGGTCAAGAAAAAAATAAAAAAGGAGAAAAAACAGGGAGGGAAACCACATAAACCCACACACAAAAGAAAAAGCAATGGCCCGGCAGCTGAAATGGCACGTGTAACCCATGGCAACATTCCTGGTACAGGCCTGTCCTGAAACTCAAAAACGAAAAGATAAAGTTAGAGTGACGTACGGGGCACAAGACCACGCGGAGTAAAAAAAAAAGAAATTAAATAAATAAAATTTAACTCCAAAAGCAAAGGTTGGAGGCATGAGGGCGAGCATTAAGCTAGACACTAACGAATGAAAAAAAAAAGAAAAAGAAATTAGGTGACCAGGTACAGAGCAGAGTGAACGGTCATAGTCTTTGGATGAGGAATATGCACGAAAATGCCTAATGCTGTATTCCCGGTGAATATCGCAAGGATTCCAAGTTGCCCTCCTCCATCCTCCATAGCTGTAGCGCAGCATTTCAACCAACCAGGCCACAATTTTGATGACCTTAAGGTATATATATTTCAGTCAAATTTTAAGTCCCCTAGGGACAGGAAATACCGAGAATCCTACTTAATTCACAAATTCAACTCCATGGAATCTGCTGGAATTAATGCGTCTAAGGGCAACTTGGAATCCTTGCGATATTCACCGGGAATACAGCACTAGGCATTTTCGTGCATATTCCTCATCCAAAGACTATGACCGTTCACTCTGCTCGGTACCTGGTCGCCTAATTTCTTTTTCTTTTTTTTTTCATTCGTTAGTGTCTAGCTTAATACTCGCCCTCATTCCTCCAACCTTTGCTTTTGGAGTTCAATTTTATTTATTTAATTTCTTTTTTTTTTACTCCGCGTGGTCTTGTGCCCCGTACGTCACTCTAACTTTATCTTTTCGTTTTTAAGTTTCAGGACAGGCCTGTACCAGGTATGTTGCCGTGGGTGACACGTGCCATTTCAGCTGCCGGGCCATTGCTTTTTCTTTTGTGTGTGGGTTTATGTGGTTTCCCTCCCTGTTTTTTCTCCTTTTTTATTTTTTTCTTGACCTAGTTAGTTTTCCCCCGTGTCTATCTTTTCTTTTGACCTGAGGCTTGCAGATAGTTTCTGATAAGGACCCCACCCTCACCGCCTGGTCTGCTTCCGGCTGTTCTGAGATCCTTTTCCTATACCCCGCGGCGTATCAATAAGCACCCTCTCATCCTTTCTGTCCGAAAATTCCACGAATATCAACCACCAGCTGACTTCCGTGTGACCTACTTCGCGGCTTAAACTAGACAACCTTCTTGGCCCCTCAATCTCTCCCCCGACACACTCCGAAACCAATCAGCTTGCTCAATTTCCCTTCCATCTTTCCCTCTCCTTTCACCTGGGGTCCTACCCCTATATAAACCCTGCCTGCCAGGCGAGAGATTGCCCTGAGGAAAGCAAGTTCTCTTTGCTGAAACGTCGGCCACAATCGTGCTTTTACCTTGTTCGAAGTTTTTCTTCTCTTATATATATATATATATATATATATATATATATATACAGAAGGATAGGGCAGCAGTCTACAACGCCAAAGGAGGCATAGGGGTGTGGTTGGGCTCTTTTCTTTTTCACTACGGTTAATGAAGTAAACATTTTTTTTTAATATACAGAAGAAAGAAAGAAAGAAAAACACGCGCCCAGAGTGGGGACCGAACCCACGCCTTTCGATTACATGTCGAATGCCTTACCAATTCGGCTATCTGGGCGACTGTGTTCTCCTTCACTTTCTGGGCTATTTATATTTACTAGAAGTGTATCTGACGCTTGAGGGTGGTGGCCAGCGCCACTCTGACTACACGGGGAGAAGGGGACCTTCTTTGCAACCCCCGGTGCGTGACTCGAGCGTCTACAGCCTGTCATGAGCGGGTAACTGGCGGGAAGCCCTCCTATGCTACCTAGGCATCAACGCTGCCAGAACCGAGACCCTCGCTAGGCTTTCGCAGAATAATATAGTAAGGAAATGAGGGGCTCGTTGAGGAAATACAGAAGGATAGGGCAGCAGTCTACAACGCCAAAGGAGGCATAGGGGTGTGGTTGCGCTCTTTTTTTTTTCACTACGGTTAATGAAGTAAACATTTTTTAAGTGCGATGCACTTTATAAGCGACCCTGAATCCGCCGTCCGCATTGCTCCTCCTCCTCTCCCCTAGCAACGGCGCGAGGAGCGGAGAGGAGCGTCTGTAGCAACGGCGCAGCGACGTCACACCCCAGGTCACCCGCGCGCGCTCCGCCTCCCGCTCCGTGGCTGCGCGCGCCCGCGCCGGCTCCCGCACCGCTCCTCGCGCCGTGACGTCACACTCCCACGTGACCGCGCGCTGGCGCCTTTGCGTCTGCTCCCCCTCTCCTCGCGCCGTGACGTCACATGCTCTGCAGCTGGCGCGCCTCTCCCCCCGTCAGGTTTGCACTCACCCTCGGCGTGCGCCTCTCCCCTCGCCTGACAGCTCCCCCTCGCCGGTACTGCGCCTCTCAAGGCGATGGCAGAATTACTACGCTGTGTACTCTCGGCGCAAGAAATGCATTCGCACTTCCTCACGATTCCCTTCGGGGAGGTGGGGGCAATATTTTTTAATATACAGAAGAAAGAAAGAAAGAAAAACACGCGCCCAGAGTGGGGACCGAACCCACGCCTTTCGATTACATGTCGAATGCCTTACCAATTCGGCTATCTGGGCGACTGTGTTCTCCTTCACTTTCTGGGCTATTTATATTTACTAGAAGTGTATCTGACGCTTGAGGGTGGTAGCCAGCGCGGAGAAGGGGACCTTCTTTGCAACCCCCGGGGCGTGACTCGAGCGTCTACAACCTGTCATGAGCGGGTAACTGGCAGGAAGCCCTCTTATGCTACCTAGGCATCAACGCTGCCAGAACCGAGACCCTCGCTAGGCTTTCGCAGAATAATATAGTAAGGAAATGAGGGAAAAGAGCCCAACCACACCCCTATGCCTCCTTTGGCGTTGTAGACTGCTGCCCTATCCTTCTGTATTTCCTCAACGAGCCCCTCATTTCCTTACTATATTATTCTGTGAAAGCCTAGCGAGGGTCTCGGTTCTGGCAGCGTTGATGCCTAGGAAGCATAAGAGGGCTTCCCGCCAGTTAACCGCTCATGACAGGCTGTAGACGCTCGAGTCACGCCCCGGGGTTTGCAAAGAAGGTCCCCTTCTCCCCGTGTAGTCAGAGTGGCGCTGGCTACCACCCACAAGCGTCAGATACACTTCTAGTAAATATAAATAGCCCAGAAAGTGAAGGAGAACACAGTCGCCCAGATAGCCGAATCATTCTGTTTCCGCCTACCGATAGGAGCGGACGCAGGATGGATGGCTCCGTGCGAGCTGCGATAACGGCCGGTGCCGGCCGTGGTGAACCGGTTACTTCTTTGCCCAAGGATTACCGTGTTGTTCTGCCCCCCCCCTGCTCACCGGAGAAGCGATGAATCGTGTGGTTGTTCTGCACTGCGACGTCGGCGGTCGACCGTACAGAATTGACGACTTCAGGCAGCCGTTGAAGGACACTGGAGTGATACAGGAAGTTTGTGGCATAGGGGCCTACCAGATGTCCCACGTCTGGCTGATAAATTTTCGGACGGACGGAGCGAAGAAAAAACTGCTGGAAAGCGGCCCGTTGAGCGTGAAAGGACGGCCATGCCTTGTAGTCGAACCCGTAAGGCACGAACTTCGGGTGAAGCTGCACTGGGTTGCCTTCAACGTTACCAACGAGACTATAAGGAAGATATTCGTCGAGTACGGCGACGTGAAGGAGGTGACGAGTGACAAGTGGCGTGTTCAGGACTTTGAGAGCTCCGAGTCGACAACCCGGATAGTGCGCCTAGTTTTGCATGAAGGTGTCACGCCGGACAGGCTTCCCCACCAGCTGCGGTTAGGCCCCGGCACGGCGCTCGTCGCGGTGCCTGGGCGAGCCCCACTGTGCCTCTGGTGCCGCAGAGCCGGGCACATTCGCCGAGAATGCCGGGCCCCCAGGTGCACGGAGTGCCACGCCTTTGGGCAAGAGAAGGCGGACTGCACCCGCTCGTACGCTCGGGCTGTGGGTCGAGGCTTGGAAAGTGACAACAGCGAACTCGTTATGGACGAGGAAGAAGCAGAGGGAGCAGCGGCACCCGCAGCACCTGAACCCAGGACCCACCACCACCCCGAGCCGGAAACGGACGCGGATACCACAAGAAAGGACGAGAGCAAGCCACTGACGTCGGAGGGGCGTAGCGCGCCAGCAGACGATCCGCCGCGGCAGGCCACCGCTCAAGACGGGGACAGTGCTGGAACCACCAAGGACGAGATCGAGAGGATGGACCTCGAGGTTCAGCCGAGCAAGCGTCGGCACGAAGATGGCCCGGAGACTGCGGACGAACCAAACCAGCGAAAGCCAGAACCGCCGTGGCAGGCTGGTCGGGGAAAGAAGAATCAGCGAGCCGCCACTACTAAGCCAGGGGTGGCATCGCCGGGAAAAGGCGGCACGAAAATCACCTGACCACTTGTAGGACCGGGCACACTGTATGGCGCAAGATAAAGGTAAGCACTTTACACTTGGTCTGGTCCCTCCAAAATGACGGCCCTCTGTAAGCCCTTTCGAATAGCTACCCTCAATGCACGAGGACTTTCAGCTAAGCGAAAGTAGAATCAGCTGTACCGCATGGTTACGGAGCGAGACCTAGACGTCGTCGCCATACAGGAGACGAAAGTCGAAAGTGAGGATCAGACCGACTGTATGGTGCGTCCCTTTACAGCACACTATTATGCATGTGTTAGTCACGCGGTTGGAATGTCGGTGGGGTGCGTTCTCCTGATTCGCAAGTCGTTAGGGGTGGTAGTCCAAAATGTCACAGTGTGCCTAAACGGACGTTTCGTAGTTCGTGACTTTGCTTTTTCAACAAGCCAGTGGCGAGTGATTTGTGTTTATGCACCAACAAGAGTCCAAGAAAGACGCGATTTTTTCGAGGAAATCCGAAAATACTGCAATGGTGATCGATACACTGTGTTATTGGGCGACTTTAACAGTGTATGCTCCGCAAAAGACAAAACCAGCTGTACACCCTATCGTGACGTAAGCACAAATTTATTATCTGAAATGGTGAACGATCTTGGTTTAGAGGACGTGGGAGAGTGTGTTAGCAGTGGAAGAGATGTACATTATACGCATTTCCAAGGGGCTAGTCACGCCCGCTTGGATAGGGCGTATATTTCAGCTGAGCTGCTGCCATGGTGTTGTGACTACAGCGTGCGCTCTCTTTCGTTCTCCGACCACTGCTTAGTATCGTTTTGTCTGGGAAGTAAAAACGAAAACAGAAGTAAATTTACATGGGATCTATGGAAATTTAACGATAAACTGTTAGAGGACGATCTTTTTATGCAGCAAGTAAGAGCAACGGTAGAAAATATTGATAATAGTAGCAGCGAAAAATTAGGAGTTCAATGGGAGCACTTTAAGCAAGAAACAAAAATGCAAGCAATCGAAAGAGGAACCGCTATTAAGAAGGAAAGACAAAAGCAAGAAAGCTTCTTGCGAACTTGTTTGCAGGCAATGCTCGAAGAAGAAAGCCAAGTCCCGGGGTGGTGTAAAGATGAGATAAAGGCCACAAAAGCAAAACTTGAGCTGATAGACGCCGAACGTTATCACGCAGCGCTCGTCAGAGCGAGAGCGGAAAAATTGATAGCGGGCGAAATGCCCACCAAGAGAGCACTGGGGACAGAAAAAAGATACGCTCGCCGCAACGAAATAACAGAAATTGAGTACAACGGAGTAGTCAGCGGCGAAAACATAGACATAGAACGTGCTTTTTTTGAGCACTACAGTACCTTCTTTTCGCGAAGCGCTATTCAACTTGAGAAGTTTGAACGTGAATTTGTGTCTCTGCTGCCAAAAATCGATGACGAAACAAGGTTACTATTAGAATCCCCCATCACGGTAGAGGAAGTGAAAGAAGCGATTAATAACCTAAACCTGGGAAAGTCACCAGGTCCTGATGGTTTGAGCGCGGCTTTTTATAAGTTCCTTAAACATGAGATATCCCCTGTGTTAACGGCAGTATATATAGAAGCTTTTACGTTAGGGGTGCTGCCACCGTCGTTTTCGGCTGCGCACACCATTTTAATTCCTAAAACAGAAGACACTGTCAAACTTCGTCAGGTGACGTCGTACCGCCCAATAAGCTTAACTAACGTTGACTACTAAATACTAATAAAAATACTGGCTAAAAGGTTACAGACTGTTATTGGCATCATAGTGCGACCGCATCAAACATGTGGGATAAAAGGACGATCAATTGTCACGAACATACACAAGGCTCGGAGTGTACTCGACAGCTGTGATGTGATGCATACCGGCGTAGCAATGCTACAAGTGGACCTCGATAAAGCGTTCGACCGCGTGCCACACGATGGGCTTATGGCAGTATTAGAGCACGTTAACATCGGCTCTGTTATCCTAGAAGGTGTTCGCATGGCCTACAACAAGTGTACGACCAGAATAATTGTTAACAAGGTGTTGGGAAGGCGCATAGAAGTGCAGAGGTCGGTGAGGCAGGGGTGTCCTCTGTCACCTCTTCTCTTCTGCATATACATTGAATCCTTGTGTTTAGCCATAATGAGAAAGGAAACTGTCAAGGGATTTCAACTTCATGCAGCCGAGGTACGAGTTTTAGCTTACGCAGACGATATTGCTATTTTCTGCGTAGATCAAGAAAGCGTCGCTCAAGTCGTTAACTTAGTGAAATGGTTTTGTCATGTGAGTGGATGCGCCGTGAACTGGCACAAGTGCCTGGGAATATGGCATGGAGAGTGGAGTACAACACCGGTGGTATTTAAGAATATCAAGTGGGTAACGACGCCCGTGAAGTACCTAGGCGTGCCGCTAGAGTATTATACCGATAGTGACCCTTATTGGCGGAAACAAGCTGTAGAGCTACGAGAAAAAGCAGAGAAGTGGAAGGGCACAAATTTGTCCATCTTTGCTCGCGCGACGGTTTGCAACCTATTCATGGTGAGGAAACTTTGGTATGTATTGCAAGTACTCCATTGTTTACGGGCGAATGTTCAAAAGCTGCACCGTGTTTTTGCAGTATTTATTTGGGGTTCGTCCTGGGAACGAACTAGTCGTACAAACCTCTTTCGGCGCGTTCGGGATGGGGGTTTAGGGTTAACGCATTTCTTTTTACGTCAGTTGGTAAACCGTTTTCTTTTTTTGCGGGATGTTAAAGACCCGTTTTTGCGCACGGTTTGTCAAATTAGATTAGGCGGGGTTCTGCCAGAGTTTATAGTTACGACATTATGTTTGCCGGGAGGTATACGTGGCTACCTAAAAGAAGTTGTTGAGTCATTTCGCTTTCTAGCTGTGCGATTTTCGTTGGATTATCTGAGTGCAGTTTCAAGAAAGCGACTGTATGGTGATCTCTGTGATACAGTTCTCCCGGTTCCGTTGTACAGAATAACGTACTCAGCAGGCCCTGGTCGAGATGTGTTAAAGCGGGTCAAGAAAATGCCAGTTGCACCAGGGATTAAAACGTTTTTCTTTAAATTACATACCGGAACACTCCTTGTTAAGACATGGATGCAAGAAAAGGGCCTCTTTATGCCATGGGGGGAACAGTGTTGGTTGTGCAAGAAACCGGAAACCATTGAACATGTCTTCATCGACTGTTGGGATGGTGTATTCTTTTGGGATGTGCTGCAGCGTACGTTGAAAAAAGATCTGCCAATCGATGCCCGTGGCATCAGGTATTTGTCCGTTGAACATGATGAGGAGGGTGTACCGCTAGATCTAATAATGTTATTGGGCCTGCACAGCATATGGAGGTGTCGGCTGGCAGTCCGTCACTCGGACATTGACGCGCGCCCAGTCAGAGAGTATTTTCAGGAGGCTATTGTTTCGTTTGTTGAATTGAAAAAGGCCCAACAAAGTGTTCCGGAATGGCTGTCACAAGTTGAAAGGCTAACAAAGATAAAGATATTTTAGCCACCAGCGCTGTATCCCAGAGCGGGAGCAGCGATTTTATGTTTTAGTATGGGTTTGTTGTGACACTGATGTTTATGTTTGTAAAAGCGGTGCTTGTTTGGAAATAAAGAAAAAAAAAAGCCCAGATAGCCGAATTGGTAAGGCATTCGACATGTAATCGAAAGCCGTGGGTTCGGTCCCCACTCTGGGCGCGTGTTTTTCTTTTTTTCTTTCTTCTGTATGTTAAAAAAATGTTTACTTCATTAACCGTAGTGAAAAAGAAAAGAGCCCAACCACACCCCTATGCCTCCTTTGGCGTTGTAGACTGCTGCCCTATCCTTCTGTATTTCCTCAACGAGCCCCTCACTTCCTTACTATATATATATATATATATATATATATATATATATAAATATATATATATATATATATATATATATATATATATATATATATATATATATATATATATATATATATATATATATATATGTCATTTACCTCCTTCAATGCACACAGAGCCACGCGCAGTATATCGGACAGACAGGAACAGCCCTCAGAATGCGTATTAACAACCTCCGATCCCGTGTAACCGCGCTGCCACACCTTCCGATATCCAAGTCACCACACTAGGGCATCTATTCGAAAATTTTGAGTCACTGTACTTCAGTCGGGTTCGACCGCGAAGTGCTGGAATCTTTCCTGATTCACAAATTCAACACCCTTGCAAATATTATACACGAGAAGTCTGGTAAACTTTCCGTCATCTCCTTATGATGTAGAGAAGTTAATGCGACAATTTTCATGCACACATTTACTAGTTTCTTATGTATGTATAGTTCATTCATCCCCTGTAAATATGAGCTATGCTTGCTGCCTTTCCTTCGTGTGTAATGCATGCGGTTTGCCACGCCATGTGCTATATGTAAGGCCGTTCCTTCTTTAAAAAGTTTTACACAACAGCTAGTTATGCTTTGTATTGCGATGGCTGCTCTGCCATAGAGTCCTGATGTCTATTGTTATCGCTTCCGTGTTTTGTAACAAAGGCTCAAGATCCTTCACCTGTTTCACCGATTTTCAAGATGTGCGCTTCAATTGGTTGTTGATTGTTTGTTTTTTGCCTTAGATGGATTGATTGTTGCCTTTCGTGATTGTTGCCTTCGCCAGCGCTATCCTCGAGGAATACACACTGCCGCTTGTCTTTGTGTCAGTCTGTAAATAATTAACATTGTTAGTGCCAGAAACACCCCGAACATGTTCTAAAAACAATACGAATAATGTAAAAGTCTCAAATTTGTCTTAGAATGTAGAAGCTCTGTCAAGAACTTTAGCCATTTTAAAATTATGAGAACATTTGTTCCAACTGTTTTGGGTATTTCCTTCTTTGTTTCTTTTTTGTTTTTCTTGCATTGCTGCTTCTTTTTGAACGCCTGTACCCCCGGCCTTTTTTTCTCCCTATTAACTCAGTATCGTCGGTGTCTCACCATGCGAGGTGATTCTTGCGTAGCCTCTTATAACTCATCACTCCTGCTTAGTCTTCCCGACAGCTTAACCCCCTATCACCCGTGTGACTGGGGCGGCTCGTTTTGTCCGCCCCCTGTTCTGCGGCGTTTGGTGCCCCGTGCATTTGCTTCCCAGATTTCTCCAACACGCAGATAGCTGATGTCTTTGGCGCCGGCCACGGAGAAAAGTAGACGAGCGGGGACGGGGGATCGCGTCTGAGGCCGACGTAAACACGCGCCCTCCACGTGCGGGGATATACAAAGCACGCGCTCGCATACGCACTGCTCCGCTCTGGGAGCCGACGCTGACCGCGATGATTACAGCACTCCGCGGTTGTCGTCCTTGCCTCTCCGGGAAGGCGATTCATATCTCCCTACTGCTCTGCGCACTGCTCTGCTCTGGGAGCCGACGCTGACCAAAATGATTACAGTTCGCCGCGGCAGTCGACCTTGCCTCTCCGGGAAGGCGATTGATGTCTCCCTACTCAGACACCATTACTTTTGCTCTGACTGTCCGATTGCTTAGTCATTTTGTCGCCGGCGCGACTGAAGACAGCCAGTTTTCTTCCCAGGTTCCTCGGACACGTAGACACATTACGGCTTTGGCGCCGCCACGAACTAAGCAGGAAGGGTGGAAGGAAGTGGAGGGGGGAACGTCTTTGATGCTGTCAAAACACGCTCCAAAACCCCGCCTCTCCCCCCCACGGGCGTCTTCCAAGCGCGCTCACGTATGATACCTCTTGCATATTGTTCGCCGGCGCTGACCGCGGGCGTTTACAACTCGCCACCCCTGCCGACCACGCATTTAGGAGTCCCCTGTCACTCCTCAGCTTCTGTCTGTCGTGTCCTCTCGGTTCTTTATAATTTTTTAGTTTGCCTGTCCCCACCGCTGCCTTTCTCTCTCAGTTTAGTTCTCCCTTCCTCTCCTTTTTCCATCACTCTCTCTCACTTATTTCTGCTGTTCTAGTTTGTGCTTCCTTATTGGTGGCTTTTCTTTCATGTTTCAATGCGCTTTTCTCTCTTCCTCCTAGCCTCCAATCTTACACATATGTCACCGCCCCCGTCCGAAAAGTCGAGACAATAAATACTGTTATGTTTCCAGTGTGATATACGTATATATATATATATATATATATATATATATATATAAATATATATATATATATATATATATATATATATGTATATATATATATATATATATATATATATATATATATATATATATATATATTGTCACGAGAGGTAGAGATCGTTGCCAAACAGAAGACTAGTTTTAATCAGAATAGAGCTCACACAAGGTAGCCAGCAAGCAGGCAAAGCGTCTTCTTTCTCTAACCACGTCACTGACTCCGCCTAGTGGTCATGGCGGTTTCCAAGTATTCGGCGCATTCCCTTGCGGTGATGATTACCCTTCAAAGTGTGGCACTATCCCTCTCGTTCAAAAAGCATCGACTACATTCTAAAGAAAAGTGTAAACAATGAAAAGAAAGCCTCTAAACACAACACAATTGCAACTATAGTTCCGACAGTACTTCACAGTCTTCGAGGCGTCTTTGGCCCTCCTCCAGGAGTGAGACTGCAACTTCAACAGCCGGAGGTCCTTCAAGTTCATTGAACGGGCGTCGGCATTCAACGTGAGTGGTACAGCTTCAGAGTGGGCAGAAGCATCGCATCAAGCATTGTGGGGGCCTCCCTACCATGAACGAGACGAAAAGGAGTGAAGCCGGTGGTTTCCTGCGGAGCCGTGTTGTATGCGGATACAACGTAGGGTAGTACCTCATCCCAGTTTTTGTGGTCATCGCTAACATACATGGAAATCATATCAGCGATGGTCTTATTGAGCCGCTCAGTAAGACCATTGGTTTGTGGATGGAATGAAGTTGTGCGGTGATGGTCGGTGTACGTAATTTTCATTATTTCTTCAGTAAGCGCTGATGTAAACGCAGTTCCTCGGTCGGTAATGACGACTGCTGGGGCGCCATGGCGGAGTACGATACTGTGGAGGAACAATCTCACAATTTCCGCTGATGTTCCTCGTGGTATTGCCTTTGCTTCACTGTACCGTGTACGATGGTCGGTCGCGACCACAATCCACTTGTTTCCAGCTGACGACAAAGGAAATGGGCCCAGTAAACCCATGCCAATCTGTTGAAATAGCAAGTTCTGGGGATCGATAGACTGTAAGAAGCCGGCTGGCCGAGTAGATGGAGATTTACGGCGCTTGTATTCCTGCACGTTGTGACGTAGCTTTTGATTTTCGCGGCTAACTTTGGCCAGTAGTACTTATGGCGGATGCGCGCCATTGTCCGAGCGAAGCCTAAGTACCCCGACGATTGGTCGCCGTGGCAAGCGTGTAGAACGTCGCCCCGCAGGCATGTCGGTACAACCAGAAGGTATTCGGGTCCTTTACGCTGAAACCATTTTTTCAAGAGCACGCCGGCCCGGAGAGCGAAAGATGAAAGCGAGCGCCTAAACAGTAGTGGGATAAGCGCGCTATGTCCCTCGAGGTACTCAATGAGTGGCTGGAGCTCCGAGTCGTCTCTCTGTTGCAGGGCAAGATCTGTAGCTTCGAAGGTTCCGAGGAACGCATTTTCCTCTTCCAATTCGCCAGGATTACGCTCAAGGAGAGCTCGCGACAAGCAATCGGCGTCGGTGTAGCGCTTCCAGGATTTGTACACGATGGTGAGATCGAACTCCTGAAACTTGAGGCTACACCGTGTAAAGCTTCCCTATGGGTCCTTGAGGCTTGCCAGCCAGCACAAGCAGTGATGGTCACTAACGATGCAAAATTGCCGGCCGTACAAGTAGGGTGTGAACTTTCTAATCACCCATATTACTGCCAAGCACACCTTTTCTTTCGTCGAGTAGTTTCTCTCCGCCAATGACAGAGTGCGACTTGCGTAGGCAATCACTCGGTCAGCTCCCTCTTGCCACTGTACTAAAACGGCACCGAGACCAATGTTGCTTGCATCTGTGTGTACCTCAGTCTTGGCGTTTTCATCAAAATGACCAAGTGCAGGTGTCGTTTTCAAGCGCCTCTTGAGCTCCTCGAAAGCTATGACCTGCTCTTCTCCCCAAACGAAAGGCCCGCCGTCCCTTGTCAATCTAGTTAGGGGTTCCGCCGTTTTTGAAAAGTCGGCAACAAATCGTCGATAATAAGTACAAAGACCCAGGAATCGGCGGAAGGCACGTTTGTCAGTTGGCGTTAGTAACGAGCTTACCGCAGACGTCTACTCGGGGTCAGGGCTCACGGCCTCAGAGCTCACCACATGTCTAGGAAACTTAAGTGTTTCGAAGGCGAAGTGGCACTTTGCTGGCTTGTGAGAGAGACCAGCTGCACGGATGGCATCGAATACTGCGCGGAGGCGTTCGAGATGTTCATCAAACGTGGCCTAAAAGATGACTACATCATCCAAGTAAATGAGATAAGAGCGCCATTTGAGACCCGAAAGAACACTGTCCATCATTCCGTGGAATGTTGCAACTGCACAGCAAAGTCCGAATGGCAGCACTTTAAACTCGTACAATTCGTCAGGTGTGATGAAGGCAGTCTTTTCACGGTCTCGTTCATCAACTTCAATCTGCCAGTATCCACTACGCAGGTCGATGGAAGAAAAATATCTGGCATGGCGGAGTCGATCGAGGGAGTCATTGATACGTGGCAAGGGATATACATCCTTTTTGGTAATTTTGTAAAGTCTTCGGTAGTCGAAGCAGAAGCGGTGGGTACCGTCTTTCTTAGCAACCAGAACGAGAGGTGATGCTCTATCACGTAATCCCGCAGCATCTACTTGACCTCGCGTTGAATGGCATCTCGTTGACTACAAAGCTAGTAGTACTCGTAGTAGTAGCGAGGCGAATTGGAGGGGGAGGGTGTGCACAAGGATAGTGCAGTGTGGGGAAGGGTGGGTTTGCAGTAGCCGCCACATGCACGCTGCCAGCGCAGTGCGGCGCTGTGGTCTCCAAAACATTCTTCGGCATTTATGTCACGGTGACTTTCTCCTGCTTGGGAGTGTTAGCTTTCGCTCCTCTGACTACTCGGGGTTAGGAGACCTTTGTAACGACCGGGCCATGACTGGAGCGTCTACGACATGTCGAGAGCAGTCGACAAGTGTTGAAGCGTCTAAAGCTACATATGGCTCTTAGAATGCGAAAACCGAGACCTCCTCTGTGCATTTAGCGAATCAGAAAAGTAAATGAAAGGATCGTTGAAATAATACAGAACTAAGAGTAGGCAGTCAAGAATATCAGGTGAAAGCAAGAGGATAACGTGGTTGGTTATATAAATTGCCACATTATGAAGGGTAATCATCACCATGAGGGTATGCGCCGACTACTCGGAAACCGCCATGACCACTAGGCGGAGCCAGTGACGTGGCTAGAAAAAGAAATGCTTTGCCTGCTTGCATGCTACCTTGTGTGGGATTTATTCTGCTTAAATCTAGTCTTCTGTTTGGCAACCGTCTGTACCTCTCATGACAGTTTTGTGGAGTGTGCGGGGTAGCTAACCCATGTACTTCGGTGCCGAAGACCTGGCTTCTGCAAGCCCCAGCGCAGTGGACACAACACCAGTTCACAAGGCGAGCCGACGCCTGCGAGGCTTGGAACCAGAGTTTGGGCGTCTCGCCACACCTGTCTGGTCACTACCTCGAGCCAAATTAGCCAGACAGCAGGAGGGGTTCAACCGATTGTCCTGCATACGTCTCACACTCCGAAAGCAATTCACGGGAATACCTTCGAGGAAATCGCCGATTGGCTTGACAGCTTTGAATGGGTGGCCTCATTGAATGAATGGGATGGCCGTTGAAAACTCAGGATGATTTATTTCTCTCTTGAGAATGCCTCTCAGACCTGGTTCGAAAACTATGAATCCACCATGGACACATGGCAAGAATTTCAGCGCCAGCTGTTGGCTACATACCGCAGCGGCGAACGAAAGAAGCGGGTTGAGATCGCTCTTCAGTCACGTGTCCAGGGTCCAAACAAGACTGTGGCCGTGTTTCCAGACGACATGAGCGGACTGTTTAGAAGGGCCGACCTCGACATGACCAAGGAGAAAAAGGGGCGGCATTTAATGAGAGGAATAAAGGAGCAGCTGCTCACAGGCCTTGTACGGAATCCACCGGGTAGCGTTGCTGACTTCCTCAAAGAAGCAGCAGCAATAAAACGCACGCTGCAGCAATGTGGGATGCAGTATGGCAGTCAATCTCATCCCCAGGACTTTTCTCTGCGACAGCTTATAAGAGCCCTTGTTTTCGAGGAACTTGAGCTGCAGAAAGCCAACCTCGTTGATCGTCAGCCAAGTGTGGCCTCCCTTTACGACGTAGTCCGCGAGGAGATACGGGAAACATACTGCAGATACGGAGCACCTCTGCTACAACGTACGACGTGCCTGCACCCCGTGTCATGGCGTACGCAGACGCTCTCCGCAGAACTTCTCCCTAAGGGCCTCAACATTATCAGCCTCCAACTCAACCAGGCTGTAGCGGTTAACCAGCAGCACTGCGGGGATTGATCTAGACCAGCCTGCTAGAAAACTCCCACCTCCCATCGCTGGAACCCCTGTGTAGATGCGACGCAAGGGGGTTCACATTGCAGCGTTGCACAGCGGAGGAACGGCCCTGGAACGATGGAACGGGGCGGTGCAGGCACCACGTTTTATAGCGCCCATAACGGTGAGGGGACGCGCCGGCACCAGTGCGTCTGCCGCGGTTATGACGCAACACAATCCAACACAATCCACTTTAATCCAATCCAATCCAAATACAATCCAAGCCAAGCCAAGCCAAACCAGTCCAATCCAAGCCAAGCCAAGCCAATCCAATCGAATCCAATTTAATGCCCCTAGCGAGAGAGTGTTCGCTATCGGAGAGGAGAGGGGGTGAGCGGCGGAGAGCGCAGCTGGCGCGGCGAGGAGAATGGGGGAGGGGTAGATGCCGACAACGCCGGATGGATGCAGGGACAAGGCGAGTGAATTAGATGCGTACGCATCTCAAAGAGGTGATATGGCGCACGCCGGACAACAGAGCCCTCTGTTATGATTGCGGGGAAGCGGCCCACATTCGGCGCAAGTGCCCCTACCGAAGGATTGGCACGGGAGGGTTCTTGCCTGATGCCACTCGACCCCGCTACGGCGAACGACCTCCTGAAATTCAGGAGTACCTGGACTGCCATCTGCTCCCTCCGCCGCAGCAGCAACGCCAGTCCCAAGCGTCGCTGAGCCAAACCTATAAATGAGATAAGATTCTCGATCCTCGCGGCCGTTGTGGATTTTGAAGGCGGATTCTAAAATTGTTGCTTTAAGATGTTGAAATGCATTCCCGGGACTGTTCACATGTCTTGACTGGGGCAAATAAGGGCAGCGTTTGCATGGGAGTGGTGATTGTTGAACCGTATTCGGAAGGGCGTTTCAGTTTAGCCGATATATTGTTGCCTAAAAACAGTGCATTCTAGAAGGTATACGACATTAGCAGAGTCACAGTTAATGTTACTGCTGTGTAGTGGTCATGTGTGGGCATACTTTCCATTGGGGTTTATTACAGGACATGCAGGCAGTAGTTCCCGGTCGGTTGATACGAGAGTTAGTGGGAAATTCGCCTAAATTCTTAATATGACGTTCGGCAACTGGTGGCGGTTCGGGGAATATGCTTTTCAAGCGGTGGCGTTGCATTATGATATTGTGATTTTTTTTAGTACGGTTGACACTCTAGGAGCGAAGAATGAGGGGGTTAAAACTAAGTTAGTTTGCGGGTTACCGTTGGGGGATTTTTTCTTACAGATTTCGTTACGGTATAATTGTTTGGCTCGCACAGTAGCGTCGTCGATAACTTGTTCCTGGTATTTTATTATTCAGGAGGGCGGTCTTGCGTTCTTGACAGTTTGAGTCATAGTCGGCTTGGTTTGAGCAAATTATCCTAAATGGGTGGGCTTGGCTGTAAGGTATTGCTGTATTACAGTATCTGACATGTCTACTTTGGAAGTGCGAATACTGCCGCGTGTGTCGGTTTTTATATAGTTTAGTTTGAAGCCAACCTTGGGAGTTATTAACGGTGACGTCCAGAACGTTTACATTATGTTCCGAATAGGAATTAGCAAGGGAAATACTAGGATGGGCTAGGTTAAAGGCCTCAATGAAGGTGAGGCGCTCCACGTCACCTTGTTGCCAGATCATGAATATGTCATCAATATACCTTTTATAGTAAAATGGCTTTAAATTTTGGGTGTCAAGAAAGTTTGATTCGAGGAGAGCCATAATGATATTGGCGTAGTTAGGTCCGATTCAAGTTCCCATTGACGTTCCGCTGACTTGCACGTAATGAACCCTGTCGAACTCAAAATTGTGAAGTTCAAGAATGAGCCTAAGGAAAATTTGGAAAGCAGAAGAATCGATAGGTTTGTCGCACGATGACTGCTCATACGGAAGGGATACAGCGGCGATGCCATATTCATGGGGGATGTATGTATACAGTGACTTAACATCGAGCGTGACTAGGAGGCAGTTATCAGGAATTTAAATTTTTGAGATGTCTGAGAGAAAGTCATTGGTATCCTTAATGAAAGAGGGAAAGCTGGGCGCAATGTTGCCAATGAGATTATCCACATAGCGCGAGAGGTTTTCGGTAACAGTGCCATTGCCAAAAACAATGGGGCGACCTGGGTTGTTCACCTTGTGAATCTTTTTGAAAAGATGGACTTTACCGGCTACTGGTTTTGAGGCGATCAGGGAACGAGCCGTGGTTTTATTGTTTTATTTTTAACAAGCTCAGCAAGATTAAATTTGACAATTTTTTATAGTCTTGTGTGGGATCATTGGGTAATGCTTTATAGAACGTCGATACCGATAGTTGCTTATTGGCCTCGTTAACATAGTCGGTTTTGTCAAGGATTACGATGGCGCCTCCCTTGTCGGCAGGTTTAATAATTATGTCGGGACAGCTTGCGAGATCCTCTAGGGCTTTCTATGCGTTGGTACTGATGTTGTGGCGGAAAGAAATTTGTGCTTGGTATACTTTTCGCCACCGCATTGGACTGCTTTTATGTACATGTTGAGGCAACTATCACGCTGTATGGGAGGGGTCTAGTGCTTATACCTAGGTAGGGTGCTCTGGGCTTCTTCCGTCGCGGCGTGATCGTAGAAATATTCTCCTTGCCTCGTGTTTCCAGCGAAATTAGGTCCTTAAAAAGTTAGAATTCATCAAAACCACTAGCAGCCGGGCAAACGTTTAGGCCCTTCGACAAGACGTTCATCTGAACTGGGGAGAGGGTTATACTTGAAAGGTTCATTACATTCCCGTTAAGATTCTCTTTTGTGACGGCAGACGAAGGAAAATTATTAGTACAGGGGTTTAACTGAACTGTTTGGGGTGCTGTAGTCGAAGCATTTATTACAGTCCTAGTAACATTATCAGTCGTATTGTCAGAGTGGGGGGCAAGTACTAGTGCCGAAGCTGGTTGGGTTCTTACTCGTGTGGCCAGTGTTATAAATCTCGTCTCGGTTACGTTTTCGAGCTTTTGTTCGGGATATATATATACATATATATTGTCACGAGGTGACGAAGAAGAGCTGTGTGTGGGGCGTGCCGCCTGGGCGAACGCTCGGCAACAGCGTCCTTGTCAATAATGTAACTAGATCATGTGGTCATGCTCCATGGTTCGCCTCATTCCTTCTGCCGCCACGTAACATATTGGTGAAGGTGCTGGGTCTCAATCCCCATCGCGGCCTCAGCCTCGTCCGGTCTCGCCTCCCGAAGCCATTGCTACAAGCCTCTTGGATCCCGTCGGCCCGCCCCAACCCGGTGAGACATGAACATGACCATCCCCAGCCCCGTTTCCCCAGTCAATGACCCGCCGTGACCTTCCGACGCGACCAGCTGCGATCCAACGATACGACGACGCCGATCCCCTGCCCAGTTCTCCGGCGGAGCTCTAAGGGCTTTGGCCACTGCTTCGCTCCATCGGCGGGAAACGCTGTTCAGGGGCCGCAGCTCATCGAACCATCGTAATCCGTGGTGGTCAGAACAATTCCCCTCTCTTCTCCCCTCATTCGCATCCTCACCGCATCAGAACATTTCTTGTGATGTCGACCGGGACGTTCGCCTTCGACGTGGGGGCTATGTCACGAGGTGAAGAAGAAGGGCGCAGTAGGGTATGCGCCACTGTGGGCCCGGTGAAGAACGACGAAGAAGAGCTGTATGTGGGGCGTGCAGCATGGGCGAACGCTCGGCAACAGCTGCCTTGTAAACAATGTAAGTAGATCGTGTGGTCATCCTCCATGGTTCGCCTCATTCCTTCTGCCGCCACGTAACAATATATATATATCTATAAATATATATATAACTGGCATGCTGGCGATGGGGCCGAAGGCGTGGTGAACACAAAGTAAGAAACCTCGGTAACAGCAACAGCGGAGGGTTTATTTCGACGTTTAGACATCGAGACAAGTCTTCTACGGGAATCAGTCTCGAAGTCGAAACGTCGAAATAAACCCTCCGCTGTTGCTGTTACAGAGGTTTCTTATATATATATATATATATATATATATATATATATATATATATATATATATATATATGTGTGTGTGTGTGTGTGTGTGTGTGTGTGTGTGTGTGTGTGTGTGTGCGTGTAAGCAGTTGAAGAATCTCGAGGACCCAGACGTAATAGTTAAAATGGTTGACTCACGTTTAAAATCAAAAACAATGGTTTACTGACGTTTCGACTGAAGGACTGCAATGAAGACTGGTCCTCCAGTCGAAACGTCAGTAAGCTACTGTTTTTCTCAATCGTGAGCCAACCATTTTCTCAACTCTTTATATATATATATATATATATATGTATATATATATATATATATATATATATATATAGCAAAATCATGTAACTTTACTCTGATGAAGGCAAGTCCCGTTGGCGCTACGTCAATAAACCTTGTTTGTTATTGTTCTTGCTGTGTATCCGACTCTTTATTTATACTATTTCTGCGCGGTATGTGAGTTTATCTTTCTCTAGATATATATATATATATATATATATATATATATATATATATATATATATATATATATATATATATATACAGAAAGATAGGGCAGCAGTCTACAACGCCAAACGAGGCATAGGGGTGTGGTTTGGCTCTTTTTCTTTCTCACTACGGTTAATGAAGTAAACGTTTTTTTAATATACAGAAGAAAAAAAGAAAGAAAAACACGCGCACAGAGTGGGGCGCGTGTTGCCCTATCACGACTGCTGTTGCCCTAGCCCTAGCACGACTGCTGCCCTATCTTTCTGTATTTCCTCAACGAGCCCCTCATTTCCTTACTATATATATATATATATATATATATATATACATATCTATATATATATACATATATATATATAATGTATAGGGAGAAATAAAGCTTGAACGATGGTAACGAACACAGCAAAGGAAAACTCGAACAAGGTATAGACAACGATTGTGTTCAACGTTTCAGAAAAGGGACGAAGGTAAGTCTCTTTGCTGAAACGTTGATAACAATCGTCGTCTCTATATTGTTCGAAGTTTTTAAGTGCAGAGCATTTCATGCACTCGCCTTTTCGTCCTAGCTCGCTCGCTGCAACCAAGCATATAGCCACGGCGTTGCGGAGTAGCCTGTCAAGGTCCCTGCGTAACTGAGAGGCTTCGAAAGCCAAGGGGCTATGCCAGTATATACGTAGCGTGTGCTAGGGTTCAGCTGGTTATTATTAGATTTCCTGGTTGTCCAGGAAAAGCAGAAGTAAGCATGATATACAGATAATATCAGCTGACTATAATGCTTACTTCTGCTTATCATCCAATACAAATCCAATTCGAATCCAATCCAATCCAATGCAATGCAATCCAATCCAATC
This sequence comes from Haemaphysalis longicornis, assembly GCF_048455015.1. NCBI lineage: Eukaryota > Metazoa > Arthropoda > Arachnida > Ixodida > Ixodidae > Haemaphysalis > Haemaphysalis longicornis. Next base: position 83,625,975 of record NW_027526385.1, on the reverse strand, counting down.
CTCGCGCTTGCGCAGCACGGTTATCCAGGAGCTACGCGAAACTGGTCAACCTCGGCAAGTGCAGCCAATCCAATCAAATCCGATCCAATTATCGCTGTTGGGAAATTTTAATTGCATAAGGTGGTAGCAGTAATCGGATAACGGCGGTACAGCCCATTATGGCGGATCACTTGTCTGCACTTCCGACAGCATTCACATTGAGTGAAATGGCTTCAATTTTGGTCTTATACAAAGAAGCTCAGCACTTCGGTGTCCACTGCTATTGATGCTTTTTATGTTACTTTTGCGGTTCCTTGTTGACTATCTCCGTAAAATGCCACCAGTGTGACCGTGAAGTAACCCTGCCTCGGACAGTGCTCTTCAGTTTTACTGGTGTGAGTAGAGACGGTTTCCCTGACTGAAAGACCCGGACCAGCCCGAGCGTTCAGCTAACCCTAACAGCGAATGTCGGGTGCTTGCCGCCTGACAGCTGCAACTGCCGCTGTGGCTCCTACTACTAGTCTTGCCATTATCTCAACATCCAGTACCTGCACCACAGAAATCTATGGACGCCGCTGAAAATCCATCAGAAAATTCCACCAGAAACCATAGAATGGAGTGCGATTGCTCACTGCCTGATACAGCATCCGCCGCAGATGTGGCGCCTGCTCCTCACGCTATGCCGTGTTGACCCCCGCCAAACAGCGAGTAGCAAGGCTAGCCCTGCAACTGGGCAAAACATGGTCATGGCTGAAAGCTCATCAGGTGATCCTGGTGGAAACCAAATCATGGAATACAACCAGAAGACTGGCCGTACCATCGCCCCAGCAGGACCGTGGATAAAGATCCTATGGGCCCGCAAATAAGCAAGCACTCAAGTAAGACAAGCTGAAATTTATAGTCAACGCACCTCAAGCCCAACTCAGCTTGGACGTTCATCTCCAACAAGAGGACCAATGCTTAAACAGATCACTCAAGCATTTGAGGGGTCCGTAAAGACATCAACACCTAACCAATCGCGCTGACACCCTCATAAGCTTCCTGACAACGAATACAAAATTATCTACCGCCCACGCACGGGACTGAGCCTGTCAAAGTGGTCAGACAAAATAATCACGCGAATATTTGCCACAGTTGAAAACGTACCATTAGGAGATTTCTATAGCCAAGTAACCATACAAACACAGCGCAATCAAAACTTGATCGTCGCAAGTACGGCAAGCGAGGACCTTGCAGAAGCACTAAGCACCATCACCCAACTTCATCTTGAAGGCGCAACCTACGAACTCTCTGCATACGTGAAGCCGCCTCCAAATACATCCCGTGGGGTCATTCATGGCCTCGGAGCGGGGACGACCTAGGAAGAACTGGCAGCCCTTTTAATCACCACTGGTCCCCCAATTCTTCACGCAAGGATGCTGGGGCACTCTAATACCACTGTTGTGACGTTCGAAGGACCTCACGTTCCCTTTTACGTAAAGGTTCGCCAGAAATACAGCATTCGTTACCTTTGTAGAGATAAATGACATCACATCACATCACTTTATCACCTTAAGGACCCCCTATAGGGGGTAATAAATAAGGCTTGGGAAGTAGATATAATTACCTTAGCAACCCCCTAGAGGGGGTTTAACATACGGGGAGGGGAGGAGATAGAACAAAGGCAATATATATGCAGAATGGGTATAAGTACGAACCGGGGAAACCGCTACAGAAAGGAAAAGAATGCGTATGCAGGATCGGTATAAATATTAACAGGCGTAACACGTTGCAGAAAGAAAAACAGACAAAAATACAGCCAGAACCAGGGGTACAAAAAGGAACTCATGACTATTCAAATTGAAAAGAAGCGAGTGACATTTTGTGTACATGTTGAGGGGCACATTATGGTGGCAAGATCAGTGGAAAGGCCAACTCGGAGGCTGCGGGAAGAAAGAAGTAGGCGGTCAACGTCGTGGTACGGGCACGTGGCAGGGCGACATGAAAAGAATGAGTGGTGCAGTGAGATATGCAGACAGGAGGCAAGATGTTGGTCGGGCGACCAAGTGGACTGTGATGCAACTTGTGGATCAAATGAGACTGGCAACTCGGTACGAATGTTAAAGTTTAAAAGATCAGATTCTTGTTTAAGAGATGAAACACTTACGTTGTACAAATATGAAGAATGAATGGATCTAGCTGCTCGATTCTGGACTGATTCTAGTGCGTCGGTTAAGTATGCTTGATGAGGGCTCCAGATAGGTGACACCTATTCAAGTTGTGTGCGAATGAAAGATCTGTACGCTAGCAGTTTTACATGAAAGGTTGCCTGACGTGGGTGTCGTTCTAACAAAAGCGATATTTTAGCTGATATGATGTTGGTAATATATTCGTGTTATGTTAAAGCGACTCCCAAGTACTTATAAGTGATGAAATTTTCCAATGCAACGTTACCGATTTGATAAGAACACGTGAGGGGGCTGGGACGATGGGGAAAAAAGAGGGGCTTGCATCTATTCGGGTTTAGTGTCATGAGCCAACCATTGCACCAGTTAAGCACATGGTTAATGCCATCTTGCTATGCAGCTTGAGCTGATGTGCTAGTAATGGTACGGTATATTACACAATCGCCTGAAAACATACGAATATTGCTGGATACGTGGAAAGGTAAGTCGTTGATGTATATTAAGAATAATAAGGGGCCGAGAACAGATCCTTGCGGAACGCCTGATGTTACTGTCAGAGGGTAAGAGTGATTTCCATTAACAGTAAGAAATTTGGAATGATTAGTCATAAATTCTCGAATGTAAGTTAAAATCTTAGGATCTAAGTTTAATTTCAAATGTTTTAACATCAGGCGGTTGTGGGGTACTTTGTCGAGTGCTCTTGCAAAGTCAAGAAAGACCGCGTCTATCTGTATATTATTGTCCAGGTTACTGTGCAGGTCATGAACGAAAAGGGCAAGTTAGGTATCACACAAAATGTTTTTCTAAGTCCGTGCTGTGCGGGATAAAAAAGTTATTAGTGTCCAAGAAGTGCATGATTTCGGTGTAAATGGCGTGTTGAATGAGCTGGCAAAGCACGCTTGGTAAGTAAATGGCGCGATAATTGAGCGGACATGATCTATCAGCTGATTTGAATACTGAAATTACCTTTCCTATTTTACAATTGATTGGTAGGTTACCTGTGGATAATGACTGACAGAACAGCAGTGACAAATATGTGGCAGATTTGTGTTTGGTGTTCTTCAGAAATTTTGTCCAACATATTGTGGTTCATATACTGTCGTTCAAAATATCGTGGTTCATATATAATATAAACGGCTTTGCTCGCCTTAAAAGTGACATTCCTCATAGGGACAATGAAACGCGTTTTTTTACCAACGTTTCAGCAAATTAACAGTGGTAATTTAATTCTGAGAATTTACATATTGGCAAGTGCAGGCTAGTTTACGTATTGTTTTCATTCTGGGTGTAAATGTAATATATTTTTGTTTAAGTACTGTTATCCAAGTCTATGGTCACAGAACCTTTCTGCAATGTTACTGAGTACCTTATCTCTAGAGCATTTTATTTTTACAGCATTTTTTGTATGAAATGAGTAACGGTGTATTGTGAACGTGGGTTATTGTTTGCCCTTTATTTATACAAGTTTGGAGGTTATTTATGTAGAGTGAAAATAAAACAGACCGAAATAAGGAGCCCTCTCCGGTCCCGTGGGCTGTTGGAAAAGCGTCGTACTGCTTGGTGTCAATCTACACACAATGCCTACGTGACGGAATATAGCACTGGAAAAAGTGTAACCTATTCCTACTGAATTATTGGGCTCACTTTTTAATAGTGTTTTTCATTTCATGAAATTACACTCTTTTTAACGTTGAGAACGTACCGATAACAATGTTTTATTTGTTAAAACAGGTTTAATAAATTTTTAATAGTTTTGCTCATACACTCGATGTTAAACTGGTCGACCAGGTGTTTGATTAGGTAAAATAGCTGTTTAGATACAATATAGTCACTATAATGAACTACCCCCGAGCCCACATTCTCGGTGCTGCTGTTCTTGAAATGTATTATATTTTGAAATGTATTAAATTTTTGAACCATTGATAAAGTGTAAAGACTTAATAAAAACAGCCTAACATTATCTGTCGTTTTCCTGAAGTCAAATTTCAGGAGGAGTCTGATGAATTCGAGTACTGCTTCTTCAAGAACAGTGTCGAGGCAGACGAGAGCGTGAAAAGGTGCGCAGAGCGATCATCATGTTTATTGGATGCTTCGCTACTGAATGGAACAGAGATGCTGGTGTCCGCCCACAACTTGGTGCGAGAAAACCTGGAGTTCTGGGTTGATATGACAGATGAAGATGTCAAGTAAGTTGGCGCTGCACTGACTTTTGTAGTGGTATTATTATTCTCGCGAAGTAAACGTTTTGGTACTAAAGACGTAGCAGAGCATGCATCCGGGGTCACCCTAACGGCACAACAAAGACCGCGTCACCAATATCGAGCAGTGAAATGTTCTTATATTCGTGTGTAACTGTCATAAGAAGTAATAAGACACCATGACAAATGCAAGTTGCCCGGTTACACAGCTGGTAAACGGTTTCGCTCTCTGGGCCGTGGTCGAAAGCATGCGTAGACCTATGCTTATTGCTTGACCGAAGGCCAGGGGGCGGATTTCTTGCGGGGTACAATCCGCTATTGAATTCTACATTGATGCCTTGCTGAATTTACGTTTCAGTGGCTATTCCACGCGCGTTTATTGTGAGAACAGGAAGGATATTTTATGAGTAACGCCAACCAAGTGACCAAACGACAGCCTGGCCGAGAGCAGAATAAAACATTGAGGAGGTTTCGACTTCTTTGGTGGGCGTAGAGGAGCAACGCTACTGCTTGGTTCGCTTAGACCACTTAATATATGTATTCGGCGCAATTTTTGAGAACGTTTAAAACGCGGTTGATATATAAAAAAAACTAAACAAATGTTTTGCAGGGTACACTTAGTCACAGGGCTCCAGAAATATTGACAATAAAAGTTGTGAACACGCGTCAATTAACGTCTGATAGAAGCAGCTGAACAAAGGACTACGCCGCGAATCTGCTCAATTCGCTGCAAATGTCGTTGAAAAACGATATTCTTCTGCAGGCCATTCCTCTCTTCTCTCCACGCCAAATGCGCACTCGGTTTCCACCCGTCTCACACTTCCAAAGATAACCACACTGAAGGTTTGCTGAAGTCAGTGAAAAATTTGCGCGGTGCCCTTCTCGTTCTTCTAGGATTGAAACGTATCCGGAGTTTCCGCCCGATGCCTAAACTAGTGCAGAAAACCTTTTTTAAAAAGGTGTAAATATTATGTTCAAAGCATATTTGGTAATTTCTTTATGTAGATATGAAACACGCAACAAGTTTGCGCTAACGGGGTTCTGAGAGACGTTTCGAGGACACTAAATGGACTAGTGGAATCGTTAGGTTTTGTGGCCAAGGTCATGTGTGCCACGTATAACGTCTTTACGTGCATCGCAAAACTGATACTTTTGTTGCAAAGATTGTTGCCGCGTTCACACCCTTTCCTCCGTGTTTTCAGGCTCTACCATCTCCCCCAACGCACAACATCGATTCCCCCACGTGCGTAACGAAACTGAAATCTTGCAATAGGACGGATTTTATCGCAATTCTGCAAAGAGAAGCTTCGTGTGCTAAGCGTCGACTGGCCGCGGTGGTGCCTTTAGCTAATTAGCGCATCCTGCAGCACGCTAAACGCTATCGCGTTCCTCCATATTCATCTTTTTTGCTCAATGACCACGCTTCTCGTTCAGGCGCGTTGACTAGGCCAACACGACGACGATGTCATGGCGACGCCGACTTCCGCGTACACAGAGTGTCCCGTCCCACGACACCGATTACGACACGGGCACGTCGGCCGATCGACAGCATGCCTGGCGTAACTGGATCGCTAACCGAAGACGCCGATTATAACCATTGGCCGAAGCGTCGCTGATAATCCATACAGAAGCGAAACCAGATACGCCACATTTACATTCGTGCCGTAATAAAGGCGGCCCTGTTCTGTTAGTTCTTAGAGTGTAATAAACAATGTAAGGTCCATTAGGTTGGTGCGACCAAACACTGGCGCTAACGGTTTCCTTATTTCGGCTTACGACGCTTAGTCCGTTCGGTTTGGCGGCAATTCCATTCCCGGAGTTTCAAACTGCATATTCGTGTGCGACCAGCAATGCTTGCAGAAGATATAGGCTCAGTTAAGGGCAGAAGAGGATTTACGGAAAGCGTAATATGTAATAAAAAAAATGTCGACCAAAGTTTATAGTGTAAAGCGCCAAAGAAAAACACGGCCAGCAGTATTGCCGCAGGACGAAATCAGAGTCGTAGCCGAAATAGTGCTGTACTCCGAGGCCAGCTTCGTCAAACCTAATTTCTGGATGTCTATTCAACAAATATTCCGTTAATTTGGCAGGAAATATTGAGGGAAGATACAAAACGTGAATAGGGCACAAAAGGTTGGATCTCAATGTTGTATACAGGTCATTTCCCTGGTTTCTCCCATCGCGTCGTAGCTCATTGGACTGAACACTTGCGCTCACTTAAATTCGTGGGTTAAAATCCTGGCAGAGTGGCCTTTTTTCTGCCTTGTGACTGGCAAGTTTTGCAAATTGTATTCCCGTATCAAAAATCAAACGTTTTGGCTGAACGGTGGAACTGCCGTAGCACCCGCCGCGGTGGCTCAGTGGCTAAGGCGTTGCGCTACTGAGCACGAGGTCGTGGGTTCGATTCCCTGCCGCGGCGCCCGCTTTTCTGATGGAGGCGAAAAGCAAAAACGCCCTTGTGTACGAGATTTCGGCGCACGATAAAGATCCCGAGGGGGTCAAAGTTAATCCGGATCTCTCCACTACGGCGCGCCTCATCGCCTGCGTTGCGTCGGCGCGATAAACCCCCACAATCAATCCATCAAACGGAACTGCCGTAGCAAACGTCAATGCATCGTTTCAGCGATGGCACGATTTGATCAGTTTTGAATTCGCGTTTTGTATATAAAAAAGAAATTGTACTTGAAGAGAACCAATTACTGATATGTGTATTTTGAAAAACAAAAAAACTGGTGCGTATATATACATACAGTAAACCTAGTTTCCTTCCTTCATCATAAAGCAGACAAGAGGTAGGATTGAAGGGGGGAGGGGGGCAGATATCGACAACCAAACACTGCACATACCGCAATTGGAAGCAATGGGTGCGTAAAAACAAACAAGCAGCTTTTATGGACATAAAAGGACCTCCAGGCTATCAAACCAAACAGCGAGGGTCGAAAAATTGTTTCGTGCAATAATATGCACGGCTGAAAAAGCGGCCGGCGCGCACTTACCAAACCACTCGCACTACTCTTGCGAGACTACTCCATATATGTTACGGGGTTTTTGTGTAGTAGTTGATGAATACAAAGGGAGGGAGAGAGAGAGAAATTCTTTATTCAAATCGAAAGACGTCAACATCACTAATGGTAGGCCTTCCTACTCCGTATAGGGGTGAACGCAGTGAGATGACATCGAAAAATAGAGAGAAAAAAAGAAAAAAATGTGGGGGAGAGGATATTTACGTGTATATAAAATACACACATTGAAAGTGTTGACAAGCTCCCTTCTAGCCGTATTTCTGCCAGAAAAGTAAGAGGAGTTTTTGTTCCCAGCACTGCTCGTCATGATTTCGCCAGGCGCGAAAGAAATGAAAGAGTCCTAAAGCACCTCCACATCGGAATCGCCCAAGTGCCTTCAATGCTGTTGCCCGTTGTTTAGCTTATGGACACGAAGCCAAAGACGACGCAGATGTCTACAAAGAAAAGAAGTTTATTAAAGCGAAATTGTGCTCCCCTAACAACTGAAAGAATACACAGGCGGCAAAACAGCAGTCAAGAAAGTCACGTGCGTAGTCGAGCGTCGAGAGTTGAATCGAATAAAAAGCGCGGCGTCTGCTATGCAGCGTTTAATCTTTAGGCGCGAGTGTTTCTCGAACCGTCGAATTCCATCAAGATCAAAGAAGAATATTCTTTGTTGTTCACGTTAGTTCGGAACGCTCTCCGCATCAGAAGAGGTAACACATGCGGCATAGAAAGAAAGAATGGAACACACGCTTCCCTTGGCACACAGATAACAGAGATAACACAGACCGGCCCAGCCGGGCGGTGAAAGCAAAACATAAATAAACAAACCCAAAGCTAGGGTCACGGCATTACCCCCCTCTAGGAATGCATCGACCCGTTGCTAACATAAGGGACAGTCCGAACAAATAAAAAATAAAAGTCCGTCACCTTGCGTAGAAAGGTTTTAGCGAACCACGTGGACGACTTCGGGCCGCGTGCGTCGTCGTGATGTTCCGGAATCACCATCGGGGAACACCTCGTAAGTGAGGTTCCCAACACGTCGTAGAATCTGGTGTGGTCCGAAATACCGTCGTAGAAGCTTCTCACTCAGTCCGCATCGTTGGATGGGAGTCCAAACCCACACACGATCTCCTGGGTCGTACTCGGCGTCTGGGTTTGGACCAGAGGAGGTCGGGCGGGTGAGAGTGGGTGGTGGTACGGCGGGGCCACTTGATGACGAGTTGGAGCTAGGCGGAGTCGACGAAGACCTTCGGCGTAGCCCATAGCTTGTGGCTCACGGGGTGCTTCAGACGGCGTAGGAGTCCCCACTGCATGTTGAACTTCTCGGATAACGTCGGTCAGGGAGGCGACTTGGGGTTGCGGCGTTGTTGGGAAAAGTTTCCCTAGTCCTTTGCGAACGACGGCACGGATTGTTTTCCGTAAGTCTTCTGTCGCGAATCCATGCGCGTTGACGGGGTTCGCCAAAAATGCGTTGTGTTTTCGATCGTACGGCATCGAACGCATGTCCCGGGTCCTCTAGATCATGGACGCCTGGGTCACGAACTCAGCGAAGGTTCTTGGGAGGTTGCGAATTAGTCCAGCGAAGAGCTCTTGTTTTACGCCCCGCATGAGAACGCGCAGCTTCTTCTCTTCCGCCACTTCTGGTTCAGCTCGTCCACACAGCACCTTCATCTCCTCAACGAACACTACAACACCTTCGTTGAGGTGTTGGATTCGCGTCTGCAACAAAAGCTCAGCTCTTTCTTTATGGACCACAGTTGTGAACGTTTTAAAAAATTCTGTTTTGAAGATGCCGCTTGTTGTTAGCGAGTTTTCGTGATTTCCAAACCAGACTCGAGCCAAGTCTCCGAGGTAGAAAAACACTTGCCTCAAGGTTTCTTCGTCATCCCATCGGTTGAAATTTCGGACGGGCTCCAGCTTCTCCAGCCACTTTTCGGGGTCTTCTCCAGGAGATCCTCGAAATGATGGGGGCTCCCGAGGTTCCTGCAGAACGACGGGAGGATTGGCTTGGTTGACCATGGTGTTGGTAGCGACGTCTTCCCTCTTCAATTTCTCCGGTAGTAGAGCCAGTTTGGGTGGGAGGCATTCCTGTCGATGGCTGGTACAAGTCGGGCGACTTGGCGACTTGCTGAGGATTTAGGGTGGTACGCAGCACCTCTACCAGATGTCACGAAGCCAAAGACGACGCAGTTGTCTTCAAAGAAAATAAGTTTATTTGGACGAACTTGTGCTCCCCTAACAACTCGAAGAATACACATGCGGTGAAACTGCAGTCACGAAAGTGACGGGCGTAGTCCAGCGTCGAGAGTCGAATCGAATTAAAGCCTTGGCGTATGCTATGCAGGCTTTTATCTTTAGGCGCGAGTGTTTCTCGAACCGTCGATTTACAGCCACAATAAAGAAGAATATTCTAGACTGTTAACGTTAGTGCGGAACGCTCTCCCTATTAGAAGAGATAACACATGCGGCATAAAAAGAAAGAATGAAACACGCGCTTTCCTTGGCCCACAGATAACACAGTTAACACAGACCGGCGCAGCCACGCGGTAAACGCAAAACATAAAAAAACAAACCCAATCTATGGTTCGCGGAAGTATTGTGGGCAGTGGCGTAATTGTTCGTAATGTTGTCGGTAGTAGACCACACTATACAAAACGGCGTGTTTAAAAATCCCAGCCTAAACAAGAAGCTTCGGTGGCACACAAGGTTATGTAGCAGCCGCTGTAGAACACCTTCAGTGCGCTTGGGCAAACTCCCCGGATGCCGGAAATCGCAGTTAGGGTCTATCACACGAAGAGGCGCACACCTTCTCAGAGGATTCCGCAAAGCTGGCAGCTGGAGTTCCCATCCTTGATCAAATACAGCTCTTTTGCCCCCCTTTGGAAAACGGGATTTAAATCGTGTAGTAGAGGGCGTGAACGTCTCGCGTTGGAGTTTGCCGGGAACTAAGGGAGGGGGGAATGGAATGCATGACGCACTCTGGTAAACGTCAATGTGGCGCATCGTGCAACCCTTCGGCGGTTTTTTGTTACCGTTATAAATGTTTAGACCCTATCGAAAAAATGAAAAGGAAGGATACACATGCCTTCTTACACGCGTGTATAGCGTTAGCACAACACGACCAAGCTCCACACTGGCGTGAACGACCGGCCTATTAGGCAATATACAATCGACGCCGGTTTAAACCGCATGCAAGTGCTCAGTAAAACAGATTCTGAAGTGATTGTTCAGTCATTCGCCCCCATATTGTAGACTCCCACATGCATCAAATATCGTCGCTGCGAATGCGCCTTGAAAAGGTCGTTCTTGTTTCGCGTGATCTTTTGCTGCGATGTGGAAACGTAGAAGTGCCGCCCCGTTCCCTCCATCGGCATTCCCAGCCGTGAGCAGAGTGCCAGATTAGTAAAAATATTCAAAAAACAGCGGCCCAAAGAGAACGCAGAAGTTCAGATGGCCCCAACCCAAACTGATGATGAGATGGAGAATACAGTAAAGCCCGCTTATTTCAAACAGCACGAGTATTGTAAAAAAGTTCGATATAGCAAAAATTTGATATAGAAAGTGAAGCAAAAAAAACTTATATGAGAGCAACCTTGCCTACGCCCTCATGAAAATGAACGTTGAGTTCTAATAGACCCCCTATTGTGTTTGTATAGAGTCAATAAAAAGTCAATTAAAACTCATCGCTTATAAACGGTGCTCGTTAAAAAGTCAACAAACTTTGTATTACACAAACTCAACCAACATTTTATTGCCTTCAAGACATTGAGTTTTAATACACTTCATATTGTGTTTCGACAGAGTGAACCAAATCCCCCGACCTAAAAACTGCGGCCAATTTAAAATCAATTAAATTTTTATTGTCAAAATGCAACAAGAGTTTTATTACCTTCACTATATGGAGTTTTAAAAACTCTGCGTTGCCTTTCTATAGGGTCGATCGATTGAAGTTCTTATTTGTGGACTGTGGTCATTAGACAGGCAATAAACATTTTATAACGAACACGCAGCAAGCATCTTATTGCCTTCATTAGGTTTAGTTTCAATAGACTCTGTATTGCGTTTCTATAGCCCACCCAAGGAGGTATGGTAGCTTATCGGTGCATAAATGTGAGGTGCTTTGGCGCCTCCAGCCCCGCCCCATCAACCAAGATCGCGCGATGGACGTCCCATCACTTCGTCTTGGGAGCACTTGGGAGCGGTGGCGCCTGATATGGCGGACATCACCACCGAACAGTTCGAGTCCCTCCAAAGCTCCTCTGTTAAAACTTGCCAGAAAACCCGACTAACAGGCAACAGGATATTACGACTACACTCAATACGAACTTTTTAAAAAGCTAAAGGAGAAAGTTCATAAAAAGACATCAGACATTCTGTTCAGACTTAGGTCACATGCAACAAATTGTAATGACTGGGCACAATAATAATTTTTTAGAAATATAAATAATATCAATGTAATAGAAACCCATCAGAAACTGTATTCAAAGCTGACTCACACGGAACAGCTTGTTACGACCATACTCAATATTACTTTTGAGAAAGCTAATGCAGGCAAGTTTAATAAAAACTTATCGAAGATTCTATTCAAACTTCATTCACACGCAGCAGGATGATGCGAATACCTCAATAAAAATTTTATAAAGACATATTTGCCATAAATTTAATAAAAATCGACCAGACGCTGTATTAAAACTAGACTCCCACGCAACAGGCTATTGCGACTGTATTGAGTAAGAATTGCATAAAAACCTATTGAATTTATTTAATAAAAACCCCATAAGAAACTCATAAGAAACAACATTCAGAACCGAAAAGGTCTCTTGACTTGGCTCTATAGACTTTTAATTAAAACGCAGTGGCCAATTTGTAATGGAAACTCAATAGAAATATTCTATAGAATGTTGAAAAAATGTGTGTAGGATTCTTTTGAGCAATCTCCATAAAAAGTATATTAAATCTGGGTAAAAATTTTTATGAGGGCGGAGTCACGAGCTAACGCTGAACTCTTATTTTCCTGCAGTTCACTATTGCTATGACACTTTCTCGGAAAGAAACTTCCGAGTAATTTCCGCCCCGATAATTTATTGGGGCGGAAGCACTGCGGGAGTGTAGCGTACTTCTTGTAGCGCAAGGCGTTGCTGGTGACTGCTTGATCCACGGTATCTAAACAGTCGACAAGCACAAGACCGCAGCCTTCAGTGGCACTGCAGTTTCGCCATAGCAGGTCCACGGCAGCGATGGCTTCGCTCGTGCTCGTCAGCGGCACGGAGTCCTCGCTCTCTTCAACACAGCCCAGACAAGCTTGAATACCACCGAAAGTTGGGCGAGTTGCTATATCATCTTCAACGAAACACACACAGCGCGCAAAACAACAGGACGAAAGACGAAGGGATGTACAACACAAGCGCTGACTCTCAACTTGTTTTTATTAGAAACCCAAAGAATATATACACGCAAGTGTGCACAGCGCAGAGGAACAACATACGATTAAAGCGACACATCACACCGTAATACGCTAAAAGATTAAACAAGCACACAATTCCAACTTAAAAGACACACGTGGCGAGTAATTGACATTTCACGCAAGCATCTGCCCAACTATCTTTTCTTCCTTTTCGTGGAGCTTGATGGAAGTCTGGCTGACGCAGTCATCTTGATAGTTCTTAGCAAAATTTTTCTTAGCAACTTAGCAACAGTTCTTAGCAACATTTTTCTGGGGAAAGTTGATGTTAACCTGGAAAAGGTGCTTGGAGGCAAGGTGGTCCGTGCCACAAGATACGTAGACGATTATTTGGTTTTTGTGCTCCGGAATGAAGCATCCATGAAATGTGAAGGTATCGTAAAGGCTTTCGAAAACCACGCTATGGGACTGAAGTTCACCAAAGAGCTTCCCGCAGAAGGTAGCCTACAGTTTCTAGATCTAGCCATAAATTTTGCAGAGAACCATACATGCTGCAAGTAAAATCCTAGGTCGGCTAAGCCGCTTCTTAATTATGCGTCCGGGCATTCGAAAATAGTAAAAAGAGGCATCGCGATGTCTACCCTCGGATCAGCATTAAAAAAGTCATGCCACTATATTGCGGAAAAAAGCTTTGGTGATCAAGTAAGCCGCCTTCAGGCAGCAGAATTTCCAAACCATGTTATAATTTCGGAGTGTCAGACCTTAGTGCGAGAGATTAAGCACAGAAGAAACGAGGTACAGAAGGAAAAAGAAGGGGGTAAAAAACGAGCCGTCATGTCTTACATGCACAAGTTGGCACACGGGCTGAAAAATGTCGGGTCTAGATATGGTATAGAGGTTATCTTCTCGGCAAAGAACAAAATAGACAGGCTTCGCTCCATGGTGAACAAGAGTCGTCCACTTGGCATCAGCCAGAACACGTGCGGTGTCAATCACAAGCGGGCTGTTGTGCCTTGCAAATTAGGTGTTGTGTACCGCATTCCGCTGTCCGGCAAAAGAGTTTATGTGGGGCAGACGGGGCGTTGCCTGAATATCAGACTAGGAGAGCACGCAGGGACAATGAAAAACCGCACGTATGCAAATCTGCCCGCACATTGTAAAAAGTGTGAAACGCGTGGATGTGAACCACTTTTCCCTGACACCGAAGTGCTGTGCGAGCACAGAAATCAGAAGGTTCAGGAAATAGTAGAGGCCTGCTACATTAACCTCTATCAAGATGACTGCGTCAGCCAGACTTCCATCAAGCTCCACGAAAAGGAAGAAAAGATAGTTGGGAAAATGCTTGCGTGAAATGTCAATTACTTGCCACGTGCGTCTTTTAAGTTGGAATTGTGTGCTTGTTATTTAATATTTTAGCGTATTACGGTGTGATGTGCCGCTTTAATCGTAGGTTGTTCCTCTGCGCATGTGCACACTTGCGTGTATATATTCTTTGGGTTTCTAATAAAAAAATTCCCCGCATTTCCCCGAGGGGAAGAATGTGAAAGTGTGAATGCACGAGTTGAATTTGCGCGGTTCGGTAATGTTCGCGAAAGAGAGATCACACACACAACTACAAAGAAAGAAATATGCATTTATTCACAGACACCTATTTGTGTTGTCGTTGTACTTGATTGCTAGAGCGGATCTCAGCTTTGAAATTTCGTGTCAGTACTCCTTTAAGCGGGTGCATTAGCCCTTCTCACGCCCGATTCCTGGCCAATCCCCCACGTGGGTATGTGCCATGTCAGCAGGAACAACAACAAGAATGAGCCATGGGGACGCGGCCAGGCAGCGCGCGCCCATCTCCCCCCGTTGCTAGGGAAGACGAGGAGCGCGCGCACCCGCAGCTGTTGCTATGCGGACTACGGCGGCGGACGATTCAGGCTCGCTTAAGAAGTGCATTCGCACTTAAAACTAGTTGAGAGTCGGCGCTTGTGTTGTACATCCCTCCGTCTTTCGTCCTGTTGTTTTGCGGGCTATGTGTGTTTCGTTCAAGAAGCTTGAATACAAGCGAATAACCGCGAACCCAGCGAACCGAGGAAGTGCGCGCAGCGTGTGGTGTGGACTTGATGTTCGGTGACACCGAAGTCCGCAGCGCCAAATGTGGCTGCTCGGTGCCAACGGCATGTGTGCATGGAGCTGCTCCACTCTGCCATGGCCGGTTTGGACAACGTTAGCACTAACGTTGCGCTTCGATGCGCCCGAGCTCGCGCGGGAGTCGCAAGCGAACCTCGAGTCACCGCTGCGCGCCTATATATTGCGGGAAAGCCTGCCGCAGGCATAAGGAGAGCGAAAAATCCCGCGCGGTAGAGTTCGATATATCCATTGTGAGCGAAATCGCGTTCGATATAAAAAGTTTTAAATGCATGTAATTTTTACCAGAAACATACAAGGTTATGTCCGTGTTCGATATAAGCGGGCTTTACTGTATCGCAGTAGCAGACGACGCCCGCCAGCTGATGTTTGTGCAGACGTCATCGAGAAGCGAGGAATCATGGGGAGCTAGCAACGCTCGCGCGTTGTGAGGAGGTGGAAGAAACCGGGGAGAATCGCGGCGTGGGTGAAATTACCAATATTTTGATTTGCATAAACTGCACTAACACTCGTAGCTTTAACAAAATTTGTGGAGGAGGTGATTACTCGGTCACTGATTTAACTGAAAATGTGAACACCTATATATTAATAAACCTCTTTCAGGGCCCCTTCCAAGCAAACTGCCTTTTTTAGATTATACACAGATGGTCTGCCTCAAGCATGCTTATGTGTTATTTTGCTCAGCAATGTTGACAAGAATGACGTTTGGTGGCAGAATCAGTGTTTCGGAAATGTGTTAATTTTTTTCGTGGTTTTTTGATAACTGGAGTTTTGAACCGACGGACAGGCAGACCGAACAACATTTTCCTGTTTTATGGAGCCCTCGGAAGACTATTGTCTATCAAAAAAAGAAAGGTCCCATAATGCGTCGCTTAGGGGGTGGGTGTATTGCGTTAACGTTTAGTGTTTGGGGAGTTGGTGGTAGTGAATGCGTTGTATCAGCAGCTTCTTGGCGTAGTTTGAATGAGTCAAGGATATAAGGCGCGTTCGTAGCCTTCCATTCTGTGTCGGCTTTGTGGCGCAGTGGGTAGAGCACCATGTACCTTGCGTTCCGCCCGCAGGGTCGTGGGATCGAAACCAGGCGCCGGTAAGTATTATTTTTTTATATAGTGTAGGGGGAGGGGTGCAGACCTGTTGTTGAGAGCGAGGAGGGTAGCGTGATGCGGGAGAGGAGTGGGGGAGAGGGCGCACCTGAAACGGCTCTTGCGGACGCCGAGGCACGCCGACAACGCCGCGTGACATCGTGGGTTAAAGATTGATTGATTGATTGTGGGGTTTAACGCGCCGACGCAACGCAGGCGATGAGGCGCGCCGTAGTGGAGGGCTCCGGATTAATTTTGACCACCTGGGGATCTTTATCGTGCGCCGAAATCTCGTACACACGGGCGTTTTTGCTTGTGGGTTAAAGAAATGCTCTGCATTTAAAATGGTTGCTGCACCAAGCACACTTGGGCTTGGGAGAATTTCATATAGGCTGCGATTTCTACTTGTGATTTATGAAGGCATGCTTGATGAAAGACATTAGTAGCAACCAGTGACATCGGTAACCCACGCGCTCGTATGTGCTCTTCCAACTATAGCCATTTTCAACTGGTTGCTATTATGTGAGTCTGCCTTTAACACCTCGCGGGTTAAAAGTACATCAAAAGCTGGATTACTTTATATTAAACAACAATGTATACATTTATTGATTGATCGATTCTATACAGTTTAACCCATCGACGCAATGCAGACGATGAGGCGCGCCGTAGTCGAGGGTTCCGGAATAATTTTTACCACCTGGGGATCTTTAACGTGCGCCGAAATCTCGTACACATGGGATTTTTGGGAAAAGAATACCTCCAAGCGAAGAATATTTTTCTGCTCTTAAGGGTCTGTCGCTACCATTCGTATAAAAAAAAACTCAAGTGAACAAATACAAAGTTACTGGCACCGCCAGAAATCAAACTTAGAACGATAGGAAAAACGGAGCGACCGCCCGTTATCTTACCAATGGAGCTAAAAGCCCACCCAAAATAGGGGGATACACAAGGCACACTCACGGAGCACATCTGCGGGCTTACCTCCGGAGTTTTAGCTGAATGCCACGTGACAGCATCAGCCGCTCTTTTATGCCGCTGTGCGCACTGCCCACTGTGCGTGCAGCGGCCGTGTGGGCGCATTGTGCATGCGGTTGGTGTTAACCAACGCATTCCATCTCACTTCTTGATCTCTGGTGCCGATCTCGTCGCCTCAGATCGTCTAACACCAGGTTTCAGCTTCCTTTTATTTTACAAAAAAAAGAGCGTGCAATCATGTGCTTTGAGAATACAACTCAACCAACCACAATCCATGGATCATGCATTGATTTGACCTTATCAAGAAATTTCTCTTTGAAGTAAAAGTAGTGTGGTTAAGTGCGATTCACTTTACTCTGGTTTTACTCTTTGTAGAGCCACGTGTGTGAATTCAAGTAGCGTCGCATGGGCAATCGTTGTGGGTCTTGTTTGCAGCTCTGCTTTGCAACCACCTTTATAGAGTGGATTGGAGTATATTTTTAGGTGCTAAGCATCTCATGCTCGGGGCTGTGTCCCTCCCTCCCTCGTTCTCGTTGTCCACAGTACGAAGTGTACTGCCCATGCGCGTCTCTTGAGCTCCGTCAACGTTTGGGCTGACGTCAGCGCAGTCCACTATAAAAAGAAATAGTTAGGCGGCGCCCAGTTTTGATCCCACGACCCTCTGGCCTCGACGGAATGTACGTGGCGCTCTTCCAAATGCGCGACAAACCGAGATGGGAGCATGTGCTACGAACGCACCTTATGTCCTTAATTCATTCTAACTATGTGAAGAAGCTACTGATACAACGAAGGCACGTGAAGCTGAACGTCAACGGAAACGACGAACTGAAAACTAATGGGAACTTCAGCCGACTCCATGGCTGCTTCGCATACTACTCAGGGTTCCCTACGGAAAGATGGTGTGATTTTTTTCCAGCTCTCTATTCCTAAATATTTTGTGTTGTTTTTTCGCGACGTAAGTGATGACCTGTTTGCAGTAAGTGGCAAAAATATCTTATTATATTCCGAACTGGATTTTCGAGAAATGAATAAATGTCACTGCATGTCTATGTCTCGTTTCCCTGCGATCTTATGTTTATTGGTGTTTATTCAGTGTTTATTGGTGAACGCATTTCTACAACTGCACGCTAATAAGCAATCGTACTGGGTGCTAACTTGGTTCCAGACGTTACAGCTCACAATACCATACGCGCTATCATCCTCACGGGTGGCCTGGAAGCCATCGATGCATGCTGCATTTAACCACGAATAACAATTATGCCTCATTGAATAAAAGAACCCCTTGATTCCATACATCGTGACCATAACATCCATACCAGAGTAAAACAAATACGTGGCAATAACGGTAACCCCAGGAATGAGGACGCCGATATGCCCGCAAGGAAGAAAAAAACTTAAACCATTCAGAATATCCAGGGCCTTGTTTGCAGCTCACTCTCCGAAAAATGCATGAAAGCACTTTCCTAAGGCCCGCACTGGTTTCGTCCTCACAGAAGAAATCTTAGGTAACTGGGAACACTAATGGACACATGAGAGCAGAAAAGGGTTCACCAGTCCTCCTCCTGTGTTTGCTTAGCCAAAGAAATCACTCGAATTTGAACCACCTGCTTTAGCGTTGTTGTAGGGCCTTTCGAAAAATCCGAACAAGTCACAATAATTCTCTTGTCTCATGTCTCAACAAGATTGACCCTGCCTATACAACCATACCAGCGCATGCTCAACGGACAATGATCTTTTGTGAGAAGGATCACCTCGCCAATAAGATAAGAACATTATCGAACACGAAGACTTAACTCCATCTCCTGTTTCTCCAAAGGCCGACGATGCCAGCCCTAATAGTGATTCATTCATTCATGCATTCATTCATTCACACATTCATTTTGCGAGGTGAGAAATCAAGTCTTTATTACACTGATGTTATCGCAGTGCACCGCGATACGAGTAAGTGCGCAGTTTTTGTTTGTCTGATACGAAGGCGAGAGGGCACGGCACTCCAGCATACGCTTGGTGGCAAAATCTCCCTCTCTTCTCTAGCATGACCCCTACCGGTGAATTTAAACCCACGTGGCTAAATACGTTACATACTAACGACTGTTCGCTTTGGCACGACTGCATATAGAAGGTGCCCAATAACTAAGCAATCAATAATAAATAAACTTGTTCGCAGAATCGTCAGAATTATTGCATACTCTTCACCCCTGCATAAAAACAAAACAACGGGCATAATGTGTGAAATGGTAATGTTAAATTTGTGACTTCTTTGAATATGCCATAATTAGTACGCGGTACTATGTCAGGGAATTGAATACGACTGCAGCTAAAGCCAGAAGGTTAAGACAGACGGAAGGGATCCACATACCTAGAAATGTACGAATTCGTGCACGAGATTTCCGCGCACGAAAAAGATCCCCAGGTGGTCAAAATTATACCGGAGCCCTCCACTACGGCGCGCCTCATCGTCTGTGTTGCGTTGGTGCGTTAAACCCAAAATCAATCAAATTAATTTACGAATTATGAGAAAAAGAAGAGGCAATCTTATCCGATAGGCCATATATCAGAGAGAATAATATTATGCAACATTATTACCTCGGTAGCAGAACAACTTCTTATTTCAAGCAGTTTAGGCAAGTAAAAACGCAATTGAAAAACTCACGTCTCGATTTTTAGGTATCACGATTTGAAAAAAATGTTTACGGCCCATTTAAATGCCTCGTGGTTGTCGCGGTTGGTTTACACTAATTGTGATGTACATCTTCATTATTGCGGCTATATTGTGCGTCGTGGCAATTACTTGTATAGAAGGTTGTCTATTTCTTTTGTATATTTCTCTCACTCTCTCCCACATATTATCTGAAATTGTGGGCTACCCTTTCCTTTTTTTCTTCTTAGTTCATTCTTTATACAAAAAATTGTCTACGGTATTTGCTTGCACCTATCGCGTTATATTTTCTGCTCTTAGTGCAGCATCCATTTATATGTGTTGTGCCTTTTGCTATGGTATATTGTTCTTGGGATAGTGGTATAGTTTAATGTGTTTTGGCTTTACAGTTTTTCGTGTTATTGTTTTACTCGCACAGTTTTTAAAGGAATAATGTGCTTAGGTGCATACCTGGGTTTACTTTCTATTGCAAATTTGTGTCCTTTTATTTGCACTATCAAAGGTCACTGCGCCGCCGATCTGCCTGGCCACTCGCAAGCAGTGGGGCAGTGTGTGGGGCAGTAACTATATCGTGTACCTAAATTATTAATTTATGGTTAATGAATATATTATTTTAATAATATTATTAATAATAATACTATTATTATTATTATATTATTATTATTATTGTTGTTGTTTGATACATTCATGTTTATTTTAAGCTTTGTGTTTTCGGCTATATCTGCGAATATGTTTTTATGTCTGCTTCCTTCACCCAACTGCTCTGACTATTGTTCCACATGCTTTTGCCATTGATCCACCATTAGAATTTCTTAATCGTCTAATTTTGGTTGGAATACCTTTTTATTATCCTTAGGTTTTTATTGCTCTTTCTTTTCTTCGCTCGTTCTTCTCGTTGACTGTTTTTATTGTGAGTTTCTGTTGTATATTAGTGCCGCATTTTGTCTTCCTCAATGCGCCAGAACCAAGGCCTCGGCTGTTCCCGGGCACTATAATAAACTTTGATTGATTGATTGATTGATTGATTGATTGATTGATTGATTGATTGATTGATTGATTGATTGATTGATTGATTCATTGATTCATTGATTAAAACTTTCCCACATTGACATTCCTGATCCGTTGCTAGATCTGCTGCGTGACTACCATACCAGTCGTCACTGCTACGTTCACTGTAACGGGCTACACTCCGAAACGTACTCAGCCACCAGCGGGGTGCCTCAAGGCTCTGTCCATGGACCTCTTTTGTTTTCACTCTTTGTCAACGATGTTTCGACAGCAATTCAGTACTCATCGTTCTTGCTATACGCAGACGATATTAAAATATTCAAAGTGATTGGCAACATCTCAGACTGTGCACAACTGCAACGTGATATCGCCGCGTTTTCAGACTGGTGCAACCGAAATAAGTTGATACTTAACAGTGAAAAAACAAAAGTGGTGTTGTATACCCGTAAAACAGATGATATCAATTTCACCTATCGTATAAGTGAAGAAGATCTGAATCGGGTGTGTCAAATCAGAGACATGGGAGTTTTGTTTTACTCTAAGCTCACATTTACAGCCCATACTAATGAGATTAGCCTTCGTGCTTTGCGAACACTAGGTGCAACATGTCGTGTCTACAGAGAATTCAACTATCCAGACATATTTCTTCAGCTCAATACCTCAATGTGTCGTCCTCTATTAGAATACGCATCCGTGGTCTGGAATGCAACGTGTCGGTCCAACGCGGCGGCCATTGAGAGAGTGCAAACTAAATTTCTCTCAATACTAAAGCATAGGTACGCTACTGCGAAGGCTAAAGATGACCCTGGTGTTGATGACGCCAGCTTGCTTGTAATGGACCCACTGCACAGCCAGAGGGCCAAGGCTGAACTTTTATTCTTGTACGAACTGGTCCACAGCCCCATTGATTGTACAGAGTTGTTGGGTGCCATAAATTTGAGAACCCCGACAGGCAACACCAGGGCACCTAGACTGTTTCATGTCCCCGCCCGTATAAAGAGTCCCGTGGGACGCATTCAGCACCTATACAATATGCACGCAAAACGTTTGGACGTGTTCCATCGTCCTTTTCCAGCTTTTTGTAAGGAACTGCGTAGCTAGACAAACCAGGAGTAGTTTGCTTGCCCTAGTATGTAAGTTCAACTCACACACTTTATGCTGCCGGTGTTAGGTTTATCTATGAATGTATGTATGTTATTGTTTCGATGATTCACTTGTGTATGTAAGTTTTATGCCTTCATTGTGGCATGATGTTTAGCTAATATCTTTTTCCGGTTTACATGTTTCAGTGTACAGAGTTTTAATCATGTCTTGTTGCCATACACTTCCCTTGTTTGAATATGTGCGTGGGTCATGTGCGTGTGTCGGCGTGTGTGTATCTAAAAGTGTCTCATTCTCCTTCAGAATAAACAATGCTATTTTCTAAAATTTTCTGAGATATGCACTTTTATTTCTGCACCAGCACATCGTTCCTGGACACACTATTAAACAATTAATTGGTTGATTCATTCGTCAGTTTCATTATCTCTGCGATTTTTTGGTCTGATCATTTATGTTTATACTCCTTCCATTGTTTTTTCGCTATTTTTCTGTCAAACGTGGCGCTATGTTTTTTGTGTGTCTCGACAAGATGGGACATCGCAAAAGCATCGCTCGTTTTACGATAATACTTTATTGCAGTGTAACTTTTCAAAAATCAAATCTCTCGTTTTAAATGTACACTCTGTCTCTATCACGTGCACTGTGTATTTTGTTCTAAATCTATTTCTCAAGTGCCTTGTACGTTTCGCTGGCCGAGTGCCATAGCTTGAAATACTGTTTTTTTTTGTTTTTTTTTTCTGAATTTCTGTAAGTATTTTTACTTTATTGTTTCTCTCATATCGAGGATTTTGTGTGTTGTGCTGTGCTGTTTTACGTTTCTTACATTAATGTTTTGTATATGTTGTGCCAGCACAATGACCTTAGGGTTGCTCCTGGGCACCGAAAATAAAGGTTGACTGATATATTATCATATTATTATTATAATATTATACTACTACTACTATTATTATTAATATTATATTAATTATAAATATTATTATTATTATTATTATCAA
Organism: Haemaphysalis longicornis; assembly: GCF_048455015.1. Lineage (NCBI taxonomy): Eukaryota > Metazoa > Arthropoda > Arachnida > Ixodida > Ixodidae > Haemaphysalis > Haemaphysalis longicornis. The sequence continues at coordinate 83,603,268 of NW_027526385.1, read as the reverse complement.
TCAATCAATCAATCAATCAACCTTTATTTTCAGTGCCCAGGAACAACCCTAAGGTCTTGGTGCTGGCACACCATATACAATACATTATTAAAAGAAACGTAAGACAGCACGACACAACACACAAAATCCCCGATATGACAGAAAAGCAAAAAAAACAGCGTTGCTAGCTATGGCACTCGGCCAGCGAAACTTTCAAGGCACTTGAAAAAGGAAATATACAACAAAATACACAGTGCACATGATGGAGACAGAATGTACATATAAAATGAGAGTTTTGATTTTTGAAAAGTCACACTGCAATAAAGTATTACCGTACTTTCCGGTGTATAAGTCGCACTTTTTTTCTGAAATTTTCGTTGGTGCGTCTTATCCACCGCAACAATGTACTTTTGCCGCACTTTCTAACGAACTGTTCATTGGTGAGTTTACCCGATTAACAAGTGCGTTTTGTTCACCGGTGCGTCTTATACACTGGTGCGACTTATATGCTTTTTTTTTTTCGGTAAAAATGTTGTTTTGAGGGGGGCGCGACTTATACAAAAGTGCGACTTATAGACCGGAAAATACGGTACCCTAAAACGAGCGATGCCTTTGCGATGTCCCATCTTGTCGAGACACACAGCAAACAGAGCAGCACGTTTGACAGAACAATAGCGAAAAAAAACAATGGCCGGAGTATAGACATAAATGATCAGACCAACAAATCGTAGAGATAATAAAAAGGATGATGAAACAACCAAAATTGTTCATTAGTGTGTCAAGGAACGATGTGCTGGTGCGGAATGAAAGAAAAGTGTATATCTCAGAGAAATGTAGAAAATAGCAACGTATAGTCTGAACGAGAATGAGACACTTTGAGATACACACACGCCGACACACGCACATGACCCGAGCACATATGCAAACAAGGCATTGCAATCAATGCATAGCAATAAGACACTGCTGACTGCCATGGAGACTACAAGTGTAATACAACGAGGCATGATTAAAACTCTGTACACTGAAACATGTAGACCGGAAAAAGATATTAGCTAAAGATCACGCCACAATGAAGGCATAAAACTTAGATACACAAGTGAATATCGAAACAATTAGCATACATACATAGTTAACCGACCCCGGCAGCATAAAGTGTGTGAATGGACGTTACATACTAGGGCAAGCAAACTACTTCTGGTTTGTCAAGCGACGCAGTTTCTTACAAAAAGCTGGAAAGGGACGATGAAATACGTCCAAAATTTCTGCGTGCATATTGTATAGGTGCTGAATGCGTCCCACGGGACTCTTGACACGGGCAGAGACATGAAACGGTCTAGGTGCCTTGGTGTTGCCTGTCGGGGTTCTCAAATTTATGGCACCCAGCAACTCTGTACAATCAATGAGGCTGTGGACCAGTTTGTACAAGAATAAAAGGTCAGCCTTGGCCCTCCGACTGTGTAATGGGTCCATTACAAGCAAGCTGGCGTCATCAACACCAGGGTCATCTTTAGCCTTCGCAGTAGCGTACCTATGCTTTAGTATTGAGAGAAATTTAGTTTGCACTCTCTCAATGGCCGCCGCGTTGGACCGACACGTTGCATTCCAGACCACGGATGCGTATTCTAATAGAGGGCGACACATTGAGGTATAGAGCTGAAGAAATGTGTCTGGATAGTTGAATTCTCTGTAGACACGACATGTTGCACCTAGTGTTCGCAAAGCACGAAGGCTAATCTCATTAGTATGGGCTGTAAATGTGAGCTTAGAGTAAAACAAAACTCCCATGTCTCTGATTTGACACACCCGATTCAGATCTTCTTCACTTATACGATAGGTGAAATTGATATCATCTGTTTTACGGGTATACAACACCACTTTTGTTTTTTCACTGTTAAGTATCAGCTTATTTCGGTTGCACCAGTCTGAAAACGCGGCGATATCACGTTGCAGTTGTGCACAGTCTGAGATGTTGCCAATCACTTTGAATATTTTAATATCGTCTGCGTATAGCAAGAACGATGAGTACTGAATTGCTGTCGAAACATTGTTGACAAACAGGGAAAACAAAAGAGGACCAAGGACTGAGCCCTGAGGCACCCCGCTGGTGGATGAGTACGTTCCGGAGTGTTGCCCGTTACAGTGAACGTAGCAGTGACCACTGGTAAGGTAGTCACGGAGCAGATCCAGCAACGGATCAGGAATGTCAAGGTGGGAAAGTTTTCTACACAACAATGAATGGGAAACCACGTCGAACGCCTTGCTAAGGTCACAGTATACCACGTCAAGTTGGCCTCGGTCTTCCACTGCCTTTGACGCATGTTCCAGAAAAGAAACTAAGTTTGTAGTGGTCGAGCGGCCACGTATAAAACCTTGTTGATTTGGAATAGTTTCATATCTTACTCTGGATGTAATGAGGGAATGAAGTATAGATTCAAAAATTTTAGAAGCACTACACAGGAGGGAAATCGGTGTATAATTTTTTGCCTCTGTTTTTGACCCGGATTTGTGTACAGGCACAACTTTAGCAATTTTCTAACAGTTAGGAAACGTGCCAGTACTAATACAGTTGTTAAACACACATACAAGCACTAGAGCAAGGATAGGACTGAAAGCCTTGAGTAGAGCCATGGGAATGCCATCTGGGTCTGGTCACAGGCTAGCGAGGGCTTCGCGTCCCGTAGGCTTTTCATCACGATTTCCTCCCCCACAAATACCGTGCTCGGTGCCGTACCGCGACAATTGGACATCGGAGCTGACGGAACGTCGCAGGTATCCCTATACACCGTTTTAAACTGCTGAGCGAACGCGGCAGGGACGTCATCGATGATTACTCCATCGGAGTTAAGAAGATTAATGCATTCAGTGTTATTCTGGGGTGATCTACTGCGGACATATTTCCACAAATCTTTTGGGTTCCTTTTAAGATTGCTTTCTATGGACGTAATGTATGCAGACCGATCACGGTCATACAGTTTTTTACAAAGTGACCGGTCTTCTTTAAATTCTAACTTCCATTTTGTCACCCCATTCTTTTGATATTTCCTGTGGGCACGCTCTTTGCCTTTTAGCGCCGACCGGAGTTCACTCGAGAACGAGAAAGGATACTTCGAAGATTTGGATTTTTTTAGTGGTATATATCTGCGCATACCTTCTTGCAGTACTTTGGTTAATTCGCTGGCCTGAAAATTTGGGTCATTTGACGCGAGGATTGCCGATCAATCAAAATTCGACAAGTACTGGTAAAAAACTAATGTAGTCACCTGCAGCAAAATTATAGCGGGGGAGTTCGGAAACACGTGGCTTGGCCTTTTGCACATCACTATGAATAGGTAGTACTATAGATAAGGGTGGATGGTAATTGTCCGGCGTAACCAAACCAGTAGGGCTTATGTTGACACTGATGTTTTCGATGTTTGAAAAACAAAGGTCAAGTAAGCTCCCAGCAGAGTTCACAACGTGGTTGCACTGTTCAAGACCAGTAGAAGAAATAAAGTCCAGTAAGGCTGAGGCCTTTTGAAGAACGTAGGTATTGTAATGAGAAATACTAAGGTCACCCCATTCTATTCCCGGCGAGTTAAAGTCACCGAGAATCATGATACGGTGTTTAGGATGAGAGGAAATTACATTTTCTAACGATGTTAAACAAGTTTAAAAAGAAACCGGAGCTATGTTAGGAGCTAAGTAAAATGCACCAAGCAGGACGCGTTCGCCACCGATACAACAAAATTCAACCCAGACAGACTCATCCTCTGTCTCAAGGTCTGCGCGCCTCACGCATCTAAATAAGCTATTGACGGCTATCAAAGCTCCCCCTCCCGTGCGTGTGGCACGGTCACTGCGGAACACGTTGTAATAAGGCGGAAAATATTCTTTAGACAAGATACTGGGTAAGAGCCAGGTCTCCGTAAGAACAATCACAGAAAAAATTGAGGAAGATACATTACAAAAAAACTCGTTAGCTTTAGTCCTTAGACCACGGACATTTTGATACAAAACGTTAAGAAACCTATTGATGAGTGACCTGTTCATTTTCTGACTCAGATGCGTGCAGGTGACGATCATGAAGAATTCCCTGGAAAGGTTTAAAGAGGCAGTTTGTCGGCCATATGCCCGGGTCCTGCAGCTTCTGAAATGTTTCGTCGTCTACTGCAACATAAAATGAGGCATAGGATTCGTACTTGGTTTTCAGCCGTTTGCACATCAACGGTGCGATCGCGACGCTAGAAACATATGCCGACACCTGGGAAGACGATGTTTCAGGAGCCAGCTTTGTCACGAACAGCGCCTTTGATCGCCGATGTTGACTGGCGACCGACAACGTCGTACTTGTTGCCAGTCCAAAGCACGCAGGTGATCGTTCCTTCGTTGGACGGCGATAGCCTGTTGCCTGTAGAAGTGGTGGGCTCTCACCAGTGGTGGACGATTGCGAAGGCGTGTCCGAGGCAGCAGTTCCGGGCGCTTTCGGCTGCACTGGCCCCACGGGCCCGCATACAGACGGCGAGAGCGCCGGAAGCGGCGACGATTTGTTGCCGGGCGGGGAAGCACAAGCGGACGACTTCGGCGACGCCACCGCACCAGCAGGGCCCGGCTACGCAGGCCACACAGTCCTACTGGTAGTGGCCGCCAGAGTAGGAAACGACGTCGATTCAGGGCGTTGACGCGTCAACTTGTTGCGAAGCGTATGCACTTCCTGCCGCAGCGATTTAACAGCAGCTGCGTGTGCATCTGCCTTCGCCGCCGCCTCCCTGCGCGGGTGCTCCCCCCGAATGTGCAGTGCGCGCTCAACTCTACGGACCTCAGTGCGCAACGGACGGTGATCCAGCAGCTGGAGCTAGCCCTGGCTAGACAGAAACGAGGCGGATCGGGCAGTCACCAAGGTGGTGGCTCTAATGCCCCTCACGCCCGGTCTCCCCAGGCACATTAGTCATCCAGCCCGGTCCTTTCGGGGACTCCACGGACGGGGCGGAGTCCTGCGTGACGCACCCCCCGGTGCCGGATTTCACCGAATAAATGTCTTTATCTCTCTCTCTCTCTCTCTCCCTGCGCATCCGTTCATTCTCCTCCTTCAGTTGGGAAACCTGATCTGTCAGAAAGGAGATTCCCTCGAGCGCACGAACGAGAAGGCCGCGCAGGGGAACCTGCTCGAGGTCAACCGGTTTTTTAGGAGGGCTGGCCGGTGCCGTCGTCGCCGCCGGCCGGGTAGGGGAATGCGCCGACGCTGCTTCGGCTCCGTCGGTAAAGCCGATGTCGCGGGTAGGCCTAGGCGAAGCGGCGGCACACTCACACTTATTGCAGTTAAACTGCCGCTCCCCAGACTTCAGCATGTTGAGCTCATCGTCCGGCCAGGTGACACACTTCACATGAACACGTTTATTAATATAATAATAATATTTGAAACTGCTGAAACTGCTGCAGAAACAGTGTGGGTGGAGGTGATTGGCGGTAGCAAAAAGAGTATCCTATTTTCCACCTTTTATATACCTCCACCCATTAAATGCGCTGAATTTCAGCGCTGTGTCGCATCAATAGAGGATGTTGTTAATGCCTATCCAGACACTAAATTTTTGCTATGTGGGAACTTCAATGTTCCCGGCGTAGACTGGGATGATCGCACTGTCAGACACGATCATCATTACATTTCCCAGGAGGGCTACTGTCTGTAAGACTTTATTTCTTTCAGGGGTCTTGAACAAAGTAATAGGTGTAAAAACATTTGTGGTAATGTATTAGACCTTTGCTTTTCCAACCATGCGGGCCTTACCATTCCTCTGTCGGATACCTCGCTGGTCCGCCCCGAAAAATTTCATCCTGTCCTTCATATCTAACTGCCGTATGTGTCGGGGCAATCGGGATGCTCCGGCAATTCTGCACATCCGACGCACAAATATGCGGCTGGAGATTGCGTTGCTTTTTACAACTACTTATGTAACACTGACTGGTTTCTCCTCGTCAAACTTCCCTTTTTTGATGACCAACAAGAGAAACTTTCTACAATTATTCAGCAACGAATGCAAATGTTTATAGAAAGAACATTCGGAAGGAAATCTAAATTTCCGGACTGATTTTCTGCGGAACTTCAAGGCTTTAAAATGTAAAGCCCGTGTTCAGAAGAAAATTTGCGGGACACAGTCCGAAGCTTGGAAAAAAGAGTGTAAGTATTTCAGAGCCCTGTGTAAAGAGCTGTATGATCGCTATCGGTCACAATATATAGCAAAGGTAGAAATCAGCGCTACGCGCGACCAGAAAAGTTTATGGCAGTATGTTCGCTCTCGATCTGCTGGCAAGATTTACGAAATCGTTAACCTTCTAGACGACAATGGAAACCCGATTAGAGATGTTGCTAATGCCTTTGCGGATCATTTCTGGTCTGTATTTCCAAAGGGTGATGTTAACATTGTGTCCAACTCTTCATCTGCGTCGTCTAAATTCCGCGTTCCCAGAATAAGTGAGGACGACGTTCAGCAACCCTGAAGCGCCTCAAACCACCATTTTCCTGTGGCCCTGACGGCATTGCACCCGCAATATTAAAAACCTATGGGGAGCTTCTGATTCCTATACTAACCAGTATATTTATTAATTCAATTCAATCTGCTACTTTTCTAGCAGCCTGGAAGTTAGCACGCTTGGTCCTTGTTTTCAAAACTGGTTACAAAGATAGCGCTAGAACGATCGGCCTATTTTGCTTGTGTGTGCGGCGTCTAAGCTTTTTGAGACTGTGTTGCACATTGTTTTAACTTCGACTGTTAAGAGCATACTACTAATTTCCGAACAGCCCCGATTTATCTCCGGACGTTCCAGAACCACTAACCTTGTTTCTTTAATGCAGCGAGCGTCCGAAGGGGTTCATCATAGAAGGCAGCTCGATACTGTGTACTTTGACTTGAGCAAGGCTTTTGATGTGGTCAGTCACCCATCGTTTATTTCTAAACTGTCACTCCTGAACATAGATAATTCCTTTGTTGACCTCCTAATTAGTTACTTGCGTGATCTGCTACGTAAATGTTCACGGACAGCAATCCTATCGTTACTGCGTTTCAAGTGGTGCGCCACAGTGGTCTGTCCTAGGCCCTGTTTTGTTTTCTTTATTTGTCAATGATGTTTCCGCTGCTATAAGGCATTCTCCTTTTTTACTTTACGCTGATGACATCAAGATTTTCAAGGCAGTTTTGTGTCTTAGCGACTGCGGGCATTTGCAAAGAGACGTGGATGCATTTACACTCTGGTGTAAAGAGAACGAAATCATAGTGAACGCAGCGAAAACCAAAGTGTGCTCGTGCACGCGTAAAACACACTGCTTGCTTTATCACTGCTCAGTTCATGATGTTACTTTGCCTCGATTCTCGACGACAACTGATCTCGGCGTGCTCTTTGATAACCAGCTGACTTATACACCGCACGTTAGATCCATCAAACAGCGCTTGGGCATAATCTGCCGGATGTGTAGAGAATTCCGTAGTGCAAAGTCCTTCCTGAAACTGTACTCCACTGTCTGTCGTCCCGTGCTGGAATATGCCTCGGCTCTCTGGAATGGTACATGCAAATCTAACAGCAGGGCCATTAATAAAGTATAGAATAAGCTGCTCTCCATACTTAGACATCCTTCACTCACGACAATCACCGTCTTGACTCTGGACCACGTTTCTTGCAAGTGCTTCCTGAGCTAAAGGCCAGGCGCGATACAGCTGACCTGTTATTTCTTTTTAATCTCATACATGTATAAATTAGAAGTGCGGAACTTCTTTCTGAGCTCCAACTAACAGTGCCTCTTAAAACCAGTAAGAAAATGTCATCCTGTTCGTACTCTCAGCTCTTCTAACCGACATTGCCCGCTGTTCAGGCTGCAGAGCACGTGTAACTTCTACTTTGCAGCCGTAGACATTTTTAACAGCTCCCTCAATCAGTTCAGTTCAGAGACTTGCAGAAGTTTCATTCGATAATATGCTCCCTCTTATTCTCTTACATGGAACTATATGGAAGATTTTTTTGCTCCGTCATACTGAATGGATGTTGTTCTGGTTATAGCAACTTCTTTTTACCTGCTAGCCCTAATGTATGAATAGTATGCTGTTTATATGACTTTTTTGTTTTCAATTTTGTGGATTGCTGTTATAACGTTACATGATTATCTGTAGCGTACAGATGTTCTGTTTCATCTGTACGATGTATTTACGAATTCTGTTGTATCCTGCCAGTTTTGTTTGTGTTCATTGCATGTAGTGTATACGCTATCTACGTTTTGTAGTGGTTTGTGCTGTATACTTTGTAATACACATTGTAAAAGTTATTTTGTTTTACTATTATATCTTCTATGTTGTCAAAGTGTGCTTCCCTTTCACTTCTTTCCCTTTTTTTCACTTTTATTCATCTGTGTGCCAGCACCAAGGCCTCACGGCTGTTCCTGGGCACAATAAATATACATGATTGATTGATCGATTATTAATAATAAAAACTTTTGCGGACATTTAGAACTTTCAGGACAGTGCTTTTGGTAGATGACGCTCATCCATGTGTAGATTACAATGTGCGTATATTGAATATTCCGGTCGTCTTGATATATTCCAGAGCTATTTTTCTTTGTTCTCTAATGAATTGAAAACTGTTGTAGCTTAAGTGCCTTTATGTCATTCCAAATTTATGTGCTCTATTTATTTTATGCAAACCATCTTCTTGTTCGTTTTTCATTTTTCTGGTTTTGTGCTGCTTGAATTTCTGTAGGATTGAGTGCCAGTACTTGCCGCGCGGCACTTCATTTTTCCATTTTGACACTTAATAACATTTTGTTAAAAACCTTCGTTTTATGTGTATAATATATATCCGTCATGGTCATTGAGTATTTGATTGTGTATTTTCAAATTTTCACGTGCCTTCAACGTATTGCTGGCCGAGTGTCATGGCTTCTAACACAAGGCTTCCATTTTTTGCTGTTTTAGTTTCTGGGGATCTTTGTAAATATTTTTACTTTATTGTTTCTGTCATAGATACCGTTTTCTGTGTTATTTTGTCTTGATTTTATTTTGTTTTTATGAATAGTGTACCAGTACCAAGAACCTAGGGTTGTTCCTGGGCACCTAAAATAACGGTTGACTGAATAATATTAATAGTATTAATAATATTTTTATATTATTATATAATAATATATATTATTAAAATATTATAAGTTGGTTGTGGTACACCAACCACCGAGCTCTAGGGCCATCTTTGTTTAAAAATTGTCGCCTAACACCACATCTGCTCAACTGTTTTCCCACTTGTCCTTTGTGCAAGTTACGCCATTGTCGTGCAATTGCCTTAGGACCAAGTACGACTCCTATTCTTCTTTTTGCGTAACTGTTAACGAGGAGTGTTTTAGGCGCCTGAGCGACCCCTCTATGTGGCCAAAAGGCTGCCTTTTCAAGCTGTTCCAAGTCAAGGTCCACCCTGGTATGCTGCACACCTGTGAAATAACTGAAAATGATCAGTAAGTACGATAGTCTCGACATATACTATCAAAACACTCGAGGTCTACAAACTAAGTCCTCTAAATTTATTAGAAATATTGTATGCTGTAATTTTCTGCTATTGTGATGAGTGAAACCTGGCTTTCCGTTGATATCTCGTCTTCCGACTATTTCCCTTCTAACTATCAAATCTTTAGAAGCGACAGAAAAAAACTGGACCTAAACAAAAAGGTGCTGGGGTTCTCATTTCCGTTGATCACTCAGTGCAGTGCATGCGGCGTGCTGACCTCGAGACCGTAGACGAATCAGTGTTGCATGAGGTAGGCCTCACGAGGGGCGAGAAGCTACTCATCGGTGCATTCTATATATCCCCAGATGTATTACCTTCTCAATTTAATCGAACACTCTCATCCATAGAAAATGTCTCAAATGCACACTCTAACCATAAGCTCATTATACTTAGTGACTTCAACACCCCAGGTATTCGCTGGAAGAGTTTCCTTTGAGCACAAAAACCATTACGCAGCGCAGAAATGCAGCATGCTATTAGATTTTAAATCGTTCACTTCCATGGAGCAGTTTTGCCGCATAGAAAACTCTTGTAATGTTCTATATGTGCGCTTTTCAAACTTAAAAAACGTACAAGTGTGTACCTCCGAAATATCCCCTGTGCACCCCGACAAGTTTCACCCCCCTTGTATTGTCTCCTTCTCGATCGCGACCCAGCATCGCTCTGGCGGTGTTGACAATTGTGCAGTCCCGCGATATGCTTTCAAGCGTGGAGATTTTCTGGGCTGTATCACTTCTATTTATCTGCTGAATGGTCTAGTGTTTTTGATGCTAATGATGTCAACGAACAGGTTTGACGTTTTACCGAGATCGTCAGGAGTGGCATGGAAAAGTACATTCCTTGTTATAAGCCTGTTCCTTCCAAATTTCTCCACTGGTTCATTAAAAAACTTCGAAGTTCACTTAACCTAAAGACAGTGCCCACAAAAAGGCCAAGCGTTCTCGGCTTGACAAGTAGAAAGCGGAGTTTAGTCGGTATCGCTCACTTTGTAAAATTCTCTACCGGCGTGACCACCAGCTCTATACGGAATTGTTAGAGGCTGCTGCGTCTCTGAAACCGGCTGAATTCTGGAGGTATGTACGCGGCCGTTCTAAGGCGTCTAAAGAACACGTTAGCCTGCCTAATTCCGATGGTTGAAGAGGTTGAGGATGTTGCCACCAGTTTTGCTCAGTACTTTCATTCTGTCTTTCAACTGCCAGATGGCAACGACGAACGCCTATCGTTTAATAACTCTAATTTTTATACACTTATGTTCGATGAAAAAATTGTCAATGATAGCCTTCAACGGATGAAACCATCATTTTCCTGTGGTGCAGATGGATTTCCAGCAGCCCTCATGAAGGCTTACGGCAACATATTTGTGCCTGTCTTAACTTCCATTTATATTAACTGCTTACTGTTCGGCAAATTTCCTCGTGCATGGAAGATCACTCGAATCTTTCCAATATTTAAGTCTGGTGATAAGTCAGCCGTTTCTAACTATCGCCCGATCTCACTCCTTTGTGTCGCATCAAAACTCTTTGAGTCAGCTCTGCACAAAGTTCTTGCTGCCTGCATCAAGAACGTTGTGATACCAAATCAGCACGGCTTTTTCTCGGGTCGATCGACGGTCACAAATCTTGCAAGCTTGATGAAACAGACTTCGGCTGCAGTTTGGGAAAACGGCCAGTTGGACGTTATTTATTTTGACCTTAGTAAGGCGTTTGATGTAGCAAACCATCAGTTATTAATTAACAAGCTTGCTACGTCCGGTGTAGACGCAGCCCTTGTTGCCTTGTTGTCCAACTATCTCCTTGACCGTTTCTTTTATGTAGATGTTAACTACAAAAAGTGTAGTGTTTACCCTGCAACAAGTGTAGTACCTCGGGGTTATGTGCTGGGTCCATTATTGTTTTATATCTTTATCATTGATGTGTCAACAGTGTTAACAAACTCTTCTTTTCTTCTCTATGCTGATGATGTCAAACTATTTAGGCACATTAGCGGTGTTCAGGACTGCTGTGCCTTGCAGAGGGATGTGTCGGAATTATCGGTCCGGTCCAAAAAAAACTGCCAAATTTTAAACCCCACAAAAACAAAGGTTGTCACCTACAGCCGGAAAACCTACCGTCTGCTGTTTTCCTACGGTATTGAGGGAGCTCCTCTGCAAAGGGGTGAGGAGATTAGGGACCTAGGGGTGCTTTTCGACAGTACCCTCTCTTTTTCTCCTGATATTAGGCTCATCACCCAGCGAGCGCTCCGAAGTCTTGGAAATGTGTGTCGGATTGCAAAAGAATTCTCTTCTCCAGATCTATTTCTAATGCTATACAATGCGATATGTATACCACATTTAGAATATGCTTCGGTTGCCTGGAACGGCATCTCCAAATCTAGTAGTGAAATAAAAGAACGTGTGCAGAAGAAGTTTTTATCCATATTCAGGCATACATTCACCGTCAGGGTCCTGATTCTGACTTACCCATAGTTCCTTCCATCCCTTCCTTGAACTGCAGACGTATGCGCGCAGAACTTACATTTCTGCACAAAATTGTTCATGGTGACCTTTCTTGCGCAGACCTGCTTAACAGTTTAGAGTTTAGTGTACCACAAAGGCCCACCAGGTCGCATCGCCCCTTCTTGACCGCTGCGCGCAACTCCAATCATTCTCCTGTGCACAGAATACAGAATAGCTACAACCGCTTCTCTGAAAGCCTTGACATCTTTCAGAAAACCTTTACAATGTACCGTAAAGCCCTGTTGAACACAGTATGTTATTGGTTATTCATGTATTGTGTTCATACTGCGACTGTAATTATCGTAGAACTTTTTTTTCTGTATTTTTATCATTGTAAGTTGCCATATTCATTTCATGGGTCCATTTGAAACTGAAAATTTGCGCTTCCCGGATCTGGTAAAGACTTTCTTCTTTTCGCTTACCTTTCCGTATTGTTATGCCTATTGTAAGATGTCTTCTTGCAAACGACCAGACATTGCAGTTTCTATTGATTGTGTAATGTTCGTAAATTACACTGTGGTGTTTTTATTCATCTTTGCAGAGTTTGTAGTTTCTTCTTATTTTTTGCTCACTCATTTGTCATTTGCCAGCTGTTGATGTATTTTAGTGCTGCCTTATACCTTTTTTTCTGCTCCAGCGCGAATTTGTTGTGTAATGTCGGTTGGAATGCACTCTTTTATTTCTAGCCCTCTTTGCCGTTTTTTAGTTTTCTTTTTGCTCGCTGAATGTTTATTAGCAAATTGTTGATATACTACAGTGCTGCATTTTCCCCTCTAAGTGCTCCAGCACGAAGGCTTCCGCGGTTCCTGGGCACTATAATAAACCTTGATTGATTGATTGATTGATTGATTGATTGATTGATTGATTGATTGATTGATTATTCGGTCGCAGTGTCATGGCTTGCAACACTAAGACTCCGATTACTTGTTCTTTTTGCTGTTTTTCTTTCTGAGATTTCTGTAGCTTTTTTTTCCTTATTGTTTCTGTTATGCATATGGTTTTGTGTTGCGTCGTCTTGATTTTAGTTTGTTTTTATGAACGTTTTTATGTGGTGTACCAGTACTAAGACCCTGCGGTTGTTTCTGGGGACCGAAAAGAATGGTTTATTTCTTGATTTATTGTTGATTGATTGATTGATTGATTGATTCATTGATTGATTGATTGATTGATTGATTGTACAAGCAAATAGATTTGACGGTTAAGCACAAGAAATGTTTGCCGGTGCTCTAGATCCTGTGCATGTAGTCTGAAGCCTACCAAAGTGAAGGATATGCACAGAATGCAAAGAACAATGCTCTAAAATCACTAATGTATTCGGCATTCACACGTTTTGTAATTGCCACGGCCAAACCGCCTGTAAATTTTTATGCAGGAACCTGACCGGCCTCTTTTCACAGAAATACAAAGGCTGTTGTGGAGGGTGCTATAGTGTGCGGTTCGGCACCACCGAGCCTCAGTTGTTCGAACGGGACTGCGATGAATTACACAAAGTCATGTGCGAGCAGAGCCGAGGGAAGAGTGGTAAGCTTCCATCGGCAGATGGCCGCGCGCATTAGCGAAGCGCCTACATATGACTTATCTAAGCACTGGGGGTTTGGAATCGAGCTTCCCTCAAATTCAGTTGCTGCTGCTCACAGTCGTTGTTTTTAACATATAGCAATTTCCTCATACTGCACCTTTGTCCCACCAAAGCATAATTTACGCCAGACGCAAGTCGTTCAACAAGTACACGATATAGCACGGCAAGCGCCTTTTTCTGACGTATGTTCTCTTTCTAAGTAGGCAATCAGCGCATGGACGCGATTAAACTAATTTGGCATCGATGAGTCCAATTCTTCATGCTTTCTTGAAATCGTCACGCTTTATGCCTAAAAGGTGAAGATTTATTGAAAGTGCACTAGCCGTGTTCTTTTTAATACTTGCGTAGACAGCTGAATCAGTTTTTTTTGCCAGGTGTGGGTGAGAAAATTATTTACGTCCCCGTTAACGATGGCTAGAAGGGTAGACTAATAAAATGAGAATTTGGGACGTTTATGACGTCGTGTATATACTGGGCCTTGAAACGGGCGCTTGTGGAGAACCCTCTGGATTATTCTGCCCTGTAGGAGTTCTCTAACGTGCGCGGGTATACTAAAGCATGAGTGTTCGCACATTTTATTATGTAGCACAAATGGCCGAGTACCGCCCCAGGCAGAAGCAGTAACGCCATGTACTTCTATTAAAAATGCAGAATTCGCGAAAGTTCTGAATTTAATCGTTAGAATAGCGTAAATGGAGATAATTGGTCGAACGAAATATTGAAAAACTAAAAAATAACTAAAATATTTAAAAATACAGGAAATATCAAAACTATGCCGCATGGCATTTCCACAATAATGTAGATTTCGCGAGAGTTTTACCTGTGATTGTTATAATTGCATAAAAGGAGATAATCGGTCAAACAAAATTTTGAAAAGTTATAAAAACAAGAAAAATATAAAATGATTACGGGAAAGTGCGAACCGTCTACCACCCTGCATTTCCACAATAAAGAACATTTTGCGGAAGTTCCAAATGTATTCATGAGAATAACGTGACTCGAGATAATTGGTCGAACAAAATTTTGAGAAGCAAAAACATAACAAAATATAGAAAATTACTTATAATGTCAAAATGTATACAGCATGGCATTTCCAAAATAAATCGATTTCACAAAAGTTGCACATGTAATTGTTGTAATGGTATCAATGGGGATAATTGGTGGAACAAAACTTTTAAAACTAAAAAAGAAGAAAAAATAAAATATTTACGGGAAATGGCGAACGGGATTTCTGCATTTCAATGCAACATCCATTTCCTTGCATTATGGTGGAAATGCAAAACCCTGCATTTCCACCCTAATGCAAATTTTGGAAAAGTTCCAAATTTAATCGTTGCAATAAAGCAAATGAGATAGTTGGTCAGACAAAATTTGAAAAACCTCCAAAAGATAAACAATATTAAAAAAAAATTACAGAAAATGTCAAAACATATATTGTATGGCATTTCCACAAAAGTGACAACTTCTCACGTTTCACCAGAAATTCTTATAATAGTGTAAATCGAGATAGATTGAGGAAAAAAAACCACAAATTTGGCTAGAAAAAATGACACTCCAGACAGGCGGCATAAGAATGCTACGCGTTAGTAGACAATTCCTTGAATTTATGCAGAATTTTGTTTCCAAGAAAACAACCAAAAGCGGCCGCGATTGAACCCAAGTGTAGGGACTCAGCAGCACAACTCCTTAGCCACCCAGACACCACGGCTGGCATCTTTCTCACATCACTTGCACGGAAGCTCACAGAAACCAGATAATTTCAATGCATCTGTAAAAGTCAAAATAATTGACGTGCTTCTTAAATATACCTTGGCTAAACAAACACCTTTTGAGGGATAAAAATGGACCCGTACTTTTCGGCTTCCCTCTCAGTCCCAATTAAGCATTTTTTAGTAAATCTAAACATTTTACTTGACAGCATTTTCTAATTTTCGGACGTATTTATCTTGCAGGCAAGCGTCGGTCTTCTCCCCCGCGCCGTACGGGCTGCAGTAAGTATTCTCATATTTGTAGAGTGTAGCCAATCGGGGCATGATGGCTTTGTGTTACAAAGCTAAGGGGATCCCCCGGCCTGGGTCCACATGTCGTGAAAATGAACCTACCGACAATTTTTAGGCAAACTAATGCAACAGTGCTTCTAATTTTAAAGCATGATACTGTTCCATTGCAATATTAACAGGTAGTTTTTGTAATAGGCTAGTTCATATCATAACAACTTGCAGATGACGTTTCTTATAAGGTCTTGAGAGGTGAGGCAAGATTGCAATAATTCATCATCAAGGCCTTATTTTCGAGCGTCGTTTGTTTATACAGCAGCCACGCCCTCAAAGCGTTAAATAACACTTAATAAGCGATCAAGGGAAGCGGAAACTGTTTTAAAAGCAGTTGGCGCTGTACAGAAACTGCTGTAAGTGCAACATTTTCTCAATAAAATTTGCCAGAGAAACGACTGGTAATTTATCTATAAGCAACCAACTATGTGCCTGGAATGGCATGTAAAATTGTGTGAAAAAGCTTCTGGAGGGGGACTCACGCCGAAATATAGTGGTAAAGGGCTTAAGAGCCCAGCCCGAAACATCATTGCTACCTGCAAACGCCGGTGCATGCCAAACCCATGACTCTTCGGAGGGAGCACCGATAGGACAAGAACAGACGCCGCTACGCAGGCGCAGTGCTGGCCTTAACTTCATAACCTTTGTTTTCTCTTAGGCATAGTCTACCTGCATCCTTCCTCCTTTTAATACCCACGTTGCCGCTGCATCCGCCTCCGGTTTCAGACGGGTAAACGCCGCAGTAGTGGTTTCCCGTCGGCGTGTATGACGCAATTCCTCAAACGCAGTTCTGGCGACCACTGCAGCTGAACTTAGCTCAAGTCGACGAAAATCCCAGAATAAGCGTAGTTATATTGTACGGTTGAAACGTAGTCTCCTTGGAGAACAAGTGAGGCGTTTTTTCAATGAGCCAAATCGAACTGAAGTGGCTTTAAAAAAACAGCGGAAGTCCGTTACCGGACCTAAATGCAACACTGTCAAAGGTATTATACGGTGTGCTATACCTCTCGGCAAGGGAAATTTCAAGGACACGAGAAGGTAAAAATTACCCCTTGCGAGTTTCATGGGTATTGGGGTTAAAAGTAGGAATTTGGCTCGTATTGATATACTCAAGTTGATGCCGCATTCTTATGAAAACTTTATTTAAATTCAGTTTAAATAGTGCTCCGATGAATGCATGGCGAAAAAGACTTTAATCAAACGCGACAGTGCTTCAATATAGAAAAACTTTGCATGCAGAGCTCGCGAGTCCTCTTGCAGAAGTAGCGGCACTTTTGGAAAACCTCCATAGCATAACTTTTTTTCCCAACGCCTGAAGACACTCACGAAGTTGGGACTGCCTTGCGACCAATCTCCAAAATCTTTGGTTGGGGCCAAAAGAACGGGCAAATCTCCAAAATGCTTCAAGAAGGCTACTTACTTTTTTTTTACCTATACATCTATTGTAGGAAGCTAGGCGTCTTGGCCAGGCTAACCTCACCAGTATCATTAAAGACTATTCTCTCTCTCTATCAATAAAGTGGGCCGTACCCACAGCGGGCCGGGGAAGAGATTTGCATGGGCTTGTAAGTGGCAGCTATTTAGTTATAACTACGAAAGTATATAAGGGTGTAAAAATTAACATAACCATATTTACTCCGTGCGGTCGGTCAGACGAGGTGACCTAATTGTTTCAAATCTTCCAGTTTCAGTTCGTTCAGATCTTCTGCCGTTTACTTTGTTTTCGACTTCTGAGAACAGATCTTTCGCTGATTTCCGAATTGCCTTCTGAATTCACAATAGGCCGGCTCAGTAGACCGAAAAAAACCCATCTGAATACATACACTAACCAGTCCAAACAGTTCAGCCAGAACAAACTCCCATCGGGCAAATGGATCGGGCTTATTTTCTATACGGGCTACGATATTCGTCAACGTTTGGAGGCCATTATATCATGTATTTTTTACTACTTCTTTTGTAGGTGCAAGTTGACGACTTTATTGCCACTGCAGTTTTGCTTACGTATTTTCGGTTAGTTGATTTGGCTCATTTCAAAAGAGACGCCTCTAATTGTTTCTTCTCTGATCAGATTTTTCGGTGACTACAATAGCAGGGTTGTTTAGGAGCCTGATTCTGCACACTCGTTAGCAATAGTTGACCGTGTGTGCAAAGGAGCCACCAGAGGCAGACTGCCATTTCTGAGACTACACGGCAATTAGCTGCCGTGAACGGAAGCTTCTCTTATGGCTCGTAAAACTGCGGCATTAAAATAAGGGCTTTCCAAACGTCGTTAAAACATGCTTCGTGCCAAAATTCTGAAGTGCTGACTCTGCCTGGCATTGCGCTTGGAGTCAATAAAAATTTAAGCGAGAGCCTGCTAAGCTGAATGTATTGATATTTGGAGAACAACGCCATCTCACAACACCAAAGCTGGGCCGCACATCACCGCTGCGGCCATGGGAATCATCTTGGAGGGGACAGAGGATTACGATGAACGGAAATTAGCTATCATGTGGCACTAGGTGCCATATCGTTGGCAGCCCTGAACGACCAAGTCAGGTGCGGGGGCCAGCTGAAACTGCACTGCAATTATCCTTGTTCGAACGAACGCACTCAGCTGCATGTATGTATGTATGTGGTCCTCCTGTCCATCGGTCGTTTCTGGAGCAGGTGATGACGCAAGTACCAGTGGCCCTGGGTGTTGCAGATAAAGTCGACAGCTTTAGGGTTGATAGCGCCGCAAAAAACTCACCCTCTGACAATGATGGCTTGGAGAATACACACCCCAGAACAGTGGCGGTGCAAGGCCAAGAAGAATGAATTGGGGTGCTTGAAACCTCGTCGCACAAGTGGGCTTGTGGATGGCAAAGTGTATGGTGTCGAGAGGGCATGAATAATTGACCTTGGCTTGGAATGTCGAATGGAGCATGGGTTGCTATAGTGGACAGAAGACGTAATATGGTTTATATTAATGATTTACCCAGCTGTGTTTCTTCCCATGTACATTTATACGCAGACGACTGCGTTATTTATCGCGAAATTCATAATGATCAAGGCAGATTTATGCTGCAACAAGATTTAAATAACATTACGTCTTGGTGCGAAAAGTGGAAGATGAAATTAAATTCAGATAAATGTAAGGTAATGCACGTCTCACGCCAGAATGAGGATGCCCCAATATATAGAAATAGACTACAGGACATTTACTTGGAAAACGTAACGTCTTACCGTTATCTTGGCGTACACATAACTTCTACATTATCATGAAACCTCCACATTGAGACAATAACTTGTAGCGCAAACCGAACGCTTGGTTACCTGCGGAGGAATTTCAATAAAGCCCCTGTTTCTTTAAAATTGCTTTTTATAGAACACTAGTACGTCCAAAACTTGAGTATGCCGCAGCCATATGGGATCCCAGTTACGCTAATCTCCAGCAAACAATATAAATAGTACAAAATAACGCCTGTCGCTTTATCCTCTCTAATTTCAACCGCACTGCTAGAGTCACATTCATGAAGTCCACACTATCTTTACCTTGTTTATCTCTTCATCGGAAGGTTTTTCGCCTTAGCCTCTTTTTAAAGATTTATAATCATGCTTCCATTAAAAACGAACTTATTTTGATGCCTGCCTACCGCTCTTCTCGTGTAGATCATCAACATAAAGTTTCGCTAACACAATGTCGCACGAATGCCTTTTTTCATTCATTTCTTCCAAATACTTCCAAAGATTGGAATCATCTTTCCTGTGACATCGCCCAGATATCGGACTTTTCTCTGTTTCGAAAAACTTTATGTGCCTTCTTTTTGGGCGATGATGCCGCCTGATTTATTAATTGTTGGGGTTTTGATACTTGTGCATGTGCGTGGTTTTTGCAGTGTTTTGTTGTTTCTGTTGGTTTACTTTTGAATACTGCTACCAAATCGTTGACAAAATCAGTCACGATTTTTTTTGTATGTTTTTGCCACATTTGTGTCAACTGTATTTTCTGTAACCCACTCCCCTTTACAATGCGAAAGCGATTGAGGGTGTGTCAAATAAATATATAAATACATAAAATATGGTTGTGGGCTCCTCTGGGCTTGGTTGCCAAACGCTGCTCCCATAACCTGAACGACTGTGCCTACTTTGTCTTGAGATAGAGTCGAACCTTTTATGTGACACCCCATTTTCCTAACCATAACCTCGAATAGCGGGAGACTTTCATGTCCAGAGCACACCCTGCCTAACAGGTAGTGCTGACAGATAGAACAGAATTTGGGAAGACGGCATTCGAACTTCTTGACTCAGCAACCACCCGTAGGCACAAACACACTAAATAAAAGTTTTACTCTACTTTTCCTCTCTCTCGCCACCTCTCTGCATTCACGACGGGGAGAAAGGAAGCTGCGAGCCAGGATAAGGATAACTGTGGTACCGAGGGAGGACACAGGACACGTGCCAAGGAAGATGACTTTGATTTAATTCTAAGTGGGCCACAACAAGCTAGCCGATTTGTATGTACTGACCAGTACTTCGTCGTCGTCGGTGGTGAATCCCCCTGGCGTGACGTGCTACTGCCCTCTCCTCTTTCTTCTAGTAAACCCAATGTACCTAGCTGACTACCCACATAACCCCGAAAGATTTGCGCTACCATAGAGCTTTCAAAACATGTTAGTGACCATGCGAAGCAAGAGGAAACGATTTCGTATAACGTATTTATGGTTGTACACCCCTTCCTAATTTAATGACACCAGATGACTGGATCATAAAGATCGGTTACAACTCGAATATTCGAGCCTCTGCAGTCAGCACTTCACCAAGAGTTGGTCATTTAATTGAAAATATTTGTCATGAATCGTCTACTACAGAGCGAAGCCAATCACTCGCAACGTCATGCGAGAAACTAGTCCGGCAGCCGAGAAACTTGTCCGGCAGTCCGGCTGTTGTGGGATAGTCTTCGCGCCGCTCGAGGCCTATTTGCTCAGGGAAAGATGCGCCCAAGGTGGCGTTGTCTCGCTTCCATTGCGGGGACGTTGCACGAGCATGTTGGGACGTGTCGCACTACTGGTTGTACGGGTTTATGCGTCGCGTACAATAGAGTGTAAATAGAGTGCGGGGGCGAATAGGGGGAAAATCAGGATGGAATATGAAGGATGGGTGCTGAGTGGTGAGACTGCTCAACAACGAAATGAACGAAAGCAGCCAACTCGACTAGACTGTGGAAGTGATCAATTGCGATAACTTCGAAGGGAAAAACGCCGAACCCGATTAAGAAGTCCTGATTCAAAGCTCGGTGTATGAAAACTTCTTAAGTCCAACAAAAATGTGCATTGACTTTGTCCTCAGGTGAGCAAAAAAGGCGGATGATACGGTAATGCATGACCAACGATGCACTAACCAACTTTCAAGTAGGGTGTAGAGACAAAAACCTGTATGGAGATTGTTCAATCCAAAAAGTTGGGTCCGTCTGCATGTCTGCGTCCATCAATTCAGCCACCGTGCCGTAAGTTGCCTGAATTGTGGAAAGAGTAACTCATACTGCTCAACCTTTTCCAACACTACTTCATCTGCCACCCTACATTACATTTGTCCACAGTTTTGAGAACAAAGAAAACTGCACATTTGAGACAATACTTTAGTTCGTAAATCTTACAGGGCAGAGTTCTATAAGAAAAGTAGGCAAGGACCAGATATTTGCCAGGGCACATTCAGAAAATGCGCTAAAAAAAACTTTTGGCTCAAGAAGACAAAACTATCTCCCGCTCATACATACATTTTGCATCGGAATTCTATTCCAATAGTAGCAAAGAGTTTCAATGAATGGCTCATGAGCAGGACAACAATGAAAATTGGAATCGATTTGAGTAGCCCTCCACGACTTTTTTGGTAAAATGGGCGGATGGGGCGGAGAAGAAAGTAATTGGTGGGTGGGGCCGAGAAGACAGCCTTTCGGTGTAGCGGGCGGTGCACAACTATCGGCTTTCGACGATATTTGCGCGAAGAGAGAAGGCACACGACACAATTCGTTAAGTATGTGTGCACACGAGCTTGGAAAATCACAAAATACGTAACGTCAAGCATTGCGCTCAGGCTGAATATTATGAACTATCAACGTGTGCACACCTGCACACACGCATCTGGGAGTAAGGTTACGCTACCACCTCCAACTCCAGCGTTCAGGCGATTTACATCTCCTATATTTACAGCAGTGAAAAAGTAGCTCAGAATGGTTCACAATAACTTCTGTTTTGGCGTCTATTTTTCCTTGCACCTATATAGGTACGTATCCTGCTCAGAGAAAAAAGGAACGTTTTAGAGCTGACTCCGAATACTGAAGAAGGCAGTAAGAAATAAAAATGATCCAACCTGACCAAATTAAAATTCACATGATTCCAAATAGCTTGAGTGTGCATGCTATGACTTGGGATAATGCACTGGCTTGAGTCGGCGAAACCCCGGTTCTGTATAGAAAAAATTCAGGAGAGCGCCAGTGCACTCAGAAAAAAACGAAACTGTAGTTATGAAACTACGTTTCATCATGGCTCTACCCTGTTATGGTAATGAGATTGCGAGTAATTACGGTTACTTGTGGCAGAAAGCCGGAACTCGGTAGTTTTAGAATAGCCGAAATATGAAAAGGGTTAACACTGTCATGATCAATCTTACATTCCAATAGCACTTTTATAGTGGTGCGCACATATTTCTAATAATGCCTTTCTTGGGCTTGCTTTATTGCTCCCTGTCGTGCGGCTGCAACCACGACGCTGAGCGAGCTGTGTTTTCCGCGTTATTACTGCTGGTTGAATACATTAGGGTAGCTAAAACTTGTGGAAATAAACTGTATTACCTCATTCCGCTTTCAAAATTGACGTTAATCCCAAAAAAGACGCATAAATACCCGCGCGCACATTAATTTTTTCGTTACAGATTTGGAAATGGTGATTGTTGATAACTGATATACCTAAGATGCATACCCAAGTCATGAGACGTAGTAAATGCGCCATGAACGAGAAAAGAAGCTGGATCCTTTAAAAACCAAGTGGTCTGTCCCGACAACACGAACACCAACTTTACCTGTGACTCCACATACGTAATCGGGGTATTAAATAAAGCATATCCAATAGAGGCGGCTCCCTAGGTATTTTCTTTTCACGCCGCATATAGTCTTCTTTCGGAACTGGCGGCAACAAACGAAAGCCACCGCCCAGAAACAATACTGTGTAACTGTAACAAAAACCCTCGTTTTCTTTTGTTGTATTGCGTTCATTATAACGTACCATTCACAAGCTATTTTCACGTAGTCAAAGACGACGCAGTTGTCTTCAAGGAAAACAAGTTTATTCAAGTGAACTTGTGCTCCCCTAACAATTCAAAGAATACACAGGTGGCGAAGCAGCAGTCAACAAAGTGACGTGTACAGACGAGATCCGGCGATTCGAATGCCGCGGCGTCTGCTCTTCAGGCTTTTATCTTTCGACTCGAGTGTTTCTGGAGCCGTAGATTTACAACCAGAACATTGTAGATCAAACACGATTATTCTGGGGCTAGTGACGTTAGGGTGAAACAGTGCTTATCGGAATGAGATATCCCGCGCGGTATAAAATTAAAGAATGCAAGACGCGCTTTGCTTGGGACACAGATAACGCAGCCGAGCGTGGCCGGGGAATCAATAAACCAACGCATACATGGTTAGCGGCATTACCCCCCCTCTAAGAGTGCATCGACCCGATGCTACAATAAAAGACAGTCCGAAAAAACAACAAAAAAAGTCCGCCATCTTGCAATGTAAGATTTCAAGCGAACCACGTGGACGACTTCGGGCCGCATGCGTGGTCGTGATGTTTCGGAATCACCATAGGGGATTACCTCGTACGTAAGTTGACGAACACGTCGTAGAATCTGGTAGGGTCCGCGTCGTCGGTAGAGTCCGCGTCGTCGGATGGGAGTCCAAACCCAAACACGATACCCTGGGTGGTACTCGGCATCTCGGTGTCGGAGGTTGTAGCGCCTGGCATCCACCAGCTGCTGGTATGTTGAACGTACTCGAGTGAGCTGGCGGGCCTCCTCCACACGCTGAAGGTATCCTTGGACGTCGGTCGTCGTCTTCTACATGCGGAAGCATGGCGTAAAGCATCGTAGTCGGCCGTCTTCCGTAGACGAGCTCGAACGGCGTCATCTGTGTAGTTTCCTGGATAGCCGTGTTGTATGCAAACGTGACATACGGGAGCACTTTGTCCCAAGTCTTATGTTCAACGTCTGTGTACATTGACAGCATATCCGCGATCGTTTTGTTCAGACGTTCCGTTAGTCCGCTCGTTTGGGGGTTGTACGCAGACCTTCTTAGGTGATCTGTGTTGCTGCAGCGTAATATTCCTTGCATCAGCTCCGCCGTAAACGCCGTTCCCCGGTCCGTGATGAGGACTTCCGGGGCTCTATGTCGCAGCATAACTTGGCTTATGAAGAACGTTGCGACTTGTATGCAGTTCCCCTCGGAAGAGCGGTGGTCTCTGCGTAGCGCGTCATGTACTCTGTCGCTACGACATTCCACTTCTTCTCGGATCGGGATGGTAATTCGAATCTGTTGGAAGGGCCTTGATGGGATGGCGATAGGCTGCAGAAAGAAGTCCGGCCGGTCTCGTCGGTGGCGTTTTTCGTCGCTGGCAGTCACAGCAGCTTCGGACGTAGTGGGTGACGTCGAATGTAAGGCGGGGCCACTAGTACCTCGCCTTGATTTTTCCAGTAATGCGAGCTGTGCCGAGATATCCGAAAGACGGGTCGTCATGGCACGCTTCCAAAATTTCGTCACGAAGATCTGCCGGGATGACAAGAAGGTAATTCGCTCTCGTTCCGGGGCCGAAATTCTTCTTCACTAGAACGGAGTTTTTCAGGCCGAATGCTGGTAGGTTGCGTTTGAATGTCTTAGTCACGGCGACGTCGAATCCTTCGAGGTAGTCGATTATGAAGCGTGCTTCGGGGTCGGCACGCTGATGGGCGGCTACGTCGCTCTCCGTCACGACTCAAAAGAATGCCCTGTCTTCATCAGAGTCTTGTGGGGGTGGGTCGACGGGAGCTCGGGACAGGCAGTCCGTGTCGGGGTGTTTTCTGCCGGATTTATAGGCAATTGTAACGTCAAACTCTTGCATGCACAATCTCCACTGCCCAAGACGCCCAGAGCGGTCCTTCAAATTTGCGATCCAACACAGCGCATAGTTGTCTGGAACAGCCTTGAAAGGCCTACAATACACGTATGGGCGAAAATTTGAAATAGCCCACATAATAGCGAGGAACTGTTTTTCAGACGCTGAGTAGTTTTTCTCCTCGTTCGACAGACCACGGCTGCAAAGGCGATTACTTTTTCGGAACCGCTTTGTTTTTGGACGAGGACGGCACCCAAGCCTATATCACTGGCGTCCGTTTGCATTTATGTTTCGGCGTCTTTGTCGAAATGAGCGAGCACGGGTGGGCTTTGCAGACGTTTTTGCAGCTCGCAGAATGATTCTTCTTGCTCGTCTTCACAACTAAAAGGGGTTCTATGTTTCGTCAAGCCTGTCAGTGGCTCTGCAATGCGTGCGAAATTTGTGACAAAGCGCCGGTAGTATGCGCACAATCCGAGAAATTTTCGCACGCCCTTCTTGTCTTTCAGCCTTAGTAAGTTCGCAATGGCTGAAGTTTTTGCCGGGTCAGATAGGACTCCTGTGGCGTTGACGACGTGGCCCAAAAACTTCAGCTTTTTGTACCCGAAACGGCACTTTTCAGGCTTCAGCATCAATCCCGACGTACGAATAGCCTCGAGTACAGACTCCAACCTCGCAAGGTGTTTGTAGAAAGTCCGGGTGAATACCACAACGTCGTCGAGATATACGAGGCAGGTGTGCCACTTAAGGCCAGCTAGCACAGTGTCCACGACTCTTTGAAACGTTGCTGGCGCCGTACACAGCCCGAACTGCATTACCTTGAACTTGTATAGGCCTTTCGGGGTTATAAATGCGGTCTTCTCTCGTCTCTCTCTTCCACTTCAATTTGCCAGTAGCCAGTCTTCAGGTCCATCGATGAGAAATACGTGGCATAGCAGAGGCAGTCAAGGGCATCGTCAATTCGTGGCAGGGGGTACGCGTCTTTTTTGTCGATTCTGTTCAGTCGCCGGTAGTCAACGCAAAACCTTAATGTGCTGTCTTTTTTCTTCACTAGTACGACCGGCGCTGCCGAGGGGCATTTCGACGGCTGTATAATGTCGTCGCTGAGAATGTGGTCGAGTGGAGTCGGGATTGCTTCCCGCTCGTGCGAAGAGACGCGGTACGGTGACTGCCGATTAGGACGGGCTACATCTTCGGTTATTATTCGGTGATTGGCTAGAGGTGTCTGACGTAGTTTTGAGTTCGACGAAAAACACTCGCTGTAGCGACGCAGGAAAGCCTATCATTTGTTCAGTTGTTTTTGCGGTAGCGCCAGATTGAAGTCGAAGGGATGCGGAAGCGTGAAGGTGTCTTCGCGTGTGCGTTCAAAGTCGGCGACCGCGATCACGTCACTAGCTTCTTGTGTTTCTTCGAGGAACGCAATTGCCACGCCCTTGTTTGAATGCTGGTACCCCTTGGTGAAATTAGCGACCAAAACGTGGGATTGGTGTGCCCTGAGGCGCGCAATTTCTCTTGCGACAGAGACACCGCTTTCAAGAAGCAATCTTGGATTACTCTCTACGATAGCGTCGATGTCAGGAGTAGTATTTTCACAGGAGACCGTGATCATCAAGCTTGCGCGGGGTTGCAGGGTTACATGACCAGCGGCAATCCTTACAGCAGCACGATGTGCGGGGTTCGGTTGCGGCGTCATGGAGTGATCAGAGGAAAATGTTATTGACTTGCTCTGCAGATCGATTACTGCACCGTTGTCCATAAAAAAGTCCATTCCAAAGATTACGTCATAGGAGCAGTTGGGCAAAACGACGAACGGAGAAGGGTAGGTGGTGCCGTCTATGGTTACGCGTGATGTGCACGTTCCACTTGGCATCACGAGGCGGCCACCTGTTGTGCGAATGTGCGGACCATCGCATCTGATCGAAACTTTCTTCAGCTTAGACGCGAATGATCCGCTCATGACTGAGTAGTTGGCTCCCGTGTCTATGAGGGCAACTACATCAAAGCCGTCGATGGACAAATGGACGTCAGACGCCGCCTTCCTCGAGTTCCGGGAGCGTCGTGGCGTTGTATCTCGGCTTGTATGGCTTGACGGTTTGTTACTATGCGTCGTCGTTATCCTCGTTTTCTCAATGGCAGGCTTGGTCATGTCGGATACGCATCGCGCCGTGTCGTCGTTGTCGTGTAGGGAGTCACGTCAGGGTTCGGTCGAGTCATTGGGCTGAGGGCATGTCGTGAATAATGGTCTTTGGCGAGTCGTTGCGTCGTTGGAGGATTTTCATGTTTCCGCCGTCGTGCAACTTTACCTCCAGACGTAGCTGCGTTTAGTTTCCCCCACGTGGGCTTGGGAACTCCCACGCGTGAAGTCTGCATTGCTTCGACTGCTTGACGATCGGTGTGGGTAGGGTGACGACGAACGGTTGAAGCGTGCTGGACCTCGGTTGGTGTTGGACAGGGAAGCTTCAATTTCAGTAGGGTGCTGGTCGGGCCGGGGGCGTAATGCGCGGACGGAGAACCCTCGTAAACCGAGCCTCTTGCACTGGCAGCGACGGTAGACGTGGTCGGCCTCTCCGCAGTGGTAACACAGCGGGCGATTATCTGGCGTTCGCCACACGTAGGTCTTCCTCGGGGCGGAGGGTTGCACCGCAGGTGGTCGGGCCGGCGACAGGGTACGACGGTATGGAGCTTCGGGGCGATAGGGTGCATGTGGGCGAGGTCGACGCACACCAGCCGCGTAGGCAATGGCATGCGGCTCGCGATGTGCTTCTGGCGTTGTTGAAGTTCCCAGCGCTTGCTGCTCTTCTTCCCTAATGACGTCGGTAAGGGAAGCGACCTGGGGTTGCGGCAGCGTTGGGAGAAATTTCCGCAGCTCTTTCCTCACTACTGCGCGGACAGTATCGCGTAGGCTGTCTGCCGGGATTCGAGTTCTGTCAACGTAATTCGCATTGGCCGCGCCAACAAAGTTGCGGTCATATTGCTTAGCACGCATTTCGAGGGCATTCTCAATTGTGCTGGCTTGGGTCACGAATTCGGGGATGGTTTTGGGCGGATTGCGGACAGGTCCAGCAAACACCACTTCCTTCACACCGTGCATTAAGAAGCGTAACTTCTTTTCTTCGGCCATGCAAGGGTCAGCACGCCTGAAAAGTCTCTTCATGTCTTCGACGAACACAACAATTCCTTCCTTAGCGTGTTGTGTCCGCGTCTGCAGCAACACTTCGGCCGCTCTTTTTGCACAACCGTGATGAACGTCGTTAAAAATTGTGTTCAGAATTCATTCCAAGATTCTAGGGAGCTTTTATTGTTCTCGAACCAGATCCGTGCTGAATCTTCACGCTTGAAGAACACTTGTCTCAGTGTCTCCGCGTCGTTCCATCGGTTAAACAGCCTGACCCGTTTGACTTGCTGCAAAGTCTTCGGGATCCTCCAAAGGTTACCCATGGAATGATGGGTGCTCCCTGGGTTGCTGAAGAACGAGGGCAGGATTGGTAGCGCTGGTCATGGTGCCTGCGTTGATCATGGTGGTGGTCACGACGTATTCTTTCTTCACTTTATCCGGAAGCAGTTCAAACTGCGGCAGAAGTCCTTGCTGTAGGCGCTGACACGAGTTTGGCTTGCTTGTCGGCTTGACGAGGGCTTAGGGTGCATGTACCCCGCACCTCCACCAGATGTCACGAAGTCAAAGACGACGCAGTTGTCTTCAAGGAAAACAAGTTTATTGCAGCGAACTTGTGCTCCCCTAACAACTCAAATAATACATAGGTGGCGAAGCAGCAAACAACAAAGTGACGTGTGCAGGCGAGCGCCGGCGATTCAACTTCCCCGCCGTGTGCTCTGCAGGCTTTTATCTTTCGGCGCGAGTGTTTCTAGAACCGTTGATTTACATCCAGAAAACTGCAGATCAAACACAATTATTCTGGCCTAGTGACGTTAGGGCGAAACAGTCTGCTTATCTGAATGAGATAGCCCGTGCGGCATAAAAATAAAGAATGGAAGACGCGCTTCGCTTGATATACAGGCAACAGAGCCTAGCGTGGCCGGGCAATAAATAAGAAAAGCCATACATGGTTCGGGGCACTATGTAGAAGTAGTGGTTTGAGTGACGTCACTATTTAATTTGGCAAATCACTTTACCTCTAAGTTTTTTTAAATATGGCAGTTTTCGATGAACCAATGTCTTTTATTTTTTAAGACTCCAATGAAGCAGAGTGAGCTACAAAGGATAGTTCTAATTAATTGAACAAATCTGGGTTTTCGTTCATGTACCGTTTAATATGGTGGTTTGGAACGGTGTGTAACTTTCTTGCTTGGAATGGTGTGTATCTTTGGTTGTGACCATATGGTAATTGCACACACCGGGGTATTCGCTACCCAACTACTAGGCGCAAGGCTTAACACTCCAAACATGCGGGAATCTTCAGGGGATTTTGTTCTTGGTCATAAATATGCGTGGAGCCTTTCTACACAATCTTCGCTAAAAATAGTCAATGACTGGGCTTCTCTACAAAGCGAAGTTTAAGCGCAACCTTTGACAGAAGGTTAGAACATGAATTGCGCTTTTACTAATGTCGTGCTAGGGAACTTTAAATGGCTAAAATACACGTGACATTACAAATGCTGAAGTTTTATCAGGGTGCTAGTTTATAAAAAGCTTGTATAACATTTTTTATTACGTTACACGTTACATTACGGAGGCAAGTAATGCACTCGGACAGCACAGGGCCTGAGCGCGTGGAGGTCAATGATGGAGGTCTTCTCCTCACTGATATCTGAAGAGTTTGGTGATGATGCTGTCGATGATGATTTTGTTGTATGATCGTATTTCGTGCAGCACGCTCCAGAGCACCGTGACAGAAAGAAAAAGTTCTAAATTAACTTACAGTTGACGGTACCTACTTCCCGCATTTTTTGCAGCCTTGGGCACAACCGGGAACTTCAGTTACTGCATTCACGAGAAGAGAAAGTTCTCCAGGGCTGGTGCCTACAACTTCTGCATGATGCGTGGCCTGGCGCTTCTTCGAGGCAGCACCCTGAGGAAATGGCACAACCTGTACAATCCTGTTTTGCCGGAGAACCTGCGTGACAATGATCGAAACGTTATCTGGGAAGCAGGCTTTGATAAGGAAAGGTAAGGATGCCCTCCTTTTGTTGTCTACCGGAAGAACGACTTGCCGCCTCTTTTCGGCCTTCCATGGCCCCCAAAAAACACTAAACTCTCATTTAACGGTCACGCGCCCGACACTAAAGCCACAAAAGTTCTCATTTACCTTTCTCACTGTTGGGATGTGGCTTCAAAGTAACAATACTTACGATTGACTTTTCGGCTTTTCTAGTTACTATAGTGGAGTTTCTAAGATGACAAAAACGCATATTCCAGCAAACACATACCTATTTTCCAAACGTAACTTCCAACCTAGCTCGACTCAGGCATTTCAGTAAGGATAAATCCAGATGGCTTACGTTTGGACGTGTTTCTGACTACAAAGTCAGGATTAACCGTCCTTTGCAAGAACCTGGTAATATAAAACACCAAGAAGATTACGGTAGGGCATTTTGCCGAAGGAACATACATAATCTTAGCAAATGTGGTATTCAAAACTATCATGTGCGGGAGCGGCTATCGGTATATCGCCAACAGTTTGCACTGCTTTTAGTCTATAGCCACCAGGCTACGAGGTGTGGAGTATCACGAGTGGAGCTTACTGTATATTAAGCAGAGAATATCCCTCAAAAGTACCTTCCTCAAATATTGTGTAGAGACGTACATAAGCTTACGTCCGTGTTTTCGAATGGTAGACAGCTGGGCTTCGCACCTTCTTAAGTTACTCCAGTTGCACTCTAAGCCATGTACTGAATACTAGAAGGCTAGTAAAGGATGGGTGGAAAGCCCGAAGTTTGCTCGAATTGGAGAATGGCACATGCGGTTCTGGGTGCTTGCGAAGTTCTTGCAACACCTTGGGAACTTTTGCGCGTGAGGTCCGGAGCGACACAATCTGTTTCGATAGGCTACGCAGTGCGCCACAATGGAAAGTGAAGGCTAAAAGCTTTAATTTTGGACAACCGGTGTATCTGAAGTGCACACCAAATACTTTTAAGATTGAAACGCGTTTTTTACTTAAGCGTAAATAAAAAAGAGTGGTCTTAGTTGTGTTAAGGAAGCTCGAGGATCAAGTTTTCGGTTACCCCAAGGTTTTAGGTTAGGAAAGAGGGCAGGGGAAATGGCTGCCCTCGCAGTGTGATGATTGAACTTATACACCTAGCGAAGTTTAACACTGGACGAAGAACGAAAAGACGAAACATACGCTAAATCACCTTCCATAAAACCAATCAATGACACATGTAATCCTACTTTACATATCCTCCACATCTGGATGGCGGGCTGGTAATATAATTAAGAATTCGTGATGTTGAACACGTTTACATGTCGCTCTAAGAACGAAAAGGTATGGTTTGTTTGTTTAGCAAACACTACGAGTCACTGTGTCCTATGAAAGTCAGGTTAATAGCTGTACTCAGCTTTTTACTTGCCCTGAAGCGCACGCACAGGCGGCGTAGACGAGACGGCATATAATACGAGACTGATCGACCATGGGCCGGCGAAGCAGCCCTAAGACTACACATAGTCACGTGGTACCGCACTGGCGAACATCAGAGGTAACGCAGCTGCGACGCCACTCGACTGACAATTAGGCGATGAGACGTCTCACACTTGCCCCACGTGAACTCCCGCGACTCAGAGCCATTGTGACGCGATTAATGATCTTGGCAGGCATAGGGTTGTAGAGCTATCTCCAATAGTGTTGGTTTCCCGTGAGGGAAATCTAGCTATCCATATCTAACAAGCCTAGTAAGTGTATTTTGAACAACAAGAGCGTAGATTTGCAAGGGCAGTAATAAGTCACCCAACTGCAGTTTTTGGCTGAAACCTTTCGTAACATACGGGCCTGCTTTTGAGATAGAAATAACTAAGCAGACAACAAAATGGGTAATTGACATTACTGAGTATCTCTCGCAATAAGGCAGACAAGTGAGCTACAAAGCAAGAAATCAAGCGCAATGACTTCAACTGGAATGGTTTGGAGATGGAGATGGAGCCTGGAATGGAAATAATGCTCTCGTGAAAGCTACTTCATCCGATGTTTGTCCAAGCAAAAATACCTGAAGATAGACTAACTGAGAATTCTTAACCCTTTTCACCGCCAGCCATTGACACAGGAAGTTTTGTATAGGTTATTGTGCTGCTTTAGAAAGCTAAATTTTTCTGCCTTATCCAGTGCGTGGTGGAAAAAAATGGCAGCTCACGTTTTATACCTCTCCTCGTTATTCCGCATTTTTAGGAACACGAAACCGGGATATTGCAATGCTACTAGCCTGGCCAAGATGACGCCGGAAACACAGAGTTTTCCGTGCTCTCATCAACTTGGATACATCTGTAAGTTCTTGGAGATGTTATTGCAGCCTCATTGGGAGGGAATGGGAATGGCGGCAAAACACTTTCGAATAAGACCACAAGAGAGAGCGATGGCATCCACTTAAGACTGTCTGTGAATTGGAAGACTATTGTAGAAAGAACCGATTGCTTGCGAATTCCACCTCTTCCCTTTGTATCCTAGGCCATTTTAGCTCTACCAAACATCTTCGCGTGCCTAAAGCAGATGTAGATTTAAAATGTTTAATGCCTCGCAAAAAATAAAGGTTTTTTCCGCGGAATTTTTTGAGGCCCACCTGTTTATTAGCTGTGCGTGAGGCGTCGCACCTTGGTCCTTGCACCAAACAAAAGAGGTATTGGCGACATCACAAGAAGTAACATGGAATTGTCATTTTGCGAGAAGGGGTACTGTACTACACTACGCCGTAGTTTAAAGTAAAAAACAACTCGGTATCAACAATTCAGCCGTGCGTGACGAGAGGATCAACAAGTTGAAGCGGTTGGGATCTGCTATACGTAAATTAACTAGAACCCGTGACGCGGAGACGTATCAATAAAATAACAAAAAAGTGGTGAATACGACTTTGTGCATTATTCCATACGGAAGCATTTTTAAGTGCTTCATTGCCCGAAGTGTTATAGGGGCTCTAATGTACGCTGCGGTTGCTCAGAAACCTTATGCGCGAAGTCTTCACGAGAAAATTCGATACCCACGTTCGTCGGGAGCACATACGCCGAACGAAGAAACTTGCATCGGTGGAATTTGTATTCACGCCCTGCCACTCATAGGTTACGCCAAATAGTACTACACTGGGAGGAATTTGTTCAATGCATTCCACTATTTGTAAAGGGTTATAATATTCACTTAACACAATACGACCTAAGAATAGAAAAGGGCCAGTAAAGGCAACAATACGTAAGAGTAAGAACTGTTTATTGCAGTGTGATATGCTATCGTAAACTAAACCAACGGTCACCTTCAGTGTATCGCGTGAATACACCCACAGAAGGAGTATTACGATGCACTCTGATTTCTTTGCGTCATTAGACGAAATAATAACAATAAAAATATGCGAATAATAGAAACAAAGTAGACGGACTGATTACAGTCATTCAATAGCATTTTATTATTACTGGAGAAGGAGAAGGAGGAAAAGAGAAAAATTATTACAGCGCAAGTTTCAGTTCCGGGTGGCCTTCGTAGTGCAAATAGGCGCTAGCCTCGCAGGGGCTCTTGGCAGAGACGCAAGGTTAACCTGCGTTAAAAGCATTGCAAAAGGACACATGAACTGCTTCATGTGCGTACGAATCGTTCGAATGGTAAAGGCATCTCGAGCCTGTAACTCTACCGGCTGGTAAAAGAGTAGAAGCTTTTAGGCTGCGGGTACCCCTTTTATGATTATCTTTCCACCGTACCGCCACCTCTCTAACTCTTCCAAGTTCAAAAGTTCAAACTACTGTCACTGGAGGAGGTTTTGGATTATCGGCACTCTTTTCTCCTATTGTTCTGCGCCACCGCCTTGATGGGCAGTTTGCATTGCGTGATATTTGCTTACACTGGGACAGTTCATGGACGCCGCCATTTTGTTGTTTGTGCGGTTTAGTCTGTTAAAGCTAGTAGACTTAGCTTGTATTCCCTGCTCTGTGGCTGTGCGCACCTGAAGTGGTTCCGCCCCAGATTGAAATATGATGCTTATAGCAGCATTTCAGCAGCAAAAATGTTTCCCTAGATGCCGTTTTTCCGCATCTTCTGCAGTTTTGTTCAGAAACGACCCAGTGGAAGGTAGCGGCGAGGTCGTAGAAGCGGCGATTTGGAAACGGTGACTAACACCAAAACTGCCTGTATTGATAACTCGCTTTCTTAGTAGCGTACTCTGAGACTTTGTCGAGTGGCTTTGGTTTAGGCAATAAAAATTTCAATGTACAGTCCTTAACACATGCGCTTTTTTTCAGCAGCTATCGTTAAAGATATGTTATAGTAATATAATTTCTCTAATGTTGGGCATTTTGTATTTTAGTAATTTTCTATTTTGTACCACGAAAATTATCTGTTCGAAGCAGTAATATCAGCACTAAAATGCACGGCTCAAAAGCGGCGAAAACTTAACTTTTGAAAGTCCTCTGTGAAAATGTTATTGTTATCTGGCAGGAGGGAACTACTCGCTGGTGGCAATGAAAAGAAACAGCGGAATGAAGGTGGCGCTATAAATATTGAGGCTGCGAGAACGGCACCTAAACCGGCAGTAGCTAGCCACAGAGGGACCGCTATGGCGAGCCTTTTCTCTGGCGCCTCGTAACATGCTCATCTTTGTAACTCGCGTGGGGTTTACGATATGGAATAATATTACTGCATTGCAGAACATCTCAACCCCCTCCCCCCCCAGTTTTCATTCCGGGGCCGTCGATTTACTCGGCGCCACTCCGGGTATCATCCTCACCGCCTCTGACACCTCTTGAACAAATATTTTCTCTTAGTCTCCACCGGTGCCCCTTGGGCAAGTTGCGTAGTCGGCAGCTAACGGCGGTAGTACGGTTATGAGTTGATTTCAGAATATAAACACAGACGGGCGCAAAAAATGCACTGACGATTACTACACTCCCTGATATGAAATCTGTGCGCCGCGCGAGCTGCAGTCTTCTCGGTGACGACCAATTTCTGCTGCATCTCAAGAAGTGTTCGCAGGATCACCGAACTTATGGTGGCGTGCGATACTCTGCTGCTACCTTGCAGTGCACCGCCGCCGCCGGCCAGCAGGTTGTACATCGTGGTTGAACCTTTTGTTGTGGGTGGCTAATATTCATTCTGTAAAAAACCGAAAAATATCGAACGCTTATTTATCTACAGAAATGACGCCTGTTTTTTTTTGGTATATCTATCAAGGCGCACAATAAAAAGCCTAAAATAGCGGCACGTGACGTTCGCTTTCTTACTGTCCAATTTCTTGTTTTACCATTCGTCTTCTTTTTTTTCGGGGGAGGGGTTATGTGCATATCGAATAGCAGAAAGTTGTTAGAAACTCATGTGTCAATTCAGTCTAAGCGCAACTACTTAGCAGTAAACATGTGCAACCTGTGTGAATTTGTTTTTTGTACTTTTCTTGAACGTTAAGCATCAGAAAGAAAAACACGCAAGAATAACCGGCACACGTTACTGTCGATTACAATTTGTGCACTTTTAAGTCAGAAATCTTATTCGTAACAGGGACCACCTAATTTTTGTATGCCAGCTTAAATAGAAATTCGCGCAGCTGGCCCATGTTTACTCCAGGCTAGTTGCCCACAGACATTCATTGAAAACTGAAATTGTAATGTCAGTCTACTTTTTATAAGGTTTGGCAACCCCTCGCCAAAAGAGACTTTCCATGTTAGAACATCAAATCGGTCATCCAGGAAGCAAATTCAACGTTCCGCAATTGGCAGGTCTTTTTAGGCGTTTCAAGAAGTCCCAAAGTGAAAATGGCGTCCAGATGTGACTGAAGCCGTGCTCGGTTTTCTGCATTTTTAACACCGTGAACACTCCAACCCATGCCATAAAATAAACCTCTGTCTAACGTCCACGTTTTGACCAAGTGGGTATTAGTATGTAGCTAAAATTACACAGCTTTTACACCTCCTGGCACTGAGAGTGTCCACACTCAGAGTTCAACAAAATCTCCTTCTTCCACTTTACACAAGTTGCGGTACTTCGTCTCAGGGAAAAAACGTTCGCTTTGGTGCGATGACAATATTTTACAAACCACAGTTGATTCAAATGCGATAGGAAACCGCGTCATTGTAAAACGACAAGACAAACCAACTTCCGTCATAAAGTGGCCGACCCAGTAACGTGTACCATCATCTGACATCAATCCCCAGTTGGGCAAAACACATCATACCCGAAACTGTAAAAAGGAACGTATATATAGGTCAACCTGATTCCCAAAGAAACAAAAACGCCTTAAACAACATGCTATAAAAAAGAGGAGGGAGCCACATACATGCCCACAGAAGTTTTCTAAAGGAAAGAATTCTACCAGTTCAGTAATAAATTGACTGCCTTACAACGACACCAGAGATGCGGTGAAATATTGGCAAATGTAGTAGAGAACGAAACAGATCCTGCAATATATACCAAGCTTTCGTCATTAAAAATACAATACAAAAGTGTTCTCAGAGTAAAGGTAGACGGTCTAAGACCCTCCGATTTTCCAGTCGGCGCCCCCAAGGCCTGGACTCTTTCGCTTTAATATTTTAAATATTTCAGTAATTTCATAAAGATACTCCGAAATACGTAGGGCAGTTTATTTGACCGGGAAATGCTATTCAAGAATATGTTGGCTACCGACAAATCGCGGTGCCGTAGTCTTGGAACTTTTTCAAAAAGGTTCGTTGTGCTGCTAGTCATATAGAGTATTCATGAGTAATGCTCAGTGAAATAAAACCACTTTCTCGAATATCAGAAAGAAAGAAATTTCATCGCCATTGTGCCGTTTCTTTTGCACCGCAAGATTCAACGCACATTTTTTACCCAAGAAGCCTCTCGAGGATTTCTGTACGCCAGGGCCTAAGGCAAATCGCGAACAGGAGTAAGGAAGTGCACAGCGTGACGCACATATGCACGCAAGTCCCCCTGGATAGGTGAAGTGCCCATTAATATCTATTAGGTCATACATTGGTGGCAGGCCAATTTTGCCCTGTCTAGAATTCTTTGCTCCACTCTGATGTGTTCTAGTATTTGAAAGGTACATCACGACGCACCTTGTCGAACTCCTTCCTAAAATGTATCTGCAACCTGGCAACCTGTTCAGAATGTTTTCGACCTATTTAGAAGATACTTTGTGCCACCTGGATGTTAATGTATATGATTCGTCCCCTGATTCCTCATGTTTGATTGAGGCCATCAAGTGTCTTCAGGGCACATTGGAACCTCTTCGCCAAATGTTTACGAATACATTGTAGTCTCTGTCACATAATGTGAATTTCCTGCAACCCGTTACTTTAGCAAGCACTTCTGTGTTAGCTTTCTTAGCTAAAATTAGCCTCTCTTTTCTGTCGGCAAGCCTGTCGGCTATCGAGAAAGTGGTGGGGAGTGCCCCTTTTTGGAGGCTTCCCTTAGGATTTTGGGCAGGACATTTGTCGAACCAGATTTACAGTTGTGTGAAAGGCCAATCTTAGCCTATAAGTGTCTACGAGACATTCCAACTCTTCCGATATGTACTCATCGAGACAGGGAAGCAGCTTAACAAGGACCTTTGGAATTTGTTCCGAGGGGGGGGGGATGTTGTCAAACCAGCTGTGATAATATTTTGCAAAACCCTCTCGAAGTTTATATGGCTCCTGCATTTTAACAACATTCAAGAAGAGAAGTATTAAATGATTATTTCACGAGCCCCTGTGTTACTGTTAGGGCACGCGCCAGGTGATTGCGTCCCTAGTCCAGGATGATCTGGCCTTGGCTGGCAGTCCAGGCCCTCTGCACCAGTATGCGCTGGGTCCCAGGGCCTGGAATGTTCAGGCAGGCCACCTACTGTTCGTAAGAGGAAGAAACGCTGGTGGGTAGGCCTGGGGTTTGTCCGCACTTCCATTCTTGGATGGTGTGCCGGGCAAGGAACAAAAATTACAGGTGGTCGGGTATATGAGGTAATCCTACCAAGTAAGCACTCGGTATTCATAATGGAAGCGTAGCAGGAGATCCCTGCGTTTTGTGGCTACCAGGGAAGCCGCCCTTGCTAGGCCGCACTGCATGGCGGGAGAGGAACGGAAAATTTGATACGGCTGCCCTGCTGCAGACAAATGACCCCGTTTTAAACAGCGCCATTTACACGGGAACTACTGTTGATAGGCAGTGCTGTATTCCAGAATATGAGTGGTTATGCTGAACATTACCGACAACTTTAGCGTGACTGCAGGCACACCAGGGGAAGTGAGTCTGTGTGTGATGAGGTGAATACTTTGTAATGAGTGGTAATACTTTATGTGCTATTTGTGTGATATGGCTTCTTTAAGATTGTGTTAAGGTCACCAAAAGGGTGGCCGGGGTTCGGTTTGGGCTGGGTCAGGCTTCTGTTGGGGTGGATTGGGTGTGCCTTTCGGTTGATTGGGGGTGGGTTTGAATATCGAGAACTCCGTGCTACAGACGCCGAGTTCACGAAGCTGGTTTGCCGCGGGTGATAGCGCGCCCTAATGCGGTCCACTTTTAGTGAGGTTTAAATGGCTTAGGACGAAATGATCGTGCACTGCCGGTCATCGAGAACTTTCAGCGGCAAGTTCGGAAATATATGTGAACTACCGCAGCCGTGTCTCCGACTAAGGGAGAGCGACCGCCACCTGTGGTGTTTCACCAGCCTTGCACCACTAGTTCAGCAGCACCATTTTTTTAGATTTGGCTTGGTTCTACTAAATTTCCTCAAGCTTAGCACACTTCCCTCCTCTCCTCTTTCCTAGATGTTTCGAGGATATGCCCATTCTACATTTTGATCAGTTCTTAAAAAATTTTTAAATTTCGTATTTCTGCATGTTCATTTTTTTATTCCGTCGGCCACTTATCTTCCATGACGTGATATTAACGAATATATGTGTTAGTTCGGCGAGGTAAATATTTTTGGAAATGTAGGTAGGTTCACGATTGAAGTATTTATGCTAGTGTTTATTAGTATTTCTCTGGTATTTACGGGGCTCTCTTAATTCAGCATAAGGTAATTCGTTGAGATGTTTACCATTCAAACTTTTTTATTTTGTACAAATATTTTTGTAAGATTTTTATTATTTTATTGCTTCTATTTTTGGGGTTTTGCAACATTCTATTCAACAAATTATTCCTTTTTACTGCAATATAATACGTTGATGCGTTATCGTTGCAAGTATTGCCTTTATGGTAAATGCAGCACAATACGCTGCCAGTGTTGTGGATATATATTATAATGCCCCACGTTAGAAAAATAAACACCGTACCACCCTGCGTGATATTTGCTGAAACCGCAGAGCTGTGGGATTTGTTTACAATTACTCCGTTTAACTTGGGCCTTTTTTGATGCACCATATGACAGTTGTCTTAATCGCTGTCATACAACTTGTCTCGGAAATATTCGTGTAAAACAAGTTACCACCATTTTCTGTAACCATGCGTCCAGCATAGATGGGCATGTGTTAAAAAAAGAGTAATTCTGTAGCATTTCAAACTCCATAATGAACCTATTACGACAAGGAAATCAAACTTGGTGTAATGGTACCGCAGTCTTAGCGGCTAATTGTGACCTAAATATTTTTATACTTCTCACAACACAACAGCCAGAGCCGCTTGCTGTAATCATATTCTCTGTGTAAATAGCATGCTTCACTGCCTGGAGAGGCAATCTGGCAAAGCCAGCTTACAAAGACCCATCTTACACAAATTTTTAACAATCGGCTCTAATTCAGAATTTAACGCTTCTCTGCGAAGACATGTTTTAAAGAAAATATCAGCCGTCACCTATCCAGATCCGAAGGCATTAGGAGCTTGACATGGCTTTTATATTTATATATAATCTGAACCGTTTTTTCGGGGCGGAAAAAACTGCTCTCGGTGGAGCATAGAACAATACAAGATGAAACTTTTGTAAAACTCAGCCCTGAAAAAGCACCGCTGTTAAATAACTCTGGTTATCCGGGACAGGGGTGCAGAGGATGCTTGTCCAATCCTGTGAAACGGTAAACAATTTCATTGGGAAATCCATGTCAGAACATATTGCCAAACCGCGCTTCCCGAAACCCTTAAAGGACAAGCTTGTCGTTTCGTCCGAATTTCCTTTGGCCAAAACTTTAGATTTCCCCGCCGTTGTTGTGTATGTTCTCGAGCCCGCTGCCGTAGTCGTGTTTTCTTGGCAGATCGACTTCATTGGAGTGGACCAATAGCGGCGTAATCATGCCGCAGGTGGGGTTAAACTGGCGAGAAATGGCAGTGCACAGGGCACAAACTGCTGTGTTCCTTCTCCGGAGTGAGGGAATACATGGGATTGGCTGTTTTAGGTCGGGATGTTGCACGCCATTTGTGGTAGAGGGTATTTCCACGCCGCCAGCTGCGTTCGAGCAGAGCTTTCCGTCCGCCAGGTATCCGCCAGTGAGGCAATGAGGCTGCCTTTTGGAGTATTATGCCCACGCAACATTGACGGCGCCGCGAGTGAGCCAATACAACCATCGTTTGAAAAAAAGGACGGTCGTTACCCGTGTCGCCAAAAAGCCAAATACTGTCAACAACATACCCAACAAACAAAACGGCTGTCAATTTATATTGGGTCCCTATCATTAAGCAACGTTCACTTCCTGGAGGAAGAAGCTTACTCCTTGCTAAGTGCCGGTTGCAAATGGGTATTCTACTCCTCGGATACCTCTAAAGTTCTTCCCTCATGTTGCAGGTCGGAAACAAAATCTTCCACATTGTACCGACCAGAGGAAATTAGCCAAACATTTCACTGGCAAGTACTTCCTTTAAACGTTCTTTTTTGCTTGGCCCAACTTGGTACGAATGTGACCATGTACAACTTGTATACTCGTGTCTGTCTTATCACTCCGCATCACAGCAGCCGGATGGAAATTTCCCATAAGCCGTCAGCGA
Source organism: Haemaphysalis longicornis (assembly GCF_048455015.1). Taxonomy (NCBI): domain Eukaryota; kingdom Metazoa; phylum Arthropoda; class Arachnida; order Ixodida; family Ixodidae; genus Haemaphysalis; species Haemaphysalis longicornis. The sequence continues at coordinate 83,562,565 of NW_027526385.1, read as the reverse complement.
ATCTGCATTAGCCAACAGCAGTTCACGTACAATGTCAGCGTCGAGTTTTGCAAAAAACGCAACATGACTCTACTATCCCAGCGACATCTCTCTGGCGAGGAGAAGCTTTTATTGACACAACAAAAGGACAAGAGCTTCTGGGTTGTTCCGTCAGGGAGGTAAGATTCAGTGTTCAATGTAATAATGATGTGATTGTTCCTGTCCTTCTATTATTTCCCTTCTAGGGTAGCTTCCTGCACAGCTACAAGCAGATAGGACAGGACGAGATTTCCCTTTCTAAGTGAGAGGAGTTCAAAAAATCACGTACCATAGGCGGCAAACGCAAGCCTAAACGTTTATGCACACTCAAGGATAAATGCCAGCCAGGCCCGGAAGGGACCAATTGAAGTACAATTACCTAGCTGAAAACGTAGAAATAGGCGATAAAACCGGAAACACTAAATGGAGCGTTTCAGTAAGGACCAACATCAGCCGGGTAAATATAGGAAACCTAAGCAGAAGGTAAAAAAAACACATAAATTTGTTGCATAGCTTCATAACTATGCGTGGCGGAATAAAACTGGATAAGGTGGCAGAAGTACACATAAAACTTGAAAGAAACACATAACCATATATATATATATTTGTGGAGATTCTCCTGTGAGACTTAAAAGCCCCTTTTTATACGCTATTATGTGCAGAGCTGGCGGAAGAGGACAGGAGGAGGTTTTTTCTAGTTTTTAAAATAGGAAAAGCTTTTATAAAGTGCATGAAAGACTTCAGAACCACTATGTGTCAAAGGCGCAATATCACATAGAAGGTGACGGTTAGGGGTTAATCTGCCTCTAGACAGTAGTAAATTGAATGATAAAATTTTGGAAACTGTAAATAGGTATAACAGAGAGAATAATGACTTCAATACCTAAGGGTAAATGGTCTTACTTAGGGTAAAAATGCTCATGCGGTATAGTTGAATAGATACACTGATAATAATGGCTCCTTTGTGCTAGACCCATGTCAAGAAAACGGGATTACATCAGAAACACCGAAAGAAAATGGCACCCTAATAACATTGCAAAGCTGTAAAAGACAATCCAACATAGTGTTATCTGATATTCAGGACTGTAGGGGCTCCGGAAAATTAAGACAGCTAGAATCGAAACAGACAATCTAGGAAGTGACTGAAAAAATCTTACTTTGCCACTGAATTTGGTGAGGCAATCAGTCTCAACTCTGCTATATGCATGCAGAGTCAGTCAAATTGATTTTAATAATGGAGCATTTAGTAGTGTTGGTTATATTACGGAATACAAAATAAATCGGTTGTCAGGCGAAATTTTTATGCACGACGAAAAAATGAGCGTGAGTTAAACATAGATGAGATATTCAAGCATCACACCCTATGAAAAGAGAACATTGAGCCGAGGGGCTAGCGTAATAGGCAGGCTTCATCGTTTTTTCAGCGTATACCGGGAGATACATTCAACTACTTCTGGTAGGAAGCCGACAGAGACCTCAGGTGTGCTTTTAGCACTGAAATCTCCAAAATGGGGTTGCTGAGTGGCACGAGTGCTGGCGCAGTGCCACACCAGTGTAACGTCAAATCAAGCTGTATGATTCGTAGAGCGGCAAATAGACATCGGGGCAGGAAAGAATACGATACCATCCGTCTTCTGCAGGCCTTGTTCTTTTGAGTTTGACATACACAGTGCCCTACATTACACTAACCAAGACATATACGGACTACAAGCTTTTATCTATAAAGGAACGAAGCAAGCCTCGGTATCCCCATGAGGGCGTCCACTGACAGGTTCGTATGGCTCTGAACAACGCGACAGATGCACTCATAGAGCGCCATCTCTCCAGTCAGAGAGCCCTGCTTCCAACGAGAAAAAGTGGCCAGAAACTGCTTAATCAAACCAAATCGACTTCCCCAGATTTCAAGACGCAAAGAACCTTTCTGAGCGGGGACGGCACCATATCACATCCAACCCATTGCCAAATAACGTGCACCCCATCCACCCCTCCGGTCGGCGTGAAGCTTCACCCAAAGCCTTAAAAAGGAAGTGCGCCCCCCTCCAGAACATGGTCTACACGAATGCAGCCGTAATCCGTGTTAGAAGAGCAAATACAATGGCAGGCACCACAAAAACACAGCTGCTGGTCAGTGCCACCCCAATAATCGCCTCGAGCAAAGAACAGGATGAGCTAGCTGTGGCACTGGCCCTTACGCCGTCAAGTGTCATGGCGAAGGTAACTGACAGCAAGGGGGCCGCAGCCGTAGGTCGAGTTGGGAAGCACCAGCGCACACCTCCAACTCTCAAATACCGCCATTAAAACAAACTTGCCTATGATAATGCCGGAGAACTTGCCGACCAGGCCTCGGAAGGTGTGGACAAACCTACACCACTTGTATAGTACGAACACATGCCACAACATTATAAGCAAGCTTAATAGGCGGACTATCCCACTACCTCACCCGAACCTGACGACCTCTCAAGAAACAAGTCTCAGACTTCGACACACACGCTCCAGCATCCAATCAACCTAATCCGAACTTTTCCCACCCAATACCCACCAGAATGCAAATAGCCATCCCCCAGTTAGACTCAGACGTATTGTATACAGTATAGGATAATCAAGCAACTACCACGTCTTCCCCACTCCCCAAAATTCTCTAAACCGGTTGGACACACTGCTGTCCAGCCCCTGCCTTTCGAAAATGTCCTGCTCACCGATAAAGCAGCAGTTGCTAAGACAGCGTATAGATTTATGTGAGAACCATTCCGGCAGGAACATCAAAAATAATCGCTACAAATGTTTTCTTTCCACAAATGTTTCCGCACCACCACTGAGGGGGGGGGGAGGGTAGTGAAAAGAAGTATACTGGACTGTGAATAAAGGAAGAGGAAAAGGCTTTGTATTGAATAACCAGGCAGTTTTTCTGGCATTCACAATCGCCTACATGCTTCTCAAATATGGGCTGGAGATAAGGAAAGAATAAACCCAAGAAGGAGCTGTCCAGGAAAGAAAACCTATCGTAGGCATACGCGAACATGGACGTAAAGAGATTTTTTCTCGTGTTTTCAGCTTGGACCGCATCCTAATACAGAAATTAGGTCAATATTTTTTCAAATAGGAGATCAAAGCCTTTAGAACTTCGTGCTGGTTTGCGCAACACGTTCATAGCCCCAAACTGAATCTCTGGCATTATTCTTCCTTGCTGTAGACGTTCGACATCTCAAAAAAACTTTGACATTGGAGCTATGTAGGCCGTAGATTATATTATATATGGAACCCACGAGAAACGTACAAAATTAACGAAAAGAGCGACGCAGCATTTGTGAAGCGTAGAATTCTACTGCCATATAAACATAAAGCTGTGCAGGGAATTTGATAAGATCTACAGGTTAGCAGGCCTCACCTTTCCGATTGTAGAACTCCCAATAAAATAAAACGTGCGGTCACCAATAAAAGGAAGTGATACAAATGGAAGCCATTTCAAATTGGACGTTCATAATAAATGAGCCAGCGTTTCATCAAAGGTGGACGTGGGCTGGGTTTTGTTTGAAATTCTTAAGCTTCAATTCAAGCTTGTTTTGAGAAGAGTGAAGGAACAGTAACTCCACGTAAGCGTCCACGTGTAGTGTTTAGATACCTGTACATAAAAGGCATAGATTATCTATGGATAGGAAAACTTGAAAGCAAATGATGAGTTAGTGTAATAATTCAAAAAGAGGCAAAGCATACAGAAACCAATAAATCGACGAAGATATCAAATCAAGAACGTCGTTATAGTTAAGGGGCACAGAAAAATTCATGATTCTTTTTACGATAACTGCAATGGCACGGCTTTACGTTCCGAAAAAAAAGAGCATTGTGGTTCGTAAAGATGAACCAAAGGGGCGTGGGTGGCTTAGGCAAAAGGAAATATACACTATGCAGCAGGTTGTATTAAAAGATGGTTGTATCTATATCGATGTTCATATGCAAAAAAATACTCGGCTTCCTGACGCCCTAGACACTAGAATTAAAGAAAAAGTAATGTACGATGCTGTAGATTATAAGTAAAAAAGATTGCGGTGCCGTCGGGGAGGGGGGGGGGGGAACTGCGGAGAGGACAATATACCCTACCGTACATACCAGTTGTAAACGACGAAATCTCTTCTTACCTCGACACTGAGAGCAATGAAAAATTGAGTAGTGCAAGCTAAATACATTATATTTTTGGATGAGCCCTCGTTTGGAGGCATACTATTGTGAATGAATGGATGAATGAAATATTGAATGAATCAATAATCAATCAAAGAATCGATCAATGAACCATTGGATCAATCAATCAATCATTACTTCCCTCAATCGGTCAACTAATGAGCAATCAATCCAACCATAAATCAATAAATCATTGAAGTACAGCCTCACACATTTTTAATATTATAGCGGGAGCGATGACCAAACAGCATGTGATCGCCTTATCAAGGTGTTCAGCCGCGAAATAGTCGAGAGTACACGCACGCGCATATGGCGATGTGCTCTATGAGTGTCGTCTGCTGCGGTGTTTCCTTGAGAGTGGCACAGTACCCTGGCACTGCTTCTGAAGGATTTTGTGCCACACGCTGCTTAGCTACCTCTGGCAATAGCGAAACGGACTTGGAAGATAACAAAAACCGGGGGTGTGTTGCCCTAAGATCAACTGCGGAGCAGACGAAACTCCAACAAGAGATAATTTCATGCGCGTACGCGCACCCTCGCCTTTCCGGAGAACACCGTGATAAGGCGATGACATGTCGATGGGCTGTCGCTCCCGCTATATTATTAAAAATTTGGGGAGCTGTACCTGTCACGGGTGCAAGTGCCTTTGTTTCTTCAGTGAGAAAGCCCTAAAATGTGTTTTGTGAAAAAAAAAACCGCTCGTTGTGCTGTACTGGCCACTGCAGTGAAGAGTAAATAGATAAATGAGACACACACGTCCCTCGACTGGATTTGAAGCCAGGTCTGCACAGCAGTAGACCAGGGGTGTACTAAGTATGTTATATCTGTTTTTTTTTGCTTTCTTAGAAAATGTTATGGCACATGACATGTCACTGCATCGATCCAATACCCGTCGACCCTTGTTTTGTTAATATAGGGTGTTTCAAACTTTCTAAGGAACAATGAATAATGAAGTGCAGGCAACAACTCAGGGGCTTAATCATCTGCACAAAGCCCTCCCGTGTATACTTTATGTCTTGAATGTAGTTTTCCATGACATGGCAGGTGTTACCGTCCACATTCCGCGCAGGCATCTCATATTCTATGTGCTATGTAGTTTGAACAAAAAAGGACCTATTTGTTTGGTTCACCTGCGTTCTTTTCACCGTCCTCAAAACGTCATTTCCAGTACCTGTACCAAATACCGACATATGCATTGGCACCGAAAATACACATCGAAGAAGCCCAACCCCCCCTCAAAAACTTCGTTCCCAGTACCTGTACCAAATAACGACCAATGCATTGGCACCGAAAACAAACATCGACGTGCTCCTCATTCTTGTCAAAACGTCGTTCCCGGTACCTGTACCAAATTGCTACTTATGCATTGGCTCCGGAAAACAAACATCGTTGTCCTTCTTGTACACACGCTTCCCGGAAACATTTTTTAGATAGTGAAGAGAAAAATGACGTTTCAGAAGGACAAGAGATACAATGACATCTCGAAAATCTTCCTTACACACTACCTAAAATATCGCTTGATGACAAAAACAACGTCAAGTAGAACTTTTTGCAGCAGCATTTCAGCTACTGTGCGTAAGTTTGTTGCTGCAAAAAACAAAACCTTGTGACAACTTGTGAAAATAAAAGAAAGAGCAAAAAATGTTAAAACCACTACTTTTTTCCCAGCTTGAAGACAAATTGAAAACTACAAGTAGTTTGTGCATTCTTTGTGCATCTGCACGTTTAACCAAGAACACATGTAGCACGCATTGTATTTTGATAAACACAGATTGCAAGGTTTGCGTGGTGAACCAAAAAAATTGCGTCTTCTCCAGGTCCTTCTTTTGTACCCCACCTTATCTGTCTCGTGGCATCACTTCTCTGTTTCTCCAGATACGTCACCAGAGGAACTATCAGATATTTTGTAGGTAATTCTGTGCAATCACCGCTGGTTACGAAAGCAAAGCAATGGTTGTTATCTTTTTTGTGACAGACAAACTTGCCGGATTGGCAGGAATGGGGACCTTCGTGGGAAACACAAAACTATTCATTTCAAGCGTACACACAATAATGTCGAAATGTACATGTAGTGCTACATGTGAACACGCTGAGTCATGAGTAGGTTAGGTGCAAACCAGCGGTGCCAAACTGTGATTGAAGGGGAGCTTTAGTGTTTGCCAATCTCCTAGCTGTTTCACTTCGCGGTTTAACGCAAAGTAATATGAGAGCAGGGAGAATAGTATACACAGTAAAGCAGAACGTAGGATGGTTGATGCAAGCTGTGCGAAAAACAAGGACACAAACGCGATGACAGCGATGCAAAATACAATGTTGCAGCCATTAATGTATTAATCAATGTGCCCAAGAAAGTTTTTGCTGTCATTTGTGTGCTTGCGCGTTCACTTTTTAATACCCATCGCTCAACCAGTGTTGTGATTTTTAACTTAAGTTGTGTATGACCATAGTTGTCAATATAAAGCCATAGAAGAAAAAGTGAACGCGAGTGATAGGGTCATCGTTATTTGTAGCGCATGCCCCTGACGTAAAAAGAACAGGGAGCTGTAATTTACTAATGCTCTGTATTCTGCCTCACCTTGCATCGCAAGCTAACTGGTGCATCATTATCAGAGGTTTGAAGCGCAACTTTAAGGAGTAATGAAGGAAAGGATTCGACGTCCTTGGTCCCTGAGCCCCTGTATGTCCCTAAAAACACGTCTCGTCAAGGTCAGCAGTTTTAAATAGCGGGGTAAGCAACTATAATGTGGCTTAGGGGCTTTTTCGCTAGGTATTACATCTCCTCAAAGGTGCCCTGAAATTGCCATGAGTTCGAGAAACGGAGAGGTTAAGCTACGAAAAACATCGGGCCGAATATTAGTTGTTTTACTAATCTAATGTTGCTGATAGAAAAATTGCCGACCTGGCCTTTTTAATTTCGTTTGTAAACGATGATGCCGGCTCTGAAGACCTGCTGGAACCATCAGACGGCCATCTAGATGAGCACTGGTTGTCACATTGATGAGAAAATAAATGAATGGTTTTTGTCAGTAAAGAACTTACTAAATTATATTGCTGGAAAGTGTGCATTGATTTTTCAAGAGCGTGATCGCTGTATGTAGGAGTATTGCTTGTCTATGTCCTGGACGTAGGGCCGGTAAAGCAGGTGCCATGTGGAGTTCAGAACTGATTGTTGAAAACTTGTCTGCCAGTTATAATACTTTTTTTAATATTATATATCCACAAATCAATTTCATGCAGGCACTTGTCAGCACAACGCATGTTGTTGACATCCAGTAATTAGAACCGGGGGGTCGCAAAGCACCCCAGCCAGAAATTACTGCTGCATGCCTTTACCCTGTAGGGTTGATGATTCAGTTTGGTTGTTTTAGACAATTGGTTTGCATTTTCTGCTGGAAGTAGACCTCAAATAACTGCTCGTGTTTGTGTTTTTTTTCAGAGGTATAGTGACGTATGCGGCTTCCTGTGCGAGCGGCATTTTCCAGGCAGACGCTGGCTGCTTACAGGTGCACAACGCAGTTTGCACAAGTAAGTATTGGCTGAAATGGAATGCTAATACTCACCGTACAAGAAAATTTGTGAAAAAAATGGGTTAACTTACTGAATGTAGCAAAAAATACTCTTCCATAAGGCTTAGGTTCATTCTCTTCCTTAGAACTAGCCACACATAGACACACCCACACACACACGCACACGCACACGAACTCCCACACGCGCCCGTGCACTTGCACGGGCGCACTTGCACGCACGCGCACACGCGCAAATACACACACACTCACACACACACATACACACACTATTTGTGTGTGTCTGTCTGAATGGCCCCGCGGGATCTCATATGACGACGGCCGAAACATAAGCTTTTTAAATGTTCCGTTCCGCAATCACTGATGTCAGCAGGACGGCAGCGGGCTATGTCAAGATCCGAGTTGAGCAGGTGCCTCAAAAATTTGAACTAAATGTGGAGAAATGCCTACTGCTGCCCCTTTATGCGTATGTATATCATGCTTAGCTGTTAGCTTGTTAGCATAAATTTTCTTGTGAGGAGGTATACCATATGCCTGCGCCACGCGTTAAGTTCCATTCGAAGAACGCAGATCAGTGCACGCGCAGACTACGCAGGTATTTGCTGCTCCTTTCAAAAAGGGGGCGAAAGTAATGAGGGCGCACTGCCACTCCTATGTGAACGAACGGCGCGGTTTAGTTCCATATTTTCCACAATTACCAGACTGCTAGTGAAGATGTTATCATTTAAGTTGTCTTTAAGTAAAGAGTTGGCCAGTGCAATTATCAAAAGTTGAAAGCAATGCCTCTTCCTTGAACGTAACCTTCAAACAAACTGTCATCAACACGAACGGTAATAAAACTCAAATAGCCCAGAACGTGTGACAGCCATGTATAAGAGATGAATAATAAGTAGGAAGGTAACAAAACCTCTGTAGTTATGGTCTTCTCTTTCAAATTCTTGTTACTGTACAATTCCCGACGACGGCTTCGCCAAAAATTTACATTCAATTCTATAGCATATTGTACCTGTCCCTTGTTTCCGTCCAAGTATTAACAGTGCAAGTCTCCATCGAGCTGTAGCTTTTCCCGTGGTATGTTTTTTACTCCTTGGTAGCCTTTCGGTTCAACGGATGGTTCACCCCTTGATTCGCACTGGCATTAGGTAATGCACCCAAAGCCATTTATGTTGCTCAATTTGAAAGAAAATGCCTGCCCCTAAGCAGTGAGCTACTATATATTCCTGCTCCGTGCACTGGAGTTAGTTTTCTAAATCACCCTGCTCTTTTTTTCTCTTGCCCTTACTACTACCATATTTCTTTCCATGTCTGGCTGGGACGACCGAAATTTTCTTTCAACAGTGTTATAGTGAGACTCCACGTTTGTGGTTCGTAACCGAATCGGCGCTATGGCAAACTCTTTATAAACCCGCATTTGTAATATTAAGGTAGGATTAATCTTGAAAAATACCGAATTTTTAATCGAATGCGGGCACCGTTTGCTGATCTTGTGCCAAATATGTTTCAGTGACTAGGAAGCTTCGAAAATAAATTGCCCGATATTGTTATAACCATCGACTTGCTCAAGCAGTAATTTCGGAAATAGATTAATTTGGCGTGTTTGTTTGATATCACTTTGAATTATTGCTTGTTCGTTTAAAGGCCAACTGCAACGAAATTTTCGGCTCCTTAAGTGCACTCTTTTCGGGTAGTATTACCTTCAAAGTTGCTACGTGCAAAATTTAGAGGCCCGAATATGTGTCGCTGCATAGTGAACGACGATAAAAAACGCTCTTTTAAAGCCGAAACTGTAAAAAAAGGTCGGCCATTACGGACGGCAGGAAGTGAAGTTACACACAGGAATCGACTGGTCGCCGGAGGCGGATTCCCCAACGGCTGCCTTTGAGAAGACGGCGTGCATTCGATGTGTTTCGACTTGTCTGTTTCAAACATTTGAACCATGCGCGAAAATGGGTTTGAAAGTTTGTGCAAACTCTATTGCTTCGCTGTGAGCTGCTGAGTCGCGCTATACTGGTCCGATAAATCGAAAACACAGCCATCGCGAGACGTCGTGGCGAGCTGGGAGCTAGGATATAAGTACACAAAAGGCAGTGTTGAGGGCTAGATTGGCGCCGGCCCAGCTAATATGCCCTGTGCCGATCGAATCATCGTGTGTTTGTGAGAGAAAAGAAAAACAAGCTACCGCGGGAGGAAGACATCGAAACATTCCGTCTAGTGTGCAAGAAGGTGGTATCAGCACACGTTATCAAAGTTTAAATCCAGAATTTAATGATTTGGGTTTACACCGGCCGTTTTCTCGTGTTAGCAGGGTGCCCGCGCCAAGTATGAGAATAATGATGTCATGCAGTGACGAAAGCACTGCAGTGTCTTCGCTCGTCGTGAACCAGTGACCTTGCCCGAGACACAATGCTCCGGAATGCGCCCCCCTTTTTATGTGTTTTTTAACTGGTGAGAGAAATCTTGGAAACAGACGCCAGTATTAATTTGTTTTTTGACAAAGTTGTTTGAACGGAATCGGTTCCGTGCAGTGCGCCGTGTACTGTACTTGTTCGCACTCCTACCGACGCAACAACAGTGACAACAGCGTATCGCCAATCTCCTCGCGTCAGCGTATTCGCGCTCTCAAAGAGTCCACCGGCCAGTCGTGCAGTGGGCTGCACAGCTATCTGCCGTACTCGTTCACGACCCGACCGGCCACGACAACAGCGTATACCCATTCTACGCATTGCGCACTCGTAGAGAGGCTCGGCCGTGATCTTGCAAGGCACCGCACAGCACAGTAACCATTCGCGCACCGACGAACCGAGCGGCCGCGACAACAGTGTATCGTCTCTCGTCGGCCGTTCTACGTATTACGCACTCGTAGCGACGGCCGGCAGCGAGCTTCAGTGCCCCGCAGAGCTGCCATAGTCGTTCGCGCGCCGACGCACCGACCAGCCACGCCAGCAGCATATACAGCAATCCCTCGTTATAACGAAATCACTTCACTCGAAATATCGCTTTATTCGAAATCTCTTGCGGTCCCAACACAAACACGTGCATTTTAGGCCGCTTTACTAGAAGCGCACAAACAGCTTGACTCGCTTAGAGCGAAAAAGCGAGCGTGAGCGTTGCCAAGCGCCGGCGACCCAGTGGTGAGTCAGGCTGTCCGAGCCGGCATGCTCGATTCGCGCCATGCGACTTAAGACAAACAGTCGAATTACGTGGTAGTGTCACTGAATTTTATTCCTAGACGCTGGTCAATGGCGTTGACCGGACGGTGCGTGAACACTGACACTCGAACTGCAGAATTAGAAGTGTCGTCGACAAAGGCGAACCGGAAACTTGTTTTGAAAACTTTCCGCTACATAACTAAGGGAAAAATTGCCCTGTGCTCAAGCAAATTCTCTTGTGCAAAACCTGTCAGTTTTGAGTATTGCGTTGCGTACCCACCACTGTCTTATGTATAGACGGTTCAACGCAAAGTTGTACATGGTTGGAAAAGCGCTTTTTGTAACACAAGGGGCAAACGTAGAGCGAAAGAAAACCAGCGAACTACCGATACCAACTAGCCCAACAACATGCCTTATTGAATCAACGCAAAGGAACGGCAAGCGGTTTCATAACTCGCCTTGTACTAGCCACGTGAAGATCGACCACCTCACGGCGATCTCTTTGGAATTTTTCCCGGCAAACGCAACCGCAATGCTGCAACCGATGGATCATGACATCATTAAAACTACCCAGGAGCTACACGTACCGCAAGGCTCTTTTGAGGCGCATACTCACAGCATGTGACGCAGACAAGAAATACAACGTTGATTTGCTTGGTGCGATACATTTGATAAACATTTCATGGAAAAAACTTGCACCTTCGAAGGTAGCCAACTGCTATGCGCACACAGGCTTTTCTGGCGCCCCTGTCAGCGAGTTTGACAATGACTAGCTTAATGAGGACTGGACTTGCAGCGATTTTGCACGAGGCTGTTCATAAAATTGCTGGCCTAGAGGTATAAGGTGATATCGAGACGTTTGCGCTGGCTGAGGCTACGCCTCCCGTGGTCGCCCCGACGTCGGATGTGGAGGTAATTGACATTGTTGTTGGTGGCCCAGACGAGAACGAAGAGCCGGTGGACGAGGAGCCCACTATGGTGCAGCCGCGGGAGTGCTTACGCCTACTACGAAATCAAGTTTAATGCATGGGCTTTGACCGCAGCCTCATGCTATTCATTGTCAAATGGGAGCAGTGTTTACTTGTACCCGGTAAGAACTCTAAACAGCCGAAGGTCACAGCCGTCATAGCATGTGTATAAAGTTTTACTTCGCTGTATACATTGTGTTCTGATTCCTCGCAGTTGTGGCGTAATTAAAGCTCAATTATTTAAATTTTATCGTGTGGTTTCTTATATCGAACTACCGCTTATAACGAAAATTTTCGCAGTACCGCTGACTTCGTTATTATGAAGGATTACTGTATATCCTCAAATAGGCCGTAAACGTGTTTCGCGTGCTCGTCGAGTCGACAGAGAGCCTACTGCCGCCGTCGCGACCTCGAAATCGGTTGTTATACTACTGCCGTTCTAGCTCGCCGACGGTGTATTGCCTCGCGTAGAGCGGGCCCGGCACTTTTAGAATTCTCTCTTTATGTCTCGGATACCCAGAACTTCTTCAGCCTCTCGCATTGCGAAAACGAGTGAAAGCAATTATCCATGCAAGAGGCGCGCATTACACTGCACACTCGCGTGAGGCCACACGTATAAGGGCTACTGAGTAGAGGCGACGGCCGCGCGGCAGTCCTGACTGGCACGTCACAGCCGCACGTTCGCCGCAGTGGTGACAAGTTGCGACGACTCCCGGCTAGGTGCTGCGTCGGCTGAAGTGGGCTGCTTTTGAACAGTTTTATTCAAATAACTGTGTGTTTGTGGAGTTTAACACTGGGACACAAGAGACTTTGGTGGTGCATACCACACGTTGAAACAGAATTCGGGGCAAGTAAATTTTTGTTGCAAATGGCCTTTACGTCTCACATCTAAGCTTTGCGAGAGGTCACGAAGTAGTTTAAAGATGATTCTACGGGATATTAAAAAAGGACAATGACATCAGAATATTTTAAATGGCCGACATATTCCCAATTGTTTCGAAATTTTGATCACTTCAATTTGTTTTCGCAAACTCCAATCAACCACGCTGGTAACAATTTCAGAGCTATTGTGTCTTCCTGTCCTATCCCTGTTCGGGTAGGGTAATGTGTGTTCTTATGAAGAGCTAAGGTTTCCATATCACCGTACAATGCTACATTGGGCTTCCCTTATTCCTTGAATTTTCAATGCTCTCACCAACAAGGCAGCAGGCCCTGAGTGAAATGCCTTTTCCGAATCTCTAAACGGCCTATACATATTAATAGCACAGCAAATTTTTCAAGTGCTCAGTTTAATACATAAATGTTTTTATTGTTCAGAATACCTTTCTAAGCCTGCTTGGTATTCCACTGAGCAAGCTTGAAATTTGGGCTTGTTGCTTCAACCCACAGCGCGGAAAAAGACACTCAAAAGGACAATAAGGGACGTACACAGCACTGCAGATTTCCGGTATAATGCCAATGATCTCCCAGTATTATAATCTTGATCCGGTTCCTTCGACTATCGGATACCTTTCTTGTGGCTCAGCCAAATAGCAATACTTTTATTCACGATTTCTACAAAACAGAGTAGGCTGATGGGCTTGTGATTTTTGAGCCCGTTCAAAACATTTCTCCTAATTATGAAAATTTATTTTGTGTTTTGCATGTCTTCAGCAACTATGCAAAATTCTACATGACAGCAATTATGCGTTTGATAGTAGTGTTTATTGAGTACATTTTAAAACAATTTGGTGGAAATTGATGATGGTAGATTAAGTACTGATTAGTGTGAAAAAATAGGGGTAGGAAAAAAGAACAATTAACATATATAAAGCTAGATAAGCGTTAATTAGAAACGGTACAATATCATGAGGGGGGGTTCTAAAAGTGGATATTTATAGAAATGTATTCATCGCAAGTACGCCAGGCTGTCACCTTGTAAGCAGACAAGCATACAAACCATCCAGAGACATTGTTGCTGCTGTGACCAACGCTATTACAATTACACTGGAAAAAAAATGCTATTGTATGCGTGTTCTGCATAACAATTTAGATGAATGAGGGAAGAAATGCCCCCTAATGCGTAAAGGCTCATAAAACATGAGCAGTATGAAAAGGCCTGATGGGCGGTTAGTGTCACCGCTTCTGGAGGTTTTTTTGTGCCCTTGATTTGAACTTTTGAAAATGTCTTTTTGTGCAAATGTTGGGGATGAATAAATGTTGAGAATTGTATATGTGTAGACTTCCGCAATGCCTGGAATGATGAGAAGGCATGTGATACTAGTTGAGCACTAAAACCGTTACGAACATCAATGTTTTATAAATGCAAGGAATGGTAGCTGAACTTTAAATATGAAGACGAAGCAATTATTTATTTCCCATGGTAGAATAAATTCAATAGGTCTTTGTTAAGTAAACTTTTCTAATGCTTAAACATTGTATGTTCCTGCTTGTATGCATTGCGACGACGTTTGTGGCAGCGGACGGGAGCAATTCAAAAGAGAATGGTTTATTATAATTGTAGCGCTTCGTTCGGTTTTTGAAATATCGTGTGAAGTCGGAGTTTAGGTCGCACCAGGTTCTGGTGTGTTTGAAGGGGGCATAGAGAAAAATTATAGGTTTGCTTTATTCGATAGATTTGGTGTTTTATAGTAGCCCAGTGCTTCTCCAGCAGCAATGGACGGTTTATTAAGTGAGAAATTATTCAAATAAAGTGAAATTTTGTTTATTAGGACAAATATTGTGTTTAATGATGTCTGCCATGATGTGACAGGTATGGGTATTCAACCGAAATACTGTATTGTTCCGTCTGCAGCGGACTGCGGAACCTTGTTTGCCGTCTGTCCTCCTTGATAGCGCCGCCATACTGTTCCGCACCCCTGTCCGCATTTTCTTTGTTTCCGACCGTATTTCTATCGGGCTTGTTTGCGTTACGGAGGTAGTAATTGTTCAGAGAAACATGCAGGATCTTCGACAAACAGGCTCACGTAAGAAAATGTCGCTTACGCCAGTCGGCCAGTGTTGCGTGAGACAACGTCAACGCGTGGCACTGCTGAGCAGCTATAAGAAACAAAGTCCGCGCAGTATCAACACCAGTACGCACTGGTAGCTCTATATTTACGTCTACTTTTGTAACTTCAATTTTTTACACCGCCATCCTGACAACTATACAATGAATATGCATTACGCTTAAAAAGAAATGTCTCATTCCGCAAGCTTAAAAGCTATCATTACTTTGCGTTTGCTTTTGTCGGCCTTACCCTGATCACACGGGTATGCATATTGCGTCATATGGTTCTATGTGGGAAAGCAGCTAACCTTTTTTCTTATTTATGTAGCTTATTAAAACAAAGTTTACGTTAAAAGTGGTGCAAGTAGGAATTTAACAAAGCAGTCTCTGTAATAAAACAAACTTGTGTTTTGTCTGCACGGCCCCTTGTACATAAAATGTCTGTGAACGTCAGCCGGAATGACTAGCGCAAAAAAACGGTTTGAATTGTGTTTGTTGTTCAACGGCAAATTTTCGACGCCGAAGAACATAGATGAAATAAATTCGTCATCTTGCTCCAGACAAGATTGATTAGAGGCCGCACCGGAAAAGCGGTCAATAATTTATTGAATATTCATTTCAGCTTGTACGCACTGGCATTCGTTTCGCACCGCTTTAAATATAGAAGTAATTTAGCTGCATCTGAATTGGCACAATTGTATCTTGGTTTGATAGGCGAGAATAAAAGCACTACTATTATACAAATATAATATTGTCGTATTCCCCAGTAGCGGAAGAATATGGCAAAAGGTTGAATAACTGTGCCTGTCTATCTGTCAACCTGATGCTATGCAAAAAAGAGACTTTATTCTCTATTGCAGGTGACAACGTCAAAGACACTTCAGGGACTGCAGGTAACACAATTAAACGGTCTCTCCTCTTCATCATCTATCACAGCCGTGTATTAGGTAATTAGGTGAAATTTATGTGAAGCCAGCGTTTTTATATTATGGCAGCATACTGTAGATCACCTGCCGGAGAGATAACCTTGTAATCCTTTGAGGAACAAGTCAAGTTGCTTCAAACGATAGTTTGTGATACACGCTTTAAATTATTGTACCACCGTTTTTAGGAAGACAAATCGTTTGGTAATAGGAATATCTAGCGTTTTCCCAGACTGCAAAGAACATGAAATCTGTTGGTTGACCGGACAACACGACTGATCTTCGGCGTGCTCTACCGTATTGTCACGAAGCCAAAGACGAAGCAGTTGTCTTCAAGGAAAAAAGTTAATTGGAGATAACTTGTACGCCCCTAACAACTGAAAGAATACACAGGCGGCGAAGCAGCTGTTGAGAAAGTGACGTGTCCAGGTGAGCGCCAGCGAGTAGAATACCGAGGCTTCTGCTCTGCGGGAATTTATCTTTGGGCGCGAGCCTTTCTAGAACCGTCCAATTACATCCAGAACACTGTTGATCAAAGAAGATTATTGTAGGCTTTTGACGTTTCTTCGAAACGCTCTTCCTATCAAAGCAGATTACACATGCGGAATAAAAATAAAGAAGGAACAAGTGCTTCACATGGCACACAGATAACACAGACCAGCGCACCTGAGTGGTAGAAACAAAACGTAAACAAACAAACCCAGTGCAAGGTTCACGGAAATATGGATACATAATACCAACACTGATGGGTAAATGATTAAATGTTTGTCCCCTACCCGACGCTGCTGCATGTCTTTCATGGCTGAGGTTTTTCAGTTCGTCAGCGTTTGCTGGCTCACTCTACAAAAAATTTTACCCTCAGCGAGAGTTCCTATAAAAGTAAACATTTTAATTCAAGCAGTCTATCAACATTTAGCGACCGAAGATAAGGCTTCCCCCAGACTGCTTATAGTATTTTCTCTCATGCATGACCCCTGAAGTTTTTATGTTGGTCTTTGAAATGGTCATGAGCGTACAGGGAACTCCTACTTTGCCGGTGTTTGAGGCATACAAAAGCTAGTCTAATTTGTAAAAGGAACAAATTCCCGTCTTCATTTCAGGTTCTTCAAACGAGTACACTCGCCTGAGATTATTTTTCGTTTAAACCGACAAACCCATTTGTCAATATCGATTCTGTTGAGTGAATACAGAACAAAGAGAATCCTACGTATCAACTGTTATAACCTGGAACACATGTCAAACTTTTGTCCTTTATCCACTGAGTGCACAGACCGTGGTAGACCGAACGCTGAATGTGAATAATGTGACTAAACGATGTTTTTTCTCGCCTGCAAAAGAACAACACACCTTGCTGTCAGAAACGTGTGTCCTAGCAGGCTGCCGAAAAAGGATGAAAAGGATTCGCAGAAGGAGGGCACCGAAATTCAGATAAGACATCCGGTTGAACAGCCTAACGACGGTTTATTTATAGCTGCTACAATCTGAATTTTCTGTGTCTGGATGACTTGCTCAGGCGTTGGGCTGTGCCAAATTATGTCCCTCTAAGTACCCGAGAGATAAAATTGCAGGATGAATAGCAGGAGATTCATTTCTGGCTCCACTCGGTTGAAATAATGCTTTCGTAAACGAGAGGTCAAATTGTGCAGAATACAGAAGCTTAGGCACGTGACTAGAGGACTCCATATGACTGCTCCAGTTGAGGCGCGACCGTAACTGCAGACTTTTTCATATAGTAGAGGGGCAGCATAGTAGTGAAGGAGAGTGATACGAATTCATGTTCACTCGAATGGACGGAAACAGAAACCGAATGATGAGGAAACCCAGGCAGCCCGGTGTCGCAAAGAACCCCGCCTCAAGGTGGCCCGCTTTTGAACTGATACCCATGAACCGAGGTTTGTCGTCCCTCGGTTAACTGCGTTCGATGAAGTCGTGACCAGCAAGTGATACATACCTCAAGGCAACGATAGAGAAAGAAGTTGCTTACGGGCTGGGATCGACCGGATGAGAGGATCACAACAGGAATGCTCATCTGACCATCATTTAGGTTTGTGTTGGTTTTTCCGCGTATCCCCTGCATGTCTGCGCAAGGACTTTTTTAGCGGGAAGGACGATGTTAAAGAAAGACGAAGAGGACGAGCACGGCACACTATCACCATCTTTACCTCGAGGAGAAAGAAGTGGCATTAACGGCTTTTGAGCAGTGGCATGGTTCCCGGATACAGTTCCTGAGCTTGGTGTATAGTGAGACGCCGAGTTTCTGGGTAGCTGAGAGACCGCTGATCTGGATGTGTGTTCCTAAAGAGATTGGTCAGCCGAAAGCGGCAGCACAGGGTGTGCGTGAAAGTAGTCTCACTACTGTAGACTGATCGGGTGAGAACGGTACCTGTGGAGAGTTTTGCAGAGTCTAAGGTCACGGACGTCGCCAGAATTCAGACTTTAAATAGTGTGGGAGGTTATTCGTAAGGGCGTATTGCATCTGCGGCGATGTATCAATTCGGAGTATGATCAGGTGAGTGGTTGAGCTCAGATGCAGTGGCTTTAAGGCAGTGTATCAAACCCCTTCCCTGGATAATTGCGTCCGCTAGCAAAAACCAAAGAAGGGTGCGAGACAACAGTTATTTATATTTTAGCAGGGTGGCCGGCCCGTGAGTTTTCACGTGTGCCGAGATTGTTGAGGTGAATAAATTCACAACGGAGATGCTCAACCACGTTTTGAACTATATAGGTTTACTGCACAAACAAAAAGACTACCGGGCCACGCCCGACACAAGAAGAGAAAGAAAAAAATTCCCTCGCACTACCTTGAGGGGGAGAGTGTGTAAGTGCGAATGCACGGTTGTTGATTGCGCGATTACGGTGGATATCGTGATCTTGGAGTGGAGAGGAGGCGCCCAACACCCAGAGTCACTGAGCGGAGAGAGCAGGAGGAGAGTAGCTCCCGCTGTTACGGCGAGGGCTACACGAGCGCCCTCACGCGTCGGAATGCGGAGCGCCCGCTACGCGAGCGAGAGCTCTCCCGCCCGAAGTGGAGAGGAAGCGCCCAACACCCGCAGTCACTGAGCGGACAGAGGAGGAGGAGAGTAGCGCGCACCCATCTCCCCCCGTTGCTAGGGAAGACGAGGAGGAAGACGAGGAGCGCGCGCACCCGCAGCTGTTGCTATGCGGACGACGGCGCGGACGATTCAGGCTCGCTTAAGAAGTGCATTCGCACTTAAAACCTTCACACTGCCATCGGCCTCCTGCGTGCAGGCACTAATCGGCCATCCACTAAGGGCACGCGCGCGCTGAGAGGCTAGTGCTCAGCGCTAACTACGTAGTAACACAACAAAAGAAACCCAAATACACAGGGTGGCCACTATGACGGCACTCGATCCACCGTGGCCTACGCCTTAACCTTCGACCTCGAACTTATAATTCAGACAGCCGCACGGGACACGCGAAACACTCTAGAGGCAAACACTTGTTACACCTCAGTAACGCAACTACAAAAAAAATACTACAACACGCGAAACACTCTATGGGACAAACATCGTGAACCCCCGACAACAGCACTCACTGTACGAAACATCTAACAGATCTGCAAGCTGTACACGACACTCGAAATGTCCTCAAAATCATTACGCTCACCAACAACACTTCTACAAACAAGACACCAAAAAAGACCAACTCTCAGCTCGTTAGCTACAAGTGACGCTAGAAAAAAAACCCGGAAGGATGCGGATATCTTAATCCGAGGCAACAAACAAAATACGGAGGGAGGGGCGTTGTGAAAGAAAGTCTCTACGAGGCAAGAAGAACACGCCGGTTCACCGACAGAAAGTCACGACGAGGTGGAGCCGACCTTGCCGGGCAGCCGCTTACGTGTTTCGGGGCTCCGGGGCGCAGAAGGTGGTCGGCCATGGGACTCGTGGCGGCGGGCGAACTCGAGCGTTGAGCCGAGGCGGGGACCGTTCCGTCGCGAGCCTACCGATGTACTTACGCTAAAGCGCGTCACCCCCGGACCCTTCCCCGCGTAGCACGTTCACGAATCTCCAGCCGACTGCCTCAAGCGACCACTTGTGTCCGCTTAAATAACCTCCGCCGGCCATCCCGTAGACCCACTCCGAAGTCTTCCCCATTGTTCCTCTGTTCCCCCTCTCGGGGCCCTCCGCAACTTGCCACGATCGTACGCGCGCGTCGGAGCTAGCTATCATGACGTCACCCTCCGCACCTGCGAGCTGGAATGCGGCAGCTCGCATTGTCCTCGGAGCTGGCAGGGCGAAACAAAGAACGTGAGCACAAAGCCGAAGAAGGGACCCCGGATTCATCAGCCAGGCGCAAAATGGCCCAACCCCGTCCAGGAGGCCGTCATGTCGATCGCCCGGATAGGGAAAATGGAGGGCCTGGCCTGCAGTTTGTGACAGGCAGTGAGAGAATTAGGTAACGATATAAAGGGTACCATCTGGTATTGATATGGTGTTGAGGGCATATATACATTGATGCGGGGGCGTACCACTTTTGCAACATTTCAGGGTCGTGGAGTGGAGAGTGTGTTTGTTTATAAAGACTGTGAGAAATCGGCGTATTTAGGGAAGTGATGCGAGGAATTGGAGAAGAGTGGGGCTCAGGAGACAGGTATTTTTGTCCTTAATATGCAACCATTGGCTGCGCTGGGGAGGAAGAGAGCTGCAATTGGGGTTGGCAAAGGGAAGCAGTGCAGATACGTGAAGGGCCCACCTGTGCAGCCGTACGCGGTACCTAATTTCCTATTGAACGCTCGCAACTGTCGGGCAATCATTCAATGCGAACGACCGAAAGATAATTTAACTGCGTTTCGCCCAGGTGACGCGCTCGATGCTGGACTGCGCGAATTATGGTCGGCTTGTCGCGGGTGAAGTGCCCTGGAAACGGGAGATGTGGGTCAGCATCTCCACCACATCTAGCTGTATCTCTTGTCGTTTTCATATTCCGGACACACATGACGATTTTTAGTGCCTGGCGCCTCAGGGTCCACGATGTCATCCGTGCCGGGTCGTTGAGCCTCCACAATATAAAATACGCATACTTGGGGGGATTATCCAAGAAGAATTTTTTTATTCGTTGTACCGAACAAGTAAAAAGAAAATAGGTGATCACATAATACGGTTATTCAGCAATGAGAAAAAGAAAAGAGGGGAAGTAAAACAAGGTAGCAGTCAAATTGATCCGAACAGTTTTAGCACGGCAGGTAAGCCACCTCTGCAAGGTTTCAGTGGACGGCAAGGCAGACATTTCTGAGCTAGCTGACAGCTACTGTGTGCCCTCAAAAACAAAAGCACCGAAAGAAAAAATTAGAGCCCTGGGCGTCGCAGGCTTTCCATCAGAAGCCATCTGTGGTTGCTGTTGTTCATCGTTTAATTTCGTATACCCATGTTGGGGACTGACCAGAAATCGGAACACCTGAGATGCTATTGCATGCGACCTATATAAAACGTATAAAGAACAAATAAACAAAAAAGCGACACACCCAAAAAGAAAAAAACAAAGCGCACCAAAAAATACACAGAGAAAAAAAGCAAAACACAAGTAGGCAGAAGACAAACACAAGTTTGTCAGAACAATACACAATAAAAACAATGGCAAATTAGCGCCCCGCACTTCCTACATATTTCCCGTTGAGTAAACTGCAACGAGTATTATACGAATTCCGGGCCACGAGACAATGTGTAGGAGCGAATTTCAGTTGAGTAAAGTCATTGTGTGATCCTGGATTTAGTATGTAAGCCCATCATGAATCTTGATCAGAAAAGAATTATTCTACCTAACAGGGCATTTATAGACTTCATTAAAACAAGCTGGTGACAAGTTCGTGCAGTATGAGAAAAAAAATCGTGCGTGAATCCGGCAACGACCCATGGAAGAATGATAGGAAAAGCACTCAATGAGCGCTTGTCCCATCGTCCTTCCGGCTGTCCTTATCTGAGTCACGCTGTAGTTTTTCATCCTTTGTAGACCTGTGTTTTACTTGGTTTCTACAAATGGCGGAATATCTTTTCCTGGTGACAAGCACCCCGTCTCCTATTAAACTTCGCAGGCCATATTCAGTTGGGTAATAGGCGAAGTTAAAAAAGGGACGGGGTGCTTGTCACAAAAAAACATACCACCATATGTGGAAATCAGCTAAAATACAAAAGGCCAGCAAAAGCTCAAAAATTAGGCACGATTCTGCCAAAGATGCGCGGAAGAGTGACGGGACGAGCTCTCAATGATTGCCTGTCCCATCGTTCTTCCGTGTGCTGTTGTCTCAGTGGCACCCGAAGTTTTCATCATAATGCACAAACTTGCCCAACAGCTTGTTTTAATGAAGTCTATAAATGCACCAGTCGGTACAATCATTCTTGTAATACAAGCGGCATGACGGGCTTACACAAGCTTGGGTAACACAGACTTTACCCAACTGAAATTCGATCTACATATAATTACGTAGCAAAAGACGACGCAGCTGTCTTGAAGAAAAAAATTACACCATCTTCCCGTCGGGAACCATGAGGAGGATGCGAAGCATCATAGGGGTTCTGTGTATGTTCCATTGTGTTGCCGTTATGTTGTTTCATTTATCGGAGCACGAATGGGAACGTAGTGTGAACCCCCATGTAGCGCCAGAGAAATGTAGAGAAATGTAGAAACAGCGAAGAGACCGACACCGGCGTTACCTCATCAAACACCTCCTGATTCTCGTCTTTTTTTATTGTGTGCTCACGCTCCTACCCCGCTGTCTGCCCTCTCCGTCCTCTGCTCTGTTTGAACTGCACGGCGCGTGGCGCTTCACGCCACAGCTTTCCCACGGGAAACTCAACATCCTCCTCTAAAGATTTCAGTTTGTCGTTTCCGTTGACGTTCAGCTTCGAGTGCTTTCTTTGTATCAGTAGCTTCTTGACGTAGTTTGAATGAGTCAAGGACATCAGGCGCGTTCGTAGCACTTGCTCCTGTTCCTATTTTGTAGCGCAGTGGGAAGAGCGCCACGTACCTCCTGTTGCTGCCAGAGAGTCGTGGGATCGAAACCGGGCGCCGCTAGCTATTTCTTTTTTTATAGTGTAGGGGGAGAGGAGCGGATGCCGGACGACGGAAGGTCAACTAAGAGATGCTTTAGATCTAAAAGGCAAGTTTATTGGAGCGACCTTGTGCTCCGATAACAACTCAAAGGATACACAGGCGGCAAAGCAGCGGTCAACAAAGTGACGTGCCTAGACTTGTGTCGGCGACTAGAATGCCACGGCATCTGCTAAGTGGGAATTTATCACTCGGCGCGAAGGTTTCTGGAATAGTCGAATTGTATCCAGAACACTGTACATCAACAAAGATTATTCTAGGCTGTTCACATTCGTTCGGAACGCTCTGCCTATCAGAAGAGATAACACATGCGGCACAGAAAGAAAGAACGGAACACGTTCCTCCCTTGGCACAGAGACAACAGCGATAACACAGGCCGCCGCAGCCGGGTGGCAAAAGCAAACCACAAATAAATAAACCCAATGCATAATTCGTAGCATTACCCCCCTCTAACAGTGCATTGACCCGATGCTAACACAAGTGACAGTCCGAACAAATAAAAAACAGAAGTCCGTCATCGTGCGTAGAAAGGTTTTCAGTGAACCACGTGGGCGACTTCCGGCAGCGTGCGGGGGCGTGATGTTCCAGAATCACCATCGGGGATCACCTAGTAGGTAAGGCAGCCAAGACGTTGTAGAATCCGGTAGGGTCCAAAATACCGTCGTAGAAGTTTATCACTGAGTCCGCGTCGTCGGGTGGAAGCCCAAACCCACACACAATCCCCTGGGCGGTACGCGGCGTCTCGGCGTCGGAGGTTGTAGCGTCTCGCATCCACCAGCTGCTGGTCCTTTGTGCGAACTCGAGCGAGCTGGCGGGCCTATTCCGCGCGCTGACGGTATCCTTGGACGTCGGCGTTCAGGTCGTCTTCTTTCACGTTGGGAAGCATGGCGTCAAGAATCGTAATCATCTGTCTTTCGTCGACAAGCTCGAACTGCGTAATCTGTGTGGTTTCCTGAATAGCCGTTTTGTACGCAAACGTGACATACGGTAGGACTTCGTCTCAAGTCTTATGTTCAACGACAACGTACATAGATAGCATATCCGCGATTGTCTTTTTCAGGCGTTCCGTTAGTCCGTTCGTTTGGAGGTGGTACGCCGTAGTTCTTCGGTGATCCATGTAGCTGTAGCGTAAGATTCCTGGCATAATCTCCACAGTGAAGGCCGTTCCGCGGCCCGTGATTAGGACTTCAGGGGCTTAATGTTGCAGCACAATTTGGTTTATGAATTACTTGGCGACTTCTTGTGCAGTGGCCCCCGGAAGAGCGGCGGTCTCTGCGTAGCGCGTACATTAGTCTGTCGCAATGACAATCCACTTGTTCTGTAATCGTGACGTAGGGAACGGGCCTAGAAGGTCCATTCCAATCTGTTGAAACGGCCTCGACGGGACAGCGATCGGTTGCAGTTGTCCGGCGGGTCTTGTCGGCGGTGGTTTTGTCGCCCGCAGTCATGGCAACTTCGAACGTAGTGGGTGACACCGGATGTAAGGCGGGGCCAGAAGTACTTGGCCTTGATTTTTGTAATAGGGCGAGCTGTTCCGAGGTGTCGGGAAGACGGGTCGTCATGGCTTCCTTCCAAAATTACGTCACGAAGGTCTGCGGGGATGACAAGTAGATAAGTCGTTTTCGTTCCGGAGCAAAATTTTGCTTCACGAGGACGGTATTTTTGAGGGTGAATGCTGCTAAGGTCCGCTTGAACGTCCTATTCACAGTGATGTTGCGTCCTTCGAGGTAGTCGATCATGACGCGCAGGTCGTGGTCGGCACGCTGCTGGGTGGGTAGGTCACTCTCTGTCACGACTCCGAAGAACGCTCTGTCTTCATGGGAGTCCTGTGGTGGTGGGTCGACGGGGGAGCGGGACAGGCAGTCGTCGTCGGAGTGTTTTCTGCCGGATTTGCAGAATATTGTAACATCGAACGTTTGCAGGCGCAAGCTCCATCGCCCAAGACGGCAAGAGGGGTCCTTCAAGTTGGCGAGCTAACACAGCGGATGGTGGTCTGTCACAACCTTGAACGGTCTACCATACACGTATGGACGAAATTTTGAAATGGCCCATATGATAGCCAGCCACACTTTTTCGGGGGCAGAGTAGTTTTTCTCCTCCTTCGGCAGACCACAGCTTCCATAGGCGATTACCTTTTCGCAACCGCTTTGCTTTTGGACGAGGACGGCACCCAAACCTATATCGCTTGCATCCGTGTACATTTCCGTTTCGTCTTTTTCGTCAAAATGAGCGAGCACGGGCGGGTGTTGAATGCGTTGTTGCAGCTCGCAGAATGCTTTTTCTTGGGCGTCTTCCAAGGCGAAGGGGTGCTATGTTTCCTCAAGCGCGTGAGTGGCTCTGCATTGCGTGCGAAGCTTGCCACAATGTGCCGGTAGTATGCGCATCGTCCTAGAAATCTTCGCACGCCGTTCTTGTCTTTCGGTATTGGGAAGTTCGCTATGGCTGATGTTTTCGCCTGGTCAGGCTGGACTCCAGCGGCGTTGACGACGTGTCCCAAAAACATGGGTTCCTCGTAAGCGAAGAGGAATTTTCGGGCTTTAGCGTTAACCCGATGAGCGAATACCCTCGAGTACAGACTCCAACCTTGCAAGGTGTTCATCGAAAGTCCGGGCAAATACCACAACATCGTCAAGGTACACGAGGCAGGTGTGCTTCTTGAGGCCAGCTATCACAGTGTCCATGACTCTGAAACGTCGGGTGCCGTGCAGAGCACAAACGGGATCAACCTGAACTCGTATAGACCGTCTGGGGTTATAAATGCGGTCTTTTCTCGGTCCCTCTCGTCCACGTCAATTTGACAGTAGCCGGTCTTCAGATCCATCGATGAGAAGCACTTTGCGTGGCAGAGGTGGTCGAGGGCGTCGTCGATTCGTGGCAGGGGGTACAGGTCTTTTTTGGTGATTTTGTTCAGTCTCTGGTAGTCAACGCACAACCTTAAAGTGCCCCCTTTTTTCTCTACGAGTACGACCGGCACTGCCCACGGACTTTTCAATGGCGGTATTATGTCGTCGGAGAGCATGTCGTAAATTTGAGTCCGGATAGCTTCGCGCTCGTGTGAAGAGACGCGGTATGGTGACCACCGGGGAGGTCGGGCTCCATCTTCGGTTATTATCCGGTGCTTCGTCAGAGGTGTCTGACGTAACTTTGAGTTCGGCGAAAAACACTCGCTGTAGTGATGAAGGAAAGGAAATAAGTAGTTTGTTTCTTCTTGCGGTAGTGCCAGATTCACGTCGAAAAGATGTTGAAGCTTGAAGGTTTCTTGGGGTGCGCGTTCAAAGTCGGCGACTGCTATCAGGTCACTTGTTTCTTGCGTTTCTTCGAGGGACGCAATTGAAGCTTCCGTGTTTAAAAGCCGGTATTCTTCGTTGAAATTGGTGACCAAAACTTGAGATTGGCGTTGCTTAAAGCACGGAATTCCTCTTGCGACGGAGACATCCCGCCCGGGGAGCTACCTTTGGTCACTCTCTACAATAGCGTCGCCGGCAGGAACAACACCTTCACAGTAGACGGTGATCATCAAGCTTGCGCGGTTTGGCAGGGTGACATGATTGATCATCGGCGATTCTAACAGCAGCACGGTATTCGGGGTTGGGTTCCGGCGTCATGGAATGATGGGAGGAAGAAGTTACGGACTTGGCCTTTAGATCAATTATTCCACCGTTGTCTGTCAAAAAGTCTATTCCGAGAGTTACGTCGTGCGAGAAGTTTGGCAAAATAACGAACGCGGCAGTAATGGGCGGCACATCCCGCGTCGTGCCATCTATGGTGACGCGGGATGTGCACGTTCCACTTGGCGTAACGAGGTGGCCTCCTGCTGTGCGTATGTGCGGACCGTCGCATCTGGTCATAACTTTCTTCAGCTTAAACACAAATGGTCCGCTCATTATTGAGTAGTCGGTTCCTGTGTCTGCGAGAACGACTACTTGAAAGCCGTCAAAGGACACCTTGACATTGGATGCCGCCTTCCTCGAGTTCCGGGCATTCCGGGTGCGTCGGGGCGTCACATTTCGGCTTGTGCGTGTTGACGGTCGGGCACTGTGCGTCGTCGTCACCTTTTCAGTGGCAGTCTCAGCCATGTCGGGTACGCTTCGCGCCGTGTAGCTGTCGTCCTGTTCGGGAGTCTCGTCAGGGTTACGTAGGGTCGTCATGATGATGGCATGTCGTGAATTATTTTATTCGGCGCGTACACGCGTCGTTGGAGGGTTTCCGGTTTTTCGCCGTAGAGCAACTTTACCTCCAGAATTTGCTGCTTGTATTTTTCCCCGCGTAGGGTGCGGGACCTTCCACGGGCGAAGTCAGCATTGCTACGGCGATTCGGCGATTGCTACGGGTAGGGCCATGGCGAGCGGTTGAAACAGGCTGAGCCATGGCTTGTTTGAGAGGTATACTCGTCGACTTCTGGTGGTCGTTGGCGAGGGAGAGGGCGAGGTGCGTCGACGAAGAATCCTCTCAACTCTAGCCTCTGATAAGGGCAGTGGCGATAGATGGGGTTGGCATCTCCACAGTGGGAACACAGCGGGTGATTACCGGGCGATCGCCACACCTCGGTCTTCCTTGGCGCCTGGTTTCGGGTTACAGGGTGTCGGGCGGCGAACTTGGGCGGCGGTACGGCGGTGCCTCTTGACGACGTATTAAAACAGGGTGGGGTCGACGAACAGCCGCGGAGTAGGTCATAGCCTCTGGCTCGCGGGGTGCTTCGGACGGCATAGAAGTTCCCAAAGCCTGGCGTACTTCTTCCCGGATCACGTCAGTCACGGAAGCGACTTGAGGTTGCGGCGTCGTCGTCTGGAAAAGTTTCCGCAGCTCCCCCCTCACCACTGCACGGATGGTCTCCCGTAGTGAGTCGGAGTTAATAGCGCCAGCACCAATCATATCCGAATCCAGCGCATTGATTGTGCGGTCGTACTGCCTCGTTCGTATTTCAAGCGTCTTCTCCAATGGGGCCGCCTCAGACGCAAATTCGGAAACAGTCCTCGCGGGGTTGCGGACAAGGCATGCGAAGAGCTGTTGCTTAACCCGTCGCATCAGCAACCTTATTATCTTTTCTTCAGTCATTTCTGTGTCCGCACGGCGAAAAAGTCGCTTCATCTCCTTAACGAACAGGAGCACGCTTTCATTGGGATGCTGCGTGCGTGTCTGCAGCAGCTGCTCGGCCCGGTCCTTGCGTACCAGGGTCGTGAAAGTTTTCAAGAGCTCGGTCTTGAATTACTCCCAAGTTGTAAGCGTACGTTCGTGGTTCTCAAACCAAATGGGTGCGGAGTATTCAAGGTATAAATAGAGTTGCCTGAGTGTTTCGTCGTCATCCCACCGGTTAAACGTTCGGACTCTCTCAAGATGCTCCAGCCATTACTCAGGATCTTCCGTAGGTGACACATTGAATGATGGTGGTTCCCGGGGTTGCGTTGTTCATGGCACCGCTCATGACGTCTTCCGCATTCAATTTATCTGGCAGTAGTTCAAACTCAGGCGGGAGGCCATGCAGTCGGCGGCTGGCTCTAGTTGAACTGGCTTGGTGGATTCCAGAGGTTGTTGGTAGCATAAAGGATGCGTACCCCGCACCTTCACCCGATGTCACGTAGCCAAAGACGACGCAGCTGTCTTGAAGAAAAAGAGAAGTTTATTGGAGCGAACTTGTGCTCCCCTAACAACTCAAAGAATACACAGGCGGCGAAACAGCATTCAACAATGTGACGTGCGTAGACTTGTGTCGGCGATTAGAGTGCCGCGGCATCTGCTCAGCGGGAATTTATCACCCGGCGCGAAGGTTTCTGGAATAACAGAATTGTATCCAGAACACTGTAGACCAACGGATATTATTCTCGGCTTTTTACATTCGTTGGGAACGCTCTCCCTATCAGAAGAGATAACACATGCGGCACAGAAAGAAATAAGAGAACACCTGCCTCCCTCGGCACAGAGGCAAAAGCGATAACACAAGCCGGGGCAGCCGGGGGGCAAAAGCAAAACACAAATAAACAAACCCAATGCAATGTTCGCGGAAATAATTTGAGTGTGTGGGTCGAACCTTCAAAAAGCCATTGTCGACCTTCTTCAGAACGTTTCTGCAGGACGTTCTCTATACCGATAGTGCCACGGGGAATCGCTGAAGACACAAGCATTTGGGCCTTTTTTTGGCTTGGTATTTTAGCTAGGCCCAAGCTTGAGACCATGACATACGAGGCGATCAGCTTGAGCCAGCTTTGAAAGCTTACTTATATCCAGTTCAACAAAAGTAAGGGGTAAGAGCACGCAGCATAATGTTCGTAACTGCTTCCACTTTCGTCAGTCCTCCTGCCAGTTCTTCCAGCGGTAGTTTGGCACTTACCAAACTCTTTACAAATGCTAGCTTTGCTTTTTTAACAAGTCGGTACTACCGGCAGCCTCCACACAAAAGAAGAGTTTGAACACCGCCGGTTGGGGCCGGCTTCAAGACAAGCCGCCTTATGACTGTTCCCCATTTAATGCCCAGAAGTCAAACAAGTTTCACCAAATCATCATTTCAAAGCGTTTGCATTCTACGTTTGAGACCAAGATACCCACCCAAATCAGCCAGAAAGTGTCAAGCCATAACATATTAGGAGAATGCATACACTGATATTCATGAGTTGACCGCAGTATATTTTGGAGAGATGTGCGATACATGTTTTACTTTACGGTCAGTTGTGAGGAGAATGTTTCATTGTAGAACCGCCTAAATTCCAGCGGGAAGTCCCTTAGAAGTGAGCGCCTCCCGCAAAACCGTATAGTTTACGCGCGTGCGACCGAAGGAGGGTGTGACAGTGTAGTTCAGGGGTTCTGTGTGGCTGTGTGGTTGTGGCGCTATCGGGAAATAAACACATAGGTTGCCGGTCCTTTGGCGCTTAACAAAGCGCGGCCATACACAATTCAAAATCTGAAATTGATAAAGCTAAACCTCACGACATTGCTTCCCTGGAGGCGAAAAATTCAAAGTTGTCTACGCTAACAATTCATCGAAATTTAAAGTTTCGGAGACTTTCAGACCGCTTTAACGTCCACTTTAACGAACTCTGTCTCAGAATGATGCAACTCTTAAGGTCCGTCTTCGGTTATGCGCGGCATTCACAAATGTAGCCTTCTATTTGATCAAAATGGCCGCAAGTGATGGTTATGAATCTTCAGCCACTGAGGACACTATTCAGCATCTTTTAGTTGGTTGGTCACATTTATCATCAGGAGGACAACTTCTCCAGCCAACACTAGCACCCATGCTCTCCGTTCAACAGGTATAATGGCCCCGTCGAAGAACGTTGGCTATTCATTCAGTAGATTTTACTTAAAAAGCTTTTCACCCATCTTCCAATAGTCTTGAAAGGCGCTCTAAACCTAAAGGAAAACTGCACACAGCGGAAGATGTTATAGCGTGATTTACTTGAGAGGCAACCAGCAAATTCCACCGCCTACTTCCGATACACTGGGGGCACCTCTGCGCAGCCTGTTAGATATACCTTCCTTTTTCGGTTGCTCTCTTTGATACCTAGTTTACCCTTTCCCCCTTGCAGGAAAGCAACCTGGGTCTTAAACAGTGTAACATTCCCAGCTTTCATTCGCGTCTACCCTTCCTTTAATCATTCCCAGGTTTTTAGAAATCCCACTTCCACAGTTTCTCTTGTATCATTGATTTTCAAAATGGGCTGGAGGTTCCTAAATATTTTAAAGTAAAAATCTCAAGCACCCCATTCTGCGTAAACGTGCCATCGGGGTTCTCCGGTAATAAAGTAGGCAACTGCCATGAAGAGTAAATAAACATAAAATACTTTTTCAGTGTAATGGGATTTGCGCAGTCGGTGCTCTACTAAGCTTCCTTACCATCCTAATGACGAGGCTTGCAATTTCACGTACAACATACCATAGAGAGTCTAAAACATGCGTGGGCCAAAAGTAACAAGGCCGCCAACACAAGCATAGCTTACATTGTCATTTTAAAATATTTTTCATGCGGTAAATGGCTCCACACGTCTCCATAGTTTAACAAAAGTCTGTACTTCAGGACACACACACACTTTGATTGGCGCCCTTTAATGGTACTAATACATGTAGCACTCAGGCTAAGGAATAAAGCATTCAATATTATTAAATCAAATATTTCTTGTGTTTATGATGAGAAAGTGGTGAAATGTCTCTGTCTGAATCTCTTGGCTGGCTTTATGTGTAGTCTTGTTTTTTTATGCTTTCTTTGTGCATGGCACCGCCCGCCTGAGTACGAATACATACAGGGTTTGTTTCATCCCAACTGGTTGTTCAATCTCTGCATTTTTTCAGTGCCGTTACAGAAATGTTACGGGTGCGAAGATCCGATGCTCCGACTTACGGGTGTTTCGGAGTTCTTCACATACAGTTTCAAGGATTATAATGTGAGTACAAACGTGTATGAATTAGGGAACTGCGCTTGATATACATATGCTGTAACCTTTCATTCCACATCGCTACTCCATTTTATCTAGCCATTTTTCTATTGGGAAGCTATCCTGCGTGATCTGAACGAAGTGTTGGACAGTGTCTCCAGTTCTGGCGACTTCGAAGTATTGCCCTATTTCTTGGGCAGAATAGTAGAACGTTTGGAAAACGTTGAAACATGTTGGGGTGAAGAAGAAAAAGCGAATGGTAACAAGAAGATTGGAGATATTTTAGCCAAAATTGTGGAAAAAGCAATGCTGAAGACCAGGCTTTTAAAGGGTGTTCCCGAGGTAAGCCTGTGAAGAATTTCTTAAAAGATTTTTTGTTTTTTAGTATAGCGGTCTGTGTATGATTATATAATATTTTTATGCTTTTTTTAATTCAGGATCGGCGAGTTCGAACGGCTTCATGTTTGTTCAGCATTCTCGAAGATTTTTCCCTGCAGAAGAACCTTTCCTCAAGCCGCTAGAAATATTTTACAGGACGGACCAACGAGCCATAAGTATCACTGAAGGAGGTTATTTGTAGAACATAGATATAAAACTTTGAGCACGAAGCGAAGCGATCAATATCCAAGATCTAGCGTAGCGGAGTTCTAGCTGTAATAAGACTGTGCCTTGATCCAACACAGCATGTTATCAATCTGAGGTAATAAAAATGAAAATAACCCAGTTTGTGTAGCATATTCTCTCTTTCTCAAATAGAAGGCCACAAATAAAACACATCGAACTGGAGTGGTTTTTTTCATGGGTCGACACAATGTTCGGAAGGAGACCTTATAAACGTATCGGCCTTAACTATGATGCGTAAGGAATTCTGTATACCATGGCAGTGAGCAGCGCTGCCACATACGTCACGTGATATAAAAAGAGGTAATACAAACTTTAAGCAGTGTAAACTAATCTATTACGGGACTTTTTATAGCTCTAAGCAACTATTGAAGCGCTCATAGAAAGTTAAACGGAGGCGCTCTCGTATGCACAGGAGATTGATTCATTGCTAATTGTATTCTTTCGGTAACGGGATGATGACGTATATTCTTACCAAAGAAAATATTTTGACTCTCTATGGTTTTTGTTTATTTGCAGCGCTGGTCTTGGGGCAGGCTCAAAATACTTTTTCTGTTACACGTCGTAGCTGTCCTAGGCGATATTCCCCACTCTGCTTTTTGTGAACCAGCATTCCCATCCTATTTGAGTCACCTCGGCAGCCTTGAAGTAAACTGCCCTTGTTCTATCCTTTGTTTCTTGATGTTCGGGACTCCGAGCATTCCCCTCGTGGAGATCTAGATGGATACACTCACATCCCAGCACTACGTGCCGCATAACTATCATCATCATCAGCCTACTCAGGTCCACTACAGGACAAAAGCCTATCCCATAGGCTTCGAACCACTTCTGTCCTCAGCTGTTCGAGTCCATAATTTACTGAGAATTTTTGTATTTCATTCTCCGTCGGCACATTGCCGTCCCTTGTGCTAGACTCATCTCTTGGTACCAAATCGGGTGCCCTAATTGTCAACTGGTTGTCCGTTTGTCGTGCTACATCGCCAGCCCGAGTGCATTTCTTTTTCTTTAATTGAACAATTTTATCTTCTACTCTACTTTTGTTCTATGACCCAGGTACCTCGTTATTTGTAGCTGTGTGTTGTTCCAAACATCATTAGTTCGAATGCCCATTAAGCCGAACAATTTTTGCTTGCTCGTTTAGGAAGGTGCCAAATTTCGTCCCTGTATGTCTTAACCAGCAGTTTACACTACTCGTAGTTTTTTTCTAGTGACAGAGGAAGTTTATTTTTGATTATTTGAAAGTGCTTGCCGAGGTTTACTTTAAACTCCTGATATCTAAACGTTATTTGAAACTCTTGCATCTGGTTCTGAGTTCATGGGGGTTTCTTAGTCATCAAGAGTTTCTTTCTTTGGTCTCTGAGTTTCAGCGTTAGGTTGCATATAATCTGCATATGATCACTGCCCCTAATTTTACTTAGCACGTGTACATCTTGCAAGACACCTGCGTTATTATTTAAAATGAAGTTCAGTTTTGTTTTTGTTGCACCGTGTCGACTTTTTATGTTCATTTACTATTCTTCCATTTGTAGAAGGATGTGTTCATCAACCTCAGGTTATTTCTCTTTGGAAATCCCAACAGAGTATCTCCTCGCTCTCTCATTCCGCCGTTGGGCGGTGCTGCGCGTGACGCAAGCGCGCTGTGCGCATGTGCAGCGCCCTCTCTCTACGTGGTCTCCTCTCCTTCGGGCACGCTGCGCATATAAGTGGAGTGCCGCGCTCCGGACGGTCTCTCAGTCGACGGTCGCCCGCGCTACCCTTGCTTTCTCTCTTTCTCTCTCTCTCTCTCGCATTACCCGACGATTGCTTACGCAATTCGAGTAATCTACCCAACGGAAACGCACAATGGACCCCCTTCAGCGTCGCATCACACCAGGGTTCCGGCGAGGGTAGGTGTGCGTAATTTTTGTTGCACCATGTCGACTTTTTATTTTTCAATTTCTATTCTTCCATTTGTAGAAGGATGTGTTCATCAACCTCAGGTTATTTCTCTTTAAATTGAAATCCCATCAGAATATCTCCTGTACTGTTTGGATTGTCTATGCTGCAGTTTCCCACTGACCTTTCACCTTTTGCGTCTTACCTAACTTTTAGTGAAATCTCGTATCACACTACTGAACTGTATTGTTCCCTGCTTCATTGCTGATTCGAGGTCCTCGTACAAGCTGTCTATGAATTCGTAATCGCAGCTGGTTGTTAGTGCATAGGCCTGAACTATCTTTAACCAGTGTCGCCTGTTTAGCTTGATCACAACAGCCACGCCTCTCTCGCTAAAGATTAAAAACTGTTCCAGGTTTTCTGCTATTTCTCTGTGGAGTAAGATTCCTGTCCAATGCTTTTTCTTACCTTAAGACCCACTGTAGTGCAGAATACGCCACATAATTAGATCAATGAAGCATTCTCCTCTCCGACCACCTTCACGTACCCATACAATATCCCACCTATTGCCTGAGAGGTCCTCTGTATTACAGCTAAGCTTCCCTCACTGGAGAATATGCGTTCGTTGAATGTTGGCAGGGTCAGTTTCTGTTGACGGCCTGTCCGAACCTACAGACTCTTAGCACCCTCTGCTGCAACGCTGTTCCGTCTGCTTCTGTGGAGAGGTACTCTTCAGCTACTGTGGTATTTGGATGAGTGTAGTTGGTTACTTATTTTATTCATAGTTTGTCTTTGCCACATGATTTTTCCCGCATTGTTTCTGTTTTTCCGGAGATCACGCACACCCCATCGTTTAATGTATACTTTCCTCCGAGACTTTTAGTTCTCAAGCATCCTCATTTAGCATGGAAAAGCAGTGCACTGACCTTTGAATTTTCGTAGAACTTTTTCGTTCTGAAGTCCGATTTTCTAGCCCTAGCAGTACACCTCTAACGACACTTTAGCTTCTATTATTTCTCTCCGTTTAAATTTTTCTATTCTCCTTGCTTCTTTTTGGGTTAGCTTGGCTTGCTTTGATGGTCCGCTGTACTTTCCGTATTTCATTGTTACCATTCTCGTCTTTTTCACATCGTCTCCACGCTTTCAATGCAGATGTACCGAAAAACTTTAGCTGTCAACATTCATGGATATATTGCGTCAAACCATCCTACCAAACACGTTTCACTCTGAGCTTCTTTGCCCACGTCTCCCAGCACTGCTTCATAATTGTTTTGCGTTCTGCTCCAAAGGCCAAATGGCCTATTGGTCTTCGTTCACTTCAACACATGGTAGAACGTCGGATGTTAGGCGGAGTACTGCATTCCCAAATTTAGGGTGTGTAACCTTTACTAGTTTATACAACCCTAGTACTTCCTCATCTTTGTGATATCCCCACAGAGCTCAATGTTTCATTATAGATGCGTTTCGCTTCCCTTTATTCTTAACTCGCTCCTCGTCAGTTCTAAATTGTCCTCTACTTTTATCCACACTCCCATTTATTTACATTCTTTGAGTTTTCAATGCTGAATGGAGAGTTCATCAGTGCCAGTGTGATTGACAACCATTACTCGAGGTCGGTGTGTTCCTGACAACTAATATTTCTGAACGTTGCATGTCGCTGCACCTTCCCGTACGTACCTGGAATTCGCGAGCACTTGGTGCGTGTTCTGCGCCCATACAGTGTACAGGTAGCGCCCGTGCCAACACAAAAAATATCGGTACTCCCTGGTGCACGTGAAGGACAAGATCCCGAAGGAAAAGTTGATAAGCATTATCTGCAGCATTCCCTGCGAAGACTGCAACCGACGCTATGCCGGCGAGGCAGGAAATTTTCAGCAAAGGCTTGAGCAGCACATTTACGACGTAAGAAAGAAGAACGTGTTTTGTAACGCTCTCACCGAGCACGCGAAGTGACTTACCATAAAAAAGATTCGGCCATTGCGAAAATATTTGAAAAGATAACAATTGCAGCTCCCGGCTTTATGTTGAATCCCAGACAATCCAGACCACAGAGCACACACTTAATCGCAGTGACGGCAACTTCCCACACGTCTACGAAGGTTGCCTACGTCATATCTGAAGCAAACATAACCGGATAACTTTCGCCCCCACTTTTTATTGTGAACAAGGCAGCCGTACGGTAGCCGAAACGTCTATTTTGGATTTTAAACATTCTTGGTCGGTCCCAGTTTTTATTGTTGGCATGCCGCTCTGGTTATCAGCTAAAAGAACCACGTAATCTGCGTATAACAGTTCCTGAATGACCTGTTGTACTACATCGCCGAGCCACATACGCTTGAGGCTAAACTTGAATTTACATTCAGTTCTTTTCTATCACAACCATATAAAGCCTAACAGTATCGGGCTCAAAGAGCATTCCTGTTACAGTCCGCGATAGTTGTTCACGTGCTTTGCTCATTTTTGCCCTTCCGATGTTAGGTACATTTTATTATCTTGATAGACTGTTGCCAGGAACTGCATTACTCGTCATCTAAGCCCTGGAGATTCTGCACCGTCTACAACAGTTCTCTGTTTACGTTGTCACATGCCCGCTTATTGTCCAAAAACATCAATCATAAAGGTTTATTCTGAACTTTAGCAATTTCAATACAGGGTGTTATCCCGAAGAAATTCTCTATTCAGGTGCTTGTCTTGCGTTAATCGATTATGCAGTTCCCCAGGTTTTTCATTTTCTTCAAGCAACGCTTGAATTTGGATTTTATAGCCCGCAACACGAATCTGTACACCACTGACATTTCTTTGAGTGGTCCGTATGAATCAATACTGGCTTTGTTGCCTGCTCCTTTATGTTAAAAATTCACTTTCCTTTCTACATAATTGATTATTATTTGTTTTGTTGGTACCAACTTATCTATTGAGCTTAGAAACGCTGCCCTACATATTAATCCAAGCATGTTATTAGCTGCAGTGGCAATCCGTCCGGGCCCACTGATCATTAGGAGAAACACTGTGCTTTGATTTATCAAATCAGGGATGCTAAAATATATTGCCCTTTCCCCAGAATTCTGAGACACAGTTTTTGGTGTAGGCTTCCCTTCCTCTATTTGAAGAAACTTCTCATTATTCAATGTATGATTATCCACCAAATCCTACTCCACTTCTAAATATCTTCCTTCTTCATCAATAAAGATGTTTTGATGGATTTAATTTGTTGAGCTTGGTGATTTTACCCAGTTCCAAAACTTCTCGGACGCGCTTTTATCCTTTTCCCGTATTTCTGGCGTATACCACTCACTTTTTGACACCCAAGCTGTATACGGAGCTTTTAAAGAAAGGCAGCAGTTACTGGCTGAATGGCGAAAGGTCAGAGTCCACTGGATATCACTGAAAACATACGTGAGAGGCTGCATGAACAGAAACCTCAATATGAGCAGGCTTGGAGCGGTCGACGGCGACGACTTCTTGTTTGCACCGCACGCCTATGGTGATGGTCTGGCTATTACGTCCCAAAACTTTAAAAGGGCCATCGTATAGTGGAAATAGGGGCGGCTTTGTTGCGTCGTGTCGCCCGAACACATAAGAGTCCATGTAGGGAAATGTGAAAACCTTCCTGTTCCGGGCGATGCGAGGTGCTGTTGCGCTAGCCAAGCGCCAAGCTTGTCGATGTGGTCGGAGGCTGCTGGGGTGGAGAGTGCCTCGACGGAGAAGAATTCTCCCGAGAGACGCACTGTTGAGCCGTACACCATTTTCGCCGCGCTGAAGCCGAGGTCTTCCTTAACTATTGAGCGTAGGCCAAGAAGAACGATCGGGAGCTTGTCCACCCAGTGCTAGCAATCGAGTTTCGCTTTCAGTCCTGCCTTGAGCTGCCTGTGCAAGCGCTCCACCATTCCGTTGCTGGTGGGGCCGTTGTATGCTGCAGCCTCGTGCCGGGGAGCGTCGAAAGCGCGGAAAAGAGGTTGCTGTACAACTGCCACCCCCGGGGAGTTGTTATGCGGGCGGGGCAGCCAAAGCGGGACACCAATGTTTGAATAAAGGCCTGCGCGACGGTCCCAGCTGATAATTCCGCGATTGGTATAGCTTCGGGCCGTCGGCTGTCTCTATCGATGCATGTGAGCAGGTATCTGAATCCTCGGCAGGGCGGTAGCGGTCCCACCAGGTCGAGATGAACGTGGTCGAACCGCAACTCAGGAGTCCGAAATTCCAGTAGTGCAGCCCGAGTGTGGCGAGTTACCTTCACTTGCTGACACGTTTCACGTGTCCGAGCCCAAAGTCGCACGTCCGCGTTGACGGCGGGCCAAACGAAGCGTTCTGTTATCAGCCGCTGGGTGGCGCGGACACCCGGGTGGCTGATGTAGTGGAAAGTGTTGAATACGACTCGACGAAAATTCAGTGGGACGAAACGTCGTAGTGTTGCCTGGGACGTATCGCAGGTTAGCGTGCCCTGGACTTAGGAAAGTGCAACCTCCGAAAGCATCAATGAAAATCCCACACCTATCTGCCTCGTCAACGCAGTGTCCTTCCGCTGAGCCGCGGCCATCGCCTCGAAGTCCGGGACTTTTGCTCCGGAAGCGTTGACGCAAAACAAGGCGTGGGCTGCTTCGTTTTGTACCCTGGGAACGTGGCGGATGTCTGTAGAAAACTCAGAACTGAAAGATAACTGACAAATTTCCCATTCTGCGAAGGAGGTACTGTTGTTGTTGAATACGTAGTTGAGGGGCTTGTTGTCTGTAAAGATGTAGAGCTCACGACCTTCGAGTAAGTAGCGGAAATGCTTAGTGGAACAATAGATTGCGAGGCACTCCCCTCTAAAAGTGCTGTACCGTAATTCTGGAGGCTTCAGGTGTTTCGAAAAGAAGACCGATGGCTTCCACTGGCACCCTCCTGTTGCTGCAGCACTGCTCCGACAGATGTAGAAGAGGCACCCACCATGACGCGTGTAGGAGCGTCTAGCAGTAGATAAATGAGAAGGGTAGCCACGGCCAGCTCGTACTTAGCCTTTAGGAAAGCATGCTGGTGTTCGTCAGACCAAGCAAATTCTGGATCCTTTTGGTTGTCTCGGCGCAGCAGGTCGGTCAATGGCTGGAGTAGCCGAGCACAAGACGGAATGAACCGCCAGTGGACGTTTAAGAGCCCAACGAACTCTCTCAGCTTGGGAAAGATATTGGATCAGCAAACGTGTTGACGGACGCTACCCTTGATACCAAAGGCATAATGCCTACAGCAGTGATGTGGTGTCTGAGGAACTTGAGAGCTTCGACACCAAACACGCAGTTTTGAGGTTTCAGCACCAGACCATGTTCATCCAGACGCCGAAAGAGCTGGCGCCGGTGCTGTTCATCCTCGGTAGGAGTTCTGCTGGGCAGCAAAATGTCATCCAAGTAGACAAAGACGAAAGAAAAACCCCGGTTGACCTTATTCATGAATCTTTGAAAGGTCTGTGCTGCATTTTTCTAGCTGTAGGGCATGCGGACAAACTCAAACAGGTTGAATGGAGTTGTTATGGCTGTTTTTGGTATGTGCTGCGGTTCGAAGAAGATTTGGTAGTACGCCGCTATGAAGTCGATCTTCCTGTATATTCTTGTACCTGCCCGCGGCACACTAAAATCATGAATGTGTGGCAGAGGATACTGGTCCGGCGTTGTCCAAGCGTTCAAGGCTCTGCAGTCACCGCATGGGCTCCAATCGTCCCCGTCTTCTTTAGGCACTATGTGCAACGGCGATAAAATGGTTGCTAGACGAAGGGAGAATAATTCCCAGTTGCAGCATATGCTCGAACTCACTGCGTGCAGCTTGAAGCCTGTTGCTGAACACCCGACGTGGCCGGGTGGTGACTTGCGGCCCGGTGGTGACGACGTGGTGAGTCATGTTCTGTTTCAACGGCTGTTCCGTGTTGCGGATCTTGGTGAGAGGAAGGAATTCGGCCAGGATGTGGTGGTAGGCAGATACTGGCTGGAAAGCGCGGATACCAGATGAGCAGATGTTTCGCTCCAAACCATGTACTTTCAGGGATGTGCTGTTATCCTTCAGGCAGTGGTCACGTACGCTCACATCCAGGTTGAAGTGGCTGAGAAAGTCTGCTCCGAGTATGGAGAAATGAACGTCCGCCACCACGAAGACACAGCGAAACAGGCACCTGAGTCCAATGTCTATTGTCAGCGAGTGGAAGCCGTACGTAGCGATGGCAGTGTTGTTAACCACCTGCAGCGACGATGTGTTCTTGCTACGTCGGAGATCCTCGGGGGTGCCGGGACAATAGAGATTTCGGCTCGGGTGTCGACTACCAGGCGTGAGTTGCTTACGCTGTCGACTACGAAGATGCGGTTGGGTGGCGGCCCGATGTCGTAAGCCGCCATTAACGACTGGGCGGAGCGTTTCCCGGAAACAAGCATGGTTGAGTGCAGCAGCTAGCAGCCGTGCCGAAACGACGGTGGTACCAGCAAACTCCATCCTGTCAATCCCGTGAATAGCTTCTGTGTGAAGAGCTTGGCTGCCTTGAACGGGATCGGTTGCGTCGTTGCTCGCCTTGTTGGGGAGCGCCAGACAGCGAATGTTGCTGCATGGTCTCGTTGAGTTGTGTCAATTTCTCCTCAACGTGCGACCGTCGATCTGGTTGTTTGTGTGTTCTTGCAGCAACTATGGGCGCGAAGTTTAGAGTAGATCATTCCGTGATACTATCGGCAAGTTGCACCGGTCGATCAAGGGTAGTCTCATCTGAACCCGCGAGAACCATGCGCACTGACTCGGGCAGCCGTTGCAGAAAATGTTCGCGAAGAAGTGCGAGCTGGCCGTCCTGACTCGCGTGCACACCGAGTAGTTGCCGCATCCGGTGCAGCAGTTGGGAAGGTCGTTGGTCGCCCAGCTCTTCCCGACATAACAGCTGCGAAGTCTGCTTTTTTCAAGCGCCTCGAGGCGGTCCAACACCGTCTTCTTGAGGGTGTCGTATTCCCTTTGTGTGGGGGCGAACCCAAAATATCGTCGATAGCGTCGGTGATCTCTGGGGGCAGGGTTGCGGCGACGTGAAGGTACTTCGTCGACTGCGAGGTGATGTGCTGTAGCTAAAACCAGGCTTCCACTTGGCTGAACCAACTTTTGGATTTTAGGCCAAACATTTGGTAGCTTGTGTTCTGTGGCGAAGACTGCAGGCGTGGAGACAGCAGTGTTGTCGTCAAAGCTCATCGCGGCGTGTTCGTTAGAGCGTTGTTTGGGTCGCCAATTTTGTAGCAGTCCATTATGTCGGCTTCTGAAGGAGGCGAGAGAGGAGATGTGGAGATGACTTGCAGTTTCAAGACAAGACTGCTTATTTCCCAAAGGTACGTGCGCTGAGAGCTTTCCCCAACGAGAGAATGAAGGGGAACCCCTCGGAGAGGAAAAAGGCCCCCCGAGCGAGCGGACGACAACGGCGCCGGGACTAATGCCAGGAGTCGGCCCGGCAACATGTTAAGCGCTCCCCCCGAAATGCGACCGTTGAAGAGCGCGGGTGAAGGACCCTAAGCCGGCCGTGGCGTAACCAATACGTGTCTTACACAAAGGCGAACGGTCGGCGAGCCAGCGGCAGAACGGGAAAAAAGAATGTGCACGGGTGCCGAGCGGCTTTCGCTACAACGCAAAGATTCCATCGACATATTTAAATTATAATATTGCCGCCATCACGCAGCCCCCTGTGGCTGCGAAAACGCACAGCTTCGTTGCCAGAGGCTGGAACAACAGCGCCATCTTGAACTGCTACTTTCTGCATCCTCTGACAACCATAAAACTCAAATGGAAGACAATATAAAAACTGCAAGTCCTTGCTACACCATGGGAGGATTGACTTCACCAACTCTAAAGCAAAATCAAAAGAACAAAACTTGTGGTTGATCCCTCTTTCATAGGAATCGGCAAAACACGAAAGTGAAAGGTTCCTTCACAGGAGCAGTTGAACTTTAAAGGAACCTCCTTCATGTGCGAAGGGTTTGCGAGCCTGACCCCGCAAGACGAAGTGACACCAACACGCAAGAAACAAAAAAACACAAAGGGTTCATTTTGGGACAACAAAGCGAAAATTGACATGCACAGGAACAGCAGCTTGAAACACAGGGGTCATGAAAACAACGCCAGCTCGGAGCGGGCCTTGAATCACGCGCTTCCCCGTACACGACGGCTCTGGTGTCGAGACGCCAACTGTCTGCGCTCATTAGCGCCATGATGCGCTACTTCCCTTCGCCTCTATTAGAAGGCAGCACCATCTGGATCGGTCTTGAAGAAGGACATCAGGCACGTTCGAGAGCTACTCACGCTTCGGGTCATAGCGCAGTATGTAGAGCACAACAAACCTCCCGTTGTGGTGAGAAGGCTCGAGAAATCATGGTCCCAAATCCGGGCACCGAAGCGTCATTGGCAGATTTTCTGGCGACGTCACTTCCTTGACGGATATGACGTGAGTTAGTTCTTGGTGTACCCGGGCATAAAACACTTTCCTGTCCAAAGAAAACAAAATGCGGTCACCTTCTCAATTCAGATGCGACCACTGTGGACACCACTGAGCTTGTGGCCTTCACTAGCCTTAAATGTGCCCTAAATTGGTCGCTTTTTCAGCGCGCTATGCCTAGTTAGGCATTTTTCCCTTCCGCGTTTACGGGTGATGTATTTACTCCAATTAACCAAGCTTTGACGTAACGTTTTTGCCTGTGACGTAGCCATTATGACGAAGCTAGCACTGAAGACGACGGTGGTGCTATTGGCGAGTAGCATATAATGTTGCAGCCAATCAGCGTTTCCGGTTTTGGGGGACACCACAGGTGGTTTTGGTGGCTCGGACGGCATCACAAGAGTGACACTGGCATGGTGTATTTTTGTAGGGATGAATGTCGCATATCGCCATCCATCACACATACATAGCTGAGGTTTTCCATATAGTGTGTCGTTTACGAGATATGAATAATGAATGAACCTGACAAGCACGGAGCGTCTTTTACAAGAAGAAACGCTACTCACGTTACCGCGGAAACCATTTGTATTCAAGTTAGACATAGACCGCGCATGAATCGGCCCACACTGCAGGCGCGAAAACATGTCGCCACTTGCAAGATCCGGGTTATTGCTGAAAGTAAGTTTCCAAACGCGTGAAAGAGGATGATAGTGGGGTGAAAGCGTGCTGGGTATCGTCGTTGTTGCGGCTTCATAAAGCAGTGACTGAACAACTGCGGCGATGCTAAATCGTTTGAGTAACCAAGACTCGGACAGACCTGTTCCCTGCGACACACACTAAAACTTTTTACGCCCAAAAGGTTGCTTCAGCTTGTCGCCACAGGAGCACCCTAAAAACTGAATATTTTCACCCTTTCGGGTGCTTGGATTCGGTCGCCGCAGGAGCACCCTTTGTGAAGCACACCAGAAGACGGGTGCTTTATAACACGCTTTTCGGCCCAAAAGTATCCTAGGGTGCTACTTAGCACCCCAATCTGTAGAAGCATCTTCTGCAAAAGCACCCTCCTAAAGGGGTACAGAAGGGGTGCGTCATCCTCGGTTCACAAATGGCGCTGCAGGTGTGAAACCACATATTGCACAATATGACACACGATTATGGTATGAAACGTTCGTGCTTTCCAAGCTCGGTTCTGTGAGAGATTCCATTGAAGCTCAACGTCAGCTGATAATTTCATTGAACTTATGTCACTGATTGTTAAAACATCAATTTTAAGAGTGAGGAGCGACATCTCAGTACTGAGTTATAACTTTAGAAGTAGTTCATTATTCAGAACTTCGTAAAAAACCAATTATATGTTCACTTTGCCGAACTGCAGTACACATCCTTCGAGCTTCACTGCACAGCATAACCATGCTATACAGTGAAAGCAATTAGGTGTGCAACACTTCAACCACTAGAAACTTCATTGAACCTTAAAACCCTTGGCTTCTCAGTATTGCATCAAACTTCCAATCACAGTAGCCACCTGCAATGTTTAGTGCCTTATTGTTGAGCTGAGCAGGAAAGTTTAATATGAAGGAAGGCCAAATGCAAAATGTATAGTTTCCTCCGTACTGCGGCTCGTATAATAGTTCCCTCCGTACTGCGGCTCATAATGTACTCATAAAAGTTGGGTGCTTAAGCCATTTATTTTCTTTTGCATTAGTTTTTTTTCCTTTACGAAAAAATATTCATATGGTACATCACTTGCAAGGTTTGGTGGTATATGGAGTTTTATAAGCATACATTTAAACTAAATGACCCCACATAGCAATAACAAGAACTGCAAACATCACAGAACAATGCATACAAGTTCCCTGGGGAAGCCAATGGTTGAAATGTAATGTCATTGTTCCTAAAATATTATTTTATTATGAGGCTAGCTTGTACATGGTGCCTTGCATTATGTCCCTGCCGGTGGATGCGGGGTCATTTGTCACTGTTGCAAATGAAAAGCCAAACAGCCTAGGCCCATTAGTTTTGGCTAGTATCACGAGGTGCCTCACGGCAAGCATTCTACGTCTATAGACTTGTTTAGAGTTGCCTATAACTGAAATCAGCAAAAGATTCTCTACAAAACATTCAGTCTATCCGCAGCTTTAGGTTTTGCTAATTTCCTTACTTGGGTTTCTTCTGCCTTTCTCAATAACATTTTTCTTTTGATAAGAAGGTGCATAAGCAAAAGCAAAAAGCTTTTCTGTAAACAATTGGTAGCTGTACAATTGTTACAAAATATTTTACTCTAAATATGGCAGCTAAACTGAATATATTTGCATTTAAAAACATTAAGAGACATTTAAATTGATCATAAATATTTAGCTGTATTTACGCATATGAAGTGCACTGCAGAGAGGGCTCTGGATAAGCTTTAACAACTTTGGGACATTTAAGGTGCTCCGAAATCTCTACACATGCGCTGTTCACTTTCTCTATCCATCAGGAAAATGGCTGCCAATTTAGACAGCGATTCTTAATAGTATTTGACTGTGCATTTTAAAATAATCTCAAACAGTATAGCCACAAAATTAATTTTTACAAGTATTAGATTGCGCATTACACCAGACATTGGACTACACTGTCAAGAGCTTTG
This sequence comes from Haemaphysalis longicornis, assembly GCF_048455015.1. Lineage (NCBI taxonomy): Eukaryota > Metazoa > Arthropoda > Arachnida > Ixodida > Ixodidae > Haemaphysalis > Haemaphysalis longicornis. Next base: position 83,517,858 of record NW_027526385.1, on the reverse strand, counting down.
AAATCTAGAATGACCTCTACAAAGCAAGCTTATACTGGTAGAATGTTTCATACCATATTTACTGTGTGTTCAGAGCTCACGTGTAAAGTATGGATACTGCTGCTTCAGCAAGAACCGAGGATGAGCACCCTTCCTGTTTCTGAAAAAAAAATAACAGAGGAAATGCCTTAAGCAGGATTCTGAAACAGGGTGGAAAGACAGAAGAATGAACAAGAAATTCTTTCAAAACATGTAAAGCAATGCAAACAAATATTATTTCAACTTCATTTCTACAAACGACCACCTCATGAAGACTGGTGATGGGCTATTGGCTCAAAAAAAAGCAGAAAACACCTATATAAATGCTACAGGGAGCCTTCGCAGCCAAAAATTGTTTGAGCATCTAAACTTTGATTGATTGATTGATTGATTGATTGATTGATTGTAGGGTTTTACGCGAAGACGCAACGCAGCCGATAAGGCGCGCCGTAGTGGAGGGCTCCGGGTTAATTTAAACCACCTGGGGCTCCGCACCCAAACTAATCACTGTTCAACAAACTCATAAAAAATGTTTGAATGCATAAATAACCAGTGGTAAACACAGGAAACAATTAAAAGAGAATGACGGCACAAGTTTGTCCCGTCGTTCTCTTCTGTGTCCTGGGTTCTCTTCTGGTTTTTCATGCCTTCAAACATGTACCAGCTAGCCCAGTCCAACGCCCTGTATCATAAAAATATGGAGAGTCAATCCTTACAGAAAGTTGAAAAATATAAAAGTATAAAGTAGGTGACAAAATTAAAACGACCGCAAATTGGTTGGCTTTTATTTTAAATGATAATATTAAAAATAATGAATTGAATGAAAGTGAGCAGCAGGCGAAGTACCATGTTGCTAGCCCGACATTCTACTTTGAAGCAAAATGTCCGCTTTCAACACTACATAGGCCCAACATGCAATGAAGCATTCCTTTAGGCACACAAAACATACCAGAATTGTTAAAAAAGCTACGAATTAGTTGAAAAAACCTGACCACAACAAATTGGAATCGGTGACTAGATAGAGTTTCAGAACTACACAGCGACATCATATAAAGATATATGCTTCCCATACAAAGATTGATCCTCACAAAAATTCAGGGCTACATTTATCAGACGGGCATCACTGTGCAAAGCAGCATAATGAAAGAAGACGGTCTTCACTTCAAACATGATAATACTGAGAGCTCATGTGCTTCCCTGCAAGTTGGGTGTGTAAACCCACTGACACCGTAACTAACCCGCCTGACTCAGCACTTTATAGACATTGAGGAATTTTACGAATTGGTTTATTGTAGCGAGCTGTCTAGTTTATTTCCTGATTTTTCTATGCATTTTATGTCTACTTTCGAAATTTGTTCACTAGATAGCTTTTACTATGGTCATGCACTGGTGACAACGAATATTTGATTTTACTTTCAAAATTTTCAGTTTTGTTTTATTGCTCACCAGCCAACGATCTGAAATATCAGAGGCGCTTAAAACGTATGTTCGCATTACCTTCCTGCATTGTAATACAACTAATCATGACTTTTACCACAATTTGTCCACAAATCGTAATATTTGGAAAGTATTCAGCCGAATGAAAATGTCATTTCAGAAGTATGCACAATCAACAAGGCCTCAATGACTCTCACGACGTGGTCCACTTGTTTCTGTTAGAAATAACCTGATTGCAGACACATTCCACCGAAGACGAAGGTAACATGCCCTCTTGGTGATGAATATTTAAAAAGCCTTACGAGTAAATTAGCTGCTGAGCAGGTGGAATTGTGACATTAAAACAAAAGATCCCTCTGCGGCATCTTTTACTTTGAGGAGCGCTACACCATAAACTTTGAGAAGCTGGAAAATACTCCATGAGCCGCTCCAGCCAGCAGAAACGATGCAGGGCACAAGTTGGTAGGTGGACCGTTGGCATCCTGCGATGGTGAAGATATTGCCACGGCGCAAACTCCTCGCCTCCTCGCATCGTAACAATATTTCTGTTTAGTTGATGCTCTTGTTTTTGTACCACTGTTTATTTCACCTTTAACAAGCAGCTGAACTTCTTAACGTTCGCATAATAAAATGCTACAATGCCGAACAGTTATCAGGGTTACATCAATTTTGTATTTCTACGAATTAACACAATGTGGGTAATCTGCACACAACTACAATCAAACTACTATTTTCATCTACATCACTGCTAACATCAGCGTTTGACTGCTCAAGCACAAATACAGGTTAGAGATGTGAGCAATCTGCTACAACAACGTGAACAATCAGGCATCAGAAATCGGCAAGGAAAGAGGTATCATCTTTAAATGGCACTTTTTTCATTCAAAACATGTAAATGGGACAGAAAGACTCATAACGTAAACTATGCTTTATATTTAACCTCATCTGCTATAGTTTTTGGCAACGCTTACAACTCACTTCAGTATCTTCAGCTGGTGGAGGGCGTTGAAAACTCATTGCGGGCAGGTGGGCTGAGTTCAAGCTCTCCTATTGTCACGATTTAGCCCCGCGTTCGTGAACCTGGGAGGGTAGGGGTACCCTCCGGCCGAGTGACGACATGCAATGTGCTGGTGTTGACGGTGACTGACGGGCTGACTGCGAGCTGCTGTGCTCGACGGTGTTTATTCGCCAGCCCCACACAATGTTGCCCACCGAACCTGGTGGGGCCACTGAACCTAGCGACCAGTGAATATCACGGTCGGAGGGTGCCACACACTTGTCACACCCTCACCCCGAAGTTTGTACAACACAACCACAAAACACCTGTCACCCCGGCGAGTAACGTTTCGCTGGTCTCCGCTGTCTTTCACTCCGCCTGAGCACACGTGTCGATGTTGGTGTGGCAGCATGGGGTGCTGCCTTTGCCCCCCTCGCACCGTCCGTCAACCTTGGAGGTGGCCGACAGATGGTGCAGGGGGTGCTTGCAGAGGCACGACTTGTAGGTGGTGCCGCATAGGCACGAGTAGCACCAGCCCCTGGTGCTGTGGTGGCAGCGTCTGGTGTAGCTGGCTCCCCTGCCTGCTGGCTTCCTGAAGGGGTGGCTGAGGTTGCCATGCGAGGCCTCACATGGTCAGCGTGCCGGTGCCACGTGGTCCCGTCTGTCATGTGGACGAGCAGCGACGACGCACTGTCAGGATATTCCACGGGCCCGGTAGACCAGGGTGGACCATGCCGGAAATTCCTGGCGAAGACTGGAGCCCCACACTCCGGCAAGGGCCAAGGACGGCAACCTCGGTCAGCCGCCAGCTCCTGTTTGAGCTGCTTCAGGAGCGCTGTGGACCTGAGGTCTGGGTGCAACATGTCCAACGGTGTCTTAACCATTCGGCTCAAAAGGAGCTCGCAGGGGGCATGGCCTGTGACGTCGTGGGGTGTGGTCCAGTATTCGAACAAGACTCGGGCAACCTGCGTCAGGAAATCCCCAGCCTTGCTCTTCTTGAGCTTGTCCTTCACTGTTAGCACCACCCACTCAGCAGCACCATTCGACGCAGGGTGGTACGGCGGAACCATCATCCGACGGATTCCGTTCTTCGTCAGCCAGGCCGGGTACTCCTCACTGGCGAAAGTGGGACCGTTGTCGGACACGATGACGTCCGGCAACCCCTGGGCTGCAAATACTTGCCGCAACGCCGCAAGGGTTGCTCCTGCCTAAGGAGTGGTGACTGGCAGTACCTCCACCCACTTGGAGAAGGCGTCCACCACGTCCAGGAAGGAGTGGCCCTTAAAGGGGCCCCCGAAATCCACGTGCAGGCGGGACCAGGCTTTCCCGGGGAACGGCCAGGGGGTGATCTCCACATCACGCGACGCTCGCTGATTCTCCTGGCAGATTTGGCAGCTCTGCATGATGCGAGCAATGCCCTGGTCCAGGCCAACCCACCAAACGTAGTACCGGGCCACCATTTTGGTCTTCTCCACGCCTGGATGCCCCGCGTGCAGTAACTGCAGGACCCTAGACCGCAGGCTCTGTGGAATCACCACCCTGGAACCCCACAGCAGCCAGCCCTGCTGCAGGCTCAGCTCATAGGCGTTGTGGCTGTACGTCAGCTCAGCCAACACCGCCTTGACCACCTGCGACAGGACTGGGTCCCGGCCCAGGGCATCAGCAGGTGCCAGGTCCTTTCCCGGATGGTAGACCAGCCGGTAGTTGTAGGCCGCGAGCCTCAAGGCCCAGCGCACCACTCGAGGCGATGCCTGCACCGGAACTGCCTTGTCAGGGCCAAGCAGTCCCAGCAGCGGCTTGTGGTACGTGACCGCCTCGAACTTTCGGCCCCACAGGTACTGGTGGAAGCGCTCGACCCCGAACATAAGGGCCAGGCCTTCCTTGTCCACCTGGCTGTACCACTGTTCTGCCGCATGAAGCCGACGGGATGCAAAAGATACAGGGTGTTCCTGGCCATTTTTCTCCTGGTGGGCCAGGACAGCTCCCACGCCGTACGCCAACGCATCTACAGTCAGGACGACAAGCTTGGCCGGATCGAAGTGCACCAGCACCGGAGCCTTGGTGATCAGCTCCTTGCCGCGCTGGAAAGCCAATTCCTGCTCCTTCTTCCAGGCTCACTGCTGTCCATCTCGAAGCAATTGATTGACACTGGCTGCAGATGCGACGATAGGTTCGGCAGGAAGTTCCTGTAGAAGTTTACGAGGCCCAGGTAGCCCTGTAGCTAATTCTTGTTCTTGTCCGTTCGCCATCGTACCCCCTCGGCACGCCCGAGCAATGTGCCCCGTCCTCCCACACGCAAAGCAATCCGCTTGTGCGAACTGGCACTGTGAGCGGGGGTGGTCACCACCACACCGAACTCACCTGCCATGCCGTGTCGCCATCTTGTTTACCACCGCCTCCTTCGACGGCGAGCCAGCCGCACGTGCTATCTCGCCCGCGTCCTTGGCCACAGCACCCATCGCCAGCGCTGCCTTCACGGCGTCGTCCAGCGAGGGGTCGGGAAGCTTCAGGAGTCGCGTCTGCATGGCGGGGTCGTTGATGCCGCAGACGAAATGGTCCCAGAGCAGCGAGCCGAGCTGGTCCCCGAGGCGCAGCCGCTCACCAACCCTCGCAGTGCTGCGACGAACTGCCCGAGAGTCTCTCCATCTCGGCGGCTCCAGTTGCTCAAGCGGAAGCGCTCCATTAACGTCGACGGAGCCCGGCTGTAGTACGAGCGTAGCGTCGCGAGCAGCTCACCCAGCGACTTGTCATGCGGCGTGGCCGGCTTGAGCAGGTCGAGCAGGAGAGCGAAGCTGCGGGTCCCGCAGCTGGCCAGGAAATGTCGCGCTGTTTTGCCTCGGCAGTGTCGTTCGCCCGGAAAAAGACGCCGACTTGTTCCTCGCAGACCGGCCAGGTGGACCCTTCACCTTCGAACGGCTCGAGCGTCCCGTACAGCGGCATGGCGTAATGCCGGCAGGCTTGAGGGGGCGGTGTCTTGGCGTTCTCGGTGGCGGCGTTCACGGTGGCCTCGGCCGCTCCGAGGGCTTCTTCCGTCGTCGCCAGTGTCACGATTAAGAGGGGCACAGGCAGTATCAGAGGGGCACAGGCAGCGCCCCATGCTGCCACACCGACATCGACACCCGTGCTCAGGTGGAGTGAAAGACCGCAGAGACCACCGAACCGTTACTCGCCGGGGTGACAGGTGTTTTGTGGTTGTGTTGTACAAACTTGGGGGTGAGGGGTGTGACAAGTGAGTGGCGCCTCCCGACCCTGATTTTCGTTGGCCGCTAGGTCCAGAGGCCCCACCAGGCTCGGTGGGCACGATTGTGTGTGACTGGCGAATAAACACCGCCGAGCACACCAGCTCGCGGTCAGTCCGTCAGTCACCCTCACCACCAGCATGCTGCATGCCGTCACTCGGCTGGAGGGTACCCTACCCTCCCAGGTTCACGAACGCGGGGCTAAATTGTGACACCTATCTTGCCCGAAAATGCTGGATTCCACCATTCCTAAATTAATGTGACTCAAGTGTGGTGGACGCACGAAAGAATAAGAACACGCCCAATCAGGAGAACATGGGGCATGCACGTCGGCCGCTTAAAAAAGGTGCAATGTATTGCTGAGTCGACTAAATTCTTGCTCGTATCTTGCAGCAACATCGGCCTTGGCCGGTGTGTTTGAGTGGTTTCCCTCTTAGATGGTCAGCTGAACATCCACAGTACTTTCAGGAACAGCCCCAAGCCTTGTAATCCGCACGTTCCAGTTAGGTATAATGCCGCTGATACTTCACACTTCCAGATCTATTTCTTCGTAGAAGGGTGTTCTATTATTTCTGGTCCTGCACTAGCGTTTGTAAATGGCAGCCTTCAGAACCCTAATCCGGCCTCGTTAGATGGCGCAGCCAGTTACATAACTTGGAAAGTGGACTGCAAGGACTGTCAATTCACATGATAAACATCCGAAAAAAGGGTGAACAAAACAAAACAACTGCTCGAGCTTCATCCAAGACGAAAGTACAAAGGTACCGACATTTTTGTGTCAACACCTAAGAAATATGGCTTCAACGAAAACAAGACTAACACCACAGAAATTCGGATACATGATGATTACATACTAGACCCAAATTATGAATTTGGGCAAAATTTTGAGTTTTTCAAAATCAACAATCAGGGTTGCCATTTAGTGGCTACATGTTAGGATATGCATGAAACACCAATAATTAGTATAGGGGAGAGTAATTGTACATTTAGATAATACAACAATATCCAACTATAATAGCATACTGTGCTAATAAAACTGTGCCTTAAAACTTACGTTTTGTCGGACAAACACTGCTGAGAATGCTTGTAGCTCTTTTCAGGTTGAATGGAGGGACGTGATGATTACCACACATGAAAGAACGGAAATGATTGGGTGCACGAATGTTACAACGTGGGCAACACAGCATTCAGCTAGAATCAATGCCTGCATACAGCGGCACCGTACACGAGGTGGCTTGCTGCTAACCCAACAAGGCTTGCGGGGCGCGCACATTCACTTGCAAAGGATTCTCTCTCACCATTGTCAACACGGCACAAATGACAGCGGTGATTAAAAAAGCCGTAAACGCTGCGCAGCAGTATAGAGGAGTAGCCACCCGTGTTCTGATAAACCACGCATAAGACGTGGTTCTCAGTAATGAAGTCTTTAATATACTGCTGCGGATGAGGAAACATTACTAAGTCCAGCCCCAGGCGTTCAGCGCTCAATGCAAACGCCACAACCTACTTGCACCCATCGCCTTTCTAAAGACGAGTCCTCTAGGTTAAACCAAACCAGTTCAGTTAAACAATTTATACACACACACACGGGCTCCTGCTAACGAATCCACAAAGCGGCGATTACCGCAACAAACGACATCCAGTGATAAGAAAGGCGGCAACTGTGACGAGACAGCTTACCTGACAGGAAACGAGGCAGAAGAGCGAACGACGTTCAGGTGGTTCAGGGGCAAGCGCCCAACGAAATTAGCTGTCTTTAGGTGGAAAAGTTGTTCTCAGATACTTCAATGCGAAGTGGAACACGACAGACATACCGGAAGACGTCGAGTCGCCAAAATAATCATAATCACTGTGCTTGTTAACGGCATACCACAGATCACGGTCGACGGCAGAGAGTGCGATTTGAAATGAAAGTGTTTCGGCCACGCCGCCGGACGCCATACTCACGGTTGCGGCTGTTGGCAGTGGGTGGCGTAAACGAATAAAGCGCAACTGGTAGATAATTGCCTCTATTACTGAATATAGCAGTAACTGTAGTTTTTATTATTTATTGTTTTTGTTATAATACAAAAGCTTAGACTTTTAAAGTTTACAAGCATAACACGTGAACTGCCCAAGTTTTTTGGCGCTCGATTTGAACGACACAAAAGCAGCAGATGGCCGGATAATACTTTGCAATGGCATTTGGCTGTTTTATGTGTAAGTAATCGTAGTATTATTTGGCGCCTGTTTATTTAGCGACCCATTTCATGCTTCCCCCCCCCAACTTTTGTTTTCATTTGATATCTGACTTGTTCTCCAGCGTTGTTTGTGCAGGAGAGGACGAGGTGGTCTTTTTCTTGCATTTGTGCAAATTATTGACGGCCGCTAACAATAATAGTGTAATAAAACTGTGATTGCTAGTACGTTAAAATTCCAGTGGGCGAAGAGAATGACTGTTGTCAGAGGGGGGGGGGGGCGGCATGATTGCGCTGTTGGGACAGAAGAGAAACCGAGAGCTACAGAATTTTCAAATGGTCACAGTTCAAGTTTGTGATTGTGGTCCGTGAAACGCTGTAGAAAAAAAGTGGGAAAGGGAGGGTAGCTACTGCGTCGAAGTTCGTAATAAGCAAGGGCTGATTTTTTTCCCCGTTTAACGTTTACCCCGCTGCTGCATTATATTGGATTTGGCGCAGAGAGATCCAAGCGTAAGCGCCTTCATTTTTGCTTCTAAACTGTTTCATTTATCTTTAATTTTCCATTCGTGCGACAAGATTTAGATCAACAGTAAAAAAACAATTCGACGCTAGTTTGTTACTTTTAAAATGCGAAACCCCTATTCAAATGCTCTGCCGAATCGCGTCAGCAGTGTTACCGCCTATTATTACAAATTCTTAGGTAAGTTTGATTTCGTTGAGGACACCGATGCCTTGCATAAAAGTTTTATTTATAGAACTACAAGAGGCATTTTGTAGCCTTCCCTTCCCGTGCACCCAGACATCGAAACGAACCTTGTGATACACTCGAAGAAGTAGATTAGTGCAGAGTGGAATTTAAACATTCAGCATGTTTTGTGCAATTTACGAACACCAATTATAGAGCATTTCCCCTGGTCTATGTGTATAGTTCATAGTTAAACCTCTAAACGGGAGGTGAAATCGTGCAATGTGCGGTTTAAACAGTCCGCCTGTTTTTGTGCAATTTTGCATTCTTGCATTCACACCGTTCTTTTAGGCGCCCTAACGATAGGGTGCCGTTGTATCACCCTAATCGAGAAGAAATACTTTTTAGCACCCCTTTAACGGTCGTAGCACCCTTTGAAAGTGTTGATTACGCCCCTGAGTTTTGGCACCCTCGAGATGGGGTGCCCGATCAATATTTGGGCGCTTGAAAGGTACAAAAAAGGGTGCAAAATGTTCAGTACACCCATTTATCCCCTTAAAGGGAGTAAAAATGTTAAGAGTTACACCCCTTAATTTGTGGCACCCTTATGATTGGGTGCCGTAGCAATGTTTTGGTCTCTAAAAGGTGCAAAAAGGGTGCAAAATGTTGAGTGCACCCTTTTAGCACCCTAAAGGGTGTAAAACGTTTAGTGTGTGTCTGTAAGTGCCCAAGAGAAATGCACTGTTTTCTGGGTAGTGCATAGTGACGAAAAGATCTAAGAGCCCGAAAACAAAGATCCTTTCCACTCTTCGGAGGTGGAATACAGGAAAGGTTTAGCTATTGTGGTTATAGATAAGGTGAGTATTCGTTAAAGTGTATTTATATATTATCCTTATATGCTCACGCCCGCATTGCAAGCTGGGGATTTGGTGTTATCCAGGAGGGACGAGGAGCGACTGCGCAACTATGAACTCCAGGCGGCAACGTGGGCAGCTGCAGGATTTGCGCCAGCTGATTTCCATAGTTTCCGCGCCCATTCGTGCTTCGCTGCGGGTCATCGAGTGCGGGGCGATGCTGCGTTAATTCCCGCTCTTCTCCCTACGAGCGAACGTCTCACGTTCCTCTTAAAAGTTCAACTTCTGATAATGCGCTAGCGCTGTTGTCAGCCGATTGCGCACTTTCTGAAAGTAGCATCCGTGATGATGAGAGGTATAATTTTTTTGAAAGAGGCGTAGGCGTTGGCGAGGACTAGCGGAAAACCAAAGCGGCGTAAATGGTCGCCTCCCAGAGAGAAAGCAGGGATCATGTCCGTATAAAGCGTATCTGTAAAAAGGCAAATGATTTTTGTCTCCCAAGCGTTCAGACCTGTGCGATCCACGATACCGACATGGGATCACTTTCGCGCAAGTAAGGACCCGAACTAATCTCTCCAACCTCCCACTTGTGACACCTGTGATCGAGCTGTTGTTTGCGAAGGTAAGCTGAAGTCTTGCTGTTGGGACAACGTCTAGACGACATAAATGCTTCTGGTGGCAAAGAACAATTCAATAACAGGAATTTGAGAGGACACCGTATTAAAGCAAATTTCGCTCTTTGAAATCTCTAAAAAGGGCCGGATTGTGACACCAAGCGGTTTGCCTGCTCTAAGGATCGACTTTGGCCTTCATTGGTACTCATAGCTAGAAAAACAGTGAAGAATACTTGGACGCGGTAGAGCACAATCACAAGAGGTTGTGGTTGTCCTTTTCTGCATCCCAGCTTTCCGCTGTATTTCTAATTCGACTGCTTTCTTGAAGCTTGAAGAAGAGATTTACCTGAGTAACCAGAAATCCGTCAATTCCCTGATGTCAGTTACTGTTTTTCGAAGTCAGGGCAACATCCGCCTGTACATGGTTACTAGAATTTCTTTCTCAGTGAGTGATTAGTTTGTCCATATTATCTGGTGCAAGTTCTTTTGTTTGTTTTGGAAAACTCTGCTACTACATGAAGACAAGTATTTTTGCGCATTTTGCAGCCTGATACTACCAGTCACGACGAAAGGCGTGCGGTGATTGCTAGAATCAGCTCCCCGCAATTGACACTAACTTCTCGTTAGCGGCGGGTTTCCAGGTCTGAGCTAGGAGGAGGGGGTTGTCGGAAAATGTCTCTTGTATTGGTGATGGGTATGGATGCGATAATACCAACGACGGTATTGTTATTCACATTTTTCAAAAACGAACGCCCTTCTCTAGAAACAACGGTGCAGCAATACTTTACCTTGGTGAAAAAGAAACCAAAATATTTAAAACGAAATTCCCACAAAAGTAAAAGATTTGGGACAAAGTCAAAGCGCAATGCCCGAATAAAAACCAAAAACCATTGAAGGACCAACTCAAAACTCCTACGTTTCGCTGATTGTTAATCGAACGGAAAATATTTGCCGTGCGTTACTGCAGAACATGCTCCTGCGATTTTTGGGAACGTTTGCGTGCAGCACATGCAGCGATACATACGTGCGTACACACATGTATACCTACTTATATACATGAATACTTGCATAAGAACACACACCACATACATAAATACATGCATATGCATACATATACAGGAACAGACATACTTACATACACACATCCATGCATACATACCTACATAAAACATGCGTACATACAAACATACATACATACATACATACATACATACATACATACATACATACATACATACACATACATACATACATACATACATACATACATACATACATACACATACATACATACATACATACATACATACATGCATGCATACATACATATAAACATACATACATACATGCATGCATACATACATATAAACATACATACATACATACCTTCCTACCTTCGTGCATACATACATGCACACATACATGCATACCTAAATACATACATACATACATACGTACATACATACGTACATACATACGTAGACACGGAGACACATGGGGAAAAGCATGTGTATTGCTTCCACACGAAGCAGCTTACAGCAGCTAGCTGTTGTGCTGTAGCACACAGCCGTCTATGAAGTGGATTGCGTGATTGGCGCATCAGCGCGGGCTTAAGGTTTTCGGACTCACACTTGCTGAGGCACGGCTTCGGCTAGTGAAGCTGGTGGCTGCATCGGGGTCTGTGTTCTCCTTCGCTGCTTTTTAGACACACCGGTGTGATACCTGCACAGCCCTCTCATGCGGAGAACAGACCTCACATGGAAGAAAATTGCTGAAACGCACTCGCCCTACTAAGCGGGTTGTCAAGGAAAAGGTGGATGGTCGGAAGTCGTTGTGGACAGATAACGTGATGCGCACAAATTTTCGCGTCTCCTACAAAAGCAGGGATGACGACTTTTTGCAGTCGAAGGAAAAGCGGACGTCCTTTCGGCAGATTGCCATGGGGAAGGCGTTTGTCGTCGCGACGAACGACTTCGTATGGTCCGGAGGAATTTGGGCAGGTGCACGTACACGGTAGTCGCAATAAAAGGCACGTGTGCACGTTGAAAAGTCCTTAAACACAGACGGATTGAGCTTGGTGTGGTTTTCTTCACGCGATGGCCATTACTGCGTCAGAGCCGGGCGTCAGAGTCGGTAGGGTTCAAGATGGATATTTCACAGGTTGGGTTGGAGAGAAATTACCCGGGTAACCGAAGCGGTTTATTATATACGAGCACTGTAGGCGTGGCGGGAATGTCTGGGTTGCAGGTGATGCGCCGACTGAGAGCCATGTCTTGGAGAACCTGTAGCCAGCCAGAGTAAGCATGACCTGTGATAGCTGCTTTGAGCAGTCAGTGGAAATGCTGCATCATCCATCTGTTTCTGCAATGGTGGTAACTGGTGGTCCGCAAATGCTCGAACCAAGTGGAGAGCCCGCAGAGTTTGATGAAGTAAGATTTTAAATGATGTCTGGTTGTTTTGACGCGATGAGGAGTGCCTAAGCGGGATATCAACCCGGAGAAGAAATCCGGGGTGGCGTATTCTGCGATTCTGCGGTAGGCTTTTCGAGTGGTCTTAAGTGAGGCGACCCAGAAAACTATTGGTGGCGGTGACGCAAGAGTGGTAAGGTCTTTCGCGGGCAAGAGGGGCGATATTATCGACGTGGACGTGTTGTGACGACAAGGGGAATGCTTCATGGTGCGAAGTGACATGCCGGGATATTTTTTCGCGTTAGCATTTAACGCTAGTGCTGGCTCAGGTGCGGCGTTCACTCTGCATTGCGGCCAAATCTAGCGGTCAGTCTCAAGTCGCGTGGAAGCGCCAATTCTCGAATGGTTGACGTTGTGGAACTGGTTGGACACTCTGAAAGGGAATTCGAACAAGCCCATGTGATGATTGTGATCTTCTGGAATTCATCCAGGTTGAAAAATTTCCGCGTAGACCTTAACCGTTTGGACAACTGAGAAGCTTTCGCTGCCGTGTAAGCTGTTGGGAAAGTCCTGTGTGTGACGAGCATGGTGCCAGACGGGGAGGTGTGGGAATTGAGGGTTCGGTAATGTTTACAAGGTCGCCACCCATTGCTGCTGTTTGGCACTAGATGCAGAGATGAGGCTTTGCATTCCTATGAGCGGCATTCCGTTTCTTGACTTGAGCATTGCTTCAAGCTATGGTTGGAACATTGCGCGAGGCCAGCATCTAAGCGATTTGCGCGTATAGAAACCGGATGTCCCGGTGGGTTAAGAGTATAGTGTATGCTTGGTTGACGCACCTTTAGTGGACGTTCACTACTTCGTGTCTGGTAGGAAAATTATGCGAGGAGGGCATACTACGGCCATTGATTTTCAAGAAAAATTACTCTTACACTGTGCTCATAGGAAGTCCTACGCTGGCGCGGCGAGGAGAAACCTGTTCTGGCGTCGATAAGCCAGTCGTGCCATTTGCCCGGTAGGAGATTGCAGCACGCGAAGAAGTTGCACTCAGAGATGGGCTCTGCTACATCGGCTACGACGAAATTCCATAGAATTTCATTCCGCAGGTTTTCGGACTGGACGTTTACGTGTGAATTCTCGAGTAATTCACTGCTCTCGGCTCAAATGAGTTCCAATGACCTTTGTCATAGAATAAGGTTTTGGAACTACAGTTGGCGAGAAGCCGCCGCGTCGTGACTTGGTCGGTGATGAAAATGCGACGTAAACCCTTTTGTCTGCTCGTGGCCGTCCCTGCAGGGTGCCATTGGTGTTATGTGACCTGTTCCGAACAGGGTGGTTGACATGCCCGGGCCCAATCGCCCAGGTGACGATTGTAGGAGCAGCTGCCATTGTCACTGCAATGCATTCAGCCGAAATTGCGGTTTGTGCTTGGTGAGCGCTTGGGGGGACGCTACTATGGCGTCGATCTAGGTGCTTTCTTCTCGAGGTCATCTGGCTTGCGACGTCGCCGATACGGCGCAAGAATGGGGGTGGACTCTCCGGTGCAAACGGAATAGACGGTGAGGGATGACGATGGAAGAGATGGTTCGGTGACTCGGTCAGTATCTCGCCGAGTAGGCCTACGGTAGAGTCGGCTGAACGACAGTAATGCTTGTGCGTGTGATGGTGTGTGCTGAAGCCACAAAGTTAGGAGAACGGAGTCATCATCCCGGATGTGGCCGGCGAAGGTACGCAAATGACGCAGGAACGGCGACTGCTTCTGGTCACCGAGCTCTATGAACAGAAGTTGTTGATGCACTTTCTGGTCTTCGGAAAATGAATTCTGTGGGATAAGTTACGTCTTCAAATGTACGTAACTGTCGTTACCCGGAAGACTTCCTAGGATGTAACAGAGCTCAGACACGTAGGCAGGTCCACATGGGTGATGACGTAATCATAGTGCGTGGAGTCCTGGGAGTACATGCCACAAAAATTGAGCCTTGACTTGTCCGTAGCAAAGCTCAGGTGAATCGATAGAAAACGGTGGAAACTTGATGGAGAGAAGAGAAACGGCTGGATATGTGACACCCGCAGAAGTAGCAGCGCCTGCGTTGATGGCGAGCGGGTGAGAGTGGCATTGGAGAGTGTTGCCCAATTGTCGGTGAAATAGAATGCGCGCTTCGCCGACTTGTGTGCGCCCAAGGTTCTTTTCCCTCCGTCTGCCCTTAGCGGCTTTGGTTAGGAGAGGCAGCGGTGTCATGTTTTGTTTTCTCCCGCGGCTCTTTTGAGGAACGCCGACGTGACTACCACACACACATATACATACATACACGTACATAAATACATACATACATATTTACATACATACATACATACATTGATACATACATACATACATACATACATACATACATACATACATACATACATACATACATACATACATACATACATACATATATACATACACGTAGCGAATCAGAATGGGAAATGAGGGGCTCGTTGAATTCAGACAGAAAGAAGGGTTGGCAGTCAAGAAAACCGCGGAAAAGAAAGGGGAGAATGTGGTAGATCATTGAAACAGATAAAGAGTTTGAAAGGACAGAAAGAAAGTGGAGAAAAAATGCCGCTAGGTGGGACCCGAACCCATGACCTCCAGAATTGGCGTCTGGTGCAATGAGCACTACGCTGCTGGCGGGGCTATTTCCCCCTCCACTTTATCGGATATTTATGTGAAGGTATTTTTGTTTCGTGCGCTTTTCGTTTCGTGGTAGCCAGTGCCAATTGGACTATTTGGGGTAAAGGGGACCTTCCATATTCCCCCCAGCCGTGACGCGGGCGTCTATGACATATCGAGAGTGGTCGACATACATAAATACCTACATACATGCATACATACATACATACATACATACATACATACATACATACATGCATGCATACATACATACATACATACATACATACATACATACATACATACATACATACATACATACATACATACATAGAGAGAGAGAGAAAGCTCTTTATTAGAGGAAAGCAGAGAGGTTTGCCGGCATGTTGACGCCGACATGCTACTCTGCGGGGTACGGGAGGAGGGAAAAAAAGTTGCAATAGGAAGAAAGGTGGAAGAGAGAGAAGATAGGAGAAAATAAAAGAAGTGAAAAAAGAAAAAAAAAGGAGGGAGCGTGTGCGTTGGGGTCCGTCAGTGCGACACGTGAAAAGTCTATGGGCGGTTGTACAGTGCAAGAATGGTCTGGTCCTATATCAGCTCAGCGACGCCGATGTCATTGAGATATTCAAATAATGCGGTTAGCACTTTACGCTGAGAGGAGGGAGATGGCCATGGTCCCTGAAGTGCTTTTAAAGTCAAGGAACTGTGGTTGAGGCACTCGATCTTCTGTGCGAGGTTATTTCTTGCTTGATAGTATGTAGGACACTCCAGTAAAATGTGCTCGACGGTTTCTGGTGAACCGCAGTTGTCACAATAGGGGTTCGAGGTTAGGCCAAGGCGATAGCGGTAGGTATGTGTTAGCGCCACGTTGAGACGTAAGCGATGGAGCAAAGTCTCTAGCCGACGTGGAAGTCGCTCCGGTAACCTCAGTGCCAAAGTTGGGTCGACATGATGCAGGAATGGGTGCTGGTTTTCCGGGAGAGACCAGAAGGTGCTTCTTTCCCTGAAAACAAGCTACTTGCTAGCCTAGAGGCATCGTGCTTCGTGGAGAAAATGTTCCTCACGATCCGCAGTTGCAATCCTCTCTTGGCAGCGTCATCTGCTTTTTCACTGCCTATGATGCCGCAGTGGGCAGGGATCCACTGCAGTATCACGCGGTGTCCGGGACACAAACTAGATGATTTAAGTAAGAGTCATCGCGGGATATATGTTCATGAATGCTGAAGCAGCTGGCACGTCGAAGAGTTTGCAGTGCTGCCTTCGAATCCGTAAAGATTACCCACTGTGCTGGCTGCTGGCGGAGAATATAGCGAAGTGCTTGTTTGATGGCATGAAGCTCAGCAGATGTAGATGATGTTGGGCGCTCAAGACGGTATGAGAGCGCTTGGCCGGTGGATGTAATGAAGAGCCCACAAGAACTGCAGTCAGGCGTAGATGATCCATCAGTAAAAATGTGGGTCATACGAGAGTATTGGTCACTTGTATGGGCAAGTGTTAGTTGAAGGAGGCATATCTGAGGCATAACTTTTTTTTATGTGAGTCCAGGTATGTTTAATTTTATCCATAGGGGTGATAGAGTCCAAGGTGGGAAATCATACATACATACATACATACATACATACATACATACATACATACATACATACATACATACATAAATACATACATACATTCATACATCATCATAATCATCACCAGCCTATCTACGCCACTGCAGGGCAAAGGCCTTTCCCATTACTCTCCAATCACCCCAGTCCTGCGCTAATTGCGACCAATTTATCCACGCAACCTTCTTGATCTCATCTGCCCATCAACTTTCTGCTGCCCCCAGCAACGGTTGCCTTCTCTAGGGATCCACTCTGTCACCCTTAATGACCAACGGTTATCTTGCCTTCGCAATATATGCCCTGCCCACGTCCATTTCTTCTTAATTTCTACTAATATGTCCTTAACATGCGTTTGTTCCCTGACCCACTCAGCTCTCTTCTAGTGCCTCAATGTTACACCTATCATCTCCCGTTCCATTGCATGCTGAGTCGTCCTCAATTTAAGTTGAACCCTTTTAGTGAACTTCCATGTTTCTGTCCCGCAGGTGAGTTCCGGTAAGATGCTGCTGTCATACACTTTCTTCTTGAGGGACAATGGTAGGCTGCCATTCATTATCTGAGAATGCTTGCCGAATGCACTCCACCTCATTCTTATCCTTCCAATTATGTCTGCCTCATGTTTGAAACCCGGGATCGCAACTTGGCCTAAGTAGATATTTTCGCTTACTATTTCCATGGCCTCGCCACCTATCCCAAACCGCTGCGCGTTCCCGACGTTATTGATCATTACTTTAGTTTTCTACATAATTATTTTGAAGCCCACGGTTATACTCTGTTTGTCCAGTGCGGTAAGCATGCTTTGCAATTCCTTCCCGAGTTACTTAACAAGGCAACGCCATCTGCATATCTGAGGTTACTCAGGTATTCTTATTAAATCTTACTCCCACCTGTTACCAATCCAACGTTCTGAATACTTCTTGTAAACATGCTGTAAATAGCACTGGGGAGATTGTGTCTCCTTGTCTAACGCCCTTCCCGATAGGTATTTTACTGCTCTCCTTATTGAGGATGATGGTAGCTGTGGACCCATTGTAGATATAATCTAGTATTCTTACATAATGCTCATTTACACCCTGGTTCCGTAATGCCGGAATGACTGCTGATGATTCGATCGAGTCAAATGCTTTTTATAATTTATGAAGGCAACGTATAAGGGTTCAGTATACTCAGCGTCCTTCTCTATCACCTGATTGATCGTGTGAATATGGTCCATTGTTGAATAGCCTTAACAGAACCCTGGTTGTTCTTCAGGTTGACTGAAATCTAGTGTTGCAGAAATTCTGTTAGAGATTAACTTGGTAAGTACCTCGTAGAATTTTTGAAGTCCTTCATGTCACCTTTCTTAAGGATTAGGATGATGTTCGCGTTCTTCCAAGCAAGATTCCATTACTCTCGCGGTCATTAGGCATTGCGTATACAGGATTGCCAGTTTTTCAAATTCAATTTCTCCTTGAAAAACAGTGGTGCAGCGGTGCAGCGGCGCAGCGCTGGCGTAAAGGTAGTACATACATACATACATACATACATACATACATACATACATACATACATACATACATACATACATACACACACACACATACATACATACATACATACATACATACATACATACATACATACATACTAATATGATCAATATGAAAGGTACAACAGGAACGCGTGGCAAACAGCCTCCAAGCAGACTCGGAGAAATACGCGGCCATATTTGGCAATTATTTTGCATAGACACACCTCTGTAGTGTGTCCTGCCCTGAAGGCCTTGTCATGCAACAAGGTATTGACGAGATCCTCTCCAGATAAATCGTTGAACAGGCTCCCAGCCTAAGGGCAAACTCCTGTCGTTTTACGTGGGAAGGAAGGTGCATGTGGCGCGCAGTGTTTCGTAATAGCACCAGAACCACCAACCTTACGGCACTCTGTGGGGTGCGTCGTCTGTGTTTGTTGGTAACTTTATCATCATGTGAATGCATCGCATCCTTTGCAACCAGACCAGCTTACCTCAAGAAAACCGGTTTCCGGGTACACAGATAGAGGGCACAGTAGTCTCCCAGGAGCCGTTGCTCTCCCCTCCCACCAGGTCTGAAAGAGGAAAGGGAGTCTCCCACCGGCGTTCGAGACCAGTGAACAGAACCAAACCTCCACTTTTTCATCATATTGGGAAACGGGCCTTGGGACTTGGGAAACGGGCCGAGCAAGTCAATTCCTACTTTTTCAAAAGCTGACGTTGGTGGACGCACCGGATGCAAAGGCCCGGAAGGAGGAACTGTGGGATGCTTGTAGCGCTGGCACACCTGACATCCGGCGACGTACTGCTTCGTCGTCTTTCGGAGGCGAGGCCAGTAGAAACGTTGACGGAGTCGGTAAAGCGTGCGGGCAAAACCAAGATGTCCTGAGGTGACGTCGTCGTGCATAGCATGCAGGACGACAGGCCGGAGGCTCTCAGGCACGACAAGCAGAAAGCGAGCACCATCGGACGAATAATTCCGTCTCCAGAGCAAGCCATCTCGGACGACGAACGGTGAAGTCGACGCTTGAGACGCCTGTGCGGATACAAAAAATGGCTGCAAGCTGCTATCTTTTTGTTGCTCTTCCTGAAACACGAGTGCATCGGGTAGCGTGGTCGAGATGGAAGCTAAGGAATCGGCATTGTGTTCTTCCTCAGGGCCTCACGCTCGCCAGTTATGCCAATCATTCAGATACTTCACTGGACGCTATTTCTATGGCTTGCGCTGCGACTAATGTGGAACCGGACTATACAGCCAATTTCGTCAAAATGGTTAACAAATCGTTGCCGTCTGAGCAACGACACGCATTGCAAAAATTGCTGGCTCGGCACGCTTCAGTGTTTGATTTTGCGCAGGGTAAATACCCTCCTGCGCCGCCAGAGTCTCGGACGCAACATCGAATTTACACCGGCGATGCACCACCCATCCGGCAGAAACCTTACCGCGTGTCTCCTGCTGAGCGCAGCGCTATAAATGAGCAGACTGAGGAAATGCTCCGGAACGGTGTAATTCAGGAATCTACCAGCCCATGGGCCGCTCCTGTAATACTGGTCAGAAAGAAGGACAACACGTGGCGATTTTGCGTTGACTACCGTAGACTTAATAATGTGACGAAGAAGGACGTCTACCCACTTCCGCGAATTGACGACGCCATTGATTGTCTGCATTCTGCCTCCTACTTTTCGTCGGTCGATCTTCGATCGGGCTACTGGCAGATTCCTATGCACCCGGACGACAAGGAAAAGACAGCATTCGTCACACCAGATGGCTTGTTCGAATTTAATGTTATGCCATTCGGCCTGTGCAACGCGCCCGCAACATTCGAAAGATTCATGGACTCTGTCCTTCGGGGCCTGAAGTGGGAAGTCTGCATGTGTTATCTCGATGACGTCATAATTTTCGGCCGGACGTTCAACGAGCATAACCAGCGGCTTGATGTTGTTCTCCAGCGCATCGCGCAGGCTGGCCTGGTCCTGAACTCGAAGAAGTGCCATTTCGGAGAGCGCCAGGCGCTTGTGCTCGGCTTCCTTGTTGACAACGATGGTATCAGGCCTGATCCACAAAAGATTGCTGCGGTTCGTGACATTCAAAAACCCCGATCACTTAAGGACCTGCGGAGCTTCCTTGGACTGTGCTCCTACTTTCGTCGATTTATCAAAGACTTCGCCAAGATCGCCTGTCCCCTCACAGCTCTCCTTCGTAAAGACACCCCCTTTGTGTGGACTCCCGAATGTGATTCGTCTTTCACGGAGTTGAAGCGTTTGTTGACATCTGGTCCTGTGTTGCGCCACTTCGACCCCTCGGCCCCCATTGAGATCCACTCAGACGCCAGCGCCATTGGTGTTGGGGCTGTGCTGGTCCAACGGCATGGAGGTGCGCATAGCGCTGTCGCCTACGCAAGTCGTACCCTCTCGAAAGCAGAGCGCAACTACACGGTGACAGAACTAGAATGCCTTGCGATGATTTTCGCCATTCAGAAGTTCAGACCCTACATTTATGGACGTCATTTTACCATCGTAACCGACCATCACTCCCTGTGCTGGCTTGTCGGACTACGTGACCCCTCGGGTCGACTTGCTCGCTGGTCTTTACGGCTTCAGGAATTCGATTTCGCTGTTGTCTACAAGAGCGGGCGCCGCCACACCGACGCTGACTGTTTGTCACGCCTGCCTCAACAAGCGCAGCTATTTGAGGAAGAACACAATGCCGATTCCTTAGCTTCCATCTCGACCACGCTACCCGATGCACTCGTGTTTCAGGAAGAGCAACAAAAAGATAGCAGCTTGCAGCCATTTTTTGTATCCGCACAGGCGTCTCAAGCGTCGACTTCACCGTTCGTCGTCCGAGATGGCTTGCTCTGGAGACGGAATTATTCGTCCGATGGTGCTCGCTTTCTGCTTGTCGTGCCTGAGAGCCTCCGGCCTGTCGTCCTGCATGCTATGCACGACGACGTCACCTCAGGACATCTTGGTTTTGCCCGCACGCTTTACCGACTCCGTCAACGTTTCTACTGGCCTCGCCTCCGAAAGACGACGAAGCAGTACGTCGCCGGATGTCAGGTGTGCCAGCGCTACAAGCATCCCACAGTTCCTCCTTCCGGGCCTTTGCATCCGGTGCGTCCACCAACGTCAGCTTTTGAAAAAGTAGGAATTGACTTGCTCGGCCCGTTTCCCAAGTCGGTGGCAGGGAATCGATGGATACTTGTCTGTGTCGATTACCTGACAAGATATGTGGAAACGACTGCTCTGCCATCCGCTACAGCTTCCGAAGTCGCACACTTTTTTCTGCACTTCATCATACTGCGCCATGGTGCCCCCCGGGTGGTTATAAGTGATCGCGGACGACAATTCACAGCGGATATCGTCGAAGAGCTCCTTCGTCTTTGTGGGTCACAGTACCGACACAGCACGCCATATCACCCACAAACTAATGGCCTTACTGAGCGCACAAATCGTACACTGACAAACATGTTGGCCATGTACGTATCCTCAGATCACAAAAACTGGGACGATGTGTTGCCCTTTATCACATACGCTTACAATACCGCTAAGCACGAGGTCACGGGATACGCACCTTTCTTTCTTTTATACATGCGACTGCCAAGTAGCTTCCTCGACACTATCCTGCCCTTTTCTTACCATGAAGATGTTTCTATAGCGCAGACTCTCTGTCGTGCTGAAGAGGCGCGCCGCCTTGCCCGACTACGGACTTTGACGTGCCAGGCGAAGACTAAGGCGCGATATGACCGACGACACGCACCAGCTTCGTACTTTACTGGTGACCTTGTCTGGCTCTGGACGCCGCTACGCAAACGTGGTTTGTGTCAGAAGTTTTTATCCAGCTATACCGGCCCGTTTGTAGTTGTGCGAAAATTAAGCGACCTGAATTATGAAATCGCTAAAGTGATGTCCCAAGATCGTCGGTCCCGCAAAACTCAAGTTGTTCACGTCGCCCGCCTGAAGCCTTGCCAACCCCGACAACTTCAACTCGCTCAGTGAGCTTCGTCTCGCCCCGGGGAAGTGTTACAGCGCAGTTTCTACGAAGGACATTGTCTTTGGGGTTTCTAATGGAAAGGGATTGACCAAGCCCCGTGTGGTTTTGGGTAGAAGAGGAGGTTGAGGTGGTGACTGTGCCGGCCGCTTCCCGATCTGTTCGCTTGGCCCTTCCCGGTCCACACAACTGTAAATAAACTCATTCCATCTATCAAGACCGTGTCAATATGTTCCACTGGGTGAAGCGGCTTTAATTTGTTCTAAAAATGATAATTTGGATTGTTGAGGGAATTCTCTAACGAAATATTCGAGCCTTCGTATTAACAACGGTCTTTAAAGAGTAGCGTAGTGTCTCCTGGCAGCTTGGTGCAATGAGCTCGCTATAGCTGTCAATGAAAAAAAGCGTTACAGCTGCGGGATGAAATTTCATGTTGCTTGCAAACTGAAATGAGTGAATCTTTTTCAAATCGCTGGTTCTCAAGGTAGATTGCAGGCGCGCAACCGGGATCTCGTGTAACTCATCATGTAGTTTGGTGGAGAAGCGACTTCAGACAGACGTCCCTTAATTGATAAGGTCACTTGCCAGCACATACTGCGTCGGCTACCGTTGCTTTAACGTCTTCCAGCATCTGCCACATAAAAGGCACAGACGTGTTGTGATCCCGCCGCAGCTTTGAAGAAAGGACGCCAGCATCGCGTTTCTATCATCCCGCAGTGTTAATACGCTTCTTTGTCCTAAACTTTTCTCGCCATTCGGCAGTTAAGTTTTGTCGTTTTGTGAATGAGGCAAAAAACGATGACGCCCTCTGTGTAGGTAACGGGAGACCTGGTCAAGCCAACTAAGGTGTCACTCGGTTTTCTTATACACGGTGAAGCCAGGACGCTTGAAAATATAATATAGACATCTACTATTTTGCTCGGCATGTCACAGGTGGAGCTTCGACGCTATGAACGTCAAATATAAACGCCACCTTTTTATCTTCAAAAGGTAATATTGTCACGTAAAGCCAGGACAAATAAGAATTATCATTGCTGAGTGCAAACCGATCTATGCTTATGCCCTACGGTAAAAAGAGCCCCTCGAAGGTACGGGCTCTGAGGGCAAAGGAAGGGGTAGGCCGTGATACAAAATGACCCCGTGGTGCAGAAAATAGGCCACATTTGTGGCAAAACGGGTTGGTAGCGTGCGCATAATAGCATAACCTGTCGCATAATTGCGGGGGACAACAATCTCCCTATATCGACAGTGCCAGACTAGCTTTCTGAAGGAATCCTCAGGAGCAGCAAAAAGCGAGGCGAGAAGTCAACAGCATAGCGTTGCATTTCGTATCGTTACTTCTTGGTTGCCTGAGTACACACCACTCCCCAAGTAATCGACCATTTTTACGCAGTGTTTGACAATACACTTTACGTGACCTTACCTTACCTGCGTTGCGGACATCCTGGTTGTCTTCTGTTCGGCCACCCCGCAGCTTAACTTGCACATACGTCGTTTTGGCGATAAAAAAAACCTTCATCTCCGGAGGTAATCTACAGTGTATGCCTTTTTCAGCTGCTGTAACGATTTAACCACATTTTGATGACTCTGCCGCTAAGAAAATTTGCACACAAACAAGATGCCACTGCACAGGAGCTGTGTAGATATAGCAACGGACCGGTCACTACATAGTGATGACGTCGAACAGTTACCATTTGTCCGGTACTGAACGTAATTACGCTGTAACAGAAAGCAAATTCTTCGGGTTTTTTTACAGGCCTAAACCAAGTTTTGTGCGTATTTGTACAGCAAATCATTTTGTTTGCTACAAACGCCCAACGCCTATATGGACATTGTCACTGAATGTGAACTCCGTACGAGTTATGGCCGTATTCTGAGTCCATACTCTATTGCTTGTGTTATATGTATTCGAGTGAGTGTAGATAACGGAATGATTTTACCTGTGACCTTTCCTTTCAAGGATCTCCTTGACTGGAGTGCTCGAAGGGAGGGGGAATTCAGAATATGGCGATTTTTCCGCTGTGTGTTTGCTCCGTTGAACTTACTCAGCACTGGTAACCCGGCGGCTGTACCCTTTATTTTTGTCTTTCATGGAGCATCTCACCTACAAACTCCTAATGCCCGCCCCCTCCCTCTGATTGCATTCTGTTTATCTGAAACTCCCACTCGGATGGTCCAGACATGCTTGTCTCTGCACAACAGCATCTTCGTTCTGACATCCTCCGCCGGGATTCCGACGCACACACTGCTGGTCCTCTTGGAGTGTCTCAGATCCGAGACCGCATGCGTGGACGCATTTTCTAGACGCGGCTGTGTCAGTGCCCTTAGGTGTAGGAATAGATCCCGCTTCCTCACCTCTTCGAACGCCAAAAGACACCTCGCCCGGTTCACTTCAACCGATCGACGTTCCATAGAGCCATTCTTCTGATTTAGGTTTGTCTTCCTTTGTCCAACTTGTCTCAGTTTACGGTGCGGGACAGATTTATTTGTCGGTTCAGCTTTCAGAGAAGTTCCCGGTGGCTGAGGTGTATTGGTTCGTGGCGTCTTCTTGTTGGCGCATTCTTTTAGCGCATACTGATAGGAGGGAATCGGCAGCTACCGAGAACAGCAGAAATACAGAAAAGAGCGCCCCCCAGGGCTAGTGCCCCCTACATTTCCCACCAACCCGTTTGTTTTTGGAACATTATTCCCTGTAGGAGAACGAATTGAAATAAGATGTGTGTAGAAGAGGACGATAAGGAACGATGGCGGCGACCACACGTATTCTGTCATTGAGCGGTTGCAAATACAGTTCTCTTCCCGTAACTAAGGCGTTGTACTCGGAACTAAGTGGTGCAGGAATCCGGGATGCAGAAACATGTTTGCGGAAACTGCTGTGGTTAAACATGGTTATTCTTTCTCCTTGCAGTATCTTGAACTGTTTCCACGATAGTTTTCGTTTGTCATTTTTCTGTGCTGTATCTGCATTATCTCTTTTTGTCCTTGTTGGCCCCTCTCACATGGAATGGACTAGGCAATTTTTAACTGCAAATGTAATTGGTCAACAAACCGGTGCATGAAAGATGATTTATGTTTTGTTAAAAGCCACGTATTCAGATCGTAGTCGTGTTTATGTACGAACTCGTGACCTCTACTCAGCACTGTATAAGTATTTTCTTCAATCAAGCTATTTTAACCGGTAATAGTAAATTGCTCATATTTAGGAAGCCCCCCGGCGGAGGTGGTGCGAGAAAATCAGGATGGCCAGTTGGACATAATTTCAGTAATGATCTAGCAATCGAGGAGCATCAAAATGCGACAAATATATAAAATAAAATAAAAGTTATACATATCTTGGCGTCACAATCACCCACAATTTAACTTGGTCCTGCCACATCGAAAAGATTTGCTCATCTGCTCGTAGAAAATTAGGGTTACTAAGGCACACCCTCAAAACCTCTCCCGCTAAAACTAAACTCCTCGCATTTAACACAATAGTCCGGCCTTGTTTAGAGTACGCGTCTGAATTCTGCGATCCGCACACTAAAAAAGATATTAACAATCTTGATAGAATCCAAAGATTAGCTGTTCGGTTTATCTACAATCGCTTCCGCCAGACTGACTCCCCGACATAACTAATAATTAATAATAAAATTCCAACTTTAGAATCCCGAAGGAAACTAGCGAGACTTAAATTTCTTTTTCAACTATCCAGGAAAAACAGCATCATGGAACTTTCGCACGTCCTCACTCCGTTATCTTCACGTCCTTCTAGAGGATACCATTCTTACAAATTCACACCTATCTTTGCACGCACAAGCAACTTCAAGTACTCTTTTTTCCCTCGCACAATAACAGACTGGAACGAACTGCCGCACCATATTTTTTAGTCTGGAAATGTACTAAAATCTTTGGAAAATTACTTTGAGGTGTGATTATTGTTACTTGTGAATATTTTTTATATCTGTCTGTTCTTTCCGTTTCTTTCTCTACACCTGTACGACTGTGTAATTGGTCATATCATTATCGTTGTACCACCTCCCACTCCTGCTTGGGCCATTTTTATGGCCTGCAGTATTTCATAAATAAATAAATAAATAAATAAATAAAATGCCTTATCAGGTGGCCGCATTGCTTAATAAACTTTGAATGGAGAAACGTATGGGGGAATGCTTAAAACATTTGAGATAATGAAGGTGCAAGGGTAGTATACACTCCTGTTGATCTATCTTTGAACCTTTTCTTGAATTTCTGGCAACACCCATCCCCGCTTCCCCGCCCTAAGGGAACAGCCGTCGAAGATCGTTTCGCTCCCTCGCAATAGCCTGAATCAGTGCGCATGCGGCTTCACTTTAAGGATAATTGTATTTTTGGACACTTCTTCTAACATCGGCAAAAGACTTCATGCAAGTCCAAAAGGAAAACAAAACTGGCTGCACGATCTAGTCCATAACAACTCCCGCAAGCCATCGAGTGCCAACCGAATACAAAACGACCTATCCAGCACATTGCGGCGACCGAAAGCAGCGCCAGATTCTTCTCTACCTAATATTGAGTGACGCGCTATGAGGGATAGAGCCTGCAGCGATCATCGGATGGTTGGATGCTATGGCCCAATCTGAGAAGA
This sequence comes from Haemaphysalis longicornis, assembly GCF_048455015.1. NCBI lineage: Eukaryota > Metazoa > Arthropoda > Arachnida > Ixodida > Ixodidae > Haemaphysalis > Haemaphysalis longicornis. Next base: position 83,491,062 of record NW_027526385.1, on the reverse strand, counting down.
TAAATAAAGAAACTCGTAAAAAGTGAGAACCTCCTCATGAAATATGTCAGAGCCAGATCGCAGCAATTTATAAAGTCTCTAAAAACAAATTCCCCCTTTTGAATGAGGAGTGCAGTGTAGCCTGGCTAAATGACAACCTAACACCGACAATCAGTTTGTCAGCAGCAGCTGTGGGAGAGGCAATATCTAGGGAACAAACTCGAAAATAATAAAACGAAGCAAATAATATCCTAACGTAAGAACATGAAATTTTCAGCAAGTAGTATAAGATTGATTTACCCGAGCGATCAAAACTGATTACCTGAAGTAAAACAAACTACATTCAGGCATGTGACATGGCAGTGATGGAGGAAACGCTGGAAATAGGGGGAAGCTGTAGAGTATTAAAGAGCAAGCCAGCCTTCGGCAAACATAGGACGTACGCTCTGAGAGAAGACCCAGCAATCAATAAATACAGCTTGGGCGAGATAATTAAAGGAGCACAACTATTGTACACCTGGCTGTATTCCAGCAATGTTGGTCTGGGGAAACTGCTGAGAGTACAGGTTGAACTTGCTATGACCCACTAGTAACTAAAAAGGAAAGTGAAAAGCCTCTAGAGGGCATGAAAATAGGAAATCGTGGTCGGTTACAATGACATAACCGTAGATCTTTTGAAGGAGGGAGGATATATTGTACTCGAAACGCTTGCTATACTATTTTCGGAATGCTTGAACACTCAAACGCTGCCTAGAGCCTAGGAAAGCGGAAGCATTTTAGTGATTCATAAAAAGGAAGACACCATGGACCCGAATACTTGCACACCAAATAGCTTCATCTCGCTTTTTTAAAACCAGTTTACCAAAGGTGTAGTCAGATGCGTAAGCAACAGCCTGGATTCCCAACACTCCAGAGAGTAGACTGAGTTTATAAAAGTGTACTCAAGCATGAATCACGTTCATGTCGCTACCAAAGCGATAAAAAATCCGCAAAGTACACTAAACGGTTTTACATGGAATACATATACTATGAGAAATCGCGTAACTCCGTACTCATGCAGCCGTGCTAGAAGCATAACAGACCGGGTAATACAGCAGACCTGGGAAACATTTCTAGAAGAGTATATGAAGAATGCACAGCAGGATAATCCTCCACAAGCAAAGCAAGAAATTCCCGATACGAAAAGAAGTAAGACAGGCAGATACCATCGTGCCAAAATAACTCACGGGATGTCTGGAGGCAGTGTTTAGAATGTTTGTCAGAAAAAAACACATAGCATTAAGAATAAACTGTAAATACTTGAGTCATTGGAGGTTTGCCGACTACATAGTCTTGGTGAGTGAGACTCCAAAAGACCTGCGAACAATACTAGAGGAACCACAATCAGAAAGCACGACCGTGGTGCTAAGAATAAATGTGAATAAGCAAAATTATTGAGAAATTTACATGCCCTAAGTGCCCTCTACATCTCAGAAGCGAAACGGTAGAAGTAAAAAAAAACTTTTTTACCGTTGCCTTCGGCAGATGGTTAGTGGCGACCCCTACCATGAGAGGGAAATTCGGCTTAGAATACGTATCGGTTGGGGAGCACTCGGCATCCACTCCCGGATAGTGAAAAGTAAGCTACCTCTGCCACTTAGAAGGAAAATCTTCAAACAGTGCAGACGGCCGGTGATGACGAATTAAGCTGAGAATCTGGCTCTATACAAAACATTTAAAAGACAAACTAAGCTGCGCTCACAGAGTCATGAAACGAATAACGTTAGGAGTAGCATTCAGGGACCGGAAATGGATCAGAGAACACACCGGTGTAGAAGATACCATAGTTCAAATAAAGAAAACAAACTTGGCTTGTGCTTGCCGTGCATACAGACGAACCGACAATGGGGTGGCCATTAGGCTAACAGAGTGAATACCAATAGATGTGTCTAAAAGGAGAAGGCTGTTTCACCAAATGGAATGAAAAACAAAGAAATTCGAGGATAAAGTGTGGGCTCGAACAGCGCAGCACACGATAGGTGCGAGATCAATGTAAGAATCTTTCGTCCGGCAGTAGATCTGAGTAGGTTGATGATGAATGGTGTGAAGACATCACCGTACAGGTCGTCCATCCTGCCAAATTTAACTTTACTAGCGCGACAGCTTCCTTAGCGGTACCATGGCTTTTTATAACGAAAGGTAATGCATTTCGCATTTAACGCGATGGTCAACGGAAAACATGTGATCACACCTCCCAGCACAGTTGCGTCCTTAAAAATGCGCTTCTATTATGTCAGAAGAGTCACGTCAAAATCGCGAAAAAAAATTTCTAGATAAAAAAATACACGCATTGATCACGAGAAGAAGAATTGCCAATTTATAACTTTATCTCAGAAGCCATGTATTTAGGTTGTTCGTAAATGCGCATACATGGTACGGAAAAATCAAATTGTGTGTTCGTTCCTTGTTGCCGAATTTGGTATTTAGTGGTTGGAAGATTGCTTGGTTCACATTCAGAAAATATGGACACAATTTGGGAAGAGACGTTTTATAAATAAAAATAATAAAAATCATATCAAGATTCGAGCACTGCTTCAGCTATATCAGCTTCGTACGTATCAGAAGACACACAAAGAAACTTGAATTTGTGTTCTCATTCACACATAATGCAGTGTTTTTGCTTTAGCGTTGCCATGACTGCCTGTCAAGAGTTCCGTGCTGAGTGTACGTGCAGCAAGGATGATGCATGGCCGAACGGCTACTGCATTAGCACTAGAACGTTTTTTTATTGAAATTGTTTTGCCAGATAGGGCGACTTTAACGATTCCGAAATTCAAAAACTGTTTATCCATGAAATTTTATTCGTTCTGGGTATACCATTGCCCTATTAATTTTTTCTGTTTGTTGTAAATTTCCGAGAATACTATTGGGCGTTTACTTTATTTACCACGTCCTATTTTCTGCTGCATTAGGGTGTTCTGTTTCACCCGTTGTACTTTCTTCTGGAAGGGTCCACAGGAAGGAGAGGTGCACTACTTCGATGGTAACATGCAGTTAATGCACTGACAACATTGTTCACAATATCACCCAAATCAAGTTAATACTGATATGATGGCGGCCACAATTGGTAGACTGGGCTTCGCGGCTGTGCTAACCCGTTCATCCTGATCATGCAGGTTTTTGCCCGCATCATCGCCGACCTACTACTGCCTGCCTTGCTGGCTGTATCGTCTGCCACCCCGGGAAGCTGCCTGCCTGCTACCAACGAAGGCGAACCTTCTGTTTGCCCCCTCCCTGGCACCCATTCTTCCGGACCTTCGGCAGCTCCACCCCTCCCTCCGTTGATCGTCGAGATAAATCCAGCCACCCTATCCCCGGCGACATCTCCTGCGTAGCCTATAAAGCCGCAACCACCATCCAGCGCGCACTCTGGGCTTCGCGGCTGTGCCACCACACAGGCCGCTAACCCGTCCATCCTGATCATGCAGGTTGGTAGTTCATATCCGACGTCTACTAAAAGGTGAAGTAATTACTGTTCAGCTGCCGAGCGCACAGTGCAGCTGTTTGCTTGTTACCGAATGTGTGAATGTCATACGTGCCTTGCTATTGCTATCGGGAGATGTAGAGATGAACCCCGGGCCAGATATTCTCGCTGAGCTGAAAAAGTTGTCACAGGGGCAGTCGACAATATTATCGGAGATGCAAGGTCTGAAATCCGCGATAGCCACCACTAACCAGGCTATCACCGATCTTGGAAAGCGCATTGCTGTCTTGGAAAATCACTGCCAAAATCTTCTAACCCTTCGAGCAGAAGTAGATGCAATAAATACTAATACCGATGAGCTAACTCACCGGGTGTATGACATAGACGAGCGTCTTGACGACCTCGAGAACCGTTCCCGGCATGACAATATAATATTCTACAATCTCCCTGACACTAATCCGAAGGAAACATACGCTCAGTCAGAAGAAATAATATTCTAGCACTGCCTTGAATGACTTCAACTAACAATAGAACCAAACGACATAGAGTGTGCACATCGCCAAAGGCGGCACACCAATAACCATAAACGGCCTATAATAGTGAAACTCTCGTCTTTCAAAACTAAACAATCCATTCTTTCAAATGGCCCAAAACTAAAAGGTACAAAATTTAGCATTGGCGAAGATTTCACATACCCTGTTCGAATAGCCCGAAAAGAGCTTGTTGCTTTCGCTAGGAGCAAATGTGTCCCATTTTCACTGCGTTTTCAAACTTTGCACATTGGCTCTAAGCGATACCTTTTCGACTAGGCAGCAGGAATTGTCAAGGAAAAAACATAGGGATCAGTACGCCGTCGGCAAGCACGCCAACAGCCACGTACAAGCACTAAAGCTAGGCTTTCGTTTTCTGTAATTTATACTAAAATCCGTAGTTTTCTTCCTAAGAGCGTGCCCCTGTCTAATTTATTAAAATCATCTGGCAGCAGTATACTTATATTGAGCGAAACGTGGCTTACTGACGACATTTCAGATACAGAGGCTCTGGCTGACTTGCCGCACTTTAACCTTTTTCGTCACGACCGTAAGAACGCACGTGGTGGGGGCGTACTCATCGCGACTAGCAAAAAAATCGCGCCCATCCACCCCGTGAATGTGGTTGGAAAGCAAAGCTTTAAACGGCTCCCATAACGATTACCCATGCGACGTTACTTAAATTCACTCACATCGCTCTACAAATAGCAAAACCAGAGAGAAGTGAAATGAACTTAACCACACCATTTATTACTTCAAAGAGATATTCTTGGTAAGCTTAAAGCAATGCATGATGCATGAACGGTGTTTGGTTGAGTTGTATTGGTGTAGCACAAGAGCGGAAACTTTTTTATATCAAATAAAAGTAAGCTCCAACCCGGTGTTAGACGATCTGACTTCTCCGTCTCTGCGCCGCGGACGGAGGCGGCGAGATTTGCGGCAGAGAAGGGGGAGGAGGACGAAGACATACTTCTGTTAAGATTTCTGAACGGCCCAGAGTGCAGCCCTGGGGAGTGATTCCTTCTTCTGTGGGGCCCATATGCAGTCCGCACGGCCTGTGTTCTGTCCACCCGCTGAAGCTTGGTAAGTAGAGAGGGCCTGGACAGCAGCATCTCCCATTGCTCTTGTTGGGTAGTTGACGGAAAGAGAGGAGAGTGCTCAGGGCTAAAGTCACACACCCCGATTACGGGGCGGAGTGTACGTACAACTTCTGAGTAAAATTTACATTCAACGTCGTAGCGATTCGGATACATTAAGTGAAGACGCGTAGGCTGTGGGAAGGAGCCCGGATTGTATGAGCCGTAGGGTAGTTTGTTGTTCTCTGGAAAGGTCAGGGTAAGGCGGAGGTATGGTCTGTCTCAGAAGACGATAATGCTGGGTTATTTTCTGAACGTGAAAAACGGGTGACTGTCCTCGTGCAGCTCCATAGCACAGGAGGTAAAAGCGCAGCCTTGTTGGATGGGCGTATTTGTTGCCCTCCATTGAAGTGTGAGGGGCTGTCCAGATGAGATGAATGGAAGCGCTTGGGGAGTGGTTTTTTAGCACGCGCAGTGCAGGTCAGGACACCCAACCCAACTCGTAATTCCAGTAGGCTTGCTGGGAATCGGTGACTACCATCAGAACCCCTGGTTGAGCGAGAGCCAAGGTGATGGCTGCCTCTTCTGCTGCCGCCATTTCTTGGGTCCTAAGCGAGGTACACGCAAGAATTTTGGTTCTGGAGGTAGCCACGATGATGGCGTCCCTCGATGTTTGGAGGCGTCTGTGTAGATAACTGAATGATCCCCACCGAGGGTGGTGTTTAGCGTTTGAGCCCGTGCTTTTAGGTGACCCTCGATATGTGAAAGGTTCATGTTTCTAAGCAAAGGGAACATCTTTAGTTTTATTAGCCAAGGGCCTGGGAGTACGTCAAGCGGAGGGATATTTTGGGCTGCCCAGCCAATCTGGTGAAGCATGCGGTTACCCGCTGCAGTTGTGAGTCGGACCTTCTGGTTAGAAAGATGGCCTTTTATCATCTCTTCAACCGTGTTCTTAATCAGCCTCTGTGTGGACGCACTCATGAGAAGACCAATGGCCTGCTTGACCGCCTTTCTAATAATTATATAAATCATCTCTATGTCTTCCTTGTCGAGAAGAAGACAGGGGGTTGACGTAAGTGACTCTCGAGAGGACAAAAGCTTCAATTAATCGAAAGGTGCCGGATTCCTTTAGGTCTCGCTTTTTGGTGGCAACTCGCCAGACCATGTGTATGATTTGATTAATGCTGTTTTTGAGGCGCTGCAAGGAGACGTCACTCTTGGTGTTAGCATGTAGGCCCAGGATCTTGATGAAGGGGCTTGGAGTGATGGCCTGGCCATCAGGGAGTATTTGAATGTATTCGTTGGTTTGGCGTGAGGGCGGGCGACGAGGAGCTGTGATTGTTTACGTGAACACTGGAGGCCACAGGCTTTAGCACATCGGCGTACTAGAACTGAGATGCCATGCATTGGTGTGAGCTTCCTTTAATTTTTGTAACTCTTAGCAGATGAGCAAGGTGCGCACAGGGCCGCTAGACGGGCGTGAGTGGTCGAGTGACGCTTTCACGTTGCATTAAGTGAGAACGCAGGGGGTAAACCCGTAGATGTGCTTGGTGAGTGCACCACCTGTCTTCCCCGTCTTCGCGTGGGCTCGTAGCTAGATCGGTAAGACTACGGGCTCTCGCTTTGTTAGTCTATTAGTTGCAGGTACGATTCCCGGCGGTGCCAGTAAATTCTTTTATTTGTTCACTGGAGTTTTCTGGTGACACCAACGGTCGTGAAAGAACCCTTGGGGGGTAGAGGTGAAAAGCTTTGCTTTAAAAGCGATCTTGCTGCCTTATCAACATTGCTTCACAACTTGAAATATTGTGGGTAATGTGCCGTGGCCCACCCGAAACAGTAATACTTGGCGTATGCTACAAGACCCCTCGTGCTGACCCACATTTTGCCCGCGAACTAAATGAAATGCTGTCTACGCTTACTAATAAACACCCCACCGCACATATCCTCCTTTATGGCGACTCTAATTTCCCGAATATTGACTGGCTGAACCAAGCACAACTAATTACAGGAAATACCTAAGCAAGACAATTTGTCGATGTTTGTCTGAACTTTAACCTTACGCAACTGGTATCCGAACCAACACGTGTAACTAGTGAATCTTCGAATATTTTAGATCTGATACTAAGAAACAGCCCCGAAAGCTCAGAATCTATCTCGTACTTACGTAAAATCAGTGATCACAAAGTTATTCATACTACACTAAACTTCATCCCTAAAACACGCCACATTTCCAGCAAAACAATTCATATTACAATAAGGGTGATTATGAAGCAATTAATAACGAACTGCGAGATTTCCTGCCTGCGTTTGAATTCAATTTCGATTCCCGATCTCTTAACAGTAACTGATTAGTCTTTAGGGACAAAGTAATCGAGTTAGCTAATAAATATATCCGCAAGATGAACTTCCCCGCCAATCAAAATAAACCATGGTTTTCAAAACGTTTAGAAAGGCAAGAAAATAAATAGAAACGTCTCTTTCCTACTGCGAAACCTAATGGTACTGCGTGCGCATGGGACAGGTACTATGCTGCAGAAGACGCATAATATGCTGGAATTCGAAGTGCAAAACAGAAGTTTTATCGCATTGACTTACCTAAAATTATACCAAATAACCCTAGAAAGTTCTGGGAAGTTATAAACCCGCATCCGACACTCGAAATAACGCTTACTGACCATAATGGAGAGTAAGTTAGCGATGCTGATTGTGCCGACGTATTTAACATCGCGTTCAGCTCTATGTTCACTAAAGAAGCAGATCCGCCACATGCCTCGCCACCTACTACGACATTACCGATAATGGTTTTAGTGGAATTTTCTGTTGCTGGCATTTCGTCCCTTGTCGATAGACTTAAACTTTCATCATCGGCTGGCGTAGACAACATTAGCTCCAAACTGTTAAAAAAACACTAAACAAATTATTACTGTGTATTTTGCGATGCTGTTCTCATTGTCGCTTGAAAAGGGAATGTTACCAGACCACTGGAAAGTGGGAAAGGTCATTCCGGTTCACAAATCAGGTAACAAACAGTCACCCCCAAATTACCGTCCCATTTCACTAACCAGCGTCTCATGCAACATCATGGAACACGTCATATACACTCACATAATGCACTTCCTGGACGCTAACAATTTCCTTCATTCTGACCAACATGGCTTTCGTAAATCTTTATCGTGTGAAACAGAACTAGCGATATTTACGTATGATTTGCATGCTATTCTTGACCGTAACGTCCAGACTGATGCAATCTTTGTAGACTTCGCTAAAGCATTTGACAAAGTAGCACACAAAAGCCTCTTAGTAAAACTTGCCCAGTTGAATCTGCACCCCAAAATTCTAGCATGGATTTCAGAATTTCTTGCTAACCGTTCCCAGTTTGTCGATATTAAAAATAAACATTCTAGCTCCCTCTCCGTAACATCGGGCGTCCCCAAAGGGTCTGTCCTCGGACCCCTTCTGTTTCTAATATATATTAACGATCTACCCATGCATCTATCTTCTCAAATTCGTAAGTTTGCCGACGATTGTGTTCTATACCGCAAAATTACTAACCCTTCTGATCAAACTGCGGTTCAAAATGACCTTAACCGTGTACAGCAATGGTGCGACCTGTGGTTAATGGAGCCTAATCCCACTAAATGCAAACTCGTTTCTTTTCAACGACAGCGTAATCCCTTGGATTTTTCTTACGTAATAGCTGACTCGACTCTTGAACAAGTTCAATCCTATAAATACCTAGGCGTTACCTTAACCAGTGATCTTTCATGGCGCACGCATATCACGAACGTCATATTGTCGCGAAACATACATTGGGTTTGTTTATTTGTGTTTTGCTTTTAACCCCCGGCGGCGCCGGTCTGTGTTATCTCTGCGCCAAGGGAAGCGCGTGTTCCATTCTTTCTTTCTGTGCCGCATGTGTTATCTGTTGTGATAGGGAGAGCATTCCGATCTAACGGGAACAGCCCAGATTAATCTTCTTGGATCTACTATGTTCTCGATGCGAATCGACGTTTCGAGAACCACGCGCGCCAAATGATAAAAAGCCTGCAGTGCGGACGCCGGGGCATTCGATTCGACGACACTCGCCTGTGCAAGTCACTTTGTTGACCGCTGCTTCGCCGCCTCTGTATTCTTTTGAGTTGTTAGGGGAGCACAAGTTCGCTCCAATAAACGTGTTTCTCATTCAAGACAACTGCATCGTCCTTGTCTTCGTGACATCTGGTGGAGGTGCTGGGTACGCACCCTTCATGCCCACTACAACCTCGGGAAGCCGCCAAGCCAGTCCAACAAGAGCCAGCCCCCGCCTGCAAGATTTACCACCCGAGTTCGGTTTGATGCCAGAAGGGCCCAAGAAAAAGAACGCTGCAACCAACACCATGGTGCAAGAAACAACGTCGCCAATCGTCCTGCAGCAGCCCCGGGAACCGCCATCGTTCCGGGGAGCCCCCGCTGAAGACCCCGAAGAATGGTTGGAGAAGCTTGAGCGCGTCCGCATCTTCAACAGGTGGGACGACGAAGAAACTTTCCGGCATGTCTTCTTTTACTTATAAGATGCTGCTCGAACTTGGTTCGAGAACCATGAGAGTTCTTTGACCGACTGGACTCACTTCAAAAGCGAGTTCCTGAAGACATTCACTACCGTTGTGAGAAAAGAGCGAGCTGCGCTTTTGCTCTAAACTCGGACACAACACCCCAACGAAGGGGTCGTGATCTTCGTTGAGGAGATGAAGCAACTATTTCGCCGCGCGGACCCCGACATGACGGAAGAAAAGAAGTTACGCTTCTTGATGCGCGGTGTGAAGGAGGAGCTGTTTGCTGGACTTGTCCGCAACCCGCCCAAAACCATCGCTGCATTCGTGCCCGAAGCCAGCACGATTGAGAAGGCTCTCGAAATGCGTGCTAAGCACTATGACCGGAACTTTGTTGGCGCGGCCAGTGCGAACTACATCGACAACATGCGGATTCCGGCTGATAGCCTACGCGAGACCATCCGCGCAGTAGTGAGAGAGGAGCTGCGGAAACTTTTCCGACGACGCCGCAACCCCAAGTCTCTTGCCTAAGTGACGTGATCCGGGAAGAAGTTTAAAACGCTTTGGGAACTTCTGTGACATCCGAAGTACACTGCGAGCCCCAAGCTATGACGTACTCCGCGGCTGTTCACCGACCCCACCCTGCTCCAACACGTTGTCAAAAGGCACGTCGTCAAGAGGCCCCGCCCTACCGCCGCCCACTGTCACCCGCCCGACCCCCGGTAGCACAAACCCAGACGCCGAGGAAAACTGACGTATGGCGAACACCGGATAATCGTCCTCTGTGCTACCACTGCGGAGAGGCCGACCACATCTACCGTCGCTGCCCATACAAGAGACTCGGACTACGTGGTTTCTCCGTCGACGCACCACGCCCCCGACCCGGCCAGCACCCATCTGAGATTGAAGAATACCTGTCGAACACCAGCCGTGGACCAGCCCGTTTCAACCGTTCGCCGTCGCCCTACCCGTACAAGTCGCCGGACCGCCGTAGCAGTGCTGACTTCGCACGTGGAAGGTCTCCCAGCCCACGCGGGGGAAACTAAAGGCGGCAACTTCTGGAGGTGAAGTTGCTCTACGGCGAAAAACTGGAAACCCTCCAACGACGCAAGGACGCGCTGAAGACAGTGATTCACGACATGCCCTCATCCCGACGACCCGACCTAACCCTACTCCCGAACACGACGACAGCTACACGGCACGACGCGTACCCGACCTGACCGACACGGCTGGTGAGAAGACGACGACAACGACGATGCACAGTGCCCGACCATCAACACGTACAAGCAGAGATACGACGCCCCGACGAACCCGGAACTCGAGGAAGACTGCATCTGACGTGAAGGTGTCCATCGACGGCTTGGACGTAGTCGCCCTCGTAGACACGGGAGCTGACTATTCGGTAATTAGCGGACCATATGCGTCTAAACTGAAGAAAGTTATGACCAGATGAGACGGTCCGCACATACGCACAGCAGGAGGCCACCTCGTGACGCCAAGTTGAACGTGCACATCGCGCGTCACCATAGACGGCACAACGTACCCTGCGGCGTTCGTCGTTCTGCCTAACTGCTCCCGCGACGTGATTCTCGGAATAGACTTTTTGACGGACAACGGCACAATAATTGATCTGCAGACCAAGACGATAACATTTTCCTCCGATCACTCCACGACGCCGCAGCCGAACCCCGATCACCGTGCTGCTGTCAGGATCGCCGACGATCACATCACCCTGCTACCCCGCACCTCAACCAGATGTCACGAAGACAAGGACGATGCAGTTGTCTTGAATGAGAAACACGTTTATTGGAGCGAACTTGTGCTCCCCTAACAACTCAAAAGAGTACAGAGGCGGTGAAGCAGCGGTCAACAAAGTGACTTGCACAGGCGAGTGTCGTCGAATCGAATGCCCTGGCGTCCGCAATGCAGGCTTTTTATCATTTGGCGCGCGTGGTTCTCGAAACGTCGATTCGCATCGAGAACATAGTAGATCCAAGAAGATTATTCTGGGCTGTTCCCGTTAGATCGGACTGCTCTCCCTATCACAACAGATAACACATGCGGCACAGAAAGAAAGAATGGAACACGCGCTTCCCTTGGCGCAGAGATAACACAGACCGGCGCCGCCGGGCGGTAAAAGCAAAACACAAATAAACAAACCCAATGTATGGTTCGCGGCAATATCATCAGCAAACCAATCTTTGGGTTTCTTAAAGCGCCATTTGCGTCATGCCCCACTAGACGTCAAACTTCTCGCCTATAAATCGTTAACCTAGAATCTTTAAACTAGAATCTTTAAACTACAGGATTTTTATCTTGAGGAGCGACTGTTTCTCGAATGGTCGATTCACATCCAGAACAAAGAAGATTATTCTAGGCGGTTCACAATAGTTCGGAACGCTCTCCCTATAAAAACAGATAACACATGCGGCATAGAAAGAAAGAATGGAACACGCGCTTCCCATGTACACAGATAACACAGACCGGCGCAGCCGGGCAGTAAAAGCAAAACATAAATAAACAAACCCAATATATGATTTGCGGCAATATCATCACGAGTGGAATTGACGCCGAGGAACATGCCGCCAGAATGAAAAAAGTTCTCAAGAGGCTGCGCATCAAGCTGCAACACTTCCACATTCGCCTCGGCAAAAAAAGTGCTGTTTTGCGATGAGGCAAGTTTAATTTCTTGGACTCCCAATCGCCGAAAATGGCGTTTACACCAGCGAAGACCGAGTTTAAGCCCTCAATGAGGCGCCGGCTTCAGAGGGCAAGCAAGCTCTGCAGTCATTTCTCGGGATGCTGACGTTTTACGACAGATGTCTGAAGAACAGAGCATCAGTTGCCAGATCTCTCTCAGAGCTCCCTCAAAAGGACGCTACGTTGGAAATGGGAGCCTCTCAGCTCCAAGAAACATGTGAGCAACTGAAAAAATTGCTTCTCAAGCACACTGTACTCGCACTCCCCGACGAACAGAAGGAGTTTCTTGTCTCATGCGACGCTTCGCCGTAGGGCATAGGAGCTGTTCTTTCTCTACGTCATGACCAGAAAAGAGACGCACAAATTGATTTTGCATATAGGACACTAGAGCCGGCCGGACGAAATTAGGCTCATTTGGACAGAGGAGGACTCGCTGGAGTGTCTTCAGCTCACACGTGTCACAAATATATTGCAGGAAGAAAGGTAACTTTCGTCACGGATCATCAACCGCTTCTCGGTATACTGGGACCAGGGATACCAATGGGTCAAGTCTTCTAACTATGCATGACAAGATGGGACATCAAATTATGGTCATATACCCTAACTGCGATTTTTGTGTGCAGGAATGTAAAGAACCAAGAGAACGCAGGCGCGTTGAGCCAACTACCACTGCCAGACTGCACCGATAAACCATGGCCCCAGCCGAGGTACTGTTGTTCGAAGCAATGTCGTGACCTCTGTTTACTGCTACAGAGATATCCCGTCTGACGCAGCAAGACACGTTACGAAGTCTGCGCTGGTCAGTGAAGGATGGCACAGTGGAAAGAGTCACTGGAGATGAGTTCGCTCCTTGCCGGCCAAGAGCAACCGCACTGGCGTGTAATCGCGAGTGTCTCACACTCAGATCACGGGTTATCATACGAAGCTCTACACAATATCACGTTCTGGCGCTTCTGCACGCTGGTCATCGAGGCATGGTAGCCATGAAGAATTGTGCGAGGTGTTTTCTATGGCGGCCCGGAATCGAGCTCTTGAATAAAGAGACACTGAGAGGAGGCTCTGACTGCCAATCACCGCAGAGGAGCCCACCAAAAGCTTCGATTTCAACATGGGACTGTCCTGAGACACCATGGCACACACTACATGTAGACTTCGTGGGACCACTACACGGGCGCACATAGTTGGTTGTTGTGGACGCGTACACCAAGTGGGTGGAAGTCCGTCACGTCACCCAGACAAAATCCGCAGTTGTAATTCATGTACTCCGAAGTCTGCTCGCTACGTTAGGCATTTCGCGGAAAGTCGCCTACGACAACTAAAAAACCTTTATTTTAGGCGAGATAAAGAAGTTCGACAAATCTAATGGCCCACAAGTTACGACGTCACTAACATGTCACCCTGTAACATGGGCTATCAAAACAATACGTGGGCGAACTTAAAAGAGCCCTCCGAATGGATAAAGACTCCTCCATATAGTGAGGTTGAACTAGTAAAACTGGCAAACCGGCACACCACTGTACACGCAATGCCTAATGACAGCGACTTTACTGGGACCTTGGAAGAACGCCAAAATCATCTTAATCCATAAGAAAGGTGACATGAAAAACAAAAAATTACAGCCGATCAGCTTACTGTGAGTCGTCTACATGGTACTTACCAAGGTAATTGCTAACAGAATTTCTGCCACCTTTCATTTTAGTAAACCAAAAGTACGATCAGGGTACCGTACAGGATTTTTAACAATATACCATATTCACACGATTAATCACGTGATAGAGGCGTTCTCTGAGTATACTAAACCTCTATATATAGCTTTTATAGATTATGAGAAAGCGTTGAACTCGGTCGAAACCGGAGCATTCATTCAGGCCACACGGAACGAGGGTGTAGACGACCATTATGTAAGAATACCAGAGGATGTTTACTTTGTGTCAACAGCTGCCATCATCCTCCAAAATGACAGTAGTAAAATACCTATAAGGAAGGGCGTCAGACAGGGAGACACAATCTCTACAATGTTATTCACAGCATATTTACAAGACGTTTTCAGAACATTGAATTGGGAGCAGGTGGGAGTAAAGGTTCATGGAGAATACATCAGTAACTTCACAATTGCTGAAGACGTTCCCTTGCTATGTAATCCGGGGAACAAATTACAAAGCATGCTTACCGCACTAGACAAAGAGAGTGGAAACTTGGGCCTGCAAATAATATACAGAAAACTAAGCAAATGATCAATAACCTCGGGACAGCAGAGCGGTTTGATATAGGTGGAAATGCAGTGGAAGTGGTAAGTGAATATATCTACTTAGGCCAAGTATTTAACCCGGATTCCTACCATGAGGCGCAGGTAATCAGAAGAATAAGAATAGGGTGTAGTGAATTTGCCAGGCAATCGCAGATTATATATGGCAGCATACCATTGTCCCTGAAGAAGAACGTGTATGACAGCTGCATCTTAGCAGTACTCACCTACAGGGCAGAAGCTTGGAGGCTCACTAAGAGGGTTCCACTTAAATTGAGGACGACTCCGCAAGCAATAAAATGGACGATGAATGGTATAACATTAAGGACAAGAGAGTGGAGTGGGCCAGGGAAGATACGCGTGTTAAGGATGTGTTATTGGGAATTTAGATGAAGAAATGGACGTGGGCAGGGCGTGTAATGCGAAGGCAGGATAACCGTTGGTCATTAAGAGTACCAGAGTGCATCCCTAGAGAAAGCGAGCGTGCAGGGGCGGCAGAAAGATAGATGGAAAGATGAGATAAAGAACTTTGCGGGGATAAATTGGTCGCATTTAGCACATCACCTGGATAATTGGAGAATATTGGGAGAGGCCTCTGCCCTAAAGTAGGCGTAGATAGGCAGGTGATCATGATGATGATGATGATAATGATGATGATGATGCCAATTTTTGTTTATCAATTGGCCGTATTGTGTGCCTTCTGTGTGCGTTTTTGTGTGAAAAATGTTTGTCAGGTAAGGTGTACACTTCTGCCTAGTGAGCGACGCAATTCCTTCGCATAAAAACTGGGAAAAGTGAATCTGAATGGTGTAACGTAATATTGGAAACCTAATCTTGTCTTCCGGCCTGTGTGGTACGTGAGAAATGTGAAGAGAGCACAGTTACGGATGCAAAACTGATACATGTTCTAAGGTATCTAAAATCACAATGGGAACAAGAAGTAAAAACGGGAAGAGGCAGGAAACGAGCAGAGTCCCAGACAAAGGGTTCACGTTACGGAATTCCCTGACGACACGGCCGGCGAGCCGGCTATATTACCGCAGCTACGAAGAGCGACGTGCCGATTCACACACCTGCAGTCTCTGGAAATGGAGGCAGCGTGCATGCTTCTCCTGCTCGCTATTCTGGCCGGCGCCTATGCAAATAGTTCCATTCCTTACATCTCAATGACATTTCAAACGAGGGCGCTCTCCTCGGATAATGAAAAACCGGTGGTGCGGTGCGGTGAGTATATTTTTTTCCATACTGTAGTGCGGCTGCTTTGTGCGACGCCTTGAGATTTATTTTTTTTGGCCTTAGTCTTTAGAGAAACGTTAGCTCTAAATGCGGCTGTGGTTATCGGTTCTCGGTCCTATCAGATTATGAAATATTCGTTTAATACTTCATTTTGTTGTTTTATAATATAACATAAAACATGTAATATAGAACACAACACACTCTCCTATAAAGGCGTTCTATAAACAACCGCGGAAAGAATCAGTTTACTTTGGATGCACTGAACTAGCAGGAACTCGCAATATGTACGCCCACTGACATCGCTTTTGCTCTCTAGTTCAACCCAATTAAATGACTAACGAAATAACAAGTTTTCAAAAAGGGAGTCTTTCACATATACTTGAAATATCAAACTAGTGATATTTCGAGGTGTTCAAATACCTTTTTTGTTTTAGGTATTCGGCCTATTTTTTGTATTTGCAAAAGTTCACGATATTGGATTCTGTCGGCTAAAGGTGAAATATTGTTCTGTGTTTCAAGTCGGCTTGGAGTTATTAGGAGGATTTGAAACAAAGATCATGTAGTTCTTATTTTCGTCCTTTGAAAGAAAATGTATTTCTGCTTTCCACTTTGGTCTAATGCAACATAGTGGCCGTTTTGAATATAAAGAGGTTGTTGAATTGTTTCCAATGTATTATTCGAAGCGAAGTACGCCGGTTTCACACATCGGACAGGAATAAACATGTTTTTTTTTCCGCGTGATTGAAACACGTGCGATGAGCTAAGGAGATGTCAAAAATGTCTCTTATGCGTTTCGGTATGTAGAGTTATATTGGTGTACAACTATGGTGCATTTTTAGCGAAATGTTTTAACCGGTATTCAGATTTTAGGTATTTTATTGTTAACAGTAATAAGAAGGTGGAACATTATCCGACACTGCCAGTCCTTAGAGTCAGCTTTTACCAGTGTGAGACAAAATTAGGAAATCGTCCGATGCAGGAAAGTATATCAAACGAATAATACTCATTACATAAACATAGGAACGTGTATTGAAGTGCTCGAAATGTTTATTTTGTGTAATTAAACGAAGCAATTTTATTGTGGCTTTGTCGATGTCGTCAGTCCCCGAGCTAACAATGCAGTCCCTGCTACGCTACCGTTTCGTATCAATTGTTGTGAGTGTAAACTCTTATTATATATATATACGGAAGCATTCTCGGGCTATTGTACTGACCACTCTGTCATGGCCTAGCGGTGGGCCCAGTTTAGTCGATATACGTGTCATCAGGCAGATACAGTGCAGCGTGGACTTTATATGTGTCGTGCTGCTTTCTTTTCAAGCCGTGTCTCCATTCTCAGGGGTGTATTGAGACTGTAGAGCATGTAGAGCATCGGCGCGCAATGTCACTGCGCTAAATTCAGATCGGTTGAGGGGAACTACCAGAATCGAGTTGCAATGGCACAGATGACAGGCGCAGAATAGTAATTTTTAGCGAGATGTACTTGCATGCGCAGTCTCAGCGAGCACCGCCATTGTGGTTTTCATTGTAGCTAAGAAATGTTCTCTCTTAACGTTTGCTACAATTACAATCACAATTACAATTACAAAACGATTACAACCTGTAGCGTTACCTTTGGCGCCGAGAAATGGCGTAATTGTAGGTTGCAAATGATTGCCTTTGGAGGCGATTTATATCTATCAAAATGACAAAGGTTAAAGCTTTCTAGTTGCAGCGAGTAATGGCTATGCATTTTGCGAGCGTTTATCATTACCTTCTGCGGGAATTTATGGTGACGAAAATGGCAAGGGTACAGCCTCAATTGTGGTGCTGATATGATTGGATAATTTGTAGTGTTTCAAGAGACACAGAACTGAATTTTCCAAGGTCCTGTTTTTATGTGTGCACTTCCATATAACCACCCTTTTCATCGTTTATATGCGCGATAAGGCGGTATTTATTTTATAAAGACTGAAAGAAGAAATACTACCATGCGCAGTTCTCCGCGGTGGCACCAACAGCAGTGACGTCAGTAAAAGGTGTTCTGTGATTAAACAATGTCCCAGATTGGAATTCTGACAAGTTTGTGTGTGGGTTTTGCGAAATGTTTGCCATATGACATTACAGTTGGGAGGGCATTCTCCATATCTCAGTAATCGGCACACTGCGCTTCATCCACGTGGTCGGCTGGGAAATAGGTCTGATAAGACTGTCAGCTTTGCTTGGAATTATAGCAATCACTTAGCGAGGTGTACGCAGCGGATGAACACCCTCTGCGTCTGCACAGACGCTCAAATGCGATTCGCTTCCCCCATCTCTGGAGAATGCCTGACTCAGGCCTCTATCGTTAAAAGCGTGTTCGCACCCGGCTAAGAGTCGGATGATTCGGGACAACGCCCACTGCCTGCAAGCAGTCGGGGCTGAAGGCAACAGCAAGCCTTCGCGAACTTGCTAGGGCGTCATTGTCTGTATGCGCCGCGCTTCATGAACTCAGTGTTGGAACAATGAATGTTACAGCGCAACAATGGTCACTTCAGTATAGAAAACAGCGGGCAAAAACAAAAAAATCAACTTAAAAAGACACATGCACCCTCAGAGATTCAAATTGTGTCTTGCAAAGTAATATACGTAGCACTTCAAACCACTCGGCCACGAGCCAGAGCTGCCTGTACTGAAAATATACAGTAAATAATGTATACACAGTTTACATCGAAACTGTGAAGTGTATACTGTATACCCAGTTTACATTTTTATTTAGGTTAAGCTTTTCAAGCTGCTTAGATGTCTATTTTTTGTATAGCGCTCGTGCAGTGAGCGTCGCCAAAATTCCCACAATATCTCCTGTCTAGCGACAGCATTTCTTTCACAGAAATACATTCACAGATGTGTGGTCATGCTGCTACCCACTGGGCTCGTTCGCCCAGTGCAAAAAAGTGCTTCCTGCCCCGTGGTTGCACGCTGCCCGGTAAAACTTTCAGTTGAATCTATTTCGTTTGTACCGAGAATGCTTCGATGGCTCTCCTGAAGCCTTTAAATGGCTTTAGATTTTTGAACTTGAGTACCAGTCGGTGAAGCGTGACATGTGGAAATGTGTATGGCTATTTGGACTTAGAGCTCGATACAGTCTTCATACCACCAACCTAAATGATCATTCCTCCAGGTGAAAATCGTGTACTGCCTTAGTTTAAACAGAGTGGCTGAATTGCGACGACCCGCTGACGGCCGGGCGACCAAACGCCGGGCCCACTGATTCTGTGGGAGGGTCGGCGCGCCGGGCAGTCAAGCCAAGCCAATTTTTCAGACGTCATGCGAAACGTCAAAGAAATTGGCACGGACGGTACCGAGAGGACATTTTTATAAACGTTTTCTACTTAATAAAGTACAGTAAAGGCAGCGATAGTGGTCGAAATTATGATCTAGCTACTCCAGAAAAAATGTACGCTAATAATTCCTCAATGTAGACACATCATTTTAGTGTCTCTTGAATACGCCGATGAAACGTACCCGATAAGGCGCGCCGTAGTGGAGGGATCGTGAATAATTTTGACCACATGGAAATCTTTAACGTGCGCCAAAAGGTCGTACACACGGGCATTTTCGCATTTCCCCTCCATCACAAACGGCCCGGCAGCGGCAGTGGATCGAATCCGCATTCTCCTGCTCAGCAGCATAACGTTTTAGCCACTGAGCCACCGTGATGGGTTACTTTTGGTGCTGCGTTATGACGGTGATAATAACAAGGGTACATAGGCCTAATTTCGGTGGGGATATACAGCATTGCAAAGGTATAGCCTTACTTTTGGTGGAAGGTTCAGGGAAGAAAATTGCAAGGGTATAGGCTTCCTTACGCGGCGTGTTATAACTGTAAAATGACAAGGATGTAGCCTTACATTTGCGAGCGGCGTTTTAGCTATGACGGTGGCCGAGCAATATATAGCCTTGCCTTCATCTGGGAATTATAGCTGGGACTATAACAATGCAATAAAACGTATTTTACTACAGTCATTTAGGCAGACATTTTATTACAGTTTGCCCATTGAAAGGAATTCCTAATTCTTTTCTAATCATTACGGGGTAAGCCTATCCATCAAAATGGAGTACCGATGTTTCTACTCCGGTTCAAATTTGCTTCGATTGAAGACCCCGCCAAAAGTATCTTTATAAACGCTACTTTAGCGAAGCCATGCTTTTGCAGAGGGTGCCGACAATTGTTAAGGTTCCTAAATAAGAAGTATTGTTCTTTTATTCTCCTCCAAAGTAACGTGTTTAAATTGCATGAAAGCTGGGTAGCATAAATCTTTGTTACAGCTAACAGGAAGAGCAATTTTTCCCTTCGAGTCGCCGAGTGAGACATGCTTGCGATTTAAAATAGATGGCTTAATTATTATAAACTCAAAGTAACTGCAATAAAATACCTACTGCTCTTTTATTTCTTGGAAGAGTGTATCGGCAGTATTTTTCTACGTAGTGTGGGGTTTTTTCACAAACGCTCGTACAGTGAGCTCTATTTATCTTCACATTATAGATTTTTATAACAATTTGGAAGAACTATTGCGGTGAACATATTTGTTATATTGATTGAACTAGTTTACTCTACTCATGTTTAATTCTTTACAGTGCGTCCGCTGGAAGTCTAGCTCCTTGCAATTTAACTAAAAACATTGGGAACAGCTCCGTGATGGAGGGGAATACATGCGGCGTGGTACCTATAACCCTCAGCTTTCTCTTAGGAACTGCCAAAATATTTGAAAGTAGAACTGTTATTGCTGCTGCAAAGGACCCCAATAAATATGACATAATATATAGCTAGGAGATTTTGTATTCCAGTTTGTGTTTACATTATCAAAAGCTGGTTGAAGTTTTGTTGCAAATAACGTGTTTCAGGAAGTTCGAAAACAGTTCTTTAAAGGGAATTCAAGCCCACATCAGTTATGGGGTCATGTATGCAAGGCAGACACGTTTTATCTCTAATTTGCACCAGAGAATGTGCCTGAACACCTGAGGCCCCTCCGTGAACAATCAGCACACACTTACTGTGCTTGCATTTGTTTGAGCTAGGCTTCAATTTTAACACAAGACACTAAGGAATAACTGGTTTTAGTTGCTGGGGGTTCTATTGCCTGTTGTCACGAATCAAGTGCAAGCCCTTGACAACTGTGAACATACTGGGGACAATTGGTTAACGCCTTGCAATGTGCTTCGATGCAGGTATCTACGAATCATCGCCTGTTGGCAGATACTGCTCTCTCCGTCCCGCCGGAAATGGTACCACTACGGGCGAGGAGGCGCAAAGACACTGCCAGGAAATCGGCATGGCGTTACTCCGCACTACAATGACGCCTTTGGATCAGTTGTGCCGTGTGATACAGAGATATGCTTTGACGAACACCGGTATCTGGTTGGCTGACGAGTGAGTACTCGCAACATGTAACAAAAATTCGTACTCTTATTGATAGATGTATTCACCCCTCCCCATAATGAGGGATGGGCATAGGAATATATGGATGGATAAATGGATGGGCGGATGGAACCAGTCAGACAGACAGGCAGGCAGACACGTACACCTACAGATATATATATATATATATATATATATATATATATATATATATATATATATATATATATATATATATATATATATATATATATATATCAAAGTTGCAGTCCTTATTGCCAGTTACTGTTTGGCGTTTTTAACAGTGTTTTATAGTGCTGAATGAGGTATGATTGCATTTTTTGGCAGGAATGAATATATATGAGATAGATAGATAGATAGATAGATAGATAGATAGATAGATAGATAGATAGATAGATAGATAGATAGATAGATAGATAGATAGATAGATAGATAGATAGATAGATAGATAGATAGATAGATAGATAGATAGATAGATAGACAGACAGACAGACAGACAGACAGACAGACAGACAGACAGACAGATAGATAGATAGATAGATAGATAGATAGATAGATAGATAGATAGATAGATAGATAGATAGATAGATAGATAGATAGATAGATAGATAGATAGATAGATAGATAGATAGATAGATAGATAGATAGATAGATAGATAGAGAGATAGATGAATGGGTGGAATAATGGATGAATGAATGGATGGATGGATGGTGATGGATTGATGGATGGCTGGACGGATGGATGGATGGATGGATGGATGGATTAATAGAAAGACGGATGGACGGATAGATTGATCGATTGATGGGTGGATGGATGGTTTCGTGGTTAGAGAGATTCACGGAAAGGCTGATTCATTACTGACTGATTATTTGATTTAATCAAAAGAATGAGGGCAAAATCCTGGGTGAAAAGCCGAAAAGACCTTGAATAATGGATTGCCACAAAACAGCTAGCTCATTGCTAAAAAAGTAGCTTGGTGACACACACTGCTTTTCATCCCTGGAAAGTGTATAACGCACAATCCTGAAAGTTTTATCACGGAAACTATTGTGATCAGATAAATTATACATCGGCGTTAAAAATACTCTTTTAAAGGTGCCCTGAAAGGCGTTTTGAGCACACTAAATTTACTAGTGCAATCGTTAGATTGGGTCGTCAACATCATCTGTGCCAAATATTACCCTTTTACGCGCAGCGGAAAGCTCACACTTTTGTTGCAAAGTTTGTCGCTTTTTTCTCACCCTTCCCTTCGTGTTTTCGGACGCCGCGATCTTCACATGTCTACGTCATCGATTCCCAGATGTTCGTCATGAGCTAGACATCCTGCTATTTGGCGGCTTTTTCACGCACTTCCGGCAAAGAGATGAGTCGTCTGCTCAGCGTCGGCTCGCCGCCTGATCGGCCAGCGGAGTGCCGGAGTGCTTGGACATTTTACGAAGAACGAAACAAGTGTAAACGAACGCTTAACCGTTTGTATTGAATGCAACAGGGCCATAACATGACATGGATATTCGCTTACCTGAGTACGTTTCATTAAGAAAGCGTTGAAGCCCCGTGGCACTTCTTCCGTGCAATCGCAGAGAACGCTCTGAGCCGAATGCCCGGGTTCAACGCATACATTTTATTTAACTTCCAAATAATGCAGAGATGCGTTTCGAACGAACACAACGTCACAACATGCGTTGCAAGTCCGAACCGCGATTGATAGACGATGAATTGCCTCCTCCTGCCCCTCGTAAATTCGGCACTCAGCTCGCACGCGGTTTGCGGGGACGAACAGCAAGTCACTTAACTCTGGCACACAAGCCGAGATGGCTTTTAGCCACGCACACTGCACATATCCCATGCAAGGTTGAGTCGTACGCCGCTCGAGAAAGATAATCCAGACCATGGGAAGCACTATCCAGCCGCAGAAGCACAACGTCGCATTTCATCACGAAACAAAGGCGTCCACAACACACACACCATCGCCTCCGGTAATGCCAAACGCATTTCGCACTTCCAAATGAGAGTAAGTAGTATGCCTGCAGTGCCCAAATGCCGCGAGGTGGGGCCCCAAGCTGAACCGGGATCACGCAACCATAACTGACTTCTAGAGTGGTTTGTGCCTTGTTGCCAGGGCAACCGATGTTTGATATTGTCAAAGAAATGGTGCTCGCTCCAGCGCTAGAAAGCTCAGAGCCGCGGCGGAGCATGTTTTGCCAACGTTGCCGCTCTCCAGTACGCGTCGCCCCAAGCTGAACTGGCGTTTTGTGCACGGGGTCTGTATCGGTTTAAAATGTCTTTTTTACATGCCGCCGGCAGGAATTACCACCGCGACAAAATAATACCCGGCACCAGCGGGGCCCCATCTGATACGCCGCTTTTTGGATAAACAGTGTGCTGTGCATCCAAGGGAGCGAGCGCACAATCCTCCCCGTGCGCCTGCGAGTTCGCCGCCCATAAAAGGTCACGTGCCGCCGATAGCAAAGTGTGCAGCAACGTACACCGCGAAAGGGCAAGGCCAGGCCGCCGGACACATGCGGCCAGATTTTTCGTTCGCTTTTCCAGCCTTGAGCAGAGTGCGGGATTCATGGTGTCAACAAAGCTTGCCCGTAGCAGACGGCAGTGTGAGCAGCGCAATAGCGGAAGTACGTCACCGCCGAGGAGCGCGGCATCATGGGAGGGAAGGCTCGCTCGCCGTCAACAGCGGATAGTAAGTTGAAAGGAGGAGGAAACGTGGCGCGACGATAATGCCTGGTGTTCGATTTACGATTTCTCAGCTAATACTCATCGCTTTAACAAAACTCTTGTGGGAGGAGATTGCTAATACATTGCTTTTGTTGGTTACATGTACATCCACGCATCGGCGGGAGGTACTTTAGGACCCCTTTAAAGAACAGTCAAAGTTCTGTGCCATTCTATTCTTTCAATAGGGATGGACTAAAGCAGCTGGGTGTACTCCCAAGAGAGCATGACCGAAAACGAGTTTCTGTTTAATTGGCCATTGAGCATATTTTCTAATTGGTTAATTTAAACTTGGAAATAATGTGCATTTTTTCCAGCGGAAAAAATCGGTTCTGCTTTTCCCTCCCGCGTCTTAGGCATCTTACTGTTTGCGTAAGACGCCAAGGTGAATCTTTGGACCACAGAAGAAAGCTGTGAGGTCACCTCGGGCCGTGGCAAGTTTACGTGTTGTTTGGGTCTGGACACAAAATACAAGTTGCCTTTGTGCGAAAGACTCGGTGTTTTATAATGGGTACAGCCATTGCCGGCAGCCAACGATGCGTTATCTACTGAAAAAGTAAACAATTATGTTCAAAAGATTTTTATGTCTCTACGTTCTTTCTGTCGTGACGTCAGCGATGACGAATCCAAAGCAGGTACTATAAACTGCCGTTATTACGGTGCCTAGTGCTGAACCGAACATCCAAACGCGTTGTTTGCCTCGTTTACCATTCGTCCTCACCGATGGCGCCAAACTTATTCTCAAGACCACCGTCCGTGCTTCCCTTGTTGTTGTTACGGTTGTTTGTATTGAATTTGTGAAACATCGGGTTTGGTCGGCACATATATTCACGCAAGACGATGTCGTTTATTCCAGTTGGTCAGCGTAAACTCAACGCACCGGATGTTTTTGCATCTATAACCGCTAAAGTAGGTGATGTACTAACTGGGTTTGCTTCGTTTACATGTGATTTTGTACCTTTTGCTCATCCCACCATATGTACAGCCATATCAAGAATCTCAATTAAATGTAAGCGCGGACATCTTGCTCCGCTAGCTTATAAGGCCTGATTAACTTGCTTGTGCCCTTCCCGGCCTCAGCCATTGACCTAGCTTACTTTATTGTGTCATAGGATCATCAGCGGGAAAGATGCTGTCCGGTCGCATGGCCATTCGCTTTTTTTATATTTACGTAGCTTATTAAAACGAGGTTTGCATTAAAAGTGGTGTTAGTGCTATTCTAGACATGTAATCTTGAGAATAAACCAAACTTGCATTTTTTCTTCACGGGACCTAAAATGCCGGCAGCGCAAGGGGCCCGTCATCCGTGAGCCCATGAATCCTGTCTTCGCGTGCACTCAACCGCACCAACCACCTGTCCGTGCACGTATATCCGGCTACAGGCGACGTGCGTGTGCTCAGACGGGAAAGGCACGCCGAAATGTTTCGCTGAGTACCACCGGTAAAAACGTGACACAAAGAGCACTCCAAGAAGGAAAAACGGAAAACTGGCTCTTGGCTGCAAAAAATCTGGTCTACGCTGGTCGCGAAGCAATTAACCCAGCACTGGTCAAAAATGAGGGTAACGCAGCTCTTTCTACTCAGTCTACACGTGCGGCTCGATCACAACTGCGTTGGTTGAGAACGGGCAAACATTGCTGTAGCCTTGGTTGCGTGTACAGAAATCAAGGAATTCATAGGAGACTTCAAGACTTCGATTTTAAATTTCTCATGAGGCCAATTATTAAGGGACGCATCTAAGACTCTAAGAATCTTAAGACAAGCTGCCATCAACTGCGCCCTACGTCGTCAGTTTGTATAGCAAAGTTTTACGGAGCTCTTACTATTGTCTGTTTACACACTTTCCTTTGCATATGCTAAATATATAGTCTATGAACGCTTCCTAGTACTAGTAATATTTGCAGACTGGCATAATCTCACCAAATAGTTATTTATGGTCACTATCTTAACAAGGTAAGCACATATAGGCATGAGTACATATAGGCGTCAGAGAAAAATTGACTTTGTTCTGTTATCCATAGGATTACCTTCAAGCAAAGCATGAGTGGCGTTGTAATAAAACCGACACATAGTTTAATTTGATCAAGTTCAGCGTCCCGTGTTGGAATTTATTTCTTCCCTTGTAACAAGACTGTTTTACCTGCATCTATTTCTATAGACCTTACGCACAACTGCCGCCATCTACCGAAGGAAAAGCGAAACGAGCCCGCTACACCATTGTGGGGAATTACGGTCGCGGGGTTGCTGGATACAGATTGTATGAGGGGCTTTATCGGCTTTGCGATACTTTTATTTTGAGTTTTACCAAAGCATAAAGAGCAACTAGCGGTCTGTGGACCTCACTCTGTAGCCCACATTTCCGATTTACTTCGTAAGTACGTGTTATACACCGAAAACGCTGTCACAGAGGCAACGGCAGCGATCCTTGTTGGGGCTGTTGCGTTTCATCTTCTGCTTTCGGCTTTAAGAACGAAACACTACACATACATATGTGGTGGTTCGTATCCGGAGGGTTTCTCAGGAAGTAATTTCGGAAAACCTGCGAGCCGACGCGGGCTGTCCTAAGGTTAATAGGGCGGGGGGTGCGGCACTCCGTAACGCTATAGCTATTCACTTGGAATCCTGTGGGACAAAGACAAAACCTACAATAGGGACAAAATCCATATTGAAATAAATTGCGAACCTGGAAACAATTTCGTAACAGCGGATTTGTTGTAGCTGTCCGCAATGTGTGATGCGTAACGCGTGGGGCGTGTAAAGTGTTAAGCATTGCCGATAAATGGCCAATTAATTGCCAATAAACAACGATATTCCCAATAAACTTCTGGATGCTCATGAACGCGTTTCCCAGGCGACAGATGAGCGTCCTCAGCCTGCACAGAGGATTTAGCAAAAAAAACGGGCGAAGCCCTTGTAGAGCAAGAAAATACCTTGCGCTCGTGGGCACGGGCCTCGCGGTTCCCGCCAAGCGTCAGCTGCTCGCGCCTTAAATCTATCAAGTAGTAGTACCATAAACGTTTATTCGCCACAAATGGTAAAGGAGCGGAGGATAATCTCCTGCGTTGGTTTTGAGGTGATCGTCTCCTTTGGTTGGCGTCCCTATTCTGGAATGCTATTGCCTGCCGCATCACGAGGCGCACGGGTCACCAGACCACGCTGGTTCGCCATGACCGTGCTGGTCAGCACGGCCAACCACTGCTCCGGTGATGGCACCAGCACCTCTGGTTGTTCCTGGACGCCCTTACACTCCCACATCATGTGGTATAGGGGGTTGGGCGTTCCGCTGGGGAACGGGCATTTGAAGCTGTATAAAGTTGGGTACATCATATGCACTTGTGTGGCCTGTGGGAATGAATTTGTGTGAAGTATTCGTAGTTGTGTTGATTCTTTTCTGGTGCGCTTTCGATGTGGAGGTGGGGATTTCCTTATTGTAAGCCTGAGATGTTCCAAGATATCTTCGCTTCGTTAGGTAATGGGGTGGCTGTGTGGCATCCCGGGCAAGAAGTGCGTTCCCGACACGGCAACTGCCTGGGGTGAGAGGTCTCACGCTACGGTGTCAGCCGATACGTTACCTTCTAGAGATTCGTGCCCCCATGCCCACACGTTGTATGTCTAGTAGGTTTCGGCATACTTGGTAATTCTTGGATAATATTCTAAGCGCCGTTTTAAAAATTCGTCCTCTTTGGTAATTCCTCCAGGCTTCTTGCCAGTCTATGAGTACTGTGATTTGCTCTGGTTTCCGGTGCTGTAGTAATGACAAGCGTAAACGCTCCCTCCTCCGCCGAGTCCGTGTCTCCCGTCTTGGTTGTTGCTGATAATAGACAGGAATCTTTGAAGTCTACAGCGCTTATTGTATGGGCTCGTATACTTATTTGGTTTGGATACACTGCCGCATCGACGTATCTTGAGTTTTGATTGTTTCTGTAGGATCTGCGGAGTGCTTTCGCTCTGTCTTCGCGACGCTTGTTGTGGTAGACAGGGTGCACTTTTCGTGGAATGCTTGCCACTTCGATGTGCGTCCTTAGAGCGAGCGGGATGCGTTGTTTTTGGTTTTTGGTTTTCATTGCGCCCTGATAGATTAGGGGGCACAAGGTAGCTCTGCCCGTTTTTGTAAGCTGGAGTCGTTCAAGTTGGCTTGCCCGGTGCTTTTCTGTCAGTTTATCCCACGTATTGTGCACCCCTGGTTGCAGGAGTTTCTTGGTTGAGGTTTTGGCCGGTAATCCAAGTGCTATCTTATGCTTTTGTCGAATTACAATGTTAAATTTTTCTTTTTTCTGCTGTTTTCAGTCCTAGATATGACGTTCCCTAGGTGATTCGACTTATGATTAGTGCCTGGATTATTCTTATTGTATGTTCTTCTTTTAGCCCGTGTTTTTTCCTCGTCACTTTTATATCTGGTGGGTGACCTGGGAGAGGGTAGACTGTTTTTTAGAGTGGCTGATCCAGCGCCGTCCTTTTGGGAGACGAGTCCCAAGACTCTCAGCGTGTTCGCCTTTGGGATGACGACCCCTTGAAGCGTCACTTCGTGGTCGAGAGACTCCGGTGCTGGTCATCCTCTTGTCCGTTTCTTTATTATTAAAAGTGCTGATTTCTCCGGAGCTACTTAAAGGCCACAATTCCTGGGGTATAGTTTCGTGCTGTAGTTGACTGCTTCGTGTAGTGCGTCGTGTTGTGTGCCGGTTAAACATGTCGTCATCTAGAAAGTAATATCTTCCGCATAAATAGCGTGTTTAAGCCTTGGGACAGTTTTTAGTGATTCTGGTAATTTGATCATTGCGAGGTTGAATAATAGAGGCGGGATCACTGAGCCTTGGGGTGTTCCTTTTGCTGATTCGTCGAATTTTCCGCTTCGCAGCTTCTCTAGGCTTATAGCTGCCGTCTTTGAGGATAGAAAGTCCCTTACATACTTCTAGGCTTTCTCTCCACATCGAGAGTCCTGGAGATTTTCGAGTATGGCTGCATGCGGCACATTGTCAAACACTCCATTGACGTCTAGGGTAAGAATGGCGCTTTTTTGTGTGGAGATCAGGTTGTCACTCATTAATTTTTATATTGTTAAAAGGATATCCTGGGTTGACAAGTGGGGGCGAAAGCCATATATGGTGTCCCCTCTACTGTTCGTTCTTCGATATGGCATGTGCGCCTATTGAGAACCAGGTGCTCTATTAGTTTACCCAAGCACCATGTGAAAGTATGGGTCTGAGTTTAGATATTTCGATATTGTTTGATATTGTTAGATATTGATATTGATATTGTTTGGTATTGTTTGCTTTTGGAATCATTGTGACATCGGCATGTTTCCAAGTGGGCGGCCGCCTGCCTTGCTTCTATACGTCGTTGATTTTTTAGTATTTTGTTCTGCATATTTTCGTTTTTATTGACGGTTCAAAGGGTGGTTTTTTCTTGTGCGTGTTGGCCAGAGCGGCCTCCAGATAACACCTGGTGAATTGTTTATATAGCTTGGGGTTTGGGGACCCTCTGTAGTCCAGATAGGTAACGGCGGGCGGCGCGAACGTGGCGTCACTATTTCCAGGGAACTTTTCTTTCGTCGATTGGAGGATGTCTTTTTCTGTTCCTGAGATATTGTGAATGAGATGTGAGACGTGTTTTCTGGTAGATGATTTGGATTCGTTATTTTGAAGCATGAGGAATCTCAGGATATTCCAAGTGCCAATTGTACTGAGAGTCCCTTGTAGTCTGTCACGTGGTTGATTCCAGTTCTGTTGAGCGAAGTGATTTTCGTATTCATTCGCCTGCTTTGTTAGATTTGCTGTACGGAGTTTTAGCTTCCACCTCCGGCTGAGGCTGCAGCGGGCCTCCCAGATGTGTAGAAGGTCAGGGTCCACCGCCGGAGTATCTATTGTTAGTTGAATTCTTTTGTGGATTTGTTGGCCCCTTCCTCTAGGCTTTTTTATTCAATTTTCTAGGTCAACCAAAAATTTTCGCGTTATCTTCTTCTTCCTCTCTAAGCCCTTCCAATACCATGATTCGTTCTTTTCCCACTGTGGTGGCTGTTTGGTTGTGGTGATGGTTGAGGCTCAGTTATAATATGTGGTGGTCACTGCCCAATGTTTCATCTAGCATCTCCCATTCTACATGTGGTATTCCCTTGGAGAAGGCGAGATCAGGGCTGGTGATCTTCGACACGCTATTGCCGATGGGTATTGTGCGCCGTTGGACACTGCAGGGTGAGGCGGTATTGTTCGGCCACATTGTGGACCTCAGCCCCTTCCTTAAAAATGGGGTATATCCCCATACTACGTGGCATGCATTGAAGTCCGAACCATTATAAGTTTATGACATTTTGTCACTTTCAAGACGTAGTGAATTAGGTTCAAATTCCCCCAGTTTGTCCGTGGGCGGGAGTATATATTCAATTTAAACAGGCTCTTCTGATTTTTCTTTGGAGGTAAAATTTCTACAACGATGTTTCCAATCCTATGTTCGACGAACTGCTGCTTCGTCGTTCGATATTTGGAAGTTAGGATGGCTGTGCGGGTTCTGCCTTCTGCTATGTGTGTTTCGTATCCCCGCTGTGGTAATGAATCTGTCTCTGTCTCTTGAAGGGCCAGGATGTCGGCTTTTTCGTTTCAGTTAGTTGTGAGAGATTATGTCTTTTTAGCCTAATTCTTCTACACTTCCATTGCCAAATTTTGAGCCGTCGATCCACGTTCTTGTCATCGAAGTTTTGAGAGGGGCTATATGTCGTCATCGTCTAACGCCTCCTCCATTCTTGCTTCTCTTCTCGGGTAGCTCTTGGGCTTTTTACAAGTGTTGTCTTTTTCTTCTATGGTGGTAGCGCTTCGATTTCGTTCGGTCTTTTCATTTATTGTAGTGACCATTATGTCCCAAATTTTTCTTTGGGATTCCTGGTTTGATTTGAGGGTGCTGTAATACTGTGATTTTGTGTTTGGATTTCCTCGGACGTTTGTATAACCGTCTGCTGGAACAGACCCTGATCCTGCTTCATCTGGTTTCCTTCTTCGTTTTGTCCAGCTTGGTGCAATTTGATTTGCTTTTTTTTCAACAGTTCTTCCATGCCCAATCTCGTACGCGCATGTTCATTCATCAATTATTTCGTAATTCGCGTGTTCACTTCAGCGTCACGCCAAGTGCTTGGAAGAAAGCTGGCCAATCGGGTGTATCTCGTCTTTCTCTGCTAGCGCAGGTACTAGAAGGAGGACAGGAGACTTGTGCAAGAGAAGGGAGTGTGTTAGTCTAAGAACACCACTTTTTGCACGTCTCCTTCATTAGTGTCCCGATAAGTGTATGATCCACGCCTGGAGAGCGATCGCGATGGCGATCGCGACTCTTTACGGACCCCTTCACTTGAGCAAGAGTGCGATCTGGATCTCGAATTGGTGGAAGGGGTCGACCGGCTACTGCTTTCTTTCAGAATGCCTGAGGGCACCCCCGTTGCGTCCATGGCACTATTTAGGGTAAATAAGCTGTAGTAGGTCTCTGAGGGAGCCGATGACTAGGGATTTTTTCCGCTGCTTTGACCCCATGCTTCCTGGTGCGCAGCGGGGGTGGCGTTGGTTCACTCTTTACCGCAGGTCCCATGCGGTAAGTTGCAGAGCTTGCAAGTTGGATTGCAGTCGTGTTCCGCGTTTTCGGGTTTATTTCCACACTTTGAGGGCAGTTCTCGTTTTGGCGAAGGTCAATCATCCTGCCTGTGTCCAATATCTCCGCATGCCTTACAGTATTGCATAGATATACAGTAGGGGTGGCATCTGTCTATTGTCCCTGGTACATTTATGTAAAAAGGTACATGTAGTCTCTTGCAGTGTTATATGGCCGCTGACGAGTTCCCCAGTCGTCTGGTGTATACAATTTCATGGCGTTATGCAGGTATGTAGTCCATTTTGTTGTCATTGGTTGTCCCATCTGTAATTCCTACTACTCCCACAGTCGTGTTGGGCAGTGGTTTGAGATAGGCTGTAAGGCTGCACAGGTTTGGGCCTAACTGGAATAGTCTGATGGCTGTAAGGCAGTGCATCATATCCTTGTGCGCTGTGCTTGCCGCAAACAGATTTTAGGCTCACTGAATTTGAGTAGCCACTTTGTTTACGAAGTCTCGAAGCGGCATGTCTACGGCTCTCGGCATTGCGAGGGCAGCGTCCTAGTCTTTCCATTTAGCGAGGTGACGCCCGAGCGTTGGTATAAAAACTATTTTGTAGTGGGTCTCTCGCAAAGGTGGTGACATGTTGTTCGTGGATTTCACCGTTCTTCTGGGTGGTTTGCTGATGGTCGTACTGGGGTTGGTGGCAACTTTTGATAGGCTGTTGATCCCTGCAGCGTATCCGGACCTTCCCTCCTTTTTTTTCTCTTCTTGGCTGCTCTGCGTCAGCAGACTTCTTTCATTTATAGCGTTCGGTAGACTGTTCTTCTGCTGCTGTATCGAAACTGGCTTTGGCGGCCTTGTTTTTGCCTTGGTCTACAGTCTCTGGTGTTTCATGCTGCTACTAGTCCTCTTCTTCTTGGATAATCTCTCACTTTAGCTATTGCATGTTGGAGCAGTAGCAAACAGCCAGGAGCTCACCGGCGAGCGGCGCATCCGGCCACAAGCGCCACGTGCAACGCGGAGCTGCTACCTGATTTGCTGGCGCTTAAGCCACGTCCCACACTGGGGTGATAAATTATTGTGGTTACAGTCCACGTACCAGTGAGTGCTTGATGTCGGCGTGTTCTTTGTCACGTGGTAAGTCCGATGATTGCTCACAGAGTTGCGTCGTAGCTAACTGGGATAACTGCACTAAGTACCAGGAGCCCATCTAACGCACGCCTGCACTCCGGGGGCCCCTAGTGGCTCCTAAATCTAGCCATGTTTTTTTAGTTTTTTAGATCTAGCAAAAGAAGGTGCCGAAAATCCCGACCAAGGCCTCGCGTTGTCTACCAACCAACCAAGCCACACCTCGACCAAAACCTGCTCCACGGAACCTCGACGCGACTCCAGGAACGCCGTGAAATCGTCGTGCCAGTATGCGCCGCCACTGCGCCCCACCCATCGTCACTCTAATTCGCGCATTTAATGCTTGGAATGAGGAACACGACGATATCAATGCATATGATGATTACTACTAGGACAGTGCAAAGTTACGAGGGAACAGGTAAATATACAATTTCCAGCTGGTACAAATGCGTAGTTATGCGTCCTTAAGTGCTCACGTCGAAAAAAATCCTGCAGCATTGCTATGGTTCAATCGTTGCGTGACTTAGTTCAAGCTTAGTCAGTTCTTTTAACCCGATAGCGTCATTAGTCTCGTTTTAAATTTTCTTCGATCCTGCTAACCGTCCACTATCACCCGTGCACTTCAGGCGTCCGCGGAAGTGCGTCACCGGGGCCAACAGCAAACTGCTACTGGTGCAGCAAGGTAGTAGAGGTCACCCGAAACTCGAATACGGCAGAGAGAACACTAGAATCTGGGAAGGAGGGCAGTAATGTTATAGAGCAAAACGAAAAAAAATATGTGTGATTTTAGCGGGGACAGCGGCTGCTGCCTCACTGGAAACCACCCCTGCCAAGGCAACTGATGCGGCAAAAACATTATGTCTCCTGACTAAGAAAGGGTGAGATCGCGGCGAAAGATAACCGCAAATCTTCAACGCTAATCTTATAGAAATAACGTTTGTCCAGGTGAAAGAATAACGCCAGGCTCTCAAAAAGCAAGGAAGGCCTATATTAAGACTATAAAAAAACTAAAATATCTCCTTATAAGAAATGAGACCGGGAACCGGGCGTGTATTAGGCCGATTTTTAGATTACTTTGACATTTTTCGCCGCCATTCAACCGGTGCAAACTCTGTGCGGAAAAGGATGGGTGGCCGAAGATGAAATCTCCCTAATCATTAGGATATCGACAGAGAGGACGGTCACTTAAAAATAATGGGCATGACACAACAGAGAACCGCAAAAGGCATTTCACGATCACCAAGAAAATAAAATTTCTCGCCCATGTGGAATATATTGGAATTTATTTTACGAAGAAAATTCCAAGAAAACGGGAAAAGAAATCATAAACCTTCACCAGACACTCAGCTCGCCTGCCGTACCAAAAATTTATTTTAACTGAATGAGACTAAATTAGCACCATCATGAAGGCAGCTTATAATGCCCCCCTCAACCTCCCCCTTACCGGGACTACAAAATACGACGGCGACCCTGCTATGAGGAAAACCAAAGACCACCTTGAGCATCATTATCCACTCCCAAAAGGCGATTTAGACTTGTTCCTGCAGGCAGAATTCCCAAACGCTTGAAAAAATTCTTCCATCTACAATGATGACCGTTCACACCGCATTGACACACGGACATGAGAGTGTCGAAGGTTACGGCGTGCAGAACGAAAACCACGAATATACATCAGTCTTTCTCGCTGCAAATACGATGGTATCGTCGAAGAATCATAAGCTCGTCGCGGGATACAAACCAACATACATACCGAGAAATCTCGGGGGGCGAAAGTGTTTTGTAGGAAATGTGCGACAATACTATAAAACTGCTACGTAAAGAAAAACTTACAATTTCTTCAGCGCAACCATGATATATTTAAATATATGCGCACAGGATGTCTATTCAGAGATTATATGTTCGAGACCCGTCAAAACATGACCAGCGTCCTTGTTAATCTCGTTACTATATCAACGTGAGCTTATTCAGACAGAACCAGGAAAAGGGATGCTGCGATTGGAGACTTGCAATTCGGACTCAACCTTTGAGGTGCTTACCACTTGTTTACCTCCTTTTCCAAAACTCCAACCGCATCTCACACGATCAAATACTTCTTAATGCCCCCCTTCCACTTAGAAAGAAATGGCAAAAGGTTCAGACTGGTCACGACGCTAGAAGATAAAACTTTCAAACACTGGCATTGTTGCCTGATCGAGCAACACCTCTGAGTAGCCAACTTGTCACGTTGGCTACTTCGGCTGCACAATTGCAAATGGCCTCTGTCCTTCCTGTGCTACGGCGAACAAAAATTGTGGCCTCTAGTTTGGCTCTTTTGACTCAACATTAGTGCCTGGAAAACATATGTTGTAAACATAGCAAATCTTTTTAAAACGTTTATCGGGGCATAAGTAACGCTATCACGTCGCACCTTAGTGTATGCTTTCCAAACATGAATCTGCTTACTTTTGGACTAAGAGATGTATTTCCGTTATGATCTTGTCGCAGCTCATGTTTGGCGCACAACTGCAAGTTGACCACGTGTGCCATGTGCCACAGTGGGGCTAAGTATATGAAAAAACTGCACTCCTTTGAAAAAAAGTTGACAGAAGTGCGAAATCTAAAGTTAGCAAACCTTCTCTAAAATGGTGTCGAATAGATGGTTACACCTTCAAAGACTAAAATTAAAATTAGGAACGAAGCCATCCAATTATTTTTCGCGCACTGAGTAAACACACCTATGAACGATCGAAATGTGTACTGATACGTGATTTATGAGAAAGAGCTGTGCTATTGTACTCGTTCTTCATGATTAGTGCGTGTATTCTCTTATCTAGAAGTGTTCCTTTTCGCGATTTTCAGGTAGCCATTTTGACCCAATAGAAGCCCGGTGTCTCGCGCGCACCTTGTGGGCAGAGATGGTATCAGAGCTTTACAGAGATGGTATCATACCAAGCAGCTTAAGGGGAAATTAGTGAGTTCTTTGTCACGACACCATGGGTCTACTTAAAAAGATTGCGTTTTAAAAACTTATTGCAACACTTCGTCGAGCATCAGGACATTATTAGCTGTTCTCTCATTTACATAGAGCATAACACCCCTGGTGATAGCCACCTGATCATCGTTGTTGCTACTGCCACTTGTGTCATTCGCAGAAGCGGGTGTTCGGCCAAGTGACTTCCCAACAGTAACTGACGATTCTGCATTGTGGGTGTACACTATCCCTTCAAAAAGTCTGCTCGACAAATGTGACCCTTGAAAAATAGGCTTAGATCGAATTACAGGTAACGAACGGTAAATGACCGATACTCTGGATGCTGGGTACGTTACTTGCGCTACTCATGGCGCTACGCAAAGCTTGTACCTCTCGCGGATCCTTTATTTGCTGTACAGTTTGGCAAATGAAACAATGTGTAGTACTTTCATAAAAGCGCACCGAACGTCCAGAATAAAAACAAAACGCGGGCTCGTAAATCCGAATGGCAGATCCACAACTTATCCCGCATGACGAAGTACCAGCTGAGCGATGCAGTGCGGCCTAACTACCGGCAGGCCGGAGTGCTCCGCCACAAATACGGGACAAGAAAACAGCTCCTTTGGGCCTTTTTAGTCCTCCACGTGTTATTCGTTTTGGGAGTATGCGTGGGATCTTGTTATAATACTACTGGCCGAAGGGAAGGCGACACGCGCAAGCGGATTCTCGCAGGACTCGAATCATGCTTCCGTTGAGAAACAAAAAATGTGTGCGAAGGCAGCCCGCCCACGCTATTTCCGTGGTCTTCCTTGGATCATGTTTGTGTACAGCAAATTACACGGCACTTTTTAGGCATCTTAAACGACGGTAAATACCACATGTGGACTTCGCTAACCCCGTGCTATCATGGCTACTGCGATAACTGGTATAAGGGACTCCCCAAAATGAGAGAAGCGCATGCGGTCAACACAAGAGGGCGCCAGGTTTTGCATTAGGTCTCCACATTCAGGTAAATTTATTTCGCCATCCACATTTTTAACTGCAAATGTTCAGCTTAATTCACTTGTTGATCTCGGTTTCAGTGGCATTCTTAACTGAAAAATAGGTTTCCATAAAAAAAATGATTTTTTTCTCGTAGAAGTCCTGCGAGAAGTCGTCTGTAAATTTATTTATCCTGGTGTTTAGGTTTATCTTTTTGGCAACCATTTTCTGTTTTTGACTACAGAAAATTTATCTTAACTTTCTGTCTTCAGTGTTTATTGTACGGCTTTTTTGCGAAATGGTTGTTTGTTTTAGGTTGGTTTGTCAACAAAATATCTCCGAACCTTCTGTTTTATTGGTTCCCTTTTTTTCACAGTATTTGTGTTGCACTTTACGTTGTTTTCGTTACCACAACTATAATTACCTATGGTGTCTTGTTTCTGTATACTGGAACAATTGTTCTGTTCATTTAACAAGTGTAATGTAGAAACATCACTTCAGGCCTTAAGAGTCCCCAAAAAACTATTCAGCCCTTGACAGTTATTCGCTTGCGGTCTTTTATGTTTTTCGTTACTTTTTAACATTTACTTTATTACTTTAACAAACTTTTAACAAACTATTTCCTAAGTATTTATAGCCTATGCAAGGAGTATATTCAACTATCTGCCTCCGATAAAAACGCGGAGCGATATTTTGTTCCGCTATGGTGCGGGCACTTCAGAACAGTCAACTTACATCCATCACGCGAACCAACAGTGGAGGCATGAAACACACAGCAACCAATAAAATGAATGCGCAGTCTATACACGGCATAGTTAAAATTGTTTACTCATTTTTTTGAAGATGGCCAATTGATCAAACGACCAGCAGCTCTATCAATGGGCCGGCGCCTACACAAGGAGAACATTTGCAAAACGGCTGCCTTAAAAATTGCCCGACCGCAGCAAAATGACGTCGATCGGGCGCTTTTTTCAGGTTGCGGTAAATTATTGTAGAACGTCAAAATATTGCAACCATTTTTTAGTATTTGATACACATTAATATCTAGTACTCTTTGCGATTTAAGGGAAGTTATTGTTCAAAGCGAGGAAAAAAACCGAAAAATTACCTTTCTTCTTTTTAGAGGCTTTCTATTCACTGACCATCAAAGAAATGTCTGTACACGAACAGACATTGTGTGTAAAACCTCTAAATTGGCACATTTTGTTACAGCGTCCCCACGCCATTATTTGGGGTGTAACCTCTACCTACTAACGAGTTTCTTCATCATCATCTATATTAGCCTCTCCGCGCCCACTGCAGAGTGGATGCCTCTCCCACAGTTATCAATTACCCTGGTCAAGTCTAACAGCGACCATTTATCCCTGCAAACTTCTTGATGCCATATACCCACCTAACTTTCTGCCGCCCCTGCCAAGCTTCCGTTCTCTAGGGATCCACTCTGTCACACTTGATGACCAACGGGTATCTTTCCTACACCTTACATGCCTTGTCCACACTCATTTCTTCTTAATTTCTACTAATATGTCCTTAGCAAACGTTCGTTATCTGACTCCCTCCACTGTCTTCTTGTCACCTATTGTTACACTTCTCATCTTCCGTTGCATTGCTCGCTGACTCGACCTCAATGTAGGTTGGCCCCTTTTAGTGAGCCTCCATGTTTCTGCCACGTTGGTTAGTACCTGTAAGATGCACCTGTCATACACTATCTTTTTCAGTAACATTGGTAGGCTGCTATTCATTATCTGAGAAGGCCTGCCGAAGGCACTCCACCCCATTCCTATTTTTCTGGTTATGTCTGCCTCATGGTTGGGATTCTGGGTCACTTCTTGGACTACGTATAGAGCACCTCCTCTTACCACTTCCACTGCCTCGCCACCTATCTTAAACCCGGGGCTCCCCTGATGATATTAGGCATTACGTTACTTTCCTGCATAATAAATTTCAGCTCCTCATTCCTCTTCGGCTTGTCCAGTTCGGCGATCATGCTTTGCTATTCGTCTCCCGCTATTCGTATATCTTTTGCTATTCGTCTTTGCTATTCGTCTTAGCCAGGCAACGTCGTCAGCAAATTTGTTGTTACTGAGGCACCCTATCTAACCCTTACCATGTTCAAAATCAATTTTTTGTATAGCTCGCCTAAATAAGCTGTGAATAACATTAGATAGATTATATATCCTTGTATGACGCCATTCCTTATAGGTATTTTGCTCCTCTTCTGATGGTGCTCGATGGTAGCTGTGGGCCCATTGCAGATATCCTGTATTCTTACTTTTTCTAGTCTACACCCTGATTCCAATGCCTGAAGGAATGTGGAGGTTTCCACCCAGTCAAATGGTTTCTCATAATCTATGAAGGCAAATATAAGGGTTCCGCACACTCCACGCATTTCTTTATTGCTGGATGTATAAGTTGAACATGGTTCATTGTTGAAAACCTTTACGAAACCATGCTTCTTCATTCGGTCGACTGACATCAAGGTAGCATACATTTTTAGAAATTACCTTGATATGTACCTTGTTGACCACTGACACAACGCTACTGGCCTGTTTCCGAGTTTTCCGCGTTCTTCATGTCACCTTTCTTATGGATCAGGGTGATGTTCATGTTATTCCAAGATTTAGGTACGCTCGCGGTCATTGGGTATTGCGTATATCGGTTTGCGAGTTGTTGTAGAACAAATGTGCCGTCATCTTTCAAGATGTCCGCTGTTATCTGATCCACACCAGATGCGTTTCACCCGTTCACATCTTTCAAAGCCTTCTTTACTTCTGTTGTTACTGATGGGACGTCTATATCCTCTGAACTACATCCTCATTCGGTATTTTCCAAAATGCATCGGCTGCTGTACAGATATCCTTATTTGTGACGAGATTGCCTTGCTGTCAATAAGTGCATACATGTGATTTCCCCAAATGTCTTGATGCCTAGTGGCTGATTTCAGGTTGCCTCCAGCATATTCGATCCTCTCCATGTTACACTTTGGTATGTGAGCTTTCTTACACTTATTGGTAAATTTTAAAAGCTGAGCTAGTTCTTTTCTCGATTGGGGTAGAGACTGTGATGCTTTGCCTTGATCCAAATAAATCTTTCGTCTCCTGGGAGAGTTTACGAGTATCCATTCCAGCGATCATATCTCCGACTTGTACTGCACATTCGTTGCTGCGTGTAAGATTGTCGCTGTTTTCACGTGTCGTAATTGATTGATTGTAGGGTTTAACGTGCCGACGCAACGCAGGCGATGAGGCGCGCCGTAGTGGAAGGCTCCGGAATTATTTTGACCACCTGGGGATCTTTATCGTGCGCTGAAATCTCCCGCACACGGGTGTTTTTGCTTTTCGCCTCCATCAGAAAGGCGGCCGCCGCAGCCGGGAATCGAACCCGCGGCCTCGTGCTCAGCAGCGCAACACCTTAGCCACTGAGCCACCGCGGCGGGTGTTTTCACATCTCGCAAACTCTGCTTCCTCTGCTAGAGGTGAATATCGGTTCTGCGGTGCGATCCTGAATTCTTCAACTTTCCATCTTTCTGTTAGTTCATTATTCGGCTTTTGGCCTCCTGGCTTATTATGTTTCGCCGTCAAATCTAGCCTAATTCCACATCTCATCAAACGGTTGTTACTACACCTCACCCTTCATAATACTTCCACATGCTGCATGACAGCAGGAGCATGACACCAGAAGGAAGTATATTTCATTTTTATGCTCCTTATTTGAGCTCCACCGCGTCCGCTCCCCGCGCTCCTGTTTGCAGAAGAAGGTGTTCATGAGGAGTCGATTATTCCGTTCTGCAAACTCGACCAGTAGGCCACCGGCTATTTCTATATCCCAGATAATAGTTTCCAGCAGCCTTGTCTGAACCCTGATCCTTGCCTACTTTAGCATTGGAGTCTCCCATAATTACGGTATACTGTGTTTTTTACTTTAGCCATTGCCGATTCCACATCTTCGTAGAAGCATTCAAGCAGCTGGTCGTCGTGGCTGTATGTAGGCGCGTAGCCCTGTACCACCTCGAGTTTGTACCTCTTATTAAGCCTAATTTCAAGACTAGCTACCATTTCGTTCATGCTATACTATTCGTCTATGTTCCCCGTATGCTTTCATTGACTAGAAATCGTACTCCCATTTCTCTTGTGTCCGCTAGACCACGGTAGTATAGGACGTGTTCATTTTTCAGCACTGTAATGGCTTCACCTGCCCACCTAACCTCACTAAGCCCTATTATATCCCATTTCTTGGCCTCTAATTCTTTGAAAAACACCTCCAGGGTTGTCTCCGCTGCTGAAGCTTTCGTACTAAACGTTTTCAAGTACCTATTTTATTGGAGGCATGTCTGGGGCCAGGGATTCTTAACACGCCCTCCTGCATCACAGGTCTGACTTGTGCAGGGGTCAGTTTCTTCCTGGGGACGCAGTGCCGAGGATTAATTGGCATATTCTTGGGAGATTGTGGCCATTAGTACACCAGG
Source organism: Haemaphysalis longicornis (assembly GCF_048455015.1). Classification (NCBI taxonomy): domain Eukaryota; kingdom Metazoa; phylum Arthropoda; class Arachnida; order Ixodida; family Ixodidae; genus Haemaphysalis; species Haemaphysalis longicornis. Next base: position 83,450,090 of record NW_027526385.1, on the reverse strand, counting down.
GTGGCCAATCCTGCTCTGGTGAGGGAGTGCATTACCAAGAATTGTCACCGGGGTAAGGCCGCACCCCAAGTCTCCTTGAGCAATTCTATCAACACGCGGATTGTTTTTACCCGAGAAGAATTGCGCTGCAGCGGGATGCCAAACTCGGTCGTTAGCCACGCGAGGCGGATGCTCTACCTCTAAGCCACCACTTCCCCCTTTTCAATTCGATGTTGGGTTCCCGTTACTCACACTCATAATTCGGAGCACCCTTGTATCCTCAAGGCCTCTAACAGCGGCCTTCGGTCAGAGCGCTTAAAACAAAGTAATGCTTGTATTACCTCAAACATTTTCTTTATATAAACCATAACAATATTTACAGTAACTGAGGAAGCTTACTCTTCACATTCTTGAAACTATGTTAACAATACCTACTCTAAATCCCTCCGCATTTCTTTGCAAGCCAAATGGGCAAATGAATACACCTTTGTTCCAACTTTTGGGAAGTACCGTGTGCTTTCAACGATTTTTTTGTCTTGGTCGATTGTTGCAGGCTGAACAAGCCGCACCTCCTCACAAGTGATCCGTGCGGGTTTCGGAAACGTTTTAAACAAAGCGATACAAACTCGCAGGACATTCATGTCTTCTGCGAAGGTAAGTCGCGGCGTGTTGTTGCACCGCATTTGCGTAGAAAACCAAGAAAGCCATGTATCACGCTTCCTAGGAGACATGGATGTGGACAGTTTGAAGCTGGTAGTGGAGTAAATTATGATTTAGCTACCATTGCCATAAAAACTCTGCTGTAACGGCTAGGAGAGTTTTCTATGCTGGCTTTAATTTACTGACGCTGTGTGAATGTATTTTTTATGAAATTGTCTGGGGCCACGCTCGGAAACAGCGTAAGCAATGCGTTTCTTCGGCATTTGGGCGACCAACCGGCCTTCGTTTTCTCTGAGCGGTTGATGTGCGCGGGGTGGTGGAGGGACAAGGAGCGGAACGAATAGAATGCTTTTTTGAGAAGGATGCTCGAGGCGCTAGTTTGCGATTGGATCAAAAGGAAGAAAAAACAAAATAAAGTTCAGGCGTCTTAAATCTTACATAACTGTCCAAACTTTAAGTCATAGTTTCAGTTCGTCTCGAATCAGTGTCCAGCCCACCGTCGGAGCACACATCACATTGCCCTAAACAGGCCACTCACAATCGCGTAGTTAGCCACATAATGAAGCGGGGAAGCGTTTGATTTCAGTTGGTCGATGTGGTCTTCTTCTGAAAATGGTGTTGTAACATTATTTATGAAGGTGTCACGTCCTTTAGAGAACGCGGAGCGTGCCCAGATAAGGCGACGCATATTTGGAAGGAAGTCCACGTCAAAAAACCGACTTAAGGTAGGCCAGGCGAGGTTAGCAAAGTACATTTTCTAACGACATTTTGGGTGTATACTGCGTGTGCATAAAATTATTTGCCAAATTTTCAACTGATTTTGGCAGTCCGCTTATGAGGCATAAAATCACAGGCGGAGAGGCGTCCTGGAGATGTCTACGGCTGTGGTTATGAAGTTGGCGCCGCTGTGTGTGCCCGGTATCGGAAGGCTCCCTTTCGTGCGAGTGTGGGTCAGTGGGAGTTGAAGTTTGAAGGCTCTCCTAGGCAGCGTCAGGTGCTTCCTGATTCCCTACACCGATGGTGGAATGGCCTGGTTTGCAAAGCAATCTAATATCAAAATATGTTTGGGTAGTGTTTGAATTAGTGAAAGAATTTGAGTAGCAACGCCGTAATGAGTGTAGGACTTGTACAGTTCTTGAAGCACAATGGGGGAGCCCGTGATGATCCCAAAGCGCGGGGGCACCATATGAGCTCCATATGGGATTGCTGCTCCTTCAGCTTTTTTCAGGGAACCAAGAATACCAAGCGATGCCACTTCTTGGGCACTTCCACTTCCCACCAGAACAATTTTATTCTCTAAAGGAAGAACGCAAGATTAAATAAATCTACCAGTCAAAAATAATTATTGATGCCTACTTTTCGTCACTACACAACGAACAAGTCACGTACGACTTTGTTTCATCTTCTCACCGCAAATAGCAGCAATTATTGAATGTCAGTGGGGTAGAAATTGAGCAAACAATTCGGAACGTTCCGGTAAGTACGTCTTACTGAAGACTTTGTATTTTTCCTTTCAGTATGTTCGTGGTTTTTCGCTTGTTGGTACTCGTGCTTTGTAGCATTAATTTCCAGTTCTCTTCATGCTGGTGTTTTTGTTTTCGCTCCTTCCACTCGAAATATAACTCTGCATGTGCACCCATGTATATAGAAGGTTGAAATAAATGCTGCCAAGCTTTGATTTGCACATGCACGGCAAGGGTCTATTTTTCACGCCATTTTTATATTGTCGCTGGAAGTAGTCGATCCCCAAAGCATATTTACGATGTGTTGGCCGAAGTTTTATTGCTGTAGTTTCTAGGCCCAAGGATATCTCGCATAAATTTGCCGTTAGTCAGGTCCAGGTTCAACTGTGAATTTGTGTAGAGCCGCCGCGAAGACTTAGAAGTTGTGCGGCTGGTACCACTGTCCTTGTTCGATCGCGGCCGCGGCGTGTACTTTTCCGACCGAGGCGAAAAAATAAACGCGGCACTATCCAGTGTGCAATCTGCTCACACAGTGCAGCGGCGTTTCTCTTGTCTAAGACAGAAGGTCACTAAGCTTCTTGCGAGATAGGTGGTGCCGTCACCGTGCAGGTTCTGTGGTTCGCACAGAGTAACAAGCAGTCAATGGCAGCATGGGAAGGATCTCTGCTCTTTCTCTCCCGCCTAGAGACGGAGAGCAATCTGCTCTTGCGAAACCACTGCACCTCCAATCGGTGAATACGTGAATCGATTTATACGAGGACGGCAGAGGGTCTGGGAAGTTTCTCTCAATGCTGTGTTACGCACGGCATTCAGCAGGTGGACACAAAGGGTTTACAGGCAACTGGTCCACTGGGAAAAAGAAAATCACAGGGGATGCTTGGAACTTTTCAAGAATGCAGATTGGAAAGCCTGTGATTCCAATGTTTCTGACAGCGGGAAACGACGAAAAAAAATTACAAAGTAATTGAGTTTCTCATATTTTCTTGCTGTGCGACGCTGCAAGCGCTGATGAATAAAAACAAGGTCCAGTTTTTTCCTGAGACATGTTTAGGTATATTACTCGCACGAACCCAAAGGGGAATCAATTGCATTATTTCCCTCTATTGGCGGGACAGATTGAGTTCCATCTAGAAATAAAAAACCGGCAATATATTATATTATATTGCGCGCTTGTAAACTGTTCCGCGCACAACTTAGAATTCCTATTTAAAAGTCCGCTCTACTAAGTCGACGTGCGACATACACAGGCCGGAGAATTAGCCTAGGCCGTTGGAGTTGGTGCAGTGGAGCAGTTCTTTAGATTTACGTAGAAACCACATCCCCACTGGCTGAACAATCGCGTTGTGAAAGAGCATTTTTGGTTGAAGAAAAAAACTCAAAGACGAGGAACTAACCAGCTCAAGACTTATGAAGCATTGTTGGCGTTAGGTTATGCTACATTGTGTCTTGTGGATAAGGATGGCGAGGTGAATGATTTGAATTCACTTCAAAGCCTGGGTTATAAAAATATAGAAATAATCATCCCAGCTTTTCTCACTTCCCGTTGCCAATGCTGATATAAGCAGCGAAGCTGCCTTGTATTCTTTAGGCTCCATAGATTTTCTCAAGGCGGGAAGATATATTCCCTTCCGCAAGGATTCAATTTCGCGGAGTTCACTGCGAGCGATGTAAGGGGACCTTCTACTTCCTTACACATGCAAGACCGCATGTGAACCAACAAAAGCGTTTCTGTACTTTGAGGTGGAAGCATTTTCGAACGCGTATTTTTTATACCGTGAAATCAAGCAGCCATATATTTTTACACCAAATGACAATGCAAATGTCTCTTATCCATTATTTTCTGCCGAAAACTGCGGACTGTTTTTGTTGCTCAACAATGTTGACAAGTGTAAACATTGTAGCCCGATTTAGTAGTTAAAATGCTTTGCCTATATAAAAGCCTCATTTTAGTTTCTTTTACCTGCTGGGCATGAGCTTGGCACATGCTGTCACCCTCATTAGACAGTGCCCTCTGCATATCGCAGCACTCACGCTACCACGCTTCGTCGCATGAAAGCCTCAACAAAAAGCAGCTTTGCTCTGAAGAAGATCGTTGCTGTGGGTGCTTTTGATTTCTCTTGTGTTAAAATACCCCCGCAAAGCTGTTTACGTCAGCGACCCTGCTCGCAGCAGATCGAAGACTAGCGATTGCGAGACAATATGAGTAATCTTGTCACGCTTGTCTAATATTTGCGCGCTGAAAAAGGGAGATTAGCCATGTTTTTTTGTTTTTTGATGTAATGTAAACAGAAGTTTCATTGCGGTTTCATCTTCTGTAAATGAGGCCGACTACACTAGGCTTTTGTGGGCAACGTATTAGTCCGTTTAGAACTTGTGACGTTTGTGGTTTTTGAGAACTTGAATGCCTAAGTTTCTGCGATGAATTTAGCAAGTGTTTTACTTATTACAGCCCCATTCTACTATTCGGACGACAGAAGCTGTGGTACGTATCTGCATATGTTTTGTATCATCAAAACAATGTTTACGTTCAAAATATAACACACCGCGGTGGATGAAGTTTAACTCTCCGACCATCATATTAAACTTACGCATTTAAAAATATATATTGTTACGAAACCTATATGCACCACGTTCTGCTGGTGTCCCTCTCCAGGTACTTGTTAAATTTTTTGGTCATTCTGGGAATAAAGTTTCGCGATACCTATCAGGATGCGACAGCATGCTAGTAGATAATAAAATATGCACACGCTTTGCGAAAATGTTACTAATGGTAGCCTCAATCACCCTGATTAAGCAAGAAATAGTGGTACTTTGGCAAGTACTTCTTGCAGGGGACTTTAGGCTATGCTTAAATCAAGCTTATCGCTTCGTCGCCGAGATGCAGTCGGAGGTTGCGGACGTTCAGCGGTGCGGCCTTCATTTTTACAAACTATAATACCCATGACCATCGTCCCGAACAGAGTGTTCGTAGAGCAAAAAGTTAGGTAATCATTGTAGTAGCCAGTGTATAGTGGGAGACGAGGCTGCTGGGGTTGTCATGACCAGTGCAGCTACTGCGACAAACTTTGAAAGCCGGGGCTGAAAATAGGAGCACATCATGCAAACTTCTTCATGTATTTCACTAGATCAGCCAATGCATCGGCTACCGATCCTACTACCGATAATACCGAGCCTAACCTTGGATTAGGAAGTGCACATACACCGAGGAATACAGGAACATTGTTTAGGTCCTCCAAATGGGCATTTGCAATTGACTTCTCGTTTTACAAATATACAAGGGGTCATCTTTATTTTTATTTATTTAAATTGCGTCTGGAAGGTGCATTTAGGGGTAGGGGTATGTTTCTACTGGTCATTTATTTGTTCAAGCATGCCTGCTGTGGGTACTGAGACAAAGGTTGTCCCACGGTCTATAATTGCTATGTAAATGGGTTTTGGTGCAGTATACAGATTTTTCTATTAGCTGAAAACGACATGGTTGTTAAAGTATTGTTGAGCACCCTATCAGAAACCCAGTTTGCTCCCTTGGTTGTAGGTTTTAAAGGCTGCCACTTATGCGGTTTTCGGTTACTTTTGTAAACACCTAGTTAATAACCGAGAGCAGGCTGATATATGTAATTCTAAAGGTCATTGTTGATTTACTTCTTTAAAATCAAAGTTAAATTGGGTTTTCCGGCCTATGGACACTTTTTGCTTCTAAGCATTTTGAATATAGAGAAGCAAGATTTTCAGTACAATTTGTTCTACTTCCTTGTAAAGGTCTGAGGTCATCCCGACCTGATCTGCAGCTACGTCTTTGACAGCCCTTTTTACTTCGTTTATAGTTACTAGTAAGAAATGACATTCTAATCTTGCATCCTGAGTAGTCTGATGAAGCGTAACGTCGCTGGCGTGTGGTCCGTGTAAACTTGTTCAGCAAATATGACTATCTCGTTGATTCCCGGGTAAATTAGCCCTCTCGTCTTGGAGTACGTGCATTCTGAGTTTGCCGCTGGCTAGCTTCCTCTATTTGCTTTCAAGCTAAGTGCTATTTGCAGAGTTTTCTCGATCACTGCTATGTTATCTAAACGAATGTCATTTGTTTTACTCCTGTTATTCAAATTAGACAGCTCAGCTAACTTAACGTGATACACCGTGCTTGACCTGTTCATGTTCATAGGTCTCGCAATTAGTCACTTCGTTTTCTCAGTTTTCCAGTACGATTCCTACATGCTGCTACTCCCACGGCTTCAACAGATGCTGTGATTGCCAGTGTAGGCACTTTCGCCTGTCTAGACTATATGCGTTCTGCTTGTTTAGAAGTGCAAATTTGTTTTGAAGAGTTGTTTTAAGTTCTCCCGTACGGGCTCTGACTGAATCCATGCTAGGTTTCTTACTTTTCACAAGTTCCCTTGTTCATCGTTGTAGATTCAGCCTTACCTTTATTTTAACCATCCTAAATCACTGCTCGGAGCTTTACTGAGCACCACAATGATCTGCACATACTGGGTTGTCTTTTAAAATTTAATCAATTTTTTGCTGTTGTACGATCGGTTGATTAGTACACACATACGCTCACACGCACGCACAAGCATATATATATATATGTATATATATATATATATATGTATACATAAATATATAAATATATATATATATATATATATATATATATATATATATATACATATATATATATATATATATATATATATATATATATATGAAGACTAGCGGATCAAGACTAGACGTCGCAAGCCGAGACCAGATCAATCAAAGATACCCCGTTCCCAGCCCTCTCATCCGACGTGGGTCGAGTTGCTCAGAGGCAATTTCTGCTTTCAAGATATCGCTGCTGCAATGCCAGACATCATCAACGCATCACCGTCACCTGTGTCGAAAAGCATATCTCCACTGCAAATTTCCATCGGATTGCCCGCCCGCATCACAACCGCCACCTCACCATGGCTTCAACGGTTGAGGTCAGAGGACACATAGGCAGGCAATGCCCCATTCTGCCTGTTTCAGTCAGCAGACGACCAAGACGAGGAAGAGGTAGCTGGGGCCTGGAGCGCGCTGTCTTGTGGCAGCCATACAAATATATTTACTGTAATTAGATCGTTCATCTCAACTTTTTCCTGCCGTCACGTAGCTATATATATATATATATATATATATATATATATAAATGGTTAGGAAATGAGGGGCTCGTTAGAAAATTAGGAAATACAGAAAGAAATGCAGGCAGTCTACAACGCCAAAGAAGGGATAGGAGAATGGTAGGACTATTTTTTTTTCCCGTTATTGAAATAGATATATATATATATATATAAATATATTAATTGAAGTGAGAAAGAAAGAAAGATAGATAGAAAGAAAGAAAGAAAGAAAATAACACGCGCCCAGACTGGGGACCAAACCTACGCCTCTCGATTTGATCTCGAATGCCTTACCAATTCGGCTATCTGGGCGACTGTGTTCTCCTTCACTTTCAGGGGTATTTATATTTACTACAACTCTATCAGACACTTGAGGGTGGCCTGAGTGGCGCTGGCTCGCACCATCGAGCGTCAGACATAGTTGTAGTAAATATAAATAACCGTGAAAGTGAAGGAGAACGCAGTCGCTCAGATAGCCGAATTGGTAAAGCATTAGAGATCAAATCGAAAGCGTGGGTTAGGTCCCCACTCTGGGCGCGTATTTTCTTTCTTTCTTTCTTTCTTTCTTTCTTTCTTTCTTTCTCACTTGAATTAATACAAAAAAATTATATATAAGTTCACTGACGGCAAAAAAAAAAATATTCCAACCATTCCCCTATGGCTTCGTTGAAATTGTAGATTGCCCGCATTTCTCTGTGGATATATGTATACATACATACATACATATATATATATATATATATAGAGAGAGAGAGAGAGATTTTGAGAAGGGCTGTCTTAGGTTGCCGTAACAAATAGTAAAAAAATGGGTTAGCTTCTAATAAAACTCTTTATTCGTCGACGTTTCGGTCGGATGAAGGTCTGCATCCGACTGAGAGTCGACCAATAAACAGTTTTCTTAGAAGCTATACCCATTATTTACTATATATATAATTGTATATATATATTTATATATATATATAAGAAATAGGTTGATTCACGATTAAAAACAAAAACAGTGGTTTACTGACGTGTCGACTAGAGAAGTGGCTTCATCTGAGTAGCATACAATCTAGAAGCAGGCACGCTTATCTAGGTGCTGTTGGGATGCTAGAGTGCACCCTTGCTATGAACATAGGTTTGAGTGTTGGGCGAGGGAACAGAGAAAGAGAAGACACTATGCATGTGTGTACACCCTTTTGTGACAATGTGCTCGTAACAAGCCCTCCACAGCAAAAAAAAATGTAACGTTACATGGTAACAGGAGATGCGATGCCGCGGGCGGCAAACTCTTTTCAAAAAGCAAAGCAATAACAAACTTCATTCCATTGAAAAAAGACAGGATGGGAAGATGGTTTAGAACAGACACGTCACGTAGGATTGCAGGAACAAACAAATGGTGCAGCGAACTTTAAACACACGAAATGCAAAGTAAGCAGGCTCACAAGAACAACACATACAGAACGGAGGTTGCCGGTGACACACCAATTACTGAAGATACCAGTGACCAGCCGCGTGAGAAATGCCAGCGCCGTTCAGAAGTTCACAGTAAACCTGGTGGCACACGCGCCAGCAACGCAACCAATTACAAGAAAATGTACTCGTTGTGGCCAGGTAAGTCCTGCGTGGAAGTTACCATCGGTCATGGTTAAGTGTCAATAAGTTGCCGTCTATATCACCAAAGGCTCTCAGAGCAGTATTGAGGCACTAAAAGAACTGGGGAATAAGAAATCTGAGGGTTAACTAAAGTGTCCAAGAATTGTAGTGGTAGGGAAACCGCGCGAATTGTGAGTGACCACGCGAATGGCGTGGTTATTCTGGTGGGTGAACAGCGGCTCCAAAAAACGTACCACGTCTGCCGCAGTGGTATTTCGTGTTCAAGCCCTTCATCCCGCGCCGAGATAGGTTGCGCTTTTACCATTGTACTCGGATAACTTCCCGGTAACTAGAGTTGGACGTAGAAGCAGAGACGTACTGGGAAGACAGCTGCTATCTCGCGAAAAAAAGAGATAGACATGAAAAAAGAGAGGTTAGGGGAATGTATGGTGTCCGAAAGGTGTTCGGTATAGCGAAAGAACCAAACAAAACAAAACAAAAAAGGTGCATTTGGTTTAGGTTACCAGCAAAGATAACAATTTTCTGAAATTCTCAATATTGCCCGAAGATGCGGATTTGAATGTGGAAGACAGGTACGATTCGCGGATTTGTCGATCGTGGTGAGATCGAAGCCCAGATTCTAATATGGTATTTCTTAGGTGGTCAAAAAGAGTTCCCTGGAAGGTTAATCTGTTTTGTCAACAGGAAACAACAAAGAGTTTGGGAATATGTCTTGGGAAAATTAAACATAGCTCTGAACGACTTTTTCGCTTGCCCGATGTATTGCAGGTGGCACATCATGCATTCGACAAATTATACTACATTGGAACTATCACAGTATAGGTTTAATCTGATACTAGACAAAAGTAGAAGCTGTAATGACTGCGGTGTCCGTTCTGGACATGTGCATGCATGTTTGTCATCGAAGCATGCATATTTGGCATCGGCAAGGGTGGCATCTGCCGGTTGTCTGAGCTCTCGTTTTGGATGAGGTCGGGACATCATGAATGTTTTTGATTATTTTTCACACAACCCCGGGGATGGGGGGGGGGGCTCCATAAAAATAACTTTTAGGCGCTTATTTTGGGTAAGAATGTTATAGTTCTTTTTAGTATAGACGAGAGCTTGGAAACTGATGAGGAGTTTGTTGAGACAAAGTCTGTTTGGGGGTTGTCGTGGGAGGTTTTGGTGCCTTTGAGGAGAACTGGGCTATTGAGGTTTTGTGCTCTGCGTATAGAGTTGTCAATTATTTCCACCGAGTGTTTTGATTTAGAACGTGCGCTGCGTACGTACTGACAATTACAATCGAAGGCCTGCTCCTTTGAGTATATTCGACGAAAAGGATGAGCTTGGCTATAGGGAATTCCGGTTTTGCAATTTTTGATGAGACTGCTTAGAAAATGTTGGCACTGTTGCTTGTCGGTCGGTTTCCGGTACAGTTTAGTGATTAGTATGCCGTCTTAATTTGGCATGTTTACGTTAAAAAATTAACAGTTGATGGGGAGTATTTGAAATGAAAGAATTCGAGGGATGAGCACCGTTAAACGCGTATATAAAGGTTAGGGGGTTCGTCTGTCCTTGGGTCCTAATCAGGAATGCATAAAAATTAATGCTTGTATTAGAGTGGCTTTAAGCTCTGGGTATTCAGAAATTCCCCTACTAAGTCGCCCATAAATATATTGACAAAATTCAGCGCTACGCGTCTTTCCATAGATATGCCACTTCTTTTGTCGTAGTGTTCTACATCAAACTCAAAATTATTAGGCTCTAAAATTAGCTATAAAAGAGTGTTTTGAGCTATCAACAAGTTTATCGAAGGTTGCTTCACTTCACTGCTCGGATTCCATCTGCGTGCCGATTATTCGTGTAGAGGGATGCAACATCCATTCTAACCTGGAGGGAATTGCTGCGAATAGGAAAATCCAAAATGTCCTATAGGAACTGGTTCGTATGTTTAATGTAGGAAGGAAGGATAAGCGGTATGATGCTAATTGTCGTCCATGTTCCGCATAAAGTTTTCCATGACGGTCCTTACACCATCGATGATTGGGCGGCCGGTATTGTCCTTTTTGTGATTTTTTGGCAGCAAGTAAAACCTACCAGCCACAGCATTAGGTGGAAGGAGTGAATAGGCTGTTCTTTCGTTTAATAAATTATATAGATATATATATCTATATATATATATATGTATATATATATATATATATATATATATATATATATATATATATATATATATATATATATATATATATATATATATATATATATATATATATATATATATATATATATATATATATATATATGTGTGTGTGTGTGTGTGTGTCTGTGTGTGTGTGTGTGTGTGGATTGCCGCGAACCATGCATGAAGTTTGCTTATTTGTGTTTTACTTTTGCCGCCCGGCGGCGCCGGCCTGTGTTATCGCTGATGCCTCTGTGCCAAGGGAGGCGCGTGTTTTCTTCTATGCTAAGCCGTCCGAAGCACCCCGCGAGCCAGAGGCTATGACCTACTCCGCGGCTGTTCATCGTCCCCGCCCTGTTCCACCACGTCGTCAAGAGGCCCCGCCGTACCGCCGCCCAATGTCGCCCGGCCGACCCCCTGTAACCCGAAACCAGGCGCCAAGGACGACCGAGGTGTGGCGAACGCCCGGGAATCACCCGCTGTGTTACCACTGCGGAGAGGCTGACCACATCTACCACCACTGCCCTTACAAGAGGCTAGGTTTGCGAGGATTCTCCGTCGACGCACTTCGCCCTCTCCCTGGCCAACGACCAAGTGAGATCGACAAGTATCTCTCTCGAACAAGCTGTGGCCCAGTCCATTTTAACCGCTCGCCATCGCCCTACCCATACCAATCACCCAACCACCATAGCAATGCTGACTTATCCCGGTGAAGGTCCCCCCGCCAACGCGGGGAATCAAAAAGCTACAACTTCAGGTGGTGATGTTGCTCTACGGTGGAAAACGGGAAACCCTACAACGACGCAAGGACGCGCCGAAGACAGTGATTCACGACATGCCCTCATCCGGACGACCCGAACTAACCCTGACGAGACACCCGAACACGACTACAGCTACACCACGCGACACGTGCCCAACATGGCCGAGACTGTCGCTGAGAAGACGACGACGGCGCACAGTGCCCGACCGTCAACACGCACAAGCCGAGATGCGACGCCCCGATGCACCCGTAACTAGAGGAAGGCGGCATCCGACGTCAAGGTGTCCATCGACGGGTTTGATGTAGTCGCCCTCGTAGGCACGGGTAATGAGCGGACCACTTGCTTCTAAGCTGAAAAAAGTTATGAACAGATGGGACGAGCCGCACATACGCACAGAAAGAGGCCACCTCGTGACGCCAAGTGGAACGTACACATCCCGCGTCCCCATAGACGCCACGACATGCCCTGCCGCGTTCGCTATCTTGCCTAACTGCTCCCGCGACGTAATTCTCGGATTGGACTTTTTAACAGACAACGGTGCAATAATTGATCTATAGGCCAAGTAAGTAACATTTTCCTCCCATCACTCCGTGACGCCGGAAACAAACCCCGAACACCCTGCTGCTCTAAGGATCGCCGAGGATCATGTCACCCAGCCTCCCGGCGGAAGCTTGATGATCACCGTCTACTGTGAAGACGCAGTTCCTGACGTCGACGCTATCGTCGAGAGTCACCAAAGGCTGCTCCTCGGCTTTGGTGTCTGCGTCGGAAGAAGCATTGCGTGCTTTAAGTAACGCCAATCTAAAGTTTTGGTCACCAGATTCACCGAGGACTAGCAGCATTCAAACAAGGGAGCTGCAATTGCGTTCCTCGAAGAAATGCAACAAGCAAGGGACGTGATCGCATTCGCAGACTTTGAACGCGCACCTGAAGAAACCTTCCAGCTTTCACATCCTTTCCACGTGAGTCCGGCACTACCGCAAGAAGAAAGGAACAAGTTATTGGCTTTGCATTATCGCTACAGCGAGTGTTTTTCTTCGAACTCAAAGTTACGTCAGCACCTCTGGCGAACCACCGGGTAATAACCGAAGATGAAGCCCGACCTACCCGACAGTCACTGTACCGCGTCTCTTCACACGAGAGCGAAGCCATCCGGATTCAATTAGACAACATGCTCAGCGACGACAAAATACAGCCATCGAAAAGTCCGTGGGCTGCGCCGGTCGTACTCGTCAAGAAATAAGACAGCACTTCAAGGTTCCGCATTGACTATCGAAGACTGAACGAAATCACCAAAAAAGACGTGTACCCCCTGCCACGAATCGACACACGCCCATGACCACCCCTGCCACGTATAGAACTTCGCATCGATGGATCAGAAGACTGGATACTGCCACATTGAAATGGATGAGAGACACCAAAAAAAAAACTGCATTTATAACCCCAGAGAGTCGATACGAGTTCACGGCGATGCCGTTGGGGCTATGCACGGCACCCGCAATGTTACAAAGAGTTATGGAAACTGTGCTAGCTAGCCTCAAGTGGCACACCTGCTTCGTATACCTTGACGGCGTTGCGGTATTCGCCGGGACTTTGCAAGGTTGGAGTCTGTACTCGAGGCTATTCTCTCGTCGGGGTTAACGCTGAAGCTCAAAAGTGCCGCTTCGCTTATGAGAAACCTATTTTTTGGGACACGTCATCAACACCGCGGGAGTCCTGCCGAAAACATCAGCCATAGCGAACTTCCAAAGATCGAAAGACAAAAAGCGTGTGCGAAGATTTCTCGGACTATGCGCATACTACCGGCGCTTTCTCGGAAGCTTCGCACGCATTCCAGAGCCACTCACGCTCTTTACAGAACGACCAAGACAAAGCATTCTGCGAGCTGCCACAGCGCCTGCAACACCCGACCGTGCTCGCTCATTTCGACGAAAACGCCGAAACGGAAATGCACACGGGCGCCAGCGATATAGGTTTGGGTGCCGTCCTCGTCCAAAAGCAAAGCGGTTGCGAAAAGTTAATTGCCGATGCAAGCCATGGTCTGTCGAAGGAGGAGAAAAACTACTCTGCCTCCGAAAAACAGTGCCTGGCTATCATATGGCCATTTCACGATTTCACTCATACGTGTATGGTAGACCGTTCAAGGTGGTCACAGACCCCCATCGCTTTGTTGGCTCACCAATTTGAAGTACCCCTCTGGCCATCTTGGGCGGTGGAGCTTGCGCCTGCAAGAGTTCGACGTTACAATCATCTACAAATCCGGCAGGAAACACTCCGACGACGACTGCCTGTCCCGCGCCCCCGTCGACCCGCCACCAGAGGGCTCCAATGAAGACAGCGCGTTCTTCGGTGTCGTTACAGAGAGCGACCTAGCCGTCCAGACGCGTGCCGACCCCGACCTGCGTGTCATGGTGGACTACCTTGAAGTACGCAACGTCGCCGCGCCTAGGGCGTTCAAGCGAAACTTACCAGCATTCAGCCTCAAACACTCTGTCCTCGTGAAGAAAACATTTAGCCCCGGAATGAGAACGAATTGTCTACTTGTCATCTACGCAGACCTTCGTGACGAAATTTTCGAAGCGTGCCATGACGACCCGTTTTCCGGACATCTCGGAACAGCTGGTACTATCGCAAAAATCAAGGCGAAGTACTTCTGGCCCCGCCTGACATCCGACGTCACCCACTACGTTCGGAGTTGCCGTGACTGCAAGCGACGAAAAACGCCGTCGACAAGACCCGCCGGACTACTGAAACCGATCGCCGTCCCATCGAGGCCATTTCAACAGATTGAAATGGACCTTCTAGGCCCGTTCCCTACGTCACGATCACAGAACCAGTGGATTGTCGTAGCGGCAGACTACACGACGCGCTACGGAGAGACCGCTGCTCTTCCAAGGGGGACTGCACAAGAAGTCGCCAACTTCTTCATAAACCATATTGTGCTGCGACATGGAGCCCCTTAAGTCCTAATCATGGACCGCGGAACGGCCTTCACTGCGGAGCTTATGCAAGGAATCTTACGCTACAGCAACACGGATCACCGAACAACTATGGCGTACCACCCCCAAACGAACGGACTAACGGAACGCCTGAACAAGACATTCGCGGATATGATGTCTTTGTACATCGACGTTGAACATAAGACTTGGGATGAAGTCCTACCGTATGTGACGTTTGCGTGCAACACGGCTATCCAGGAAACCACACATATTACACCGTTCGAGCTTGTCTACGGAAGACGGCCCACTACGATGCTCGACGCCACGCGTCCCCGAGTGGAAGAAGACGACCTCAAAACCGACATCCACGGACACCTTCAGCGTGCGTAGGAGGCCCGCCACCTCGCTCGAGTTTGCACAATGGACCAGCAGCTGGTGGATGCGAGACGCTACAACCTCCGACGCCGAGACGCTGAGTACCGCCGAGGGGATCGTATGTAGGTTTGGACTCCCATCCGACGACGTGAACTCAGTGAGAAACTTCGACGAAGGTATTTCGGACCCTACCGAATTCTACACCGTGTTGGCCACCTTACCTACGAGGTGATCCCCGATGGTGGTTCCGGAAGCTCACGACGACGTACGCGGCCCGGAGTCATCCACGTGGTTCGCTTAAAACCTTTCTATGTACGATGACGGACGTTTTTTTATTTGTTCGGACTGTCGCTTGCGTTAGCATCGGGTCGGTGCACTCTTAGACGTGGGGTAAGTCCGCGAACCAAGCATTGGGTTTGTTTATTGCTGTTTTGCTTTTGCCGCCCGGCTGCGCCTGCCTGTGTTATCGCTGTTGTCTGTGTGCCAAGGGAGGCGCGTGTTCCGTTCTTTCTTTCTGTGCCGCATGTGTTATCTCTTCCGACAGGGAGAACGTTCCGAACGAATGTGAACAGCCTAGAATAATCTTCGTTGATCTACAGTGTTCTGGAAACAATTCGACTATTCCAGAAACACTCGGGCCGAGTGATAAATTCCCGCTGAGCAGACGGCGCGGCATTCTAATCGCCGCCACCAGTCTACGCACGTCACTTTGTTGACTGCTGTTTCGCCGCCTGTGTATTCTTCGAGTTGTTAGGGAGCAGAAGTTCGCTCCAATGAACTTGTCTTTTTCTTCAAGCAGCTGCGTCATCTTTGGATACGTGACAATATATATATATCATGAACATGTTTGTGTCCACTGCCGGACGAAAGCCCCTCGCTAACGATGTTCTCGGCCGACGCCTAGTGCGTTTGCGGTCAACAGTTTGCGGTCAACAGTTTCCCTGGCTGCCGCTAACGCGGCAGCCAGTCTATTAACCGGGTGGTTCACCTGTTGTTCCTATTCGCATTATGTAACGAAGCCATTCCCATTTCCTTCGCTTAATTTGAACTAGAAAGTCCTTCACCTTTGTATGTTCCCTAATCCGTGCCGCTGTTTTTCTCTCCCTCACGTGACCACTAACATTCGGTGTTCCGTGGCCCGTTGTGCCAATCGAAGTTTGGTTTCAAATCGTTTGGTGAGACCTGTTCTTCAAGTCATTACTTCAAGAACATATAGAATAAATACAAGCTTTTTGAGTGGCACAGGAAGCTTACCAGTGAGGATTTTGGAGTTCTTACAAAACGAAGACCACCTTATTCTTATTCTGCGGGCATTTCCCGTTCATGGCTTGGATCTACAGCTATGACCTGCCCGATATATAGGTATTCGGTGACTCTTTTCAATACCTCATTGCCTACGTAGAAGTGATGTACAATGGCGTGCCGATTCGACATAACCTCGAACGTTTCCGTGTTTATTTTTAAGCCTGAAATTATACTTACTGAGCGCAATTGGCAAAGCATGTGCTGCAAATCCGTCCGGCTCTGACGGAACAGGACAGGAAAAAAGTTCCTGCGTTTTTACAGCCGCCCCTATCCATTGGGGCGATTTACCGTGCGAGCCGGGTCAAGTTCTCAACCTTTGTAGTCCCACACAAGAACGGAGTACCCGGCCGGCGAGTCGATGGTACCTTTGTTACCGGTAGGTGCGCGGCGCCACCAAGGCACAGGAATGAACATGGTGACTTTCACAGCCATGGTGGATGCTCAACTCGCAACCGCCTGTGGCAGAACATGCCGTCAGACTCTTTCAGTCCCGCAATGGCGCCTAGCGGCAAGATGGCCGTGGGCCCCACCAGAAGCACCAGAAGGGCTAGGGCAAGAGGACCCAAGCAAGGGTAAAGGCAGCTTTCAAGACGTTGATTCCCCTTTCAAGGGTCCACACTCGACCAGGGACGCCAGCATCCAATAAAAACACTGGACGGTGCCCGGTGGTACCATGATTCGAACCCGGGACCTCCCGCATACGAAGCGAGTGCTGTATCTTTGAGCCATCGCCGCGGTTCAAAAGTTACGACCCCCTAAATTGAGGCAGTTTCCGCCAAAAACGGGTAAGTTCCCAAGCACGCGATCACCTGTGTACGGGGTGCTTTTACCAGTGTTTACTGGTTGGTGCCCAGCAGTATCGAAGTACCTCCGACATTCTCCTGCCTCGTGGTACAAACCGACGTGCTGGAACTGTTTCCAGTTCACTGGACCCCCGTTCGTGGGGCAATCTGTTCCCATTTTTGTTCTGGTGAGTGACCAGCGGCTCCAAAAAACCTACCACGTCTGCCGCAGTGGCAGTGCGGGTTGAAGATCTTTATCACCCGCCGAGATAGGTGGCGCTTGTACCCTTTGAACCTGTGGGTACCCAGAGGTCCCTGACCGCACCCGAAGGGTTTGAGGGACCTACCACATGGCCTCCAACGGCTGATTGTGGTCAAGCTGCAACCGTGTATTCCACCGTCGAGACGAGCTACGCTACAGGAATGATATTACGCTTTAAAGGGACACCCCAGGCGGCACAGAAAGTGTGCCCCAAGACCGGCCCGTCTATGGCCGCTTTCTGTCATGTCCGGCCAGCATCCAGGTTCTGGCAGCCACTGATCATGCATTGAACGGCCAACATTCGGCAACCAGCGCTTCGGCATTTTTCCGTCCGCCCGTGTCCGGACGCACAACGGCAGCTAACCGGCTGCCAGATATTCAGTTCTCTTACGGCTGCCGATGTTGAGAAAGAGAACGGCCGAAGTACGGCCTTAGGGCATCCGTTTTTTCTTCGGGAAGCGGTAATCGGCCGAAGCACGGCAGCCGACCGGCCACAGAATATGCGTATTCTTGCGGCGGTTGGTGTACGAAAGGAGACCGGCCGGAGCGCGGCTGCCATGCATTCGTTGTTTCAACGGTGAACCGCGCGTCCGGCGGACGTACGGCACCAGAATATACGTTTTGCATTCGGTTAGCTGTCCTCGGCCGAATTACGGCAAGCGAATGGCAACAGAATATTTGGCAACCGGTGTTCAAGAGGAGACCGGCCTACGTAAGCTATCTGGTTATACGTCCTTTTTTCGGCAAACGGCATACAGCCGAACAACGGCTCGCGCCTGCGCGCCGAGAATTCATGCACAGACGTGTTTGGAAGGAGACCGACCGGTTTTTTCCTGGGGGGACAAAAAGCCGTTAGGGAGCCGAACGACGGGGACGCGTTTTTCATCCGCTCCGTGTTTCTACGTTTTAAATGAACGAACATCGTTTGTCAAACAGTAATGAGTGTTCTCGGTGAATGGGCAAGGTGCATGGACTCACTGGACATTAGCAGGGAACCTTTTAGGCCATCGAAATGTCATTTATTGCGACAAGAAGACTGTGCCACACCGACGGGTGAGCTAAGCCTCGCCAGTCATCGCCGCTACCACGCTTCTGCCGCCGGCTTCGTCGACGCATCATCTCGAGGCTATTCGCCCGCTCAAGAAATGGACAGCATTGGAGACATCGATCTGCCAGAGATATCCGATCCGAGATGGAGATGGTTCACCAAAATAACTGGCCTTCAAGGGCGTCGAGCAAGCGGCAACCACGCAGGAGCTAAACCACCACCATGTCAAGGACTCCCCACCAAAGAAATGCAAGTGGGAGCAAAAGCGCAAGTTATTCTGCTTACAATTAAACTGCGACCAGCAATGTTGCACTATGTTGTTGGTGATAAACGTAGAAGGGACTCGCTCGTGCATTGGTAGGATCAACTTCATGCCCTGCACTATGTTACTTCAGGGAATTTTATGACTGCCTATTTAGAAAAAAATTTATTTTAAATTTGCGATAACAACAGAACGTTGTCACTGACGAAGCCTAGCTGTTCATTTAGTTCCGATGTTTGAAGGTGAGCTTAGCTACTCTTGGGATATGACTCATTTGGGTAAACATAATCGCCAGCATCCTAGCAAACACGGATTTTGTCAGGATTTTCTTGCTCAACGCAGATTGTTGAGTTCACGCACGATTTGGCTCTTGAAATAGATAAGCTTAAAGTGGTTAACTGTATATTCTTGGACTGCAGAAAAGCAAATGATGGTGTTGCATATCACCCTCTGCGTAGTACATTTCATCCTATGAACTGAATGAATCGGTTTTTGCATTGTTATTACTATTGGTCCTATAGCTTTGTTCAAAAGTACTGTGTAGTTAACCGGACTATAGCGAATGAACGTGATTCCGTATACCTGCAGCTTTATTCGCATTTAATGACATCCTGGTGTGCTGATTCAGAAAAGTTTTTGGATGTTAAACAGTCTGTTAACGGCACCTTTACAAGAAAACCTTTATTCCAATTGGATACGTATACCGTAGATTATGCTGCTGTGACAACGGCCGAGGAATACAAATACCTAGGAGTTTATTTAGGGAGTGGTTAGAGGTTAAATAGGCAGGTGCACACCGTAAAAGTTACAGCTGCATATGTTTTTGGCTTTCTGAGACGAAATTTCAGTGAACCTCCATCTAACTGAAAAGAACAACCGTATTTAACTCATGCGCGCTCAATCTTGGAGTACGCATGTGTTTTCGTGTATCCTACACCAAAGAGCTCGTTGATACGCTCGAAAACATACAGAATATGTCAGTGCGATTCGTATTAGGTAATTGGCACGCTCAACTTAACATGAGAGAAAGTAAAAATAAACTGAAATGGCAGGACGTGAAAGATCACAGACGAAACCACAGGTTTAACTTTTTTCGTAATATCTATCATTCGAAAACTGTTGTAGAAGGGGAGAAGTATGTACAAGCGCCATTCTACATATCGCAAAGTGGGACCGCTAGCTTAAAGCGAATTACTAACTTTCCTTTAAAGGTGACGCCTTGCGCGATTCATTTTATTTTACATCAATACTGCAGTGTAATTATCTTCGACGTATGATTGTATTAACTGTTTATATTGACGATTTTCAGCGTGCTTTGTAGAATTATTTTGTTATTTTGTCTCATATTTAATGCTTAGTGTTATGTATCTCCCTTCTGTAATGCATGCAAAGGCAAGCAGGCATCAAATAAATAAATAAATAAATAAATAAATAAATAAATAAAAAAATAAATAAATAAATAAATAAATAAATAAATAAATAAAACAATGAATAAATAAATGAAAATAAATAAATAAATAAATAAATAAATAAATAAATAAATAAATAAATAAATAAATAAAATTCCAGAGGGGCAAGTTTGCCTCCGACGGGTTGAGAACCCTACGCATTCAACCTTGACCAATAAAATATTTATTGCCCTATTCGTTGCAGTATGCAAGGTTTCCTGTATACATGCTACCATTGCTATGTTAGTGGTTTGAAACAAATTATGTAACTCTAATTTAACGCCTTTCCTTGCGTGAACACAAAAGGATACAACTGCAGCCACCTGAAGCAGGGCGTCATTCGCGACGCGTCTAGAATTTTTTGAACGTAGTATGACATTAGAAGAAAATTAAGCTCTTTTGGACTATGAAGTGGTGTGGGCGTATACTCATGAAACAATATTAAAATAGATTGACAATGAAAGTACCTGTTCGCTCCTTCTTAGATTCAGCCCTGCGCAAGATTATCAGAAAGTTGATCGAGTAGAAAATGTCTTTGCAAGAAAAATGGGCAAAAACTGGACATACTTTTTCGAAGGAGTTATATTAAATGCTCCTGAGCGTTTTATTGAGAACCAAAACGCTTCGTAAAGGCATTCACGCCGGTTTTATATACATCAAAATTGGTCAAGCAACTGTTATAAAAATAGTTTATGTAGTCATAGCATGAAAGTGTTCCGGAATATTGCCCTAAAAGAAAGTGGCTAAAAGCGGCGCAATTTATCTCTCTGAAATTCAACCCACTAAAGTATGCGCCCTCTGCCGCCTCCCCTCCTCTTTCCCGTTTATTACAGGTAAGCCGCCCCACAGAGGATATCAGGACCTGGACAATACATCTATTCAAGCTCTACAAAGAACTGAATATTTTCTGTGTTCGGCAGTAAATGAGGCACAGCAATTAAAGGAACGACAATTTGTGAGCACTGTTTAATAAACGAATTTTGCTGTCTACTGAGGCTGGTAATTAAGCAAGGCTGCGCTGAAAGCTTGACGGCTGGTGGTTGCGCGCGAGCTCACTTTGATGTGGCTGCATTGGACCCAAAATGCTGGGTTTGTGCTGCTTCTGCACTGCGCGAATGAGTCATCTGCTTGCGCGACATGCAGTGACCGGCCTCAGTACAGCTAACGTACTGTGGCTGAACTCCAATGCCCGTAGCAGGGCCGTATTTCCGGTAGCTGTAGTCCGGCTGGAGTCCGACGACCGCATCTCGGCTGTCCTCCGGCGGCCGTACTTCGGCCGTACACAAGTAGCTTTGGAATGGATGGAGCCCTACGGCTGGAATCTGGCCGTATGACCGTAAGCCGGTCGACTGGCCGACGGACACTGGCCGTTGGACAGCCATGGGAGTACGGCCGTATACGGCCAAAAGGCCCACATTTGGACATGGACCGAACATGGCTGCCGGAAAACGGCCGGACAGAAAATCACCGGCCAAAGTACACCGGCCTGTTTTAGGCCGAACAGTCCTGTGCTGCCCGGGACTGCAGTGATTTATAAGTATTGCGGGATTAAAAGCGGCAATTGTAGTCCGGAGTCCCTAGGCACTGTTTCGACCACTCTAATCGCGTTTACGCGAGTTTATATTAGTAGAAAAATCAATTCGAAAATGCTGTCCTCATCTCTGCACCCTCGCCCATTTTCTCTGGCTTTTTCGTGAGGCGTCCGGAGTCGATGATCAGGCAATGGGCTGCGCTAGAGCACGGCTGACCGGCCTTCTGACCGAGTGAGTCGGCCCAGCGTTTCGTCCGCCGGCCGCCGACGGGTCGTCCCAATTCGTTCACTCAGTTGAAACGAAGCCCGGACACGTGTGTGAATGAAGAATGTGCGTTTATTTACGTTGTTATTTTGTACACTGTATCTAGCTCCAAGTCAAGGTTGCTTCACAAAGTGCTGCACAAGCGCACATGCGACGCTTCGCTGACTGGTACGCCAGAAGGAACATATAAGGCCACTTGAAGGCGGGAGAAGAGTCAGCGAAGTTAATAGGTACTAAGGAAATAAAATCAACCGAACATTTTACCGTACAGCGTAAACCTAGTGTGCAGGAACCACTTTTTCGCGCTCAGCGAACAAGCACAGTGGTCAGCAGCACGACTACGCATTTGCGAACACTTTTCTGTCTAAGAAATGCAATTGCTAGTCGTGAGATATTGCGGAAACTTCGGGGACGCTAACTGCACGAGCACAATACAATAAATAGTCACCTACCCTGCTTGAAATGCTAAAGATAAATAAACGTGTAAAATGGTTAGACATTATATACCTTATAATTCTATTCCCAGCAGCGCTCGCCCGTGTCCGAGTGGTCTATAGTGCTAGGTATGTCATTGGAATAGTTTTGCAAGTCACCCGTTTGAATCCCCGGTGGGTACACTCTTTTTTTTATCAGTTGACTTTTTCGTTTTCCGCCGATGTTTTCTATACTGAGTTCACCTTTTTCTGGGCCGTAACGTTCACTGCTCCACGAACGAGTTCACAGAACGCGCGCAGGCTGACACTGGCGAGCTAGCGAGTTCTCGTTGGCGTGCTGTTGCCATAAGCACCGACTGCTTGCAGGCAGTGGGCACAGGCCAGAATTCACAGACCCTTCCCAGGCAGCACAGGACTGTTCGGCCGAAAACAGGCCGGTGTACTTTGGCCGGTGATTTTCTGTCCGGCCGTTTTCCGGCAGCCATGTTCGGCCCATGTCCAAATGTGGGCCTTTTGGCCGTATACGGCCGTACTCCCATGGCTGTTCAACGGCCAGTGTCCGTCGGCCAGTCGACCGGCTTACGGTCATACGGCCAGATTCAAGCCGTAGGGCTCCGGCCATTCTAAAGCCACCCGTGTACGGCCGAAGTACGTCCGCCGGAGTACAGCCGAGATGCGGTCGTAGGACTCCAGCCGGACTACAGCTACCGGGAATACGGCCGTGCTACGGGCATTGGAGTTCAACAACACTACGTTAGCTGTACTGAGGCAGGTCACTGCATGTCGTGCAAGCAGATGACTCATTCGCGCAGTGCAGAATCTGCACAAACCCAGAATTTTGGGTCCAATGCAGCCACATCAAAGTGAGCTCGCGCGCAGCCACCAGCCGTCAAGCTTTCAGCGCAGCCTTGCTTAATTACCAGCCTCAGTTCACAGCAAAATTCTTTTATTAAACAGTGCTCACAAATTGTCGTTCCTTCAATTGCTGTGCCTCATTTACTGCCGAACACAGAAAATATTAAGTTCTCTGTAGAGCTTGAATAGATGTATTGTCCAGGTCCTGATATCCTCTGTGGGGCGGCTTACCTGTAATAAACGGGGAAAGAGGAGGGGGGGGGGGTTGCGGCGGAGGGCGCATACTTTAGTGGGTTGAATTTCAGAGAGATAAATTGCGCCGCTTTTAGCCAATTTCTTTTAGGGCAATATTCCGGAACACTTTCATGCTATGACTACATAAACTATTTTTATAACAGTTGCTTGACCAATTTTGATGTATATAAAACTGGCGTGAATGCCTTTACGAAGTGTTTTGGTTCTCAACAAAACACTCTGCAGCATTTCATATAACTCCTTCACAAAAAAGTATATCCAGTTTTTGCCCATTTTTCTTGCAAAGACATTTTCTACTCGATCAACTTTTCTGATGGTCTTGCGCAGGGCTGATCATAAGAAGGAGCGAACAGGTACTTTCATTTTCAATCTATTTTAATTTTGTTTTCATGAGTATACGTCCACACCACTTAATAGTCCAAAAGAGCTTAATTTTCTTCTAATGTCATACTACGTTCAAAAAATTCTAGACGCGTCGCGAATGACGCCCTGCTTCAGGTGGCTGCAGTTGTATCCCTTTGTGTTCACGCAAGGAAAGGCGTAAAATTAGAGTTACATAATTTGTTTCAAACCAATAACATAGCAATGGTAGCATGCATACAGGAAACCTTGCATACTGCAACGAATAGGGCAGTAAATATTTTATTGGTCAAGGTTGAATGCGTAGGGTTCTCAACCCGTCGGAGGCAAACTTGCGCCTCTGCAAGTTTATTTATTTATTTATTTATTTATTTGTTTATTTATTAATTTTTATTCATTTATTTATTCATTGTTTATTTATTTATTTATTTATTTATTTATTTATTTATTTGATGCCTGCTTGCCTTTGCATGCATTACAGAAGGGAGATACATAACACTAAGCATTAAATATGAGACAAAATAACAAAATAATTCTACAAAGCGCGCTGAAAATCGTCAATATAAACAGTTAATGCAATCTACGTCGAAGATAATTACACTGCAGTATTGATGTAAAATAAAATGAATCGCGCAAGGCGTCACCTTTAAAGGAAAGTTAATAATTTGCTTTAAGCTAGCGGTCCCACTTTGCGATATGTAGAATGGCGCTTGGACATACCTCTCCCCTTCTACAACAGTTTTCGAATGATAGGTATTACGAAAAAAGTTCAACCTGTGGTTTCGTCTGTGATCTTTCACGTCCTGCTGTTTCAGTTTACTTTTACTTTCTCTCATGCTAAGTTGAGCGTGCCAATTACCTAATACGAATCGCACTGACATATTCTGAATGTTTTCGAGCGTATCAACGAGCTTTTGGTGTAGGGATCCACGAAAACACATGCGTACTCCAAGATTGAGCGCACATGAGTGAAATACGGTTGTTCTTTTCAGTTAGATGGAGGTTCACTGAAATTTCGTCTCAGAAAGCCAAAAACATATGCAGCCGTAACTTTTATGGTGTGAACCTGCCTATTTGAACTCTACCCACTCCCTAAATAAACTCCTAGGTATTTATATTCCTCGGCCGTTGTCACAGCAGCATAATTTACGGTATACGTATCCAATTGGAATGAAGGTTTTCTTGTAAAGGTGCCAACACACTGCTTAACATCCAAAACCTTTTCTGAATCAGCACACCAGGATGTTATTAAATTCGAATAAAGCTGCAGGTATACGGAATCACGTTCATTCGCTATAGTCCGGTTAACTACACAGTACTTTTGAACAAAGCTATAGGGCCAATAGTAATAACAATGCAAAAATCCATTCATTCAGTTCATAGGATGAAATGTACTACGCAGAAGGTGATATGCAACACCATCATTTGCTTTTTTGCAGTCCAAGAATATACAGTCAACCACTTTAAGCTTATCTCTTGGAAGAGCCAAATCGTGCGTGAACTCAACAATCTGCGTTGAGCAAGAAAATCCTGACAAAATCCGTGTTTGCTAGGATGCTGGCGATTATGTTTACCCAAATGAGTAATATCCCAAGAGTAGCTGAGCTCACCTTCAAACATCGGAACTAAATTAACAGCTAGGTTTCGTCAGTGACAAGGCTCTGTTGTTATCGCAAATTTAAAATGATTTTTTTTCTAAATAGGCAGTCGTAAAATCCTCTGAAGTAACATAGTGCAGGGCATGAAGTTGATCCTACCAATGCACGAGCGAGTCTCTTCTACGTTTATCACCAACAACATAGTGCAACAATGCTTGTCGCAGTTTAATTGTAAGCAGAATAACTTGCGCTTTTGCTCGCACTTGCCTTTCTTTGGTGGGGAGTCCTTGACATGGTGGCGGTTTAGCTCCTGCGATGTGGCCGCTTGCTCGACGCCCTTGAAGGCCAGTTATTTTGGTGAACCATCTCTATCTCGGATCGGACATCTCTTCCGGGTCGATGTCTCCAATGCTCTCCATTTCTTGAGCGGGCGAATAGCCTCGAGCTGATGCGTCGACGAAGCCGGTGGCCGAGGCGTGGTAGCGGCGATGACTGGCGAGGCTTAGCTCACCCGTCGGTGTGGCACAGTCTTCTTGTGGCAATAAATGACATTTCGATGGCCTAAAAGGTTCCCTGCTAATGTCCAGTGAGTCCTTGCACCTTGCCCGTTCACCGAGAACACTCATTACTGTTTGACAAACGATGTTCGTTCATTTAAAACGTAGAAACACGGAGCGGATGAAAAAAGCGTCCCCGTCGTTCGGCTCCCTAACGGCTTTTTCTCCCCCCAGAAAAAGACCGGTCGGTCTCCTTCCAAACACGTCTGTGCATGAATTCTCGGCGCCCAGGCGCGAGCCGTTGTTCGGCTGTATGCCGTTTGCCGAAAAAATGACGTATAACCACCTACCTTACGTAGGCCGGTCTCCTCTTGAACACCGGTTGCCAAATATTCTGTGGCCATTCGCTTGCCGTAATTCGGCCGAGGACAGCTAACCGAATGAAAAACGTATATTTTGGGGCCGTACGTCCGCCGGACGCGCGGTTCACCGTTGAAACAACGAATGCACGGCAGCCGCGGTCCGGCCGGTCTCCTTTCGAACACCAACTGCCGCAAGAATACGCATTCTGTGGCCGGTTGCTTGCCGTGCTTCGGCCGATTACCGCTTCCCGAAGAAAAAACGGATGCCCTAAGGCCGTACTTCGGCCGTTCTCTTTCTCAACATCGGCAGCCGTAAGAGAACTCAATATCTGGCAGCCGGTTAGCTGCCGTTGTACGTCCGGACACGGGCGGACGGAAAAATGCCGAAGCTCTAGTTGCCGAATGTTGGCCGTTCAACGCATGAACAGTGGCTGCCAGAACCTGGATGCTGGCCGGACTTGCCAGAAAGCGGCCATAGACGGGCCGGTCTTGGGGCACACTTTCTGTGCCGCCTGGGTTGGCCTGGTGCGAACACACTTTTTACGATACAGGCATGAGTGAGGCAAGCTCCAAACATGGGGGAAAAGCACATGGCATTCAAGCGTCTACGGGGACGCGGAGGGCGTTCATCCCCTGCGTAGGCCTCGGCTAGTGATTGTTGCGATTCCAAGCCGTCCTGGGAGGCTTATCTTATGCATTTTACAGCCGACATGACAGAAGCGTGGTACGACGATTACTGAGATATTGAGAATGACCATCCAACGATTCCTTCGGATGTCAAGCATGTTGTTTAGAGAACCGAAACCGAAACTTGTTTGAATTCTAACCAATCACGGTGCATCTCCTCCCGTCGTCACAGCCTTTAGTTGGTGTGGCCGCCGCAAACCGCGCGTGGTAGTTTTTCGTTCGCGATTTTGTAAAATATTTACCGACTTGTCAACCGATTAAACGATGAAAAGTGTGCTAATTTGAGCCAGTCTACGCAGTGCTAGTAAAACCGGGAGCTTGACAAATTCCCTTATGTGTCCCTTTAAACAAACTGGTGGGTATCCGGCCGCCCAGGATACGAACCTGGAATCTATTAATCATCCTTTACCCTTGACAGGGGCTCCTTAACCCGCCAGAGGGACCAGGGTCTGGGGCCCCCGCAAGCGTAAAGGCCGCTTTCGAGGCGTGAATTCCCCTTTCAAGGTTCCGCACTTGACCAGGGACGTCTGTACCCATTAAAGAAACCGGTTGGTGCCCGGCGGTACCAGAAGTTGAACCCAGTACCTCCCGCATACGAGATGGGTGCTGTACCTTTGAGCCATCGCTGCGGTTTAAAAAATACGACAGCTTCCACTGAGGCAGTTCCTGACAACTTCCCAAGCAGGAAATCTCCATTGCAGCGGGTGTTTGTACTCATTTTCTTACTGGTTGGTGCCCAGTAGTACCGAAATACCTACCACTTTCTTGTAACCAATTATGCGGTCCGACGTAATAATACGGTTTCCAAGATCCCTCACATGGTAGGCGCCTGTACCCAGTATTATTCCGTTGGGAGGCCAGCCGCTGAAGTCGGGCAGCAATAGCCTCCAATCAATGCTGCAGTGGTAGAGCTTGTACTAGCCCTTTATATACGGCCGAGACAGTACAGGGGCGCTTGTATCCTTTCGACTGGTGGGTGCCTAGTGGTCCCTCACCCCACTTAACGGGGTCCGATGGACCTCCCACACGGCCTAGCCCAGCTGCTTGTGCTCTAGCTCCAAGTGTTTATTTCATGTCCAAGGCGTCCAGAGGCTTTGCGGGTGCTTTAACCCTCTAAAGAAACCAGTTGGTATCCGGTGGTCCAGGATTCGAATTTGGTGCGTCCCACTTACGATATCAAAGCTTTACCACTGGAACATCGCCGTAGGTCTACGGTCGATGGAAAATAAATGGCCCAGTGGAGGGGGTCGTAACTTATGTAACTACCACCCCATAACAATATTTTCCTTCTTTGTAAACTGATTGCAAAGCTGATTGTATCGAGATTAACAAACTACCTCCAATAATTTAGTATTTTAACACCGCAAAACTTTGGCTTCAAGCATAATTATCCAACGCTACTTGCACTTGTTGAGCTTACGGACTACATCACACAGAGTTTAGATAATCGCCTTTTCACTGCAGCCGTAATAATTTATCTTACAAAAGCATTCGACACTATCAACCATAATATCTTGTTGAAAAAAACTACAATCGCTTGGTGTATATGCCCGGCCCATTTACTCATAAAAAATTATCTCCGCAACTGAAGCCAGTCTGTGAAACTCAGCCGCGATATGTCTGACCCAAGAATTGTTAACCAGTTTGTTCCTGATGGTTCTATCTTCGGGCCCCTACTATTCCTTATATACACCAGTGACCCCCATACTTGCCTCAACTACAGTAACTGTATCCTCTATGCTGACTATACGACTATATTTTCTTGCCACGATGATATCAGAAATCTGACAGCAAAGTTAACGAAAAATCTTGAAAAGGTTCACTACTGGTTCCCAAAACACCTGTTACATATTAACTTGCTAAAAACCACTTTCATGATCTTTCATTCTGCCCACAAAGAACCATATATCGTTTTGGACAATCTTGTCACCTTTTAATCGGATTCTACTATGTTTCTTGGAGTTATCCTAAACAAAAATATGAAATTTGACAAACACATAAGTTCGGTTACATCTAAAATTGTTTTCGGCATTCGCGTCCTCAACAAATCCCGGTATTGTTTCCATTTTTCCCTCCTCCGATCGTTATATTTCTCATTACTTCTCAGCCACCTTACGTATTCTTTGTCTTCTGAGGTGAGCACGTATAATAGCCATCTTGCACCACCGTGTCGTCTTCAAAATCAAGCCGTTTTTTTGCTTACATTCAGTGATTGCTGATACACCGTAAAACCCATCCTTAATAACCTCGGAATCCTACCCTTCTCTCTTGAGCTTGACCTTATAGGTATGTGTACCTATATCCCGTTGACGAGATAATCCTGAATTTCTCCTCTCCTTTACAGAACGTGTTTGCTTAACACAAACAACACCAGGTTTTCAGTGCAACCTAATATATTACGTCCATCTCTCCGGTCCAACTGCGGAAACCTAAAAATGTTATTTTCTGCTGCCGCTATCTGGAATGCCTTCCCGCCTTCCCTTAAATCTTACCCCTCCCACTACTAATTTTATAGGTCTGTAAGGAAATACATACTTGGTACACTTTCGTAGCCAAACTCTGATCACATGTTTCTTTCGCCACTCTATCTAAAGTATAGATGGTGCCTCGTGCTAATGGCACAAGAAAAAAAATTTACGTGACAACTTCTTGAACTACCTACTGCATACGTCCGAAGTACTCCAATTTACTATCAATGAATAGCTGTTTATATGAATTTGTTCATTTGTGTTCTGTTTTTACCGTTGTGTATACCGCCTCCAGAATGATATGTTTGTTTGCGATATGGAAAGGGAGGTCCCCAGACCCATTGATTCAATGGGACCTCCTTCTGTGAAATCGTGTTTTTGCAGAAACTGTACTGAACTACTAAATAAAACAATGTCAATGTGAATGCAGGGAGCTTGGAAACCGTAATAGCACGTCGGACCGTATCATTGGTTACAGGAAAGTGGTAGGTATTTCGGTACTGCTGGGCACCAACCAGTAACAAAATTGGTACAAGCAAGCTTTGCAGAGGGGACCTCGTGCTTGGGAAGTTACCCGACATTGTCGGGAAATGCCAGAGTGGCAGGGGTCGTAACTTTTACCGCAGCGATGGCTGGGAGGTACAGCACTCTCCTCTTCTGTGGGAGGTAACGGGTTTGAATCCGGGCAGCACCGGACACCCACCAGTTTTTTTTACTGTGTACATTCGTCTTTGGTCGAGCGCAGTTTCTTCAAAAATGATTCCACGGCTAAAAAGCTGCCTGTATCCTTCCAAGGGGCTTCTGACCCTTGTCGATCTGGCGGGGACTCTGGCCATTATGGCGCGTGACCGCATTGTCGGGGGCCAAGAGTCTGGTGGCCTGTATGGCCACTGGCGGTTGCGAGTTGAGCGTCGACCGTGGCTGTGAAAGCCACCATTTGCATTCGTGTGCCTTGGTGGCCCCGGCACCTACCACTAAAACAGGTACACGCGACTCCCAGACCTTGCGCTCGGAGGGAAGTTCACCCGGCTTGAACAATAAATCGCCCTTATAAAAAGGGGTGGCTTCAAGAACGTGGAATATTTGATGTACATATAAATAGAATTATGTATATATAGCCCTTCTTGCCAGTGCTATTTGGCGCTTTGACAATGTTTTTATAGCGCCGAATTAGGTATGATAGCCCTTTGTTGACACAGGTATAAATACTTCAAAATACAAATCGAGGAAAAATCCGCCACTTTTCCAGAAGCGGGACTCGAATCCACAACCTCCGCATAACACGTGGTGTGCAATACAAATTCTGCTATTCCGTGACGGCTTCCCTCTCGACTTTAGAGCGGGGTTTATATTTACGACTGTTCAGAGGCCGGCCAACTAGCGCCGCCCCTCGACCACCGCCGGAGACATAGAACGTGCTTTTCCCAGTGG
The DNA here is from genome assembly GCF_048455015.1 of Haemaphysalis longicornis. NCBI lineage: Eukaryota > Metazoa > Arthropoda > Arachnida > Ixodida > Ixodidae > Haemaphysalis > Haemaphysalis longicornis. Next base: position 83,419,165 of record NW_027526385.1, on the reverse strand, counting down.
CTGCCACGAAGACGTGGTCGGAAAGTAGGGGATAGCCAATGCCATTTCAGACTGGTGCAGCCAGAACTCTCGTAATGCACTGTGCAGAGCTGAGCCGTACGAGACGATGGATATACATATATATACATATATATATACATATATTGTAAGATGGGTTTATTGCCGAAGGAAATGCAGCAGGATGCTCAGCAAAGGCAATCCAACGCAAGCGGGGCACACGGCTGGCCCTCTCACGTTCTTCTCGCGGTCCACGCTGATGAAGATGCATTGTTGTTGTTGTTGGTCCAAAAAAGATGCATGTCCAGTTCACTGGTGCTTCATCTTCCTTGCCGTTATTGCGCGACGGCCAATCTCCTTGCAAGGGTAGGAGATAGTTGGCATACAGCCGTTGTACGCTTTTACCTCTTCCGAACTACAATCACCCCCCACGGCGAAGGGAGCCACCCTGGCGACTTATGGGCACGCCATGACCACAGGGTCATAACAACGCTTGAAGCGTTGCACGTGGACCTGTCTCGCGGCCTCGGCGACGGAGGTCTGCTGACGGCGTTAGCGGCTCGACAACGTAATTGACAGGCGACGTGCGTTCGACGACGCGGTAGGGGCGTGGTACTTGGATAGCAACTTGCTGGAGAGACCAGGAGTTGTAGTCGGTATCCAAAGCCATATCAAGGAGCCGGGAGAAAAAGTCGCTTCTGGGCGGTCGCCATCACGATGATGTTTTTGGTGTGCCTGGTCTTCAGAAGTGAAAGCGCGGGCAATCTGGAGGCATTCTTCGGCGTGGCTGCTGAGTCGAGAAATAGTCGTGTGCTCTGAAACACCAGCATGATAGGGGAGGATTCTGTCGAGAGTGCAGGATGATTCACGACCGTACAGGAGGAAAAAAGGAGATAATCCTGTGGTGGACTGTACCGCGGTGTTATATGCGTACGTCACAAATGAAAGAATAGCGTCCCAGTTGGAGTGGTCGGAAGAGATGTACTTAGCAAGCATATCGCCAAGAGTGCGGTTGAACCTCTCTGTCAGCCCGTTCGTCTGCGGGTGGTAGGCAGTACTGGTGCGGTGAGCCACGGTGCATTTTTACAGGAGAGCTTCTATCACTTCCGACAAAAAGACACGCCCTCTATCACTTAGAAGTTCACGTGGTGCTCCGTGACGGAGGATGAAACGATGTAGTAGAAAAGAAGCGACTTCAATCGCCGTGGTCGCCGGTAGTGCAGCGGTCTCAGCGTAGCGCGTAAGATGGTCGATAGGAACCACAGCCCAACGGTGGACGGCAGCAGTAGCTGGCAGCGGCCCGTATAAGTCAATGCCGATGCGGTAGAAAGGGCGCGCAGGGCAGGGTAAAGGCTGCATTGGGCCGGTTTTTTGTTGATGCTGGGACGTCCGACGCTGACAGTCTTCGCATGCCCGGATAAACTTCATCACGAAAGTGAAGTTGCCTCTCCAGAAATAGCACTGTCGCAGTCGTTCGTACGTCTTCAGCACGCGTGCATGGGCACAACGCACATCCGCGTGGAAGCTTTAGCAAATGGCACTCCGCAAGTGACGAGGGATTATGACCAACCACTTGCGTCCTCCTGGACGATAATTGCGGTGATAGAGAAGTCGATCACGGATGGCGAAGTGCGCAGCCTGACGTCGCAACGCCCGGGGACTGGTATGCAGCGTAGGATTAGAAAGGAGGTCGCAGAGTGAGGGTATCCAAGGATCCTCCCATTGTTGCCCCGCCATGCCCTCAAACGGTTGTAATGTCTATGTAGAGTCAATGGCTGTAAGGTCTGCTGTATCCGTGCCCAGATGTGAACGGGACAGGGCGTCCGCATCGTTGTGTCTTCGCCCACCAGACCGATATATCACGCGGATCTCGTATACCTGGAGGCGTAGATCCCATCGGGCAAGACGACCAGAGGGATCCTTCAGTGATGTCAACCAGCAAAGGGGGTGATGGTCTGTCAGGACATCGAACGTACGGCCATAAAGGCAGGGGCGAAACTTGGCACTAGCCCACACGGCGGCCGAACACTCTTTCCCTGTGACGGAGTAATTGGATTCGGCTTTTGTAAGCGTACGGCTCGCATAGGCAACGACGTACTCGTTGAATTCTTGCTTTCTCTGGGCAAGTACGGCTTCCAACCCGACGCCACTGGCGTCAGTATAGATTTTGGTGGGCGCACGAGGATCGAAGTGGCGCAGTATAGGGGGTGAGGTGAGCAACCGACGTGACGTCAAAAAGGCTGGATCGCATGCAGGAGACCAGGTGGACAAGCCATGGTTGCGCAAAGAAGCTTTGGCAGAGGTGCTATAACAGATGCAAAATTTGGAATGAATCGCCGGAAATATTAACAAAGGCCAATACAACTCTGCGCCGGGCTTTTAGAGTGGTCGGATTTGGAAAGTCGGCAACAGCTTGTAGCTTAGCAGTGTCAGGGAGAACACCGTTCTTTGAAATCACATGACTTAGAATCATCAGCTTTCGGGCCGCAAAATGGCATTTCTTTAGGTTTAACTCTAGACCAGCATTTGTTAGGCACTGCAAAACTTGCTCTAGATAAGTAACGTGTGTGTCGAAATCGGGAGAAAATATAACGATGTCGTCCAAGTAACATAAACAAGTTTTCCACTTAAGGCCGCGCGGGATATCGTTCATCATGCGTTCAAAAGTGGCGGGTGCATTCCATAACCCGAACGGCATTACGTTAAATTCGTATAATCCATCGGGGGTCACAAACGAGGTTTTTTCACGGTAATCGCCTGCCATTGGCACCTGCCAATAGCCGGAGTACAGGTCAAGAGATGAGAAGAACTCAGCTCCTTGCAGATAATCTAAGGCATCGTCGATCCGGGACAGAGGGTAAACGTCTTTCGAGTGATCTTGTTAAGTCGGCGGTAATCCACACAAAATCAGATCGATCTATCCTTCTTCGTAACAAGTACGACCGGAGAAGCCCAAAGGCTATTAGATGGCCGAAGGAAGCCACGCTCGAGCATCTCATCAACATGGCCTTCGATAATATAACGTTCTTTTGCCGAAACGCGATACGGTCGCTGGCGCAAAGGACGATGGGAACCAGTGTCGATTCGATGAGAGACAGTCGTTGTGTGACCAAAAGAAGTCTTCTGGCAGTAGGAGGTGGATTTGAAACGCTGAAGAAGGGTCAGATGCTGGTCGAGCTGAAGAGGTTCGAGACTGTCGTCTAGGGCGGTAACGAAGGCAGCAGAGTCAAAAGAGAAGAGGTCGGCTCATTGAATTAATAGACAGAGCAGGTGGCGCATCCGGGAACTCGAGGAGTTGTTTGCGCATAGCTTCCGCACGACCAAGGGACTCACCACGAAGCACATAGAGATGCATTACAGACCGCCATATTGCCAGCCCCATTCTGGATAGTAAGGATGGCGTAGGGAAGAGGGGTACCTTTGCGACGGGAAAAAAGATTAGACGGCATGAACGCGGCTGTAGCCTCGGAAATTGTGTCACAGGTGACTGGTATGAGAAAGGCAGAAGCTGGCGGAATTGTGCAATCGTCGGCGGTGCATAACTTAAAAGAAACCGCAATACTCTCTGTTTCGGCATCAGAGGAAGTAAAGCAAGCTAGGCTCGGGAACAGTCAATAATGGCGCTATTACGTGACAAGAAGTCCCACCCTAAGAAGATGCGATGCGAACAAGATAGCAGGACCTGAAACTCGATGATGTACAGCTCATTTTGTACTAGAATCTGGGCGGTGCAAAGTGCAAGGGGCTCGACGCGATGCACTGTGGAAGTGCAGAGATGAAAACCGGAAATTGGCGTCATCACTTTTCTTAATTCGCGGCAAATCTCTTCGTCCATAACTGATAACGCAGCTCCAGTGTCAACCAAGGCGTAAGTGGGGATTCTTTCTACTTGGACTTCAATCGTGTTCGCAGGGGAGAGACAAGTCGCCGCAGTTCTTGCCGCCGGAACTGCGGCGATCAGTTTTTCTCCGGGGCATTCGGACGACGCCGCATCGGCGAGATGGAACGGCATCGAGGAGAGACGGACAGACGGGTACTGGAAGAGAGTTCGTAACCAGGAGGCGGGGAGTAGGGCGGCTCGGCAAGGGCGTCGTTGTAAGGGCTGCGAGTAATGCACCAGTTATCAGCGTAGGCCAGCCGTCGGTAAGCGTCTACTGGCGGCGGAATCCCACAGCGGAAATAACTTGCGACGTGGCCAGGAATTCCACAGGAGAAACATATCGGCAGGTTATCAGGCGTTCTCCAGGGGTTGGTGTGGAGCGGCGGCGGGCAAACCTGACTAAGATGTGGCGGCGGCTGTGGGCGGCGCCGATGCACATAAGCGTTAGTCCGGGCCCTTGCCGCAACTTCAGCGTAGCAAAGTGGCACCGCAACAGGCAAGGGCTCGGGAGCAGCTGGGATGGCTTCAGCGACTTGCTCCCGAATTATCTGGAGTGGCGACGACTGGGCAGGATCTTGTATCGCTGACGACAGCAACGATAAACAAGGCAAAAACGAGATCTGCCTGGCGACCTCATTCCGAATCAGCTCTTTGATGCGCCGCAGCAGGGACGGGTTTTCGTTGACTTCCAGTGCACAGAGTGGGTCGTCACGCTGCGATAGCCGGCGACGAGTCAAGGTGCGCTGCCTGCGCTACTCGTCGTAACTTTGGCACAAGCTTACGAATACGCTTACGTTTTCGGGGCTTTTCGCAAGCAGCATCTGGAACGCGTCCTCGTCAATGCCATTAAGGATGTGCTTCACGGTGTTGGGCTCAGCATCGACGGGTTCACTCGCCGGCAGAGATCTCCCACATCCTCAATGTAGCAGGTGAAGGTCTCACCGACCTGTTGAGCCCGCTGTCTTAGGCGCTGCTCCGCGAGAAGCTTGCGCACAGCTGTGCGACCGAATATGCCAGCAATATCCGTGGTAAATGCGGTCCACGTTGACCTATCAGCTGGATGGTTCAGAAACCATTGTTCGGCCTCCCCCCCAAGGAGAAACCCGCGTTACTGAGCTTCGTGACATCGTCCAATCGATTGTACGAGCTTACTTGTTCAAAAGAAGAAAGCTAGTCCTCGACGTCCTGGTCGTCCGCGCCACTGCACTGCGGTGGGTCACGATGACGGATCGCACCGGAGCAGATGACACCCGGCGGGGAAGGTGCCGTGGTGTGTTTGGCGTCAGTAGGCATGGCTGACTTAGTGGGAGATAGCAGGGTGCGACTTCGGAGCTCCAGGCTCGAGGGTAGACGGGGTGAGCTGAGGCGGGGAACCCGCACACTCCTCCAAACTGTAAGATGGGTTTATTGCAGAAGCAAATGCAGCAGGATGCTCAGCGAAGGCAGTCCGAAGCAAGCGGGGCGCACGGCTGGCCCTCACGCGCTGTTCTCGTGGTCCAGGCTGATGATGATGCCTGTCCTGTTCACCGCAGCTTCATCTTCCTTGCCCTTATTGCACGACGGCCGATTTTCTTGCAAGGGTAGGAGATAGTTTGCATAGAGCCGCTGACCGCTGTTACCCCTTCCGCACAACAATATATATATATATATATATATATATATATATATATATATATATACCCCGAGTAGTCCGAGTGACGCTGGCTACCACCCCGAAGAGTAGGAAACCAAAATACCTTAACATAAATACCCGAGAAAGTGGTGGGGAAACAGCCCCGCCGGTAGCGTAGTGGTTATCGCACCAGACCGGTATTTTGGAGGTCGTGGGTTCGGATCCCACCCGGCGGGCATTTTTTCACTACTTTCTTTTCTACTCATAAAAATATTCATCTCTTTCTATGACCCACTGACCCACCACAACCTCCTCTTTGCTTTCTGAGGTTTTCTTGACTGCCAACCCTTACTTTCTGTCTTATTGCACGGAGCCCCTCATTTCCCATTTTCTGATTTGCTATATATATATATAGCGATTCCGAAAATGGGAAAGGACGGACTCGGTGAATTAAGACAGAATAAGATTTGGCAATCAAGAAAAATTCGGAAAGCAAAGGGGGGAATGCGGTAGGTCATAGAAACAGATTAATTTTTTGAGTAAGAAAGAAAGTGGTGAAAACATGCCCGCCGGGTAGGATCCGTACCCACGACCTACAGAATACCGGTATGGTGCGATGACCAAAGACACCTTAACCAAACAAAAACAAAAAAGACCTTAACATAACTACGCGAGAAAGTGGTGGGGAAACAGCCCAGCGGGTAGCGTATTGGTCATCGCACCAGACGGGTATTCTGGAGGTCGTGGGTTCAGATTCCACCCGGCGGACAATTTTTCACCACTTTCTGACTAAAAAAATTCTTTATCTGTTTCTATGACCTACCGTATTCCCCCTTGCTTTCCGAGGTTTTCTTGACTGCCAACACGATTATATATAAATATATATATTGTAATTATCTCAGTGTTCGGTGGTGGGAACCACGAGGCGTGCACACGGAGTCGATGACGACAGACGCCACAACATGAAGGGTAAACGTGGAGCATTGTATTATGCGGCGAAAGCGGCTCAAAAGGGTCAAAATGGGAAGTAACCGAAACGTTACACACGCGGCAAACGCGAATGAAAAAAGGAGAAAAACAAGAGACGGGATTCAGTCCTGAACCTTCTAACAGTCCCGCCCAAGTCCCAGCTCAGCGAGGGTAGCGAATGCGCCACGTACGCGTGCAATCTAGACTGGGCTCACATGGATTGTCGCAGTCACACTAGCCGAGGGTCACAGACGTGCTGGTCCCGTTTGGGTGGCCCCACGTCACTCGAACCACACGTGGCCCGACCCGGTGGCTCAGCTCAGCAGGAACATGAGGCGGCCCGGCGAGGTAGCACGGACCTCTCGCCCGGAGGCCCAAGAGAGGTAGGCAGGGGCGGCGGCCCCGACAGGTGGTCCTCTCGAACCGATAGCGGCCCCGCCTGAGGGTTGATTACCATACACCCCGGCGCAAGGCACGGGTGCCCGGTGTGGTGGCGGGTACGATCGACCGGCGCAACGGCACGGCCCCCGTTATGCTGCGTTCACTGGCGACCTTCCGGCGCGGTAGCATGGGCGCCATCGGTGGGTGTAGATCACGTTCGGTGCGGACCAAACTCACACCGAGCTTCCGCCGACCGATGGCGGTCCCCGTCGCGTTCCATCTACTCACGCGCTCGCGCACCGGGGCATTATTATTCTCTAATTGCCCGCATGCCTCTTCGGGGATTGGAGGTACCATTACAATATACAGGGTGTCCCAGCTATCATGCACCAAGATTTAAAAAAAGAGAAATTGCGTAACTCGAAGAAAACCTAGGGCGTAATGTTTGCAGTACTGTGAAGAATCGGAGAGTATTTTTTTCGTTAATGAGGCATAATTAATTAATTGTAATTAATAATCTAACTCGAGAAATACTGTCCGAATGACTAGTGTCAATGAGGCACTTGTAGGTAACCACGAGGGGCATCTAACTGCGCTATTTTCAGCGACGAACTAATTGCGTACTCATTAATTTTGACTGATTAAGGAAACCCGCGAAATATGAAAAATACCACGTGACGACGCTTACGCGCGCATTGTACAGCAGCGTCCCCAAACAAAGCTGATTGAAAGCAACTGCTTCGCGTGCTACCCGCCCGAAGAGACAGCACATCACCTTGATAATAGCATGCATGGAAGGAGCAGCAGCAGCAGGATTCGCGGGACGCGTGTGCAGATAAGGAACAAACTCGGTCGCGATTTCTTCTTTCTTTCTTTTGTCTATTTCATTCTCGCTGACTCAGAGGCAGCCTGTTTGAGGGCGTTGCTTTACGGTGCGCGCGGAGGCGCCGTCACGTGGTATTTTTCATATTTCGCGGGTTTCCTTTATGAGTCAAAATAAATGTGTACGCACTTAGTTCATCGCTGAAAATACCGCAGTTAGATGCCCCTCGTGGTTACCTTCAAGTGCCTCATTGACACTTTAGTGATTAGGAGAGTATTTCTCGAGTTAGATAATTAATTAGAATTAGTTAATTAGGTCTCATTATGGAAAAAAATACTGTCCGCTTCTTCACAGTACTGCAATCATTATGCACCTGGTTTCTTTCGAGTTACGCCTTTACTCTTTTTTTAAATCTTGGTGCATGATAGCTGGGACACCCTGTATATATAAATATATATATATATATATATATATATATATATATATATATATAAATCTAGGGAAAGATAAACTCACAAAGCGCGCAGAAATAGTATAAGTAAAGAGTCGGATACACAGCAAGAACAATAACAAACAATGTTTACTTACGTAGCGGCAACGGGACTTGCCTTCATCAGAGTAAAGTTACATGATTTTGCTGTCGCGAACATTTCGAACATATTTCTTATATAGGTTTGCATAAAACTGTGAGAAGGAGTGGAAAATGTTTCGGAAATGGAGAGTGGTGCACACAGTAAGGGTACGCCTATGTTACAAAAAAAAACAAAAAAAGGGGGGGGAACGAGAGAGAGAAAAAGGGGTCGTGTTAACACTGCAGCGTTCAAGGTTGCACCATGACGGGTCAACGTATGTCGCGCGGGCTGCAAGTTCAGACAATGGGGGAAACTGGACAACCGCGGTTTGAAAAGAAAGGGAAGAGTATACAGTAAGGTATTCAGTGGCTGGGGAGACTGTTTGGGGCGGAAGCGAAGATGGGTGTGCCCCCCGCGGATGAAGAGAATAGATAGGGGCACAAAAGAGCATTTCACAGAAGCGAGCAACTGAACAGGAAATAGGTAGGGTCACAAAAGGTTAAACATGCATAGATCACAAAGAGTTAAACATTCTTAAGTGGTTGTGGGAACGAGGCCTCCCTCCCAGGACAAATGGCATTGTTGAGCCGCATTAGGCTAATAAAGCTGCTGTATTAGGAGAGTTTCTGCGAATTCTGATGGGAAACTCGAGGGTAGGAATAATGAACATCGTTATAAAAATTATAAAGCCGCTAATTTTAATCGAGGGATAAGCACGTTAGTTTTCCATAACTTTCATTAATTCCAAGTGTGGCTGACCCAAACTTATAAATGAGATAAGATTCCCGAACCTCGCGGTCGTGGTGCGTTTTGAAGGCGGATTCTAAAATCGTTACTTTAAGATGTTCAAATGCATGCCCGGGACTGTTCACATGTCTTGCCAGGGGCAAATAAGGGCAGCTTTTTGCATGAGAGCGGTGATTATTGAACCGTATTCGGAAGGGCGTTTCAGTTTGGCCGATATATTGTTGCCTACAAACAGTGCACTCTAGAAGATATACGACATTAGCGGAGTCACAGTTAAAGTTACCTTTTATATTTACGTAGTAGTCTGAAGCCGTGCTGGTAGCTCGCTGTGTAGTGGTCATGTGTGGGCATACTTTACATCGGGGTTTATTGCAGGGCATGCAGCCAGTAGTTGCCGGTCGGCTGATACGAGAGTTAGTAAGAAAGTCACCTAAATTCTTATTACGCCGGTAGACAACGCGTGGTGGTTCGGGGAATATGCTTTTTAAGCGGTCACTTTGCATTAGGATGTTGTGATGTTTTTTTAGCGCGGTTGACACTCTTGGAGCGGAGGATGAGTGGGTTAAAACTAAGTTAGTTTGCGGGTTCCCGTTCGGGGCTTTTTTCTTACAGATTTCGTTACGGTCTAATTGGTTGGCTCGCACAATAGCGTCGTCGATAACTTTTTCCGGGTATTTTTTATTCAGGAGGGCGGTCTTGAGTTCTCGACAGTTTGAGTCAAAGTCGGCTTGGTTTGAGCAAATTCTCCTAAATCGGTGGGCTTGGCTGTAAGGTATTGCTGTCTTGCAGTGTCTGACATGGCTGCTTCGGAAGTGCAAATACTGCCGCGTGTCTGTCGGTTTTCTATACAGTTTAGTTTGAAGCCGACCTTGGAAGGTAGACACGGTGACGTCCAGAAAGTTTACACTGTGTTCCGAAAAGGAATGAGCAAGGGAAATACTAGGATGGGCTAAGTTAAATGCCTGAATGAAGGTGAGGAGCTCCGCCTCACCGTGTTGCCAGATCATGAATATGTCATCAATATACCTTTTATAGTACATTGGCTTTAAATTTTGGGTGTCAAGAAAGTTTGATTCGAGGTGAGCCATAAAGATATTAGCGTAGTTAGGTCCAATTCGAGTTCCCATTGGCCTTCCGCTGACTTGCACGTAATGAACTCCGTCGAACTCAAAATTGTTAAGTTCAAGAATAAGTCTAAGAAATGTTTGGAGAGCAGAAGAATCGATAGGTTTGTCGCACGATAACTGCTCATACGCAAGGGATACAGCGGCGATGCCATCTTCATGGGGGATGTTAGTATACAGTGACGCAACATCAAGGGTGACTAGAAGGCAGTTATCAGGAATTTCAATTTTTGAGATGTCTGAGAGAAAGTCATTGGTATCCTTAATGAAGGAGGGAAAGCTGGGCGGTATGTCGCAAATGAGATTATCCACATAGCGCGAGAGGTTTTCGGTAACAGTGCCAATGCCAGAAACAATGGGGCGCCCTGGGTTGTTCACCTTGTGAATCTTTGGGAGAAGATAGAATTTACCGGCAACTGGGCTTAAGGGGATCAGGGAACGAGCCGTGGTTTCATTTATTGTTTTATTTTTGAAAAGCTCAGCAAGTTTATCTTTGACAATTTGCTTATAATCTTGAGTGGGATCATTGGGTAGTGCTTTATAGAACGTCGCTACTGATAGTTGCTTATTGGCCTCGTTAACATAGTCGGTTTTGTCAAGGATTACGATTGCGCCTCTCTTGTCGGAAGGTTTAATAATTATGTCAGGACAGCTTGCGAGTTCCTCTAGGGCTTTCTTTTCGTTGGTAGTCATGTGGTGGTGGAAAGAAATTTGTGTTTGGTATGCTTTTCGCACATCGCGTTGGACAGCTTTGATGTACATGTCGAGGCAACTATCACGCTGTGTGGGAGGGGCCCAGTGCTTATAGCTAGGTAGGGTTCTGCGGGCTTCTTCCGTCGCGGGGTGATCGCAGAAGTATTCTCGTAGCCTCATGTTTCTGGCGAAGTTATCTAACTCCTTAAAAAGATGAAATTCATCAAAACCACCAGTAGAATAAAACCTGCTACTACCGAACTCTCCCCATCCAACATGAATAAGTGGAAACAGGTACTCGATAAAGCATCTTTACAAATAACTGAAATAATCCTCAATCACTACGAAACTACGGCCCATTCTCTCCGAAAGAAAGAGGAACTACTTAGTCAGGAACTCAGCAAAAGAGAGTTGAACCTTTTAAGCAACTACGAATCTAAGACGGTCTCCGCCATATCCCGAACAAAAGACCGAAAGTTTACCCGAGATAAGATTTCTAACACTGGCCACATGCGTACGAACCTAACACGCTCCGACACTAGTAACTGCCCCAACTCTGACAATACGGCCGATAATGTCACTACGACTGTAATAAATGCTTCGACTACTGCACCCCAAACAGTCCAGTTAAACACCTGTACTAATATTTTTCCCGCGCCTGCAGTCACAAAAGAAAACCTTACCGGGAATGTAGTGAACCTTTCAAGTATAACCCTCTCCCCAGCTCAGATGAACGTCTTGTCAAAGGGCCTAAGCTTTTGTCCGGCTACTGGTGGTTTTGATGAATTTCAACTTTTTAAGGACTTAGATAACTTCGCCAGAAACATGAGGCTACGAGAATACTTCTACGATCACCCCGCGACGGAAGAAGCCCGCAGAACCCTACCTAGCTATAAGCACTAGACCCCTCCCACACAGCGTGATAGTTGCCTCGACATGTACATCAAAGCTGTCCAACGCGATGTGCGAAAAGCATACCAAACACAAATTTCTTTCCACCACAACATGACTACCAACGAAAAGAAAGCCCTAGAGGAACTCGCAAGCTGTCCCGACATAATTATTAAACCTGCCGAGAAGGGAGGCGCAATCGTAATCCTTGACAAAACCGACTATGTTAACGAGGCCAATAAGCAACTATCAGTAGCGACGTTCTATAAAGCACTACCCAATGATCCCACTCAAGATTATAAGCAAATTGTCAAAGATAAACTTGCTGAGCTTGTCAAAAATAAAACAATAAATGAAACCACGGCTCGTTCCCTGATCCCCTTAAGCCCAGTAGCCGGTAAATTCTATCTTCTCCAAAGATTCACAAGGTGAACAACCCAGGGCGCCCCATTGTTTCTGGCATTGGCACTGTTACCGAAAACCTCTCGCGCTATGTGGATAATCTCATTTGCAACATACCGCCCAGCTTTCCCTCCTTCATTAAGGATACCAATGACTTTCTCTCAGACATCTCAAAAATTGAAATTCCGGATAACTGCCTTCTAGTCACCCTTGATGTTGCGTCACTGTATACTAACATCCCCCATGAAGATGGCATCGCCGCTGTATCCCTTGCCTATGAGCAGTCATCGTGCGACAAACCTATCGATCCTTCTGCTCTCCAAACATTTCTTAGACTTATTCTTGAACTTAACAATTTTGAGTTCGACGGAGTTCATTACGTGCAAGTCAGCGGAACGTCAATGGGAACTCGAATTGGACCTAACTACGCTAATATCTTTATGGCTCACCTCGAATCAAACTTTCTTGACACCCAAAATTTAAAGCCAATGTACTATAAAAGGTATATTGATGACATATTCATGATCTGGCAACACGGTGAGGCGGAGCTCCTCACCTTCATTGAAGCATTTAACTTAGCCCATCCTAGTATTTCCCTTGCTCATTCCTATTCGGAACACAGTGTAAACTTTCTGGACGTCACCGTGTCTACCTTCCAAGGTCGGCTTCAAACTAAACTGTATAGAAAACCGACAGACACGCGGCAGTATTTGCACTTCCGAAGCAGCCATGTCAGACACTGCAAGACAGCAATACCTTACAGCCAAGCCCACCGATTTAGGAGAATTTGCTCAAACCAAGCCGACTTTGACTCAAACTGTCGAGAACTCAAGACCGCCCTCCTGAATAAAAAATACCGGGAAAAAGTTATCGACGACGCTATTGTGCGAGCCAACCAATTAGACCGTAACGAAATCTGTAAGAAAAAAGCCCGGAACGGGAACCCGCAAACTAACTTAGTTTTAACCCACTCATCTTCCGCTCCAAGCGTGTCAAGCGTGCTAAAAAAACATCACAATATCCTAATACAAAGTGACCGCTTAAAAAGCATATTCCCCGAACCACCACGCGTTGTCTACCGGCGTAATAAGAATTTAGGTGACTTTCTTACTAACTCTCGTATCAGCCGACCGGCAACTACTGGCTGCATGCCCTGCAATAAACCCCGATGTAAAGTATGCCCACACATGACCACTACACAGCGAGCTACCAGCACGGCTTCAGACTACTACGTAAATATAAAAGGTAACTTTAACTGTGACTCCGCTAATGTCGTATATCTTCTAGAGTGCACTGTTTGTAGGCAACAATATATCGGCCAAACTGAAACGCCCTTCCGAATACGGTTCAATAATCACCGCTCTCATGCAAAAAGCTGCCCTTATTTGCCCCTGTCAAGACATGTGAACAGTCCCGGGCATGCATTTGAACATCTTAAAGTAACGATTTTAGAACCCGCCTTCAAAACGCACCATGACCGCGAGGTTCGGGAATCTTATCTCATTTATAAGTTTGGGTCAGCCACACTTGGAATTAAGGAAAGTTACAGAAAACTAACGTGCTTATCCCTCGATTAAAATTAGCGGCTTCATAATTTTTATAACGATGTTCATTATTCCTACCCTCGAGTTACCCATCAGAATTCGCAGAAACTCTCCTAATACAGCAGCTTTATTAGCCTAATGCGGCTCAACAATGCCATTTGTCCTGGAAGGGAGGCCTCGTTCCCACAACCACTTAAGAATGTTTAACTCTTTGTGATCTATTCATGTTTAACCTTTTGTGACCCTACCTATTTCCTGTTCAGTTGCTCGCTTCTGTGAAATGCTCTTTTGTGCCCCTATCTATTCTCTTCATCCGCGGGGGGTACACCCATCTTCGCTTCCGCCCCAAAGAGTCTCCCCAGCCACTGAATACCTTACTGTATACTCTTCCCTTTATTTTCAAACCGCGGTTGTCCAGTTTCCCCCATTGTCTGAACTTGCAGCCCGCGCGACATACGTTGACCCGTCATGGTGCAACCTTGAACGCTGCAGTGTTAACACGACCCCTTTTTCTCTCTCTCGTCCCCCCCCCCTTTTTTTTTTGTAACATAGGCGTACCCTTACTGTATGCACCACTCTCCATTTCCGAAACATTTTCCACTCCTTCTCACAGTTTTATGCAAACCTATATAAGAAATATGTTCGAAATGTTCGCGACAGCAAAATCATGTAACTTTACTCTGATGAAGGCAAGTCCCGTTGCCGCTACGTAAGTAAACATTGTTTGTTATTGTTCTTGCTGTGTATCCGACTCTTCACTTATACTATATATATATATATATATATATATATATATATATATATATATATATATATATATATATATATATATATATATATATATATATATATATATATATATATATATATATATATATATATATATATATATATATATATATATATATATATATATATATATTTATATATATATATATATATATTTATATAGGGTTTGTAAATGAGGGGATCGTTAGAAAATACATTAAGAAATGCCGGCAGTCTACAACGCCGAAGAAGGCATAGGAGAATGGTTAGAATATTTTTTACCGTTAGTGACGTCACATTATTATTTATTATTCTTAATTACGTGAGAAAGAAAGAAAGAAAAACACGCGCCCAGAGTGGGGTCCGAACCCACGCCTTTCGATTAGATCTCGAATGCCTTACCAATTCGGCTATCTGGGCCACTGTGTTCTGCTTCACTTTCTGGGGTATGTATATATACTACAACTGTATCTGACGCTTGAGGGTGGTAGCCAGTGCCACTCAGACTACACGGGGAGAAGGAGACCTTCTTTTCAACCCCGGGGCGTGACGCGAACGTCTACAGCCTGTCATAAGCGGGTAACTGGCGGGAAACCCTCTTATGCTACCTTGGCATCAAGGCTGCCAGAACCGAGGCCCTCGCTAAGCTTTTGCATGATAATAGGATTTGTAAATGAGGGGCTCGTTAGAAAATACAGGAAGAAATGCCGGCAGTCTACAACGCAGAAGAAGGCATAGGGGAATGGTTAGAATATTTTTAACCGTTAGTGACGTCACATTATTATTTATTATTATTAATTACGTGAGAAAGAAAGAAAGAAAAACACGCGCCCAGAGTGGGGACCGAACCCATGCCTTTCGATTAGATCTCGAATGCCTTACCGATTCGGCTATCTGGGCGACTGTGTTCTGCTTCACTTTCTGGGGTATTTATATATACTACAACTGTATCTGACGCTTGAGGATGGTAGCCAGCGCCACTCAGACTACACGGGGAGAAGGAGACCTTTCAACCCCCGGGGCGTGACGCGAACGTCTACAGCCTATCATAAGCGGGTAACTGGCGGGAAAGCCCCTTATGCTACCTTGGCATCAAGTCTGCCAGAACCGAGGCCCTCGCTAAGCTTTCGCATGATAATAGGGTTTGTAAATGAGGGGCTCGTTAGAAAATACAGGAAGAAATGCCGGCAGTCTACGACGCCAAAGAAGGCATAGGGGAATGGCTAGAATATTTTTTACCGTTAGTGACGTCACATTATTATTTATTATTATTATTAATTACGTGAGAAAGAAAGAAAGAAAAACACGCGCCCAGAGTGGGTAAAAATATTCTAACCATTCCCCTATGCCTTCTTCGGCGTTGTAGACTGCCGGCATTTCTTCCTGTATTTTCTAACGAGCCCCTCATTTACAAACCCTATTATCATGTGAAAGCTTATCGAGGGCCACGGTTCTGGCAGCCTTGATGCCAAGGTAGCATAAGAGGGTTTCCCGCCAGTTACCCGCTTATGACAGGCTGTAGACGTTCGCGTCACGCCCCGGGGGTTGAAAAGAAGGTCTCCTTCTCCCCGTGTAGTCTGAGTGGCGCTGGCTACCATTCTCAAGCGTCAGATACAGTTGCAGTATATATAAATACCCCAAAAAGTGAAGCAGAACACAGTCGCCCAGATAGCCGAATTGGTAAGCATTCGAGATCTAATCAAAAGGCGTGGGTTCGGTCCCCACTCTGGGCGCGTGTTTTTCTTTCTTTCTTTCTCACGTAATTATTAATAATAAATAATAATATGACGTCACTAACGGTAAAAAATATTCTAACCATTCCCCTATGCCTTCTTCGGCATTGTAGACTGCCGGCATTTTTTCCTGTACAGAGCGACGCGCAGTATATCGGACAGACAGGAACAGCCCTCAGAATGCGTATTAATAACCACCGATCCCATGTAACCGCGCTGCCACACCTTCCGATATCCAAGTCACCACACTAGGGCATCCATTGGACAAATTTTCAGTCACTGTACTTCAGACGGGTTCGACCGCGAAGGGCGGGAATCGTTCCTGATTCACAAATTCAACACCCTTGCAAATGGTATAAACGAGAATTCCGGTAAACTTTCCTTCCTCTCCTTATGATATAGAGAAGTTTATGCGACAATTTTCGTGCACACATTTACTAGTTTCTTATGTCTGGATATTTCATTCATCCCCTGTAAATATGATCTATGCTTGCTGCCTTTCCTTCGTGTGTTAATGCATGCGGTTTGCCACGCCATGTGCTATATGTAAGGTCGTTCCTTCTTTAAAAAGTTCTACACAACAGCTAGTTATGCTTTGTATTGCGATGGCTGCTCTGCCATAGAGTCCTGATGTCTATTGTTATCGCTCCCGTGTTTTGTAACAAGGGCTCAAGATCCTTCACCTGTTTCACCGATTTTCAAGATGTGCACTTCAATTGGTTGTTGATTGTTTGTTTGTTGCCTTAGATGGATTGATTGTTGCCTTTCGTGATTGTTGCCTTCGCCAGCGCTATCCTGGAGGGATACACACTGCTGCTTGTCTATGTGTCAGTCTGTAAATAATTAACATTGTTAGGGCCAGAAACCCCGAACATGTTCAAAAAACAATACGAATAATGTAAAAGTCTCAAATTTGTCTTAGAATGTAGAAGCTCTGGCAAGAACTTTAGCCATTTTAAAATTATGAGAACATTTCCAACTGTTTTGGGTATTTCCTTCTTTGTTTTTTTGTTTTTTCTTGCATTGCTGCTCCTTTTTGAACGCCTATACCCCCGGCCTTTTTTTCTCCCTATTAACTCAGCATCTTCGGTGTCTCACCATGCGAGGTGATTCTTGCGTAGCCTCTTATAACTCATCACTCCTGCTTTGACTTCCCGACAGCTTAATCCCCTATCACCCGTGTGACTGGGGCGGCTCGTTTTGTCCGCCCCTTGTTCGGCGGCCTTTGGGGCCCCGTGCATTTGCTTCCCAGATTTCTCCAACACGCAGATAGCTGATGTCTTTGGTGCCGGCCGCGGAGAAAAGTGGACGAGCGGGGACGGGGGATCGTCTCTGAGGCCGACGTAAACACGTGCCCTCCACGTGCGGGGATATACAAAGCACGCGCTCGCCTACGCACTGCTCCGCTCTGGGAGCCGACGCTGACCGCGATGATTACAGCACTCCGCGGCTGTCGTGTTTGCCTCTCCGGGAAGGCGATTCATAACTCTCTACTGCTCTGCGCACTGCTCTGCTCTGGGAGCCGACGCTGACCGGAATGATTGCAGTTCGCCGCGGTAGTCGACCTTGCCTCTCCGGGAAGGCGATTGATGTCTCCCTACTCAGACACCATTACTTTCACTCTGACTGTCCGACTGCTTAGTCGTCTTGTCGCCGGCGCGACTGAAGACAGCCTGTTTTCTTCCCAGGTTCCTCGGACACGTAGACACATAACGGCTTTGGGGCCGCCATGAACTCAACAGGAAGGTTGGAAAAAAGTGGATGGGGGAACGTCTTTAATGCTTTCACAAACACGCTCAAAAACCCCGCCCCTCCCCACCACGGGCGTCTTCCAGGCGCGCTCACGTATGATACCTCTTGCATATTGTTCGCCGGCGCTGACCGCGGGCGTTTACAACTCGCCACCCCTGCCGACCACGCAATTAGGTGTCCCCTGTCGCTCCTCCGCTTCTGTCTGTCGTGTCCTCTCGGTTCTTTAAAATTTTTTAGTTTGCCTGTCCCCACCGCTGCCTTTCTCTCTCAGTTTAGTTCTCCCTTCCTCTCCTTTTTCCATCACCCTCTCTCACTTATTTCTGCTTTTCTAGTTTGTCCTTCCTTATTGCTGGCTTTTCTGTCATGTTTCAATGCGCTTTTCTCTCTTCCTCCTAGCCTCCAATCTTACACATATGTCACCGCACCCGTAACCTCAAGTGCTTGAACTGTATATAAGCCACCTCCATTCTGTAAGATATTACTCTTGATAAAGGACGGTCCCCGTCCGAAACGTCGAGTCAATAAATACTGTTATGTTTCCAGTGTGGTCTTCTACGTACTACGTATACATATATATATAAATATATATATATATATATAATATATATATATATATATATATATATATATATATATATATATATATATATATATATATATATATATATATAAATATATACATATATATATATATATATATATATTGTCACGAGAGGTAGAGATGGTTGCCAAACAGAAGACTAGTTTTAATCAGAATAGAGCCCACACAAGGTAGCAAGCAAGCAGGCAAAGCGTCTTCTTCCTCTAACAACGTCACTGGCTCCGCCTAGTGGTCATGGCGGTTTCCAAGTATTCGGCGCATTCCCTTGCGGTGATGATTACCCTTCATAGTGTGGCGCTATCCCTATCCTTCAAAAAACATCGACTCCATTCGAAAGAAAAGTGTAAACAATGAAAAGAAAGGCTCTAAACACAACACAATTGCAACTATAGTTCCGACAGTCCTTCACAATCTTGGAGGCGTCTTTGGCCCTCCTCCAGGATTGAGGCTGCAACTTCAACAGCCGGAAGTCCTTCGAGTTCATTGAACACGCATCGGCACTCAACGTGAGTGGTACAGCTTTATTCTGACCACATGAACCACTTCTGGAAAAGCCCTCCATCGAGATCGAACAGTTCTTTCGGGAACTACCTGGTACGTGATCTCACTTGGTTGATGCACCACTTTGTAGTGGCCGAAGTAGTGGCGCAACAGTTTTTCGGATCTCCCTCGAAGGCGCACAAAGCGCCGCAACAAAGCCTGGTCTCCAGACTGATAAACCACCTCTCTGTGCCTGTTGTTATATCGGCAGGCGTCGATTTTTAGTTGGTTCCGTATTCTACATTGCGCGAGGTTGCGAACTACTTCGGCTCGCCTAGTGAATTCTTCAGCGCCTGAAGTAGGGGCTTCAGTTCCAGTGGGCAGAAGCATCGCATCAAGCGTTGTGGTGGCCTCAATACCATGAACGAGACGAAAAGGAGTGAAGCCGCTTGTTTTATGCGGAGCCGTGTTGTATGCGGATACAATGTGGGGTAGCACCTCATCCCAGTTGTTGTGGTCATCGCTAACATACATGGAAATCATATCAGCGGTGGTCTTATGAGCCGCTCAGTAAGTCCGTTGGTTTGTGGATGGAATGCAGTTGTGCGGCGATGGTCGGTGTGCGTAAGTTTCATTAATTCTTCATTAAGCGCTGATGTAAACGCAGTTCCTCGGTCGGTAATGACGACTGCTGGGGCGCCATGGCGGAGTACGATACTGTGGAGGAAGAATCTCACAATTTCCGCTGATGTTCCTCGTGGTATTACCTTTGCTTCGCAGTACCGTGTACGATGGTCGGTAGCGACCACAATCCACTTGTTTCCAGCTGACGACAAAAGAAATGGGCCAAGTAAACCCATGCCGACCTGTTGAAATGGCAAGTTCTGGGGATCGATAGACTGTAAGAAGCCGGCTGGCCGAGTAGATGGAGATTTGCGGCGTTTGTATCCCTGCACGTTGTGACGTAGCTTTTGATTGTCGCGGCTAACTTTGGCCAGTAGTACTTATGGCGGATGCGCGCCATTGTACGAGCGAAGCCTAAGTACACCGACGATTGGTCGGCGTGGCAAGCGTGTAGAACGTCGCCCCGCAGGCATGTCGGTACAACCAGATGGTATTCGGGTCCTTTACTCTGAAACCATTTTTTAAAGAGCACGCCGGCCCGGAGAGCGAAAGATGAAAGCGAGCGCCTAAACAGTAGTGGGATAAGCGCGCTACGTCCCTCGAGGTACTCAATGAGTGGCTGGAGCTCCGAGTCATCTCTCTGTTGCAGGGCAAGATCTGTAGCTTGCAAGGTTCCAAGGAACGCATTTTCCTCTTCCAATTCGCCAGGATTACGCTCAAGGAGAGCTCGCGACAAGCAATCGGCGTCGGTGTAGCGCTTCCAGGATTTGTACACGATGGTGAGATCGAACTCCTGAAGCTTGAGGCTACACCGTGCAAACCTTCCCTATGGGTCCTTGAGGCTTACCAGCCAGCACAGGCAGTGATGGTCACTAACGATGCAAAATGGCCGGCCGTACAAGTAGGGTCTGAAATTTCTAATCGCCCATATTACTGCCAAGCACACCTTTTCTTTCGTCGAGTAGTTTCTCTCCGCCAATGACAGAGTGCGACTTGCGTAGGCAGTCACTCTGTCAGCTCCCTCTTGCCACTGTAGTAAAACGGCACCGATACCAATGTTGCTTGCATCTGTGTGTACCTCAGTCTTGGCGTTTTCATCAAAATGACCAAGTATAGGTGTCGTTTTCAAGTGCCTCTTGAGATCCTCGAAAGTTATGACCTGCTCTTCTCCCCAAACGAAAGGCCCGCCGTCCCTTGTCAAGCTAGTTAGGGGCTCCGCCATTTTTGAAAAGTCGGCAACAAAGCGTCGATAATAAGCACAAAGACCCAGGAATCGGCGGAAGGCACGTTTGTCAGTTGGCGTTAGTAACGAGCTTACCGCAGACGTCTTCTCGGGGTCAGAGCTCACGGCCTCAGAGCTAACCGCATGTCCAGGAAACTTAAGTGTTTCGAAGGTGAAGTGGCACTTTTCTGGCTTGTGGGAGAGACCAGCTGCACGGATGGCATCGAGTACTGCGCGGAGGCGTTCGAGATGGTTATCAAACGTGGCCGAAAAGATGACTACATCATCCAAGTAAATGAGATAAGAGCGCCATTTGAGATCCGAAAGAACACTGTCCATCATTCCGTGGAATGTGGAAAGTGCACAGCAAAGTCCGAATGGCAGCACTTTAAACTCGAACAATTCGTCAGGTGTGATGAAGGCAGTCTTTTCACGGTCTCGTTCATCAACTTCAATCTGCCAGTATCCGCTACGCAGGTCGATGGAAGAAAAATATCTGGCATGTCGGAGTCGATCGAGGGAGTCATCGATACGTGGCAAGGGATATACATCCTTTTTGGTAATTTTGTTAAGTCTTCTGTTGTCGAAGCAGAAGCGGTGGGTACCGTCTTTCTTAGCAACCAGAACGAGAGGTGATACTCTATCACGCAATCCCGCAGCATCTACTTGACCTGGCGTTGAATGGCCTCTCGTTGACTACAAAGCTAGTAGTACTCGTAGTAGTAGCGAGGCGAATTGGTTGGGGAGGGTGTGCACAAGGATAGTGCGGTGTGGGGAAGGGTGGGTTTGCAGTAGCCGCCACATGCACGCTGCCGGCGCAGTGTGGGGCTGTGGTCCAAAACGTTCTTCGGCATTTATGTCACGGTGATTTCCCCTGTTTGGGAGGGTTAGCTGTCGCTCCTCTCACTACTCGGGGTTCGGAGACCTTTGTAACGACCGGGCCATGACTGGAGCGTGTACGACATGTCGAGAGCAGTCGAAAAGTGTTGAAGCATCTAAAGCTACATATGGCGCTAAGAATGCGAAAACCGAGACCCCCTCTGTGCATTTAGCAAATCAGAAAAGTAAATGAAAGGATCGTTCAAATAATACAGAACGAAGAGTAGGCAGTCAAGAATACCAGGTGAAAGCAAGAGGATAATGTGGTTGGTTATATAAATTGCCACATTATGAAGGGTAATCATCACCGCGAGGGTATGCGCCGACTACTCGGAAACCGCTATGACCACTAGGCGGAGCCAGTGACGTGGCTAGAAAAAGAAATGCTTTGCCTGCTTGCATGATACCTTGTGCGGGATCTATTCTGATTAAATCTAGTCTTCTGTTTGGAAACCGTCTGTACCTCTCATGACAGTTTGGTGGAGTGTGCGGGGTAGCTAACCCACGTACTTCGTTGCCGAAGACCTGGCTACTGCAAGCCCCAGTGCAGTGGACACAACACCAGTTCACAAGGCGAGCCGACGCCTGCGAGGCTTGGAACCAGAGTTCGGGCCTCTCGCCACGCCTGTCTGGTCACTACCTCGAGCCAAACTAGCCAGACAGCAGGAGGGGTTCAACCGATTGTCCTGCATACGTCTCACACTCCGAAAGCAATTCATGGGAATACCTTCGAGGAAATCGCCGATTGGCTTGACAGCTTTGAACGGGTGGCCTCATTGAATGAATAGGATGACCGTTGAAAACTCAGGATGACTTATTTCTCTCTGGAGAATGCCTCTCAGACCTCGTTCGACAACCATGAATCCACCATGGACACATGGCAAGAATTTCAGCGCCAGCTGTTGGCTACATACCGCAGCAGCGAACGAAAGGAGCGGGCTGAGATCGCTCTTCAGTCACGTGTCCAGGGTCCAAACAAGACTGTGGCCGTGTTTCCAGACGACATGAGCGGACTGTTTAGAAGGGCCGACCTCGACATGATCGAGGAGAAAAAGGGGCGGCATTTAATGAGAGGAATAAAGGAGCAGCTGTTCAGACGCCTTGTACGAAATCCACCGGGTAGCGTTGCTGACTTCCTCAAAGAAGCAGCAGCAATAAAACGCACGCTGCAGCAACGTGGGATGCAGTATGGCAGTCAATCTCATCCCCAGACCTCAAACTGTCATGCTCTAGCGCCGCGGAACATGGATGACTTTTCTCTGCGACAGCTTAATAGAGCCCTTGTTTGCGAGGAACTTGAGCTTCAGAACGCCAACCTCGTTGATCGTCAGCCAAGCGTGGCCTCCCTTTCCGACGTATTCCGCGAGGAGATACGGCAGACATACTGCAGATACGGAGCACCTCTGCTACAACTTATGACGTGCCTGCACCCCATGTCATGGCGTACGCAGATGCTCTCCGCAGAACTTCTCCCTAAGGGCCTCAACATTATCAGCCTCCAACTCACCCAGGCAGTAGCGGTTAACCAGCAGCACTGCGTGGATTGATCTTGACCAGCCTGGTAGAAAACTCCCACCTCCCTTTGCTGGAACCCCTGTGTAGATGCGACGCAAGGGGGTTCACATTGAAGCGTTGGAGAGCGGAGGAACGGCCCTGGAACGATGGAACGGAGCGGTGCAGGCACCGCGTTTTATAGCGCGCATAACGGTGAGGGGACGCGCCGGCGCCAGTGCGTCTGCCGCGGTTATGACGCAACACAATCCAACACAATCCACTTTAATTCAATCCAATCCAAATACAATCCAATCCAATCAAGCCAAGCCAAGCCAAGCCAAGCCAAACCAAACCAAACCAAACCAAACCAAACCAATCCAATCCAATCCAATCCAATCCAATCCAAGGCAAGCCAAGCCAATCCAATCCAATCCAATCTAATGCCCCTCGCGAGAGAGTGTTCGCTATCGGAGAGGAGAGGGGGTGAGTGGCGGAGAGCGCAGCTGGCGCGGCGAGGAGATTGGGGGAGGGGTAGATGCCGACAACGCCGGATGGATGCAGGGACAAGGCGAGTGAATGAGATGCGTACGCATCTAAAAGAGGTGATATGGCGCACGCCGGACAACAGAGCCCTCTGTTATGATTGCGGGGAAGCGGCCCACATTCGACGCAACTGCCCCTACCGCTGGATGGGCACGCGAGGGTTTTTGCCTGACGCCACTCGACCCCGCTACTGCGAACGACCTCCTGAAATTCAGGAGTACCTGGACTGCCATCTGCTCCCTCCGCCGCAGCAGCAACGCCAGTCCCAAGCGTCGCTGAGCCAAACCTATAAATGAGATAAGATTCCCGATCCTCGCGGTCGTTGTGGATTTTGAAGGCGGATTCTAAAATTGTTGCTTTAAGATGTTCAAATGCATTCCCGGGACTGTTCACATGTCTTGACTGGGGCAAATAAGGGCAGCGTTTGCATGGAAGTGGTGATTATTGAACCGTATTCTGAAGGGCGTTTCGGTTTTAGCCGATATATTGTTACCTAAAAACAGTGCATTCTAGAATGTATACGACATTAGCAGAGTCATAGTTAAAGTTACTGCTGTGTAGTGGTCATGTGTGGGCATACTTTACATCGGGGTTTATTACAGGACATGCAGGCAGTAGTTTCCGGTCGGTTGATACGAGAGTTAGTAGGAAATTCGCCTAAATTCTTAATATGACGGTCGGCAACTCGTGGTGGTTCGGGGAATATGCTTTTTAAGTGGTGGCGTTGCATTATGATATTGTGATTTTTTTTAGTACGGTTGACACTCTTGGAGCGAAGGATGAGTGGGTTAAAACTAAGTTAGTTTGCCGATTACCGTTGGGGGATTTTTTCTTACAGATTTCGTTACGGTATAATTGTTTGGCTCGCACAGTAGCGTCGTCGATAACTTGTTCCTGGTATTTTATTATTCAGGAGGGCAGTCTTGCGTTCTTGACAGTTTGAGTCATAGTCGGCTTGGTTTGAGCAAATTATCCTAAATCGGTGGGCTTGGCGGTAAGGTGTTGCTGTCTTACGGTATCTGACATGTCTACTTTGGAAGTGCGAATACTGCCGCGTGTCTGTCGGTTTTTTATATAGTTTAGGTTGAAGCCAACCTTGGGAGGTATAAACGGTGACGTCCAGAACGTTTACACTGTGTTCCGAATAGGAATGAGCAAGGGAAATACTAGAATGGGCTAGGTTAAATGCCTCAACGAAGGTGAGGAGCTCCGCGTCACCTTGTTGCCAGATCATGAATGTGTCATCAATATACCTTTTATAGTAAAGTGGCTTTAAATTTTGGGTGTCAACAAAGTTTGATTCGAGGAGAGCCATAATGATATTGGCGTAGTTAGGTCCGATTCGAGTTCCCATTGACGTTCCGCTCACTTGCACGTAATGAACCCTGTCGAACTCAAAATTGCTAAGTTCAGGAATAAGCCTAAGGAAAATTTGGAAAGCAGAAGAATCGATAGGTTTGCCGCACGATGACTGCTCATACGGAAGGGATACAGCGGCGATGCCATATTCATGGGGGATGTATGTATACAGTGACTTAACATCGAGGGTGACTAGGAGGCAGTTATCAGGAATTTCAATTTTTGAGATGTCTGAGAGAAAGTCATTGGTATTCTTAATGAAAGAGGGAAAGCTGGGCGCAATGTTGCAAATGAGATTATCCACATAGCGCGAGAGGTTTTCGGTAACAGTGCCAGTGCCAAAAACAATGGGGCGACCTGGGTTGTTCACCTTGTGAATCTTTTTGAAAAGATGGACTTTACTGGTTACTGGTCTTGAGGCGATCAGGGAAGGAGCCATGGTTTCATTGTTTTATTTTTAACAAGCTCAGCAAGACTAAATTTGACAATTTTCTTATAGTCTTGAGTGGGATCATTGGGTAATGCTTTATAGAACGTCGATACCGATAGTTGCTTATTGGCCTCGTTACCATAGTCGGTTTTGTCCAGGATTACGATGGCGCCTCCCTTGTCGGCAGGTTTAATAATTATGTCGGGACAGCTTGCGAGATCCTCTAGGGCTTTCTATTCGTTGGTAGTGACGTTGTAGCGGAAAGAAATTTGTGCTTGGTATGCTTTTCGCACATCGCATTGGACTGCTTTTATGTACATTTTGAGGCAACTATCATGCTGTGTGGGAGGGGTCCAGTGCTTATACCTAGGTAGGGTGCTCTGGGCTTCTTCCGTCGCGGCGTGATCGTAGAAATATATCCTTGCCTCGTGTTTCCGGCGAAATTAGGTCCTTAAAAAGTTGAAACTCATCAAAACCACTAGCAGCCGGGCAAACGTTTAGGCCCTTCGATAAGACGTTCATCTGAACTGGGGAGAGGGTTATACTTGAAAGGTTCATTACATTCCTGGTAAGATTCTCTTTTGTGACGGCAGACAAAGGAAAATTATTACTACAGTGGTTTAACAGAACTGTTTGGGGTGCAGTAGTCGAAGCATTTATTACAGTCGTAGTAACATTATCAGTCGTATTGTCAGAGTGGGGGGCAAGTACTAGTGCCAGAGCTGGTTGGGTTCTTACGCGTGTGGCCAGTGTTATAAATCTAGTCTCGGTTACACTTTCGGGCTTTTGTTCGGGATATATATATACCTATATATTGTCACGAGGTGACGAAGAAGAGCTGTGTGTGGGGCGTGCCGCCTGGGCGAACGCTCGGAAACAGCGTCCTTGTAAATAATGCAAATAGATCGTGTGGTCATGCTCCATGGTTCGCCTCATTCCTTCTGCTGCCACGTAACATTTTGGTGAAGGTGCTGGGTCTCAATCCCCATCGCGGCCTCAGCCTCGTCCGGTCTCGCCTCCCGAAGCCATTGCTACAAGCCTCTTGGATCCCGTCGGCCCGCCCCAGCCACGGTGAGACATGAACATGACCATCCCCAGCCCCGTTTCCCCACCCAATGACCCGCCGTGACCTCCCGACGCGACCAGCCGCGACCCAACGATATGACGACGCTGATCACCTGCCCAGTTCTCCGGCGGAGCTCCAAGGGCTTTGGCCGCTGCTTCGCTCCATCGGCGGGAAACGCTGTTCAGGGGCCGCAGCTCATCGAACCATCGTAATCCGTGGCGGTCAGAACATTTCCCCTCTCTTCCCCTCTCATTCGCATCCTCACCCCATCAGAACATTTCTTGTGATGTCGACCGGGACGTTAGCCTTCGACGTGGGGGCTATGTCACGAGGTGACGAAGAATGGCGCAGTAGGGTATGCGCCACTGTGGGCCCGATGAAGAACGACGAAGAAGAGCTGTATGTGGGGCGTGCAGCCTGGACGAACGCTCGGCAACAGCTGCCTTGTAAATAATGTAAGTGGATTATGTGGTCATCCTCCATGGTTCGCCTCATTCCTTCTGCCGCCACGTAACAATATATATATATATCTATAAATATATATATAACTGGCATGCTGGCGATGGGGCCGAAGCCGTGGTGAACACAAAGTAAGAAACCTCGGTAACAGCAACAGCGGAGGGTTTATTTCGACGTTTCGACATCGAGACAAGTCTTCTACGGGAATCAGTCTCGAAGTCGAAACGTCGAAATAAACCTTCCGCTGTTGCTGTTACGGAGGTTTCTTTATATATATATATATATATATATATATATATATATATATATATATGTGTGTGTGTGTGTGTGTGTGTGTGTGTGTGTGTGTGTGTGTGTGTAAGCAGCTGAAGAATCTCGACGACCCAGACGTAATAGTTAAAATGGTTGACTCACGATTAAAACAAAAACAGTGGTTTACTGGCGTTTCGACTGAAGGACTGCAATGAAGACTGGTCCTCCAGTCGAAACGTCAGTAAGCCACTGTTTTTCTCAATCGTGAGCCAACCATTTTCTCAACTCTTTATATATATATATATATATATATATATATATATATATATATATATATATATATATATATATATACATATCTATATATATAATATATAGGGAGAAATAAAGCTTGAACGATGGTAACGAACACAACAAAGGAAAACTCGAACAAGGTATAGACCACGATTGTGTTCAACGTTTCAGAAAAGGGACGAAGGTAAGTCTCTTTGCTGAAACGATGATAACAATCGTCGTCTCTACATTGTTCGAAGTTTTTAAGTGCAGAGCGTTTTATGCACTCGCCTTGTCGTCCTAGCTCGCTCGCTGCAACCAAGCCACGGCGTTGCGGAGTAGCCTGTCAAGGTCCCTGCGTAACTGAGAGGCTTCGAAAGCCAAGCGTGTGCTAGGGTTCAGCTGGTTATTATTAGATTTCCTGGTTTTCCAGGAAAAGCAGAAGTAAGCATGATATACAGCTAATATTAGCTGACTATCATGCCTACTTCTGCTTATCATCCAATCCGAATCCAATCCAATCCAATCCAATGCAATGCAATCCAATCCAATTCTCGCGCTTGCGCAGCACGGCTATCCAGGAGCTACGCGAAACTGGTGAACCTCGGCAAGTGCAGCCAATCCCATTAAATCCGATCCACTTAGCACTGTTGGGAAATTTTAATTGCATAAGGTGGTAGCAGTAATCGGATAACGGCGGTACAGCCTATTATGGCGGATCACTTGTCTGCACTTCGACAGCATTCACATTGAGTGGAATGGCTTCAATTTTTGTCTTACACGAAGAAGCTCAGCACATCGGTGTCCACTGCTTTTGATGCTATTTATGTTACTTTTGCGGTTCTTTGTTGACTATCTCCGTAAAATGGCACCAGTGTGACCGTCAAGTAACCCTGCCTTTGACAGTGCTCTTCAGTTTTACTGGTGTGAGTAGAGACGGTCTCCCTGACTGAAAGACCTGGACCAGCTCGAGCGTTCAGCTAACCCTAACAGTGAAGGTCGGGTGCTTGCCGCCTGACAGCTGCAACTGCCGCTGTGGCTCCAACTACTAGTCTTGCCATTATCTCAACATCCAGTACCTGCACCACCCAAATCTGTGGACGCCGCAGAAAATCCATCAGAAAATTCCGCCAGAAACCATAGAATGGAGTGCAATTGCTGACTGCCTGATACAGCATCCGCCGCAGATGTGGCGCCTGCTCCTCACGCTATGCCGTGTTCACCCCCGCCAAAGAGCGAGTAGCAAGGCTTACCCTGCAACTGGGCAAAACATGGTCACGGCTGAAAGCTCATCAGGTGATCCTGGTGGAAACCAAATTATGGAATACAACCAGAACAGTGGCCATACCATCGCCCCAGCAGGACCGTGGATAAAGATCCTATGGGCCCGCAAATAAGCAAGCATTCAAGTAAGACAAGCTGAAATTTATAGTCAACCCACCTTAAGCCCAACTCAGCTTGGACGTTCGTCTACAACAAGAGGACCAATCTTTAAACAGATCACTAAAACATTTGAGGGGTACGTAAAGACATCAACAGCTAACCAATCGCGCTGACACCCTCCTAAGCTTCCTGACAACGAATACAAAATTATCTTCCGCCCACGCACGGCACTGAGCCTGTCAAAATGGTCAGACAAAATAATCACGCAAAGATTTGCCACAGCTGAAAACGTACCATTAAGAGATTTCTATAGCCATGTAACCATACAAACACAGCGCAATCAAAACTTGATCGTCGCAAGTACGGCAAGCGACGACCTTGCAGAAGTACTAAGCACCATCACCCAACTTCATCTTGAAGGCGCAACCTACGAACTCTCTGCATACGTCAAGCCGCCTCCAAATACATCCCGTGGGGTCATTCATGGCCTCGAAGCGGGCACGACAGAGGAAGAACTGGCAGCCCTTTTAATCACCACTGGTCCCCCAATTCTTCACGCAAGGATGATGGGGCGCTCTAATACCACTGTTGTGACGTTCGAAGGACCTCACGTTCCCTTTTACGTAAAGGTTCGCCTGAAATACAGCATTCGTTACCTTTGTAGAGATAAATAACATCACATCACATCACTTTATTACTTTAAGTACCCCCTATAGGGGGTAATAAATAGGGCTTGGGAAGTAGATACAATTACCTTAGCAACCCCCTAGAGCGGGCTTAACATACGGGGTGGGGAGCAGATACAACAAATGCAATATATATGCAGAATGGGTATAAGTACGAACTGGGGAAACCACTACAGAAAGGAAAAGAATGCGTATGCAGGATCGGTATAAATATTAACAGGCGTAACACGTTGCAGAAAGAAAAACAGAAAAAAATACAGCCAGAACCAGGGGTACAAAAAGGAACTCATGACTATTCCAATTGAAAAGAAGCAAGTGACATTTTGTGTACATGTTGAGGGGCACATTATGGTGGCAACATAAGTGGAAAGGCCAACTCGGAGGCTGCGGGAAAAAAGAAGTAGGCGGTCAACTTCGTGGTACGGGCACGTGGCAGGGCGACATGAAAAGAATGAGTGGTGCGGTGAGATATGCGGGCAGGAGGCAAGATATTGGTCGGGCGACCAAGTGGACTGTGATGCAACTTGTGGATCAAATGAGACTGGTAACTCGGTACGAATGTTAAAGTTTAAAAGATCAGATTCTTGTTTAAGAGATGAAACACTTACGTTGCACGAATATGAAGAATGAATGAATCTAGCTGCTCGATTCTGGACTGATTCTAGTGCATCGGTTAAGTATGCTTGATGAGGGCTCCAGATAGGTGACACCTATTCAAGTTGTGTGCGAATGAAAGATTTGTACGCCAGCAGTTTTACATGAAAGCGTGCCTGACGTAGGTGTCGTTCTAACAAAAGCGATCTTTTAGCTGATATGATGTTGGTAATATATTCGTGCTATGTTAAAGCGACTCCCAAGTACTTATAAGTGATGAGATTTTCCAATGAAGCGTTACCGATTTGATAAGAACACGTGAGGGGGCTGGGACGATGGGGAAAAGAGAGGGGCTTGCATCTATTCGGGTTTAGTGTCATCAGCCAACCATTGCACCAGTTAAGCACATGGTTAATACCATCTTGCAATGCAACTTGAGCTGATGTGTTATTAAGGTACGGTATATTACACAATCGCCTGAAAACATACGAATATTGCTGGATACGTGGAAAGGTAAGTCGTTGATGTATATTAGGAATAATAAGGGGCCGAGAACAGAACCTTGCGGAACGCCTGATGTTACTGCCAGAGGGTAAGAGTGATTTCCAATAACAGTAAGAAATTGTGAATGATTAGCCATAAATTCTCGAATGTAAGTTAAAATCTTAGGATCTAAGTTTAATTTCAAATGTTTTAACATCAGGCGGTTGTGGGGTACTTTGTCGAGTGCTTTTGCAAAGTCAAGAACGACCGCGTCTATCTGTATATTATTGTCCAGGTTACTGTGCAGGTCATGAACGAAAAGGGCAAGTTAGGTATCACACAAAATGTTTTTCTAAATCCGTGCTGTGCGGGATAAAAAAGTTATTAGTGTCCAAGAAGTGCATGATTTCGGTGTAAATGACGTGTTATATGAGGTGGCAAGGCACGCTTGGTAAGTAAATGGGGCGATAATTGAGCGGACATGATCTATCAGCTGATTTGAATACTGAAATTACTTTTCCTATTTTCTAATTGATTGGTAGGTTACCTGTGGATGATGACTGACAGAACAGCAGTGACAAATATATGGCTGATATATGTTTGGTGTTCTTCAGAAATTTTGTCCAAAATATCGTGGTTCATATAAAATATAAACGGCTTTGCTCGCCTTAAAAGTGACATTCCTCATAGGGACAATAAAACGCGTTCTTTTTACCAACGTTTCCGCAAATTAACAGTGGTAATCTAATTCTGAGAATTTACATATTGGCAAGTGCTGGCTAATTTACGTATTGTTTTGATTCTGGGTGTAAATGTGATATATTTTTGTTTGGGTACTGTTATCCAAGTCTATGGTCACAGAACCCTTCTGCAATGTTACTGAGTACCTTATCTCTAGAGCATTTTATTTTTAGAGCATTCCTTGTATGAAATGAGTAACGGTGTATTGTGGACGTGGGTTATTGTTTGCCCTTTATTAATACAAGTTTCGAGGTTATTTATGTAGAGTGAAAATAAAACAGACCGAAATAAGGAGCCCTCTCCAGTCCCGTGGGCTGTTGGAAAAGCGTCGTACTGCTTAGTGTCAACCTACTCACAATGCCTACGTGACTGAATATAGCACTGGAAAAAGTGTAACCTATTCCTACTGAATTATTGGGCTCACTTTTTTATTAGTGTTTTTCATTTCATAAAATTACAATCTTTTCAACGTTGAGAACGTACCGATAACAATGTTTCATTTGTTAAAACAGTTTTAATAAATTTTTTAATAGTTTTGCTCATGCACTCGATGTTAAACTGGTCGACCAGGTGTTTGATCAGGTAAAATAGCTGTTTAGATGCAATATAGTCACTATAACGAACTACCCCCGAGCCCACATTCCCGGTGCTGCTGTTCTTGAAATGTATTATATTTTAAAAAGTATTAAATTTTTGAACCATTGATAAAGTGTAAAAATTCAATAAAAACAGAGCCTAATATTATCTGTCGTTTTCCTGAAGTCACATTTCAGGAGGAGTCTGATGAAATCGAGTACTGCTTCTTCAAGAACAGCGTCGAGGCAGACGAGAGCGTGAAAAGGTGCGCAGAGCGATCATCACGTTTATTGGACGCTTCGCTACTGAATGGAACAGAGATGCTGGTGTCCGCCCACAACTTGGTGCGAGAAAACCTGGACTTTTGGGTTGATATGACAGATGAAGATGTCAAGTAAGTTGGCGCTGCACTGACTTTTGTAGTGGTATTATTATTCTCGCGAAGTAAACGTTTTGGTACTAAAGACGTAGCAGAGCATGCATCCGGGTTCACCCTAACGGCACAACAAAGACCGCGTCACCGATATCGAGCAGTGAAATGTTCTTATATTCGTGTGTAACTGTCATAAGAAGTAATAAGACACCATGACAAATGCAAGTTGCCCGGTTACACAGCTGGTAAACGGTTTCGCTCTCTGCGCCGTGGTCGAAAGCATGCGTAGACCTATGCTTATTGCTTGACCGAAGGCCTGGGGGCGGATTTCTTGCGGGGTACAATCCGTTATTGAATTCTACGTTGATGCCTTGCTGAATATACGTTTCAGTGGCTATTCCACGCGCGTTTATTGTGAGAACAGGAAGGATATTTTATGAGTACCGCCAACCAAGTGACCAAACGACAACCTGGCCGAGAGCAGAATAAAACATTGAGGTTTCCGACTTCTTTGGTGGGCGTAGAGGAGCAACGCTACTGCTTGGTTCGTCTAGACCACTTAATATATGTATTCGGCGGAATTTTTGAGAACGTTTAAAACGCGGTTGATATATAAAAAAAGCTAAACAAATGTTTTGCAGGGTACACTTAGTCACAGGGCTCCAGAAATTTTGACATTAAAAGTTGTGAACACGCGTCAATTAACGTCTGATAGAAGCAGCTGAACAAAGGACTACGCCGCGAATCTGCTCAATTCGCTGCAAATGTCGTTGAAAAACGATATTCTTCTGCAGGCCATTCCTCTCTTCTCTCCACGCCAAATGCGCACTCGGTTTCCACCCGTCTCACACTTCCAAAGATAACCACACTGAAGGTTTGCTGAAGTCAGTGAAAAATTTGCGCGGTGCCCTTCTCGTTCTTCTAGGATTGAAACGTATCCGGAGTTTCCGCCCGATGCCTAAACTAGTGCAGAAAACCTTTTTTAAAAAGGTGTAAATATTATTTTCAAAGCATATTTGGTAATTTCTTTATGTACATATGAAACACGCAACAAGTTTGCGCTAACGGGGTTCTGAGAGACGTTTCGAGGACACTAAATGGACTAGTGAAATCGTTAGATTTTGTGGCCAAGGTCATGTGTGCCACGTATAACGTCTTTGCGTGCATCGCAAAACTCATACTTTTGTTGCAAAGATTGTTGCCGCGTTCACACCCTTTCCTCCGTGTTTTCAGGCTCTACCATCTCCCCCAACGCACAACATCGATTCCCCCACGTGCGTAACGAAACTGAAATCTTGCAATCGGACGGATTTTTTCGCATTTCTGCAAAGAGAAGCTTCGTGTGCTAAGCGTCGACTGGCCGCGGTGGTGCCTTTAGCTAATTAGCGCATCCTGCAGCACGCTAAACGCTATCGCGTTCCTTCATATTCATCTTTTTTGCTCCATCACCACGCTTCTCGTTCAGGCACCTTGACTAGGCCGACACGACGACGATGTGCTGGCGACACCGACTTCCGCGTACACAGAGTGTCCCGTCCCACGACACCGATTACGACACGGGCATGTCGGCCGATCCACAGCACGCCTGGCGTAACTGGATCGCTAACCGAAGACGCCGACTATAACCATTGGCCGAAGCGTCGTTGAGAATCCATACAGAAGCGAAACCAGATACGCCACATTCACATTCGTGCCGTAATAAAGGCTGCCCTGTTCTGTTAGTTCTTAGAGTGTAATAAACAATGTAAGGTCCATTAAGTTGGTGCGACCTAACACTAGCGCTAACGGTATCCTTATTTAGGCTTACGACGCTTAGTCCGTTTGGTTTGGCGGCAATTCGATTCCCGGAGTTGCAAACTGCATATTCGTGTGCGACCAGCAATGCTTGCAGAAGATATAGGCTCAGTTAAGGGGCAGAAGAGGATTTACGGAAAGCGTAATATATAATAAAAAAAATATCGACCAATGTTTATAGTGTAAAGCGCCAAAGAAAAACACGGCCAGCAGTATTGCCGCAGGGCGAAATCACAGTCGTAGCCGAAATAGTGCTGTACTCCGAGGCCAGCTTCGTCAAACCGAATTTCTGGATGTCTATTCAACAAATATTCTGTTAATTTGGCAGGAATTTTTGAGGGAAGATACAAAACGTGAATAGGGCACAAAAGGTTGGATCTCAATGTTGTGTACAGGTCATTTCCCTGGTTTCTCCCATCGCGTCATAACTCATTGGACGGAACACTTGCGCTCACTTAAATTCGTGGGTTAAAATCCTGGCAGAGTGGCCTTTTTTCTGCCTTGTGACTGGCAAGTTTTGCAAATTGTATTCCCGTATCCAAAATCAAACGTTTTGGCTGAACGGTGGAACTGCCGTAGCACCCGCCGCGGTGGCTCAGTAGCTAACGCGTTGCGCTACTGAGCACGAGGTCGCGGGTTCGGTTCCCAGCCACGGCGCCCGCTTTTCTGATGGAGGCGAAAAGCAAAAACGCCCGTGTGTACGAGATTTCGGCGCACGATAAAGATCCCCAGGGGGTCAAAATTAATTCGGAGCCCTCCACTACGGCGCTCCTCAACGCCTGCGTTGCGTCGGCGCGGTAAACCCCCACAATCAATCAATCAATCGGAACTGCCGTAGCAAACGTCAATGCATCGTTTCAGTGATGGCACGATTTGATCAGTTTTGAATTCGCGTTTTGTATATAAAAAAGCAATTTACTTGAAGAGAACCAATTACTGATATGTGTATTTTGAAAAACAACTAAACTGGTGCGTATATATACATACAGTAAACCTAGTTTCCTTCCTTCATCATAAAGAAGACAAGAGGTAGGATTGAAGGGGGGAGGGGGGCAGATATCGGCAACCAAACACTGCACATACCGCAATTGGAAGCAATGGCTGCGTAAAAACAAACAAGCAGCTTTTATGGACATAAAAGGACCTCCAGGCTATCAAACCAAACAGCGAGGGTCGAAAAATTGTTTCGTGCAATAATATGCACGGCTGAAAAAGCGGCCGGCGCGCACTTACCAAACCACTCGCACTACTCTTGCGAGACTACTCCATAGATGTTACGGGGTTTTTGCGTAGTAGTTGATGAATACAAAGTGAGGGAGAGAGAGAGAAATTCTTTATTCAAATCGAAAGAGGTCAACATCACTAATGGTAGGCCTTCCTACTCCGTATAGGGGTAAACGCAGTGAGATGACAGCGGAAAATAGAGAGAGAAAAAAAGAAAAAAAGTGGGGGAGAGGATATTAACGTGTATATAAAATACACACGTCGAAAGTGTTCACAAGCTCTCTTCTAGCTGTATTTCTGCCAGAAAAGTAAGAGGAGTTTTTGTTCCCAGCACTGCTCGTCATGATTTCGCCAGGCGCGAAAGAAATGAGAGAGTCCTAAAGCACCTCCACGTCGGAATCGCCCAAGTGCCTTCAATGCTGTTGCCCGTTGTTTAGCTTATTGTCACGAAGCCAAAGACGACGCAGATGTCTACAAAGAAAAGAAGTTTATTAAAGCGAAATTGTGCTCTCCTAACAACTGAAAGAATACGCAGGCGGCAAAACAGCAGTCAAGAAAGTCACGTGCGTAGTCGAGCGTCGAGAGTTGAATCGCATAAAAAGCGCGGCGTCTGCTATTTAGCGTTTTATCTTTAGGCGCGAGTGTTTCTCGAACCGTCGAATTCCATCAAGATCAAAGAAGAATATTCTTTGTTGTTCACGTTAGTTCGGAACGCTCTCCCTATCAGAAGAGGTAACACATGCGGCATAGAAAGAAAGAAGGGAACACACGCTTCCGTTGGCACACAGATAACAGAGATAACACAGACCGGCGCAGCCGGGCGGTGAAAGCAAAACATAAATAAACAAACCCAAAGCATGGTTCGCGGCATTACCCCCCTCTAGGCGTGCATCGACCCGTTGCTAACATAAGCGACAGTCCGAACAAATAAAAAATAAAAGTCCGTCACCTTGCGTAGAAACGTTTTAGCGAACCACGTGGACGACTTCGGGCCGCGTGCGTCGTCGTGATGTTCCGGAATCACCATCGGGGAACACCTCGTAAGTGAGGTGGCCAACACGTCGTAGAATCTGGTGGGGTCCGAAATACCGTCGTAGAAGCTTCTCACTCACTCCGCATCGTCGGATGGGAGTCCAAACCCACACACGATCCCCTGGGTGGTACTCGGCGTCTGGTTTTGGACCAGAGGAGGTCGGGCGGGCGGCAGTGGGCGGTGGTACGGCGGGGCCTCTTGATGACGAGTTGGAGCTAGGCGGGGTCGACGAAGAGCTTCGGCGTAGGCCATAGCTTGTGGGTGCTTCAGACGGCGTAGGAGTCCCCAGTGCATGTTGAACTTTTCGGATAACGTCGGTTAGGGAGGCGACTTGGGGTTGCGGCGTTGTTGGGAAAAGTTTCCCTAGTTCTTCGCGAACCACGGCGCGGATTGTTTTCCGTAAGTCTTCTGTCGCGAATCCGTGTGCGTTGACGGGGTTCGCCAAAAATGCGTTGTGCTTTCGATCGTGCTGCATCGAACGCATGTCCAGGGTCCTCTAGATCATGAACGCCTCGGTCACCAACTCCGCGAAGGTTCTTGCGAGGTTGCGAATTAGTCCAGCGAAGAGCTCTTGTTTTACGCCCCGCATGAGAAAGCGCAGCTTCTTCTCTTCCGCCACTTCTGGATCATCTCGTCGACACAGCATCTTCATCTCCTCAATGAACACTACAACACCTTCGTTGAGGTGTTGGATTCGCGTCCGCAACAATAGCTCAGCTCTTGCTTTACGGACCACAGTAATGAACGTTTTCAAAAATTCTGTTTTCAAGATGCCGCATGTTGTTAGCGAGCTCTCGTGATTTCCAAACCAGACTCGACCCATGTCTCCGAGGTAGAAAAACACTTGCCTCAAGGTTTCTTCGTCATCCCATCGGTTGAAATTTCGGACGCACTCCAGCTTCTCCAGCCGCTTTTCGGGGTCTTCCCCAGGAGATCCTCGGAATGATGGGGGCTCCCGAGGTTGCTGCAGAACGACGGGAGGATTGGCTTGGTTGACCATGGTGTTGGTAGCGACGTCTTGCCTGTTCACTTTCTCCGGTAGTAGAGCCAGTTTGGGTGGGAGGCATTCCTGTCGACG
Organism: Haemaphysalis longicornis; assembly: GCF_048455015.1. NCBI lineage: Eukaryota > Metazoa > Arthropoda > Arachnida > Ixodida > Ixodidae > Haemaphysalis > Haemaphysalis longicornis. Next base: position 83,381,630 of record NW_027526385.1, on the reverse strand, counting down.
GCTGGTACGAGTGGGGCGACTTGGCGACTTGCAGATGGTTTAGGGTGGTACCCAGCACCTCTACCAGATGTCACAAAGCCAAAGACGACGCAGTTGTCTTCAAAGAAAATAAGTTTATTTGGACGAACTTGTGCTCACCTAACAACTTAAAGAATACACATGCGGTGAAACTGCAGTCACGAAAGTGACGGGCGTAGTCCAGCGTGGAGAGTCGAATCGAATTAAAGCGTTGGCGTATGCTATGCAGGCTTTTATCTTTAGGGTCGAGTGTTTCTCGAACCGTCGATTTACATCCACAATAAAGAAGAATATTCTAGACTGTTCACGTTAGTGCGGAACGCTCTCCCTATAAGAAGAGATAACACATGCGGCATAAAAAGAAAGAATGTAACACGCGCTTTCCTTGGCACACAGATAACACAGTTAACACAGACCGGCGCAGCCACGCGGTAAACGCAAAACATAAAAAAACAAACCCAGTCTATGGTTCGCGGAAGTATTGTGGGCAGTGGCGTAATTGTTCGTAATTTTGTCGGTAGTAGACCACACTATACAAAACGGCGTGTTTACAAATCCCAGCCTAAACAAGAAGCTTCGGTGGCACACAAGGTTATGTAGCAGCCGGTGTAGAACACCTTCAGTGCGCTTGGGCAACCTCCCCGGATGCTGGAAATCGCAGTTAGGGTCTATCACACGAAGAGGCGCATACCTTCTCAGAGGATTCCGCAAAGCCGGCAGCTCGAGTTCCCATCCTTGATCAAATACAGCTCTTTTGCCCCCCTTTGGAAAACGGGATTTAAATCGTGTAGTAGAGGGCGTAGGCTTCTCGCGTTGGAGTTTGCCGGGAACTAAGAGAGGGAAGAATGGAATGCATGACGCACTCTAGAAAGCGTCAATGTGGCGTACCGTGCAACCCTTCGGCGATTTTTTGTTACCGTTATAAATGTTTAGACCCTATCGAAAAAATAAAAAGGAAGGTAACACGTGCCATCTTACACGCGTTTATAGCGTTAGCACAACACGACCAAGCTCCACACTGGCGTGAACGACCGGCCTATTAGGCAATATACAATCGACGCCGGTTTACACCGCATGCAAGAGCTCAGTAAAACAGATTCTGAAGTGATTCTTCAGTCATTCGCCCCCATATTGTAGACTCCCACATGCATTAAATATCGTCGCTGCGAATGCGCCTTGAAAAGGTCGTTCTTGTTTCGCGTGATCTTTTGCTGCGATGTGGAAACGTAGAAGTGCCGCCCCGTTCCCTCCATCGGCATTCCCAGCCGTGAGCAGAGTGCCAGATTAGTAAAAATATTCAAAAAACAGCGGCCCAAAGAGAACGCAGAAGTTCAGATGGCCCCAACCCAAACTGATGATGAGATGGAGAATACAGTAAAGCCCGCTTATTTCGAACAGCACGAGTATTGTAAAAAAGTTCGATATAGCAAAAATTTGATATAGAAAGTGAAGCAAAAAAAACTTATATGAGAGCAACCTTGCCTACGCCCTCATGAAAATGAACGTTGAGTTCTAATAGACCCCCTATTGTGTTTGTATATAGTCAATAAAAAGTCAATTAAAACTCATCGCTTATAGACGGTGCTCGTTAAAAAGTCAACAAACTTTGTATTACACAAACTCAACCAACATTTTATTGCCTTCAAGACATTGAGTTTTAATACACTTCATATTGTGTTTCGACAGAGTGAACCAAATCCCCCGACCTAAAAACTGAGGCCAATATAAAATCAATTAAATTTTTATTGTCAAAATGCAACAAGAATTTTATTACCTTCACTATATGGAGTTTTAAAAACTCTGCGTTGCCTTTCTATAGGGTCGATCGATTGAAGTTCTTATTTGTGGACTGTGGTCATTAGACAGGCAATAAACATTTTATAACGAACACGCAGCAAGAATCTTATTGCCTTCATTAGGTTTAGTTTCAATAGACTCTGTATTTCGTTTCTATAGCCCACCCAAGAAGGTATGGTAGCTTATCGGTGCATAACTGTGAGGTGCTTTTGCGCCTCCAGCCCCGCCCCATCAACCAAGATCGCGCGATGGACGTCCCATCACTTCGTCTTGGGAGCACTTGGGAGCGGTGGCGCCTGATATGGCGGACATCACCACCGAACAGTTCGAGTCCCTCCAAAGCTCCTCTGTTAAAACTTGCCAGAAAATCCGACTAACAGGCAACAGGACATTACGACTACACTCAATACGAACTTTATAAAAAGCTAATGGAGAAAGTTCCTATAAAGACATCAGACATTCTGTTCAGACTTAGGTCACATGCAACAAATTGTGATGACTGGGCACAATAACAATTTTTTAGAAATATAAATAATATCAATGTAATAGAAACCCATCAGGAACTGTATTCAAAGCTGACTCACAAGAAACAGGGTGTTACGACCATACTCAATAATACTTTTGAGAAAGCTAATGCAGGCAAGTTTAATAAAAACTTATCGAAAATTCTATTCAAACTTCATTCACACGCAGCAGGATGATGCGAATACCTCAATAAAAATTTTATAAAAACATATTTGCCATAAATTTAATAAAAATCGGCCAGAAACTGTATTAAAACTAGACTCCCACGCAACAGGCTATTGCGACTGTATTGAGTAAGAATTGCATAAAAACCTATTGAATTTATTTAATAAAAACCCTATAAGAAACTCATAAGAAACAACATTCAGAACCGAAAAGGTCTCTTGACTTGGCTCTATAGACTTTTAATTAAAACGCAGTGGCCAATTTGTAATGGAAACTCAATAGAAATATTATATAGAATGTCGACAAAATGTGTGTAGGATTCTTTTGAGCAATCTCCATAACAAGTATATTAAATCTGGGTAAAGATTTTTATGAGGGCGGAGTCATGAGCTAACGCTGAACTCTTATTTTCCTGCAGTTCACTATTGCTATGACACTTTCTCGGAAAGAAACTTCCGAGTAATTTCCGCCCGATAATTTATTGGGGTGGAAGCACTGCGGGAGTGTAGCGTACTTCTTGTAGCGCAAGGCGTTGCTGGTGACTGCTTGATCCACGGTATCTAAACAGTCGACAAGCACAAGACCGCAGCCTTCAGTGGCACTGCAGTTTCGCCATAGCAGGTCCACGGCAGCGATGGCTTCGCTCGTGCTCGTCAGCGGCACGGAGTCCTCGCTCTCTTCAACACAGCCCAGACAAGCTTGAATACCACCGAAAGTTGGGCGAGTTGGTAAATCATCTTCAACGAAACACACACAGCAGGACGAAAGACGAAGGGATGTACAACACAAGCGCTGACTCTCAACTAGTTTTTATTAGAAACCCAAAGAATATATACACGCAAGTGTGTACAGCGCAGAGGAACAACATACGATTAAAGCGACACATCACACCGTAATACTCTAAAAGATTAAACAAGCACACAATTCCAACTTAAAAGACGCACGTGGCGAGTAATTGACATTTCACGCAAGCATCTGCCCAACTATCTTTTCTTCCTTTTCGTGGAGCTTGATGGAAGTCTGGCTGACGCAGTCATCTTGATAGTTCTTAGCAAAATTTTTCTTAGCAACTTAGCAACAGTTCTCAGCAACATTTTTCTGGGGAAAGTTGATGTTAACCTGGAAAAGGTGCTTGGAGGCAAGGTGGTCCGTGCCGCAAGATACGTAGACGATTATTTGGTTTTTGTGCACCGGAATGAAGCATCCATTAAATGTGAAGGTATCGTAAAGGCTTTCGAAAACTACGCTATGGGACTGAAGTTCACCAAAGAGCTTCCCGCAGAAGGTAGCCTACAGTTTCTAGATCTAGCCATAAATTTTGCAGAGAACCATACATGCTGCAAGTAAAATCCTAGGTCGGCTAAGCCGCTTCTTAATTATGCGTCCGGGCATTCGAAAATAGTAAAAAGAGGCATCGCGATGTCCACCCTCGGATCAGCATTAAAAAAGTCATGCCACTATACAGCGGAAAAAAGCTTTGGTGATCAAGTAACCCGCCTTCAGGCAGCAGAATTTCCACACCATGTTATAATTTCGGAGTGTCAGACCTTAGTCCGAGAGATTAAGCAAAGAAGAAACGAGGTACAGAAGGAAAAAGAAGGGGGAAAAAAACGAGCCGTCATGTCTTACATGCACAAGTTGGCACACGGGCTGAAAAATGTCGGGTCTAAATATGGTATAGAGGTTATCTTCTCGGCAAAGTACAAAATAGACAGGCTTCGCTCCATGGTGAACAAGAGTCGTCCACTTGGCATCAGCCTTGCAAATTAGGTGTTGTGTACCGCATTCCGCTGTCCGGCAAAAGAGTTTATGTGGGGCAGACGGGGCGTTGCCTGAATATCAGACTAGGAGAGCACGCAGGGACAATGAAAAACTGCACGTATGCAAATCTGCCCGCACATTGTAAAAAGTGTGAAACGCGTGGATGTGAACCACTTTTCCCTGACACCGAAGTGCTGTGCGAGCACAGAAATCAGAAGGTTCAGGAAATAGTAGAGGCCTTCTGCATTAACCTCTATCAAGATGACTGCGTCAGCCAGACTTCCATCAAGCTCCACGAAAAGGAAGAAAAGATAGTTGGGCAAATGCTTGCGTGAAATGTCAATTACTTGCCACGTGCGTCTTTTAAGTTGGAATTGTGTGCTTGTTATTTAATCTTTTAGCGTATTACGGTGTGATGTGCCGCTTTAATCGTATGTTGTTCCTCTGCGCATGTGCACACTTGCGTGTATATATTCTTTGGGTTTCTAAAAAAAAATTTCCCCGATTTTCCCCGAGGGGAAGAATGTGAAAGTGCGAATGCACGAGTTGAATTTGCGCGGTTCGGTAATGTTCGCGAAAGAGAGATCACACACACACACACACAACTACAAAGAAAGAAATATGCATTTATTCACAGACACCTATTTGTGTTGTCGTTGTACTTGATTGCTAGAGCGGATCTCAGCTTTGAAATTTCGTGTCAGTACTCGTTTAAGCGGGTGCATTAGCCCTTCTCACGCCCGATTCCTGGCCAATCCCCCACGTGGGTATGTGCCATGTCAGCAGGAACAACAACAAGAATGAGCCATGGGGACGCGGCCAGGCAGCGCGCGCCCATCTCCCCCCGTTGCTAGGGAAGACGAGGAGCGCGCGCACCCGCAGCTGTTGCTATGCGGCCTACGGCGGCGGACGATTCAGGCTCGCTTAAGAAGTGCATTCGCACTTAAAACTAGTTGAGAGTCGGCGCTTGTGTTGTACATTCCTCCGTCTTTCGTCCTGTTGTTTTGCGGGCTGTGTGTGTTTCGTTCAAGAAGCTTGAATACAAGCGAATAACCGCGAACACAGCGAACCGAGCAAGTGCGCGCAGCGTGTGGCGTGGACTTGATGTTCGGTGACACCGAAGTCCGCAGCGCCAAATGTGGCTGCTCGGTGCCAACGGCATGTGTGCATGGAGCTGCTCCACTCTGCCATGGCCGGTTTGGACAACGTTAGCACTAACGTTGCGTTTCGATGCGCCCGAGCTCGCGCGGGAGTCGCAAGCGAACCCCGAGTCACCGCTGCGCGCCGATGTATTGCGGGAAAGCCTGCCGCAGGCATAAGGAGAGCGAAAAATCCCGCGCGGGAGAGTTCGATATATCCATTGTGAGCGAAATCGCGTTCGATATAAAAAGTTTTAAATGCATGTAATTTTTACCAGAAACATACAAGGGTTAGATATAGGCAAAAATTCGATATGTCCGTGTTCGATATAAGCGGGCTTTACTGTATCGCACTAGCAGACGACGCCCGCCAGCTGATGTTTGTGCAGACGTCATCGAGAAGCGAAGAATCATGGGCAGCTAGCAACGCTCGCGTGTTGTGAGGAGGTGGAAGAAACTGGGGAGAATCGCGGCGTGGGTGAAATTACCAATATTTTGATTTGCATAAACTGCACTAACACTCGTCGCTTTAACAAAATTTGTGGAGTAGGTGATTACTCGGACACTGATTTAACGAAAATGTGAACACCTATATATTAATAAACATCTTTCAGGGGCCCCTTCCAAGCAAACTGCCTTCTTTAGATTATACACAGATGGTCTGCCTCAAGCGTGCTTATGTGTTATTTTGCTCAGCAATGTTGACAAGAATGACGTTTGGTGGCAGAATCAGTGTTTCGGAATTGTTTTAATTCTTTTCGTGGTTTTTTGATAACTGGAGTTTTGAACCGACGGACAGGCAGACCGAACAACTTTTTCCTGTTTTATGGAGCCCTCGGAAGACTATTGTCTATCAAAAAAAGAAAGGGCCCATAATGCGTCACTTAGGGGGTGGGTGTATTGCGTTAACGTTTAGTGTTTGGGGAGTTGGTGGTAGTGAATGCGTTGTATCAGCAGCTTCTTGGCGTAGTTTGAATGAGTCAAGGATATAAGGCGCGTTCGTAGCCTTCCATTCTGTGTCGGCTTTGTGGCGCAGTGGGTAGAGCACCATGTACCTTGCGTTCCGCCCGCAGGGTCGTGGGATCGAAACCAGGCGCCGGTAAGTATTATTTTTTTATATAGTGTAGGGGGAGGGGTGCAGACCTGTTGTTGAGAGCGAGGAGGGTAGCGTGATGCGGGAGAGGAGTGGGGGAGAGGGCGCACCTGAAACGGCTCTTGCGGACGCCGAGGCACGCCGACAACGCCGCGTGACATCGTGGGTTAAAGATTGATTGATTGATTGATTGTGGGGTTTAACGCGGCGACGCAACGCAGGCGATGAGGCGCGCCGTAGTGGAGGGCTCCGGATTAATTTTGACCACCTGGGGATCTTTATCGTGCGCCGAAATCTCGTACACATGGGATTTTTGGGAAAAGAATACCTCCAAGCGAAGAATATTTTTCTGCTCTTAAGGGTCTGTCGCTACCATTCGTATCAACAGAAAACTCCGGTGAACAAATACAAAGTTACTGGCACCGCCAGAAATCAAACTTAGAACGATAGGAAAAACGGAGCGACAGCCCGTTATCTTACCAATGGAGCTAAAAGCCCACCCAAAATAGGGGGATACACAAGGCACACTCACGGAGCACATCTGCGGGCTTACCTCCGGAGTTTTAGCTGAATGCCACGTGACAGCATCAGCCTCTCTTTTATGCCGCTGTGCGCACTGCCCACTGTGCGTGCAGCGGCCGTGTGGGCGCATTGTGCATGCGGTTGGTGTTAACCAACTCATTCCATCTCACTTCTCCATCTCTGGTGCCGATCTCGTCGCCTCAGATCGTCTAACACCAGGTTTCAGCTTCCTTTTATTTTACAAAAAAAAGAGCGTGTACTCATGTGCTTTGAGAATACAACTCAACCAACCACAATCCATGGATCATGCATTGATTTGACCTTATAAAGAAATTTCTCTTTGAAGTAAAAGTAGTGTGGTTAAGTGCGATTCACTTTACTCTGGTTTTACTCTTTGTAGAGCCACGTGTGTGAATTCAAGTGGCGTCGCATGGGCAATCGTTGTGGGTCTTGTTTGCAGCTCTGCTTTGCAACCACCTTTATAGAGTGGATTGGAGTATATTTTTAGGTGCTAAGCATCTCATGCTCGGGGCTGTGTCCCTCCCTCCCTCGTTCTCGTTGTCCACAGTCCGAAGTGTACTGCCCATGCGCGTCTCTTGAGCCCCGTCAACGTTTGGGCTGACGTCAGCGCAGTCCACTATAAAAAGAAATAGTTAGGCGGCGCCCAGTTTTGATCCCACGACCCTCTGGCCGCGACGGAATGTACGTGGCGCTCTTCCAAATGCGCGACAAACCGAGATGGGAGCATGTGCTACGAACGCACCTTATGTCCTTCAATCATTCTAACTATGTGAAGAAGCTACTGATACAACGAAGGCACGTGAAGCTGAACGTCAACGGAAACGACGAACTGAAAACTAATGGGAACTTCAGCCGACTCCATGGCTGCTTCGCATACTACTCAGGGTTCCCTACGGAAAGATGGTGTGATTTTGTTCGAGCTCTCTATTCCTAAATAATTTTTGTTGTTTTTTCGCGACGTAAGTGATGACCTGTTTGCAGTAAGTGGCAAAAATATCTTATATTCCGAACTGGATTTTTGAGAAATGAATAAATATCACTGCATGTCTATGTCTCGTTTGCCTGCGATCTTATGTTTATTGGTGTTTATTGAGTGTTTATTGGTGAACGCATTTCTAAAACTGCACGCTAATAAGCAATCGTACTGGGTGCTAACTTGGTTCCCGACGTTACAGCTCACAATACCATACGCGCTATCATCCTCACGGGTGTCCTGGAAGCCATCGATGCATGCTGCATTTAACCACGAATAACAATTATGCCTCATTGAATAAAAGAACCCCTTGATTCCATACATCGTGACCATAACATCCATACCAGAGTAAAACAAATACGTGGCAATAACGGTAACCCCAGGAATGAGGACGCCGATATGCCCGCAAGGGAGAAAAAAAACTGAAACCATTCAGAATATCCAGGGCCTTATTTGCAGCTTACTCTCCGAAAAACGCAAGAAAGCACATTCCCAAGGCCCGCAATGGTTTCGCCCTCACAGAAGAAATCATAGGTAACTGGGAACACTACTGGGCACAGGAGAGCAGAAAAGGTTTCACCAGTCCTCCTCCTGTGTTTGCTTAGCCAAAGAAATCACTCGAATTTGAACCACCTGCTTTAGTGTTGTTGTAGGGCCTTTGCAAAAATCCGAACAAGCCACAATAAATCTCTTGTCTCATGTCTCAACGAGATTGACCCTTCCTATACAACCATACCAGCGCATGCTCAACGGACAATGATCTTTTGTGAGAAGGATCACCTCGCCAATAAGATAAGAACATTATCGAACACGAAGACTTAACTCCATCTCCTGTTTCTCCAAAGGCCGAGGATGCCGGCCCTAATAGTGATTCATTCATTCATGCATTCATTCATTCACACATTCATTTTGCGAGGTGAGAAATCAAGCCTTTATTACACTGATGTTATCGCAGTGCACCACGATACGAGTAAGTGCGCAGTTTTTGTTTGTGTGATACGAAGGCGAGAGGGCACGGCACTCCAGCATACGCTTGGGGGCAAAATCTCCCTCTCTTCTCTAGCATGACCCCTACCGGTGAATTTAAACCCACGCGGCTAAATACGTTACATACTAAAGACTTTTCGCTTTGGCACGACTGCATATAGAAGGTGCCCAATAACTAAGCAAGAAATAATAAATAAACTTGTTCGCAGAATCGTCAGAATTATTGCATACTCTTCACCCCTGCATAAAAACAAAACAACGGACATAATGTGTGAAATGGTAATGTTAAATTTTGTGACTTCTTTGAATATGCCATAATTAGTACGCGGTACTATGTCAGGGAATTGAATACGACTGCAGCTAAAGCCAGAAGGTTAAGACAGACGGAATGGTTCCACATACCTAGAAATGTACGAATTCGTGCACGCGATTTCCGCGCACGAAAAAGATTCCCAGGTGGTCAAAATTATACCGGAGCCCTCCACTACGGCGCGCCTCATCGTCTGTGTTGCGTTGGTGCGTTAAACCCAAAATCAATCAAATTAATTTACGAATTATGAAAGAAGAAGAGGCAATCTTATCCGATAGGCAATATATCAGAGAGAATATTATTATGCAACATTATTACCTCGGTAGCAGAACAACTTCTTATTTCAAGCAGTTTAGGCAAGTAAAAACGCAATTGAAAAACTCACGTCTCGATTTTTAGGTATCACGATTTGAAAAAAATGTTTACGGCCCATTTAAATGCCTCGTGGTTGTCGCGGTTGGTTTACACTAATTGTGATGTACATCTTCATTATTGCGGCTATATTTTGCGTCGTGGCAATTACTTGTATAGAAGGTTCTCTATTTCTTTTGTATATTTCTCTCACTCTCTCCCACATATTATCTGAAATTGTGGGCTACCCTTTCCTTTTTTTCTTCTTAGTTCATTCTTTATACAAAAAATTGTCTACGGTATTTGCTTGCACCTATCGCGTTATATATTCTGCTCTTAGTGCAGCATCCATTCATATGTGTTGTGCCTTTTGCTATGGTATATTGTTCTTGGGATAGTGGTATAGTTTAATGTGTTTTGGCACTATAGTTTTTCGTGTTATTGTTTTACTCGCACAGTTTTTAAAGGAATAATGTGCTTAGGTGCATACCTGGGTGTACTTTCTATTGCAAATTTGTGTCCTTTTATTTGCACTATCAAAGGTCACTGCGCCGCCGATCTGCCTGGCCACTCGCAAGCAGTGGGGCAGTAAGTGGGGCAGTAAATATATCGTGTACCTAAATTATTAATTTATGGATAATGAATATATTATTTTAATAATATTATTAATAATATTACTATTATTATTATTATATTATTATTATTGTTGTTGTTGTTGTTTGATAGATTCATGTTTATTTTAAGCTTTGTGTTTTCGCCTATATCTGCGAATATGTTTTTATGTCTGCGTCCTTCACCCAACTGCTGTGACCATTGTTCCACATGCTTTTGCCATTGATCCGCCATTAGAATTTCTTAATCGTCTAATTTTGGTTGGAATACCTTTTTATTATCCTTGTTTTTATTGCTCTTTTTTTTCTTCGCTCGTTCTTGTCGTTGACTGTTTATATTGTGAGTTTCTGTTGTGTATTAGTGCCGCATTTTGTCTTCCTCAATGCGCCAGAACGAAGGCCTTGGATGTTCCTGGGCACTATAATAAACTTTGATTGATTGATTGATTGATTGATTGATTGATTGATTGATTGATTACAACTTTCCCACCTTGACATTCCTGATCCGTTGCTAGATCTGCTGCGTGACTACCTTACCAGTCGTCACTGCTACGTTCACTGTAACGGGCTACACTCCGAAACGTACTCAGCCACCAGCGGTGTGCCTCAAGGCTCTGTCCTTGGACCTCTTTTGTTTTCACTCTTTGTCAACGATGTTTCGACAGCAATTCAGTACTCATCGTTCTTGCTATACGCAGACGATATTAAAATATTCAAAGTGATTGGCAACATCTCAGACTGTGCACAACTGCAACGTGATATCGCCGCGTTTTCAGACTGGTGCAACCGAAATAAGTTGATACTTAACAGTGAAAAAACAAAAGTGGTGTTGTATACCCGTATAACAGATGATATCAATTTCACCTATCGTATAAGTGAAAAAGATCTGAATCGGGTGCGTCAAATCAGAGACATGGGAGTTTTGTTTTACTCTAAGCTCACATTTACATCCCATACTAATGAGATTAGCCTTCACGCTTTGCGAACACTAGGTGCAACATGTCGTGTCTACAGAGAATTCAACTATCCAGACACATTTCTTCAGCTCAATACCTCAAAGTGTCGTCCTCTATTGGAATCCGCATCCATGGTCTGGAATGCAACGTGTCGGCCCAACGCGGCGCCCATTGAGAGAGTGCGAACTAAATTTCGCTCAATACTAAAACATAGTTACGCCACTGCGAAGGCTAAAGATTATCCTGGTGTTGATGCCGCAAGCTTGCTTGTAATGGACCCACTGCACAGCCGGAGGGCCAAGGCTGAACTTTTATTCTTGTACGAACTGGTCCACAGCCCCATTGATTGTACAGAGTTGTTGGGTGCCATAAATTTGGGAACCCCGACAGGCAACACCAGGGCACCTAGACTGTTTCATGTCCCCGCCCGTATAAAGAGTTCCATGGGACGCATTCAGCACCTATACAATATGCACGCAAAACGTTTGGACGTGTTCCATCGTCCTTTTCCAGCTTTTTGTAAGGAACTTCGTAGCTAGACCAACCAGGAGTAGATTGCTTGCCCTAGTATGTAAGTTCAACTCACACACTTTATGCTGCCGGTGTTAGGTTTATCTATGTATGTATGCATGTTATTGTTTCGATGATTCACTTGTGCATGTAAGTTTTATGCCTTCATTGTGGCATGATGTTTAGCTAATATCTTTTTCCGGTTTACATGTTTCAGTGTACAGAGTTTTAATCATGTCTTGTTGCCATACACTTCCTTTGTTTGAATATGTGCGTGGGTCATGCGCGTGTGTCGGCGTGTGTGTATCTAAAAGTGTCTCATTCTCCTTCAGAATAAACAATGCTATTTTCTAAAATTTTCTGAGATATGCACTTTTATTTCTGCACCAGCACATCATTCCTGGACACACTATTAAACAATAAATTGGTTGATTCATTCGCCAGTTTCATTATCTCTGCGATTTGTTGGTCTGATCATTTATGTCTATACTCCTCCCATTGTTTTTTCGCTATTTTTCTGTCAAACGTGGCGCTATGTTTTTTGTGTGTCTCGACACGATGGGACGTCGCAAAAGCATCGCTCGTTTTACGATAATACTTTATTGCAGTGTAACTTTTCAAAAATCAAATCTCTGGTTTTATATGTACACTCTGTCTCTATCATGTGCACTGTGTATTTTGTTCTAAATTTATTTCTCAAGTGCCTTGTACGTTTCGGTGGCCGAGTGCCATAGCTTGAAATACTGTTTTTTTTTGTTTTTTTTCTTCATTTTTGTAAGTATTTTTACTTTATTGTTTCTGTCATATCGAGGATTTTGTGTGTTGTGCCGTGCTGTTTTACGTTTTTTCATTAATGTTTTGTATAAGTTGTGCCAGCAACAATGACCTTAGGGTTGCTCCTGGGCACCGAAAATAAAGGTTGATTGATATATTATCATATTATTATTATTATTATATTATACTACTACTACTATTATTATTAATATTATATTAATAATAAATAATAATATTATTATTATTATCAATCAATCAATCAACCTTTATTTCCAGTGCCCAGGAACAACCCTAAGGTCTTGGTGCTGGCACACCATATACAATACATTATTAAAAGAAACGTAAGACAGCACGGCACAACACACAAAATCCCCGATATGACAGAAAAGCAAAAAAAAACAGCGTTGCAAGCTATGGCACTCGGCCAGCGAAACTTTCAAGGCACTTGAAAAAGGAAATATACAACAAAATACACAGTGCACATGATGGAGACAAAATGTACATATAAAACGAGAGTTTTGATTTTTGAAAAGTCACACTGCAATAAAGTATTACCCTAAAACGAGCGATGCCTTTGCGATGTCCCATCTTGTCGAGACACACAGCAAACAGAGCAGCACGTTTGACAGAACAATAGCGAAAAAAAACAATGGCCGGAGTATAGACATAAATGATCAGACCAACAAATCGCAGAGATAATAAAAAGGATGATGAAACAACCAAAATTGTTCATTAGTGTGTCAAGGAACGATGTGCTGGTGCGGAAAGAAAGAAAAGTGTATATCTCCGAGAAATGCAGAAAATAGCAATGTATAGTCTGAACGAGAATGAGACACTTTGAGATACACACACGCCGACACACGCACATGACCCGACCACATATGCAAACAAGGCATTGCAATCAATGCATAGCAATAAGACACTGCTGACTGCCATGGAGACTACAAGTGTAATACAACAAGGCATGATTAAAACTCTGTACACTGAAACATGTAGACCGGAAAAAGATATTAGCTAAAGATCACGCCACAATGAAGGCATAAAACTTAGATACACAAGTGAATATCGAAACAATTAGCATACATACATAGTTAACCGACCCCGGCAGCATAAAGTGTGTGAATGGACGTTACATACTAGGGCAAGCAAACTACTCCTGGTTTGTCAAGCGAAGCAGTTTCTTACAAAAAGCTGGAAAGGGACGATGGAATACGTGTAAACTTTCTGCGTGCATATTGTATAGGTGCTGAATGCGTCCCACGGGACTCTTGACACGGGCAGAGACATGAACCGGTCTAGGTGCCCTGGTTTATGGCACCCATTTTATGGCACCCAGCACCCAGCACCAAATTTATGGCACCCAGCAACTCTGTACAATCAATGAGGCTGTGGACCAGTTTGTACAAGAATAAAAGGTCAGCCTTGGCCCTCCGACTGTGTAATGGGTCCATTACAAGCAAGCTGGCGTCATCAACACCAGGGTCATCTTTACCCTTCGCAGTAGCGTACCTATGCTTTAGTATTGAGAGAAATTTAGTTTGCACTCTCTCAATGGCCGCCGCGTTGGACCGACACGTTGCATTCCAGACCACGGATGCGTATTCCAATAGAGGGCGACACATTGAGGTATACAGCTGAAGAAATGTGTCTGGATAGTTGAATTCTCTGGAGACACGACATGTTGCACCTAGTGTTCGCAAAGCACGACGGGTAATCTCATTAGTATGGGCTGTAAATGTGAGCTTAGAGTCAAACAAAACTCCCAAGTCTCTGATTTGGCATACCCGATTCAGATCTTCTTCATTTGCGATAGGTGAAATTGATATCATCTGTTTTACGGGTATACGACACTACTTTGGTTTTTGCACTATTGAGTATCAACTTATTTCTGTTGCACCAGCCCGAAAACGCGGCGATATCACATTGCAGTTGTGCACAGTCTGAGATGTTGCCAATAACTTTGAATATTTTTATATCGTCTGCGTATAGCAAGAACGATGAGTACTGAATTGCTGTCGAAACATCGTTGTCAAACAGCGAAAACAAAAGAGGACCAAGGACTGAGCCCTGAGGCACCCCGCTGGTGGATGAGTACGTTCCGGAGTGTTGCCCGTTACAGTGAAAGTAGCAGTGACGACTGGTAAGGTAGTCACGGAGAAGATCCAGCAACGCATCAGGAATGTCAAGGTGGGAATGTTTTCTACACAACAATGAATGGGAAACCACATCGAACGCCTTGCTAAGGTCACAGTATACCACGTCAAGTTGGCCTCGGTCTTCCACTGCCTTTGACGCATGTTTCATAAAAGAAACTAAGTTTGTAGTGGTCGAGCGGCCACGTATAAAACCATGTTGATTTGGAATAATTTCATATCTTACTCTAGATGTAATGAGGGAATGAATTATAGATTCAAATATTTTAGAAGCACTGCACAGGAGGGAAATCGGTCTATAATTTTTTGCATCTGTTTTTGACCCGGATTTGTGTACAGGTACAACTTTAGCAATTTTCTAACAGTTAGGAAACGTGCCAGTACTAATACAGTTGTTAAACACACATACAAGCACTGGAGCAAGGATAGGACTGAAAGCCTTGAGTAGAGCATGGGAATGCCATCTGGGCCACAGGCTAGCGAGGGCTTCGCGTCCCGTAGGCTTTTCATCACGATTTCCTCCCCCACAAATGCCGTGCTCGGTGCCGTACCGCGACAATTGGACATCGGAGCTGATGGAACGTCGCAGGTATCCCTATACACCGTTTTAGACTGCTGAGCGAACGCGGCGGGGACGTCATCGATGATTACTCCATCGGAGTTAAGAAGATTAATGCATTCAGTGTTATTCTGGGGTGATATACTGCGGAGAATATTTCCATAAATCTTTGGGGTTCCTTTTAAGATTGCTTTCTATGGACGTAATGTATGCAGACCGATCACGATCATACAGTTTTTTACAAAGTGACCGGTATTCTTCAAATTCTAACTTCCATTTTGTCACCCCATTGTTTTGATATTTCCTGTGGGCACGCTCTTTGCCTTTTAGCGCCGACCGGAGTTCACTCGAGAACCAGAAAGGATACTTCGAAGATTTGGATTTTTTTAGTGGTATATATCTGCGCATACCTTCTTGCAGTACTTTGGTTAATTCGCTGGCCTGAAAATTTGGGTGATTTGACGCGAGGATTGCCGACCAATCAAAATTCGACAAGTACTGGTAAAAACTAATGTAGTCACCTGCAGCAAAATTATAGCGGGGGAGTTCGGAAACACGTGGCTTGCCCTTTTGCACATCACTATGAATAGGTAGTACTATAGATAAGGATGGATGGTAGTTGTCCGGGGTAACCAAACCAGTAGGGCTTATGTTGACACTGATGTTTTCGATGTTTGAAAAACAAAGGTCAAGTAAGCTCCCAGCAGAGTTCACAACGTGGTTGCACTGTTCAAGACCAGTAAATGAAATAAAGTCCAGTAAGGCTGAGGCCTTTTGAAGAACGTAGGTATTGTAATGAGAAATACTAAGGTCACCCCATTCTATTCTCGGCGAGTTAAAGTCACCGAGAATCATGATACGGGGCCTAGGATGAGAGGAAATTACATTTTCTATCGATGTTAAACAAGTTTGAAAAGAAACCGGAGCTATGTTAGGAGATATTAAGTAAAATGCACCAAGCAGGACGCGTTCGCCACCGATGCAACACAATTCAACCCAGACAGACTCATCCTCTGTCTCAAGGTCTGCGCGCCTCACGCATCTAAATAAGCTATTGACGGCTATCAAAGCTCCCCCTCCCGTGCGTGTGGCACGGTCACTGCGGAACACGTTGTAATAAGGCGGAAAATAATCTTTAGACGAGATACTGGGTAAGAGCCAGGTCTCCGTAAGAACAATCACAGAAAAAATTGAGGAAGATACATTACAAAAAAACTCGTTAGCTTTAGTCCTTAGACCACGGACATTTTGATACAAAACGTTAAGAGACCTATTCATGAGTGACCTGTTCATTTCCTGACTCAGATGCGTGCAGGTGACGATCATGAAGAATTCCCTGGAAAGGTTTAAAGAGGCAGTTTGTCGGCCATAGGCCCGGGTCCTGCAGCTTCTGAAATGTTTCTTCGTCTACTGCAACATAAAATGAAGGCATAGGATTCGTACTTGGTTTTCAGCCGTTTGCACATCAACGGTGCGATCCCGACGCTAGAAACATATGCCGACACCTGGGAAGACGATGTTTCAGGAGCCAGCTTTGTCACGAACAGCGCCTTTGATCACCGATGTTGACTGGCGACCGACAACGTTGTTCTTGTTGCCAGTCCAAAGCACGCAGGTGATCGTTCCTTCGTTGGACGGCGATAGCCTGTTGCCTGTAGAAGTGGTGGGCTCTCACCAGTGGTGGACGATTGCGAAGGCGTGTCCGAGGCAGCAGTTCCGGGCGCTTTCGGCTGCACTGGCCCCACGGGCCCGCATACAGACGGCGAGAGCGCCGGAAGCGGCGACGATTTGTTGCCGGGCGGGGAAGCACAAGCGGACGACTTTGGCGACGCCACCGCAGCAGCAGGGCCCGGCTGCGCAGGCCACACAGTCCTACTGGTAGTGGCCGCCAGAGTAGGAAACGACGTCGATTCAGGGCGTTGACGCGTCAACTCGTTGCGAAGCGTATGCACTTCCTGCCGCAGCGATTTAACAGCAGCTGCGTGTGCATCTGCCTTCGCCGCCGCCTCCCTGCGCATCCGTTCATTCTCCTCCTTCAGTTGGGAAACCTGATCTGTCAGAAAGGAGATTCCCTCGAGCGCGCGAACGAGAAGGCCACGCAGGGGAACCTGCTCGAGGTCAACCGGTTCCTTAGGAGGGGTGGCCGCTGCCGTCGTCGCCGCCGGCCGGGTAGGGGAATGCGCCGAGGCTGCTTCGGCTCCGTCGGTAAAGCCGATGTCGCGGGTAGGCCTAGGCGAAGCGGCGGCACAGTCACACTTATTGCAGGTAAACTGCCGCTCCCCAGACTTCAGCATGTTGAGCTCATCGTCCGGCCAGGTGACACACTTCACATGAACACGTTTATTAATATAATATTAATATTTGAAACTGCTGAAACTGCTGCAGAATCAGTGTGGGTGGAGATTATTGGCGGTAGCAAAAAGAGTATCCTAATTTCCACCTTTTATATACCTCCACCCATTAACTGCGCTGAATTTCAGCGCTGTGTCGCATCAATAGAGGATGTTGTTAATGCCTATCCAGACACAAAATTTTTGCTATGTGGGAACTTCAATGTTCCCGGCGTAGACTGGGATGATCGCACTGTCAGACACGATAATCATTACATTTCCCAGAAGGGCTACTGTCGGTAAGACTTTATTTCTTTCAGGGGTCTTGAACAAAGTAATAGGTGTAAAAACATTTGTGGTAATGTATTAGACCTTTGCTTTTCCAACCATGCGGGCCTTACCATTCCTCTGTCGGATACCTCGCTGGTCCGCCCCGACAAATTTCATCCTGTCCTTCATATCTAACTGCAGTATGTGTCGGGGCAATAGGGATGCTCCGGCAATTCTGCACATCCGACGCACAAATATGCGGCTGGAGATTGCGTTGCTTTTTACAACTACTTATGTAACAGTGACTGGTTTCTCCTCGTCAAACTTCCCTTTTTTGATGACCAAGAAGAGAAACTTTCTACAAATATTCAGCAACGAATGCACATGTTTATAGCAAGAACATTCGGAAATAAATCTAAATTTCCGGACTGATTTTCTGCGAAACTTCAAGGCTTTAAAATGTAAAGCCCGTGTTCAGAAGAAAATTTGCGGGACACAGTCCGAAGCTTGGAAAAAAGAGTGTAAGTATTTCAGAGCCCTGTGTAAAGAGCTGTATGATCGCTATCGGTCACAATATATAGCCAAGGTAGAAATCAGCGCTACGCGCGACCAGAAAAGTTTATGGCAGTATGTTCGCTCTCGATCTGCTGGCAAGGTTTACGAAATCGTTCACCTTCTAGACGACAATGGAAACCCGATTAGAGATGTTGCTAATGCCTTTGCGGATCATTTGTGGTCTGTATTTCCAAAGGGTGATGTTAACATTGTGTCCAACTCTTCATCTGCGTCGTCTAAATTCTGCGTTCCCAGAATAAGTGAGGACGACGTTCAGCAACCCTGAAGCGCCTCAAACCACCATTTTCCTGTGGCCCTGACGGCATTGTTCCCGCAATATTAAAAACCTATCGGGAGCTTCTGATTCATATACTAACCAGTATATTTATTAATTCAATTTAATCTGCTACTTTTCTAGCAGCCTGGAAGTTAGCACGCTTGGTCCTTGTTTTCAAAACTGGTTATAAAGATAGCGCTAGAACGCTCGGCCTATTTTGCTTGTGTGTGCGGCGTCTAAGCTTTTTGAGACTGTGTTGCACGATGTTTTAACTTCAACTGTTAAGAGCATACAACTAATTTCCGAACAGCCCCGGTTTATGTCCAGACGTTCCAGAACCACTAACCTTATTTCTTTAATGTAGCGAGCGTCCGAAGGGGTTCATCATAGAAGGCAGCTCGATACTGTGTACTTTGACTTGAGCAAGGCTTTTGATGTGGTCAGTCACCCATCGTTAATTTCTAAACTGTCACTCCTGAACATCGATAATTCCTTTGTTGACCTCCTAATTAGTTACTTGCGTGATCTGCTACGTAAATGTTCACGGACAGCAATCATATCGTTACTGTGTTTCAAGTGGTGTGCCACAGGGGTCTGTCCTAGGCTCTGTTTTGTTTTCTTTATTTGTCAATGATGTTTCCGCTGCTATAAGGCATTCTCCTTTTTTACTTTACGCTGATGACATCAAGATTCTCAAGGCAGTTTTGTGTCTTAGCGACTGCGGGCATTTGCAAAGAGACGTGGATGCATATACACTCTGGTGTAAAGAGAACGAAATCATAGTGAACGCAGCGAAAACCAAAGTGTGCTCGTGCACGCGTAAAACACACTGCTTGCTTTATCACTGCTCAGTTCATGATGTTACTTTGCCTCGATTCTCGACGACAACTGATCTTGGCGTGCTCTTTGATAACCAGCTG
Source organism: Haemaphysalis longicornis (assembly GCF_048455015.1). Lineage (NCBI taxonomy): Eukaryota > Metazoa > Arthropoda > Arachnida > Ixodida > Ixodidae > Haemaphysalis > Haemaphysalis longicornis. Next base: position 83,362,053 of record NW_027526385.1, on the reverse strand, counting down.
ACTTATACACCGCACGTTAGATCCATCAAACAGCGGGCTCTCCGCCGCTTGGGCATAATCTGCCGGATGTGTAGAGAATTTCGTAGTGCAAACGCCTTCCTGAAACTGTACTCCACTGTCTGTCGTCCCGTGCTGGAATATGCCTCGGCTGTCTGGAATGGTACATGCAAATCTAACAGCAGGGCCATTAATAAAGTGTAGAATAAGCTGCTCTCCATACTTAGACATCCTTCACTCACGACTATCACCATCTTGACTCTGGACCACGTTTCTTGCAAGTGCTTCCTGAGCTAAAAGCCAGGCGCGATACAGCTGACCTGTTATTTCTTTTTAATCTCATACATGTATAAATTAGAAGGGCGGAACTTCTTTCTGAGCTCCAACTAACAGTGCCTCTTAAAACCAGTAAGAAAATGTCATCCTGTTCGTACTCTCAGCTCTTCTAACCGACATTGCCCGCTGTTCAGGCTGCAGAGCACGTGTAACTTCTACTTTGCAGCCGTAGACATTTTTATCAGCTCCCTCAATCAGTTCAGTTCAGACACTTGCAGAAGTTTCATTCGATAATATGCTAACTCTTATTCTCTTACATGGAACTATATGGAAGATTTTTTTGCTCCGTCATACTGAATGGATGTTGTTCTGGTTATAGCAACTTCTTTTTACCTGCTAGCCCTAATGTATGAATAGTATGCTGTTTACATGACTTTTTTGGTTTCAATTTTGCGGATCGCTGTTATAACGTTACATGATTATCTGTAGCGTGCAGATGTTCTGTTTCATCTGTACGATGTATTTACGAATTCTGTTGTATCCTGCCAGTTTCGTTTGTGTTCATTGCATGTAGTGTATACGCTATCTACGTTTTGTAGTGGTTTGTGCGGTATACTTTGTAATACACATTGTAACAGTTATTTTGTTTTACTATTTTATCTTCTATGTTGTCAAAGTGTGCTTCCCTTTCACTTCTTTCTCTTTTTTTCACTTTTATTCATCTGCGTGCCAGCACCAAGGCCTCACGGCTGTTCCTGGGCACAATAAATATACATGATTGATTGATCGATTAATAATAATAAAAACTTTTGCGGACATTTAGAACTTTCAGGACAGTGCTTTTGGTAGATGACGCTCATCCATGTGTAGATTACAATGTGCGTATATTGAATATTCAAGTCGTCTTGATATATTCCAGAGCTCTTTTTCTTTGTTGTCTAATGAATTGAAAACTGTTGTAGCTTAAGCGCCTGTATGTCATTCCAAATTTATGTGCTATATTTATTTTATGCAAACCATCTTCTTGCTTGTTCGTTTTTCATTTTTCTGTTTTTGTGCTGCTTGAATTTCTGTAGGATTGAGTACCAGTACTTGCCGCGCTGCACTTCATTTTTCCATTTTGACACTTCTTAACATTTTGTTAAAAACCTTCGTTTTATGTGTATAATATATATCCGTCATGGTCATTGAGTATTTGATTGTGTATTTTCAAATTTTCACGTGCCTTCAAAGTATTGCTGGCCGAGTGTCATTGCTTCTAACACAAGGCTTCCATTTTTTCCTGTTTTAGTTTCTGGCGATCTTTGTAAATATTTTACTTTATTGTTTCTGTCATAGATACGGTTTTCTGTGTTGTTTTGTCTTGATTTTATTTTGTTTTTATGAATAGTGTACCAGTACCAAGACCCTAGGGTTCTTCCTGGGCACCTAAAATAACGGTTGACTGAATAATATTAATAGTATTAATAATATTTTTATATTATTATATAATAATTTATATTTTTATAATATTATAAGTTGGTTGTGGTACACCAACCGCCGAGCTCTAGGGCCATCTTTGTTTAAAAACTGTCGCCTAACACCACATCTGCTCAACTGTTTTCCCACTTGTCCATTGTGCAAGTTACGCCATTGTCGTGCAATTGCCTTAGGACCAAGTACGACTCCTATTCTTCTTTTTGCGTAACTGTTAACGAGGAGTGTTTTAGGCGCCTGAGCGACCCCTCTATGTGGCCAAAAGGCTGCCTTTTCAAGTTGTTCCAAGTCAAGGTCCACCCTGGTATGCTGCACACCTGTGAAATAACTCAAAATGATCAGTAAGTACGATAGTCTCGACATATACTATCAAAACACTCGAGGTCTACAAACTAAGTCCTCTAAATTTATTAGAAATATTGTATGCTGTAATTTTCTGCTATTGTGATGAGTGAAACCTGGCTTTCCGTTGATATCTCGTCTTCCGACTATTTCCCTTCTAACTATCAAATCTTTAGAAGCGACAGAAAAAAACTTGACCGAAACAAAAAGGTGGTGGGGTTCTCATTTCCGTTGATCACTCAGTGCAGTGCATGCGGCGTGCTGACCTCGAGACCGTAGACGAATCAGTGTTGCATGAGGTAGGCCTCACGAGGGGCGAGAAGCTACTCATCGGTGCATTCTATATATCCCCAGATGTATTACCTTCTGAATTTAATTGAACACTCTCATCCATAGAAAATGTCTTAAATGCACACCCTAACCATAAGCTCATTATACTTAGTGACTTCAACACCCCAGGTATTCGCTGGAAGAGTTTTCTTTGAGCACAAAAACCATTATGCAGCGCAGAAAATGCAGCATGCTATTAGATTTTCAATCGTTCACCTCCATGGAGCAGTTTTGCCGCATAGAAAACTCTTGTAATGTTTTATATGTGTGCTTTTCAAACTTAAAAAACGTACAAGTGTGTACCTCCGAAATATCCCCTGTGCACCCCGACAACTTTCACCCCCCTCGTATTGTCTCCTTCTCGATCGCTACCCAGCATCGCTCTGGCGGTGTTGACAATTGTGCAGTCCCGCGATATGCTTTCAAGCGTGGACATTTTCTGGGCTGTATCACTTCTATTTATCTGCTGAATGGTCTAGTGTTTTTTATGCTAATGATGTCAACGAACAGGTTTGACGTTTTACCGCGATCGTCAGGAGTGGCATGGAAAAGTATATTCCTTGTTATAAGCCTGTTCCTTCCAAATTTCTCCACTGGTTCATTAAAAAACTTCGAAGTTCACTTAAACTTAAAGACAGTGCCCACAAAAAGGCCAAGCGTTCTCGGCTTGACAAGTAGAAAGCGGAGATTAGTCGGCATCGCTCACTTTGTAAAATTCTCTACCGGCGTGACCACCAGCTCTATACGGAATTGCTAGAGGCTGCTGCGTCTCTGAAACCGGCTGAATTCTGGAGATATGTACGCGGCCGTTCTAAGGCGTCTAAAGAACACGTTAGCCTGCCTAATTCCGATGGGGAAGAGGTTGAGGATGTTGCCACCAGTTTTGCTCAGTACTTTCATTCTGTCTTTCAACTGCCAGATGGCAACGACGAACGCCTATCGTTTAATAACTCTAATTTTAATGCACTTATGTTCGATGAAAAAATTGTCAATGATAGCCTTCAACGAATGAAACCATCATTTTCCTGTGGTGCAGATGGAATTCCAGCAGCCCACATGAAGGCTTACGGCAACATATTTGTGCCTGTCTTAACTTCCATTTATATTAACTGCTTACTGTTCGGCAAATTTCCTCGTGCATGGAAGATCGCTCGAATCTTTCCAATATTTAAGTCATGTGATAAGTCAGCCGTTTCTAACTATCGCCCGATCTCACTCCTTTGTGTCGCATCAAAACTCTTTGAGTCAGCTCTGCACAAAGTTCTTGCTGCCTGCATCAAGAACGTTGTGATACCATATCAGCATGGCTTTTTCTCGGGTCGATCGACGGTCACAAATCTTGCAAGCTTTATGAAACAGACTTCGGCTGCAGTTTGGGAAAACGGCCAGTTGGACGTTATTTATTGTGACCTTAGTAAGGCGTTTGATGTAGTAAACCATCAGTTATTAATTAACAAGCTTGCTACGTCCGGTGTAGACGCAGGCCTTGTTGCCTTGTTGTCCAACTATCTCCTTGACCGGTCCTTTTATGTAGATGTTAACTATAAAAAGTGTAGTATTTACCCTGCAACAAGTGTAGTACCTCGGGGTTATGTGCTGGGTCCATTATTTTTTTATATCTTTATGAATGATGTGTCAACAGTGTTAACAAACTCTTCTTTTCTTCTCTATGCTGATGATGTCAAACTATTTAGGCACATTAGCGGTGTTCAGGACTGCTGTGCCTTGCAGAGGGATGTGTCGGAATTATCGGTCTGGTGCAAAAAAAACTGCCAAATTTTAAACCCCGCAAAAACAAAGGTTGTCACCTACAGCCGGAAAACCCACCGTCTGCTGTTTTCCTACAGTATTGTGGGAGCTCCTCTGAAAAGGGGTGAGGAGATTAGGGACCTAGGGGTGCTTTTCGACAGTACCCTCTCTTTTTCTCCTGATATTAGGCTCATCACCCAGCGAGCGCTCCGAAGTCTTGGAAATATGTGTCGGATTGCAAAAGAATTCTCTTCTCCAGATCTATTTCTAATGCTATACAATGCGATATGTATACCACATTTAGAATATGCTTCGGTTGCCTGGAACGGCATCTCCAAATCTAGTAGTGAAATAAAAGAACGTGTGCAGAAGAAGTTTTTATCCATATTCAGGCATACATTCACAGTCAGGGTCCTGATTCTGACTTACCCATAGTTCCTTCCATCCCTTCCTTGAACTGCAGACGTATGCGCGCAGACCTTACATTTCTGCACAAAATTGTTCATGGTGACCTTTCTTGCGCAGACCTGCTTAACTGTTCAGAGTTTAGTGTACCACAAAGGCCCACCAGGTCGCATCGCCCCTTCTTGACCGCTGCGCGCAACTCCAATCATTCTCCTGTGCGCAGAATACAGAATAGCTACAACCGCTTCTCTGAAAGCCTTGACATCTTTCAGAAGTCCTTTACAATGTACCGTAAAGCCCTGTTGAACACAGTATGTTAAACATCTATGATTTGTCTGTCGTTCTTTTTTTTCTGGAATTTGTTTTCTCTGCGGTTGTGTCTATTCAAATAATAGTTGCCTATTTCTGAAACTGTTTACTGTCATTTGTTCGTCTAATCATTCGTCTCTACACTCTTGCCGTTGTTTTTGTTGTATTTCTGTCAAACTTTGTTGCTCTGCCTGTGGTGTGGCCTTTACGACAGGCAGAGCAACATAGGCATCTTATTTTGTTATTTTTTTACATGTACCCAGGCTCCACCTGTGCTTTATTTCTGTCATTTTCACTACTTCAATTTTTGTGTGTCTTGTCGCCTATTTGTTTCTTGCTATATGTTTCTTGCATTTTGTTTTTATGTAACTATCCGTGCGCCAGCACTCAGGCCTCTGGCTGTTCCTGGGCACGTAAATAAACATGATTGATTGATCGATTAATTTGTGATTATTATTATTAATATTGTACCCACTCATACCTTTCTTTCTTGTACAAAGTGCTTCATGGTAATATTTTATGCCCGGAACTGCTTGAATCAATCAGTTTTTTGGCTCTACAAAAAGCTACAAGGCTCGCCCACCCTTTTAAAAGAGCTGGACCTCTAAGCACACGTTATCCTCTTCAAACCATGAAGCATCTGCATATTGTTCACTCCGAGAAGCTTGATATTTTTCAGCGTTCTCTTCGGGAGTTTTCGGCTGGGTTGTTAGCTCTGACCCACTACGTTCATCTTAGCACTGCTCTTTTTCTCCCTTATCATCCTGAGGTGTGCATTGACTTTACCGAGCTTGTTCGTGCTCCTGGTTATTCATGTATTGTGTTGATACTGGGACTGTAATTATCGTAGAACTTTTTTTTCTGTATTTTTATCATTGTAAGTTGCCATATTCATTTCATGGGTCCATTTGAAACTGAAAATTTGCGCTTCCCGGATCTGGTAAAAACTTTCTTCTTTTCGCTTACCTTTCCGTATTGTTATGCCTATTGTAAGATGTCTTCTTGCAAACGACCAGACATTGCAGTTTCTATTGATTGTGTAATGTTCGTAAATTACACTATGGTGTTTTTATTCATCTTTGCAGAGTTTGTAGTTTCTTCTTATTTTTTGCTCACTCATTTGTCATTTGCCAGCTGTTGATGTATTTTAGTGCTGCCTTATACCTTTTTTTCTGCTCCAGCGCGAATTTGTTGTGTAATGTCGGTTGGAATGCACTATTTTATTTCTAGCCCTCTTTGCCGTTTTTTAGTTTTCTTTTTGCTCACTGAATGTTTATGAGCAAATTGTTGATATACTACAGTGCTGCATTTTTCCCTCTGAGTGCTCCAGCACGAAGGCTTCCGCGGTTCCTGGGCACTATAATAAACCTTGATTGATTGATTGATTGATTGATTGATTGATTGATTGATTGATTATTCGGTCGCAGTGTCATGGCTTGCAACACTAAGACTCCGATTACTTGTTTTTTTTTGCTGTTTTTCTTTCTGAGATTTCTGTAGCTTTTTTTTCCTTATTGTTTCTGTTATGCATATGTTGCGTCGTCTTGAGTTTAGTTTGCTTTTATGAACGTTTTTATGTGGTGTACCAGTACTAAGACCCTGGGGTTGTTTCTGGGGACCGAAAATAATGGTTTATTTCTTGATTTATTGTTGATTGATTGATTGATTGATTGATTGATTGATTGATTGATTGATTGATTGTACAAGCAAATAGATTTGACGGTTAAGCACAAGATATGTTTGCCGGTGCTCTAGATCCTGTGCATGTAATCTGAAGCCTACCAAAGTGAAGGATATGCACAGAATGCAAAGAACAATGCTCTAAAATTACTAATGTATTCGGCATTCACACGTTTTGTAATTGGCATGGCCAAACCGCCTGTAAATTTTTATGCAGGAACCTGACCGGCCTCTTTTCACAGAAATACAAAGGCTGTTGTGGAGGGTGCTATAGTGTGCGGTTCGGCACCACCGAGCCTCAGTTGTTCGAACGGGACTGCGATGAATTACACAAAGTCATGTGCGAGCAGAGCCGAGGGATGAGCGGTAAGCTTCCATCGGCAGATGGCCGCGCGCATTAGCGAAGCGCCTACATATGACCTATCTAAGCACTGGGGGTTTGGAATCGAGCTTCCTCAAATTCAGTTGCTGCTGCTCACAGTCGTTGTTTTTAACATATAGCAATTTCCTCATACTGCACCTTTGTCCCACAAAAACATAATTGACGCCAGGCGCAAGTCGTTCAACAAGTACACGATATAGCACGGCAAGCGCCTTTTTCTGACGTATGTTCTCTTTCTAAGTAGGCAATCAGCGCATGGACGCAATTAAACTAATTTGGCATTGATGAGTCCAATTCTTCATGCTTTCTTGAAATCGTCACGCTTTATGCATAAATGGGAAGATTTATTGAAAGTGCACTAGCCGTGTTATTTTAAATACTTGCGTAGACAGCTGAATAATTTTTTTTGCCAGGTGTGGGTAAGAAAATTATTTACATCCCCGTTAACGATGGCTAGAAGGGTACACTCTAATTATTTGAGAATTTGGGACGTTTTTCACGCCGTGTATACACTGGGCCTTGAAACGGGGCCCTTGTGGAGAACCCTTTAGATTATTCTGACCAGTAGGAGTTCTCTAACGTGCGCGGGTATATTAAAGCATGGGTGTTCGCACATTTTAATATGTAGCACGAATGGCCGAGTACCGCCCCAGGCAGAAGCAGTACCGCCGTGTACTTCTATTAAAAATGCAGAATTCGCGAAAGTTCTGAATTTAATCGTTAGAATAACGTAAATGGAGATAATTGGTCGAACGAAATATTGAAAAACTAAAAAATAACTAAAATATTTAAAAATACAGGAAATATCAAAACTATGCCGCATGGGATTTCCACAATAATGTAGATTTCGCGAGAGTTTTACCTGTGCTTGTTATAATTGCATAAAAGGAGATAATCGGTCAAACAAAATTTTGAAAAGTTATAAAAACAAGAAAAATATAAAATAATTATGGGAAAGTGCGAACCGTCTACCACCCTGCATTTCTACAATAAAGAACATTTTGCGGAAGTTCCAAATGTATTCATTAGAATAACGTGACTTGAGATAATTGGTCGAACAAAATTTTGAGAAGCAAAAACATAAGAAAATATAGAAAATTACTTATAATGTCAAAATGTATACAGCATGGCATTTCCAAAATAAATCGATTTCACAAAAGTTGCACATGTAATTGTTGTAATGGTATCAATGGGGATATTTGGTGGAACAAAACTTTTAAAACTAAAAAAGAAGAAAAAATAAAATTTTTACGGGAAATGGCGAACTGGATTTCTGCATTTCAATGCAACATCCATTTCCTTGCATTAAGGTGGAAATGCAAAACCCTGCATTTCCACCCTAATGCAAATTTTGGAAAAGTTCCAAATTTAATCGTTGCAACAAAGCAAATGAGATAGTTGGTCAGACAAAATTTGAAAAACCTCCAAAAGATAAACCATATTAAAAAAATTACAGAAAATGTCAAAACATATATTGTATGGCATTTCCACAAAAGTGACAACTTCTCACGTTTCACCAGAAATTCTTATAATAGTGTAAATCGAGATTGATTGAGGAAAAAAAAACCATAAATTTGGCTAGAAAAAATGACACTCCAGACAGGCGGCATAAGAATGCTACGCGTTAGTAGACAATTCCTTGAATTTATGCAGAATTTTGTTTCCAAGAAAACAACCAAAAGCGGCCGCGATTGAACCCAAGTGTAGGGACTCAGCAGCACAACTCCTTAGCCACCCAGACACCACGGCTGGCATCTTTCTCACGTCACTTGCACGGAAGCTCACAGAAACCAGATAATTTCAATGCATCTGTAAAAGTCAAACTAATTGACGTGCTTCTTTAAATATACCTTGGCTAAACAATAACCTTTGGAGGGATAAAAATGGACCCGTACTTTTCGGCCTCCCTCTCAGTCCCAATTAAGCATTTTTTTAGTAAACCTAAACATTTTACTTGACAGCATTTTCTAATTTTCGGGCGTATTTATCTTGCAGGCAAGCGTCGGTCTTCTCCCCCGCGCCGTACGGGCTGCAGTAAGTATTCTCATATTTGTAGAGTGTAGCCAATCGGGGCATGATGGCTTTGTGTTACAAGGCTAACGGGATCCCCCGGCCTGGGTCCACATGTCGTGAAAATGAACCTACCGACAATTTTTAGGCAAACTAATGCAACAGTGCTTCTAATTTTAAAGCATGATACTGTTCCATTGCAATAATAACAGGTAGTTTTTGTAATAGGCTAGTTCATATCATAACAACTTGCAGATGACGTTTCTTATAAGGTCTTGAGATGTGAGGCAAGATTGCAATAATTCATCATCGAGGCCCTATTTTCGAGCGTCGTTTGTTTATACAGCAGCCACGCCCTCAAAGCGTTAAATAACACTTAATAAGCGATCAAGGGAAGCGGAAACTGTTTTGAAAGCAGTTGGCGCTGTACAGAAACTGCTGTAAGTGCAACATTTTCTCAACAAAATTTGCCAGAGAAACTACTGGTAATTTATCTATAAGCAACCAACTATGTGCCTGGAATGGCATGTAAAATTGTGTGAAAAAGCTTCTGAAGGGGGACTCACGCCGAAATATAGTGGTAAATGGCTTAAGAGCCCAGCCCGAAACATCATTGCTACCTGCAAACGCCGGTGCATGCCAAACCCATGACTCATCGGAGGGAGCACCGATAGGACAAGAACAGACGCCGCTACGCAGGCGCAGTGCTGGCCTTAACTTCATAACCTTTGTTTTCTCTTAGGCATAGTCTACCTGCATCCTTCCTCCTTTTAATACCCACGTTGCCGCTGCATCCGCCTCCGGTTTCAGACGGGTAAACGCCGCAGTAGTGGTTTCCCGTCGGCGTGTATGACGCAATTCCTCAAACGCAGTTCTGGCGACCACTGCAGCTGAACTTAGCTCAAGTCGACGAAAATCCCAGAATAAGCGTAGTTATATTGTAAGGTTGAAACGTAGTCTCCTTGGAGAACAAGTGAGGCGTTTTTTCAATGAACCAAATCGAAATAAAGTGGCTTTGAAAAAACAGCGGAAGTCCGTTACCGGACCTAAATGCAACACTGTCAAAGGTATTATGCGGTGTGCTTTACCTCTCGGCTAGGGAAATTTCAAGGACACGAGAAGGTAAAAATTACCCCGTGCGAGTTTCATGGGTATTGGGGTTAAAAGTAGGAATTTGGCTCGTGTTGATGTACTCAAGTTGATGCTCCATTCTTATGAAAACTTTATTCAAATTCAGTTTAAATAGTGCTTCGATGAATGCATGGCGAAAAAGACATTAATCAAACGTGACAGTGCTTCAATATAGTAGAACTTTGCATGCAGAGCTCGCGAGTCCTCTTGCAGAAGTAGCGGCACTTTTGGAAAACCTGCATAGCGTAACTTTTTTCCCAACGCCTGAAGACACGCACGAAGTTGGGACTGCCTTGCGACCAATCTCCAAAATCTTTGGTTGGGGCCAAAAGAACGGGCAAATCTCCAAAATGCTTCAAGAAGGCTACTTACATCTTTTTTACCTATACATCTGGTGTAGGAAGCTAGGCGCCTTGGCCAGGCTAACCTCACCAGTATCATTAAAGACTATTCTCTCTCTCTATCAATAAAGTGGGCCGTACCCACAGCGGGCCGGGGAAGAGATTTGCATGGGCTTGTAAGTGGCAGCTATTTAGTTATAACTACGAAAGAATATAAGGGTGTAAAAATTAACAACCATATTTACTCCGTGCGGTCGGTCAGACGAGATGACCAAATTGTTTCAAATCTTCCAGTTTCAGTTCGTTCAGATCTTCTGCCGTTTACTTTGTTTTCGACTTCTGAGAACAGATCTTTCGCTGATTTTCGAATTGCCTTCTGAATTCACAATAAGCCGGCTCAGTAGAGCGAAAAAAACCCATCTGAATACATACACTAACCAGTCCAAACAGTTCAGCCAGAACAAATTCCCATCGGGCAAATGGATCGGGCTTATTTTCTATACGGGCTACGATATTCGTCAACGTTTGGAGGCCATTATGTCATGTATTTTTTACTACTTCTTTTGTAGGTGCAAGTTGACGACTTTATTGCCACTGCAGTTTTGCTTACTTATTTTCGGTTGGTTGATTTGGCTCACTTCAAAAGAGACGCCTCTAATGGTTTCTTCTCTGATCAGATTTTTCGGTTACTACAATAGCAGGTTTGTTTAGGAGCCTGATTCTGCACACTCGTTAGCAATAGTTGACCGTGTGTGCAAAGGAGCCACCAGAGGCAGACTGCCATTTCTGAGACTACACGGCAATTAGCTGCCGTGAACGGAAGCTTCTCTTATGGCTCGTAAAACTGCGGCATTAAAATAAGGGCTTTGCAACCATCGTTAAAACATGCTTCGTGCCAAAATTTTGAAGTGCTGACTCTGGCTGGCATTAGGCTTGGAGTCACTAAAAATTTCAGCGAGAGCCTGCTAAGCTGAATGTATTGATATTTGGAGAACAACGCCACCTCACAACACCAAGGCTGGGCCGCACATCACCGCTGCGGCCATGGGAATCATCTTGGAGGGGACAGAGGATTACGATGAACGGAAATTAGCTATCATGTGGCACTAGGTGCCATATCGTTGGCAGCCCTGAACGACCAAGTCAGGTGCGGGGACCAGCTGAAACTGCACTGCAATTAACCTTGTTCGAACGAACGCACTCAGATGCATGTATGTATGTGTATGGTCCTCCTATCCATCGGTCGTTTCTGGAGCAGGTGATGACGCAAGTACCAGTGGCCCTGGGTGTTGCAGATAAAGTCGACAGCTTTAGGGTTGATAGCGCCGCAAAAAAATCACCCTCTGACAATGATGGCTTGGAGAATACACACCCCAGAACAGTGGCGGTGCAAGGCCAAGAAGAATGAATTGGGGTGCTTGGAACCTCGTCGCACAAGAGGGCTTGTGGATGGCAAAGTGTATGGTGTCGAGAGGGCATGAATAATTGACCTTGGCTTGGAATGTCGAATGGAGCACGGGTTGCTATACTGGACAGAAGACGTAATATGGTTTATATTAATAATTTACCCAGCTGTATTTCTTCCCATGTACATTTATACGCAGACGACTGCGTTTTTTATCGCGAAATTCATAATGATCAAGGCAGATTTATGCTGCAACAAGATTTAAAAAACATTACGTCTTAGTGCGAAAAGTGGAAGATGAAATTAAATTCAGATAAATGTAAGGTAATGCACGTCTCACGCCAGAATGAGGATGCCCCAATATATACAAATAGACTACAGGACATTTACTTAGAAAACGTAACATCTTACCGTTATCTTGGCGTACACATAACTTCTACATTATCATGGAACCTCCACATTGACACAATAACTTGTAGCGCAAACCGAATGCTTGGTTACCTGCGGAGGAATTTCAATAAAGCCCCTGTTTCTTTAAAATTGCTTTTTATAGAACTCTAGTACGTCCAAAACTTGAGTATGCCGCAGCCATATGGGATCACAGTTACGCTAATCTCCAGCAAACAATATAAATAGTACAAAATAACGCCTGTCGCTTTATCCTCTCTAATTTCAACCGCACTGCTAGTGTCACATTCACGAAGTCCACACTATCTTTACCTTGTTTATCTCTTCATCGGAAGGTTTTTCGCCTGAGCCTCTTTTTAAAGATTTATAATCATAATTTCATTAAAAACGAACTTATTTTGATGCCTGCCTACCGCTCTTCTCGTGTAGATCATCAACATAAAGTTTCGCTAACACAATGTCGCACGAATGCCTTTTTTATTCATTTCTTCCAAATACTTCCAAAGATTGGAATCATCTTTCCTGTGACATCGCCCAGATATCAGACTTTTCTCTGTTTCGACAAACTTTATGTGCCTTCTTTTTGGGCGATGATGCCGCCTGATTTATTAACTGTCGGGTTTTTGATACTTTTGCATGTGCGTGGTTTTTGCAGTGTTTTGTTGTTTCTGTTGGTTTACTTTTGAATACTGCTACCAAATCGTTGACAAAATCAGTCACGATTTTTTTGTATGTTTTTGCCGCATTTGTGTCAACTGTATTTTCTGTAACCCACTCCCCTTTACAATGCGATAGCGATTGAGGGTGTGTCAAATAAATATATAAATACATAAAATATGGTTGTGGGCTCCTCTGGGCTTGGTTGCCAAACGCTGCTCCCATAACCTGAACGACTGTGCCTACTTTGTCTTGAGATAGAGTCGAACCTTTTATGTGACACCCCATTTTCCTAACCATAACCTCTAATAGCGGGAGACTTTCATGTCCAGAGCACACCCTGCCTAACAGGTAGTGCTGACAGATAGAACAGAATTTGGGAAGACGGCATTCGAACTTCTTGACTCAGCAACCACCCGTAGGCACAAACACACTAAATAAAGTTTTACTCTACTTTTCCTCTCTCTCGCCACCTCTCTGCATTCACGACGGGGAGAAAGGAAGCTGCGAGCCAGGACAAGGATAACTGTGGTACCGAGGGAGGACACAGGACACGTGCCAAGGAAGATGACTTTGATTTAATTCTAAGTGGGCCACAACAAGCTAGCCGATTTGTATGTACTGACCAGTACTTCGTCGTCGTCGGTGGTGAATCCCCCTGGCGTGACGTGCTACTGCCCTCTCCTCTTTCTTCTAGTAAACCCAATGTACCTAGCTGACTACCCACATAACCCCGAAAGATTTGCGCTACCATAGAGCTTTCAAAACATGTTAGTGACCATGCGAAGCAAGAGGAAATGATTTCGTATAACGTATTTATGGTTGTACACCCCTTCCTAATTTAATGACACCAGATGACTGGATCATAAAGATCGGTTACAACTCGAATATTCGAGCCTCTGCAGTCAGCACTTCACCAAGAGTTGGTCATTTAATTGAAAATATTTGCCATGAATCGTCTACTACATAGCGAAGCCAATCACTCGCAACATCATGCGAGAAACTAGTCCGGCAGCCGAGAAACTTGTCCGGCAGTCCGGCTGTTGTGGGATAGTCTTCGCGCCGCTCGAGGCCTATTTCCTCAGGGAAAGACGCGCCCGAGGTGGCGTTGTCTCGCTTCCATCGCGGGGACGTTGCACGAGCATGTTGGGACGTGTCGCACTACTGGTTGTACGGGTTTATGCGTCGCGTACAATAGAGTGTAAATAGAGTGCGGGGGCGAATAGGGGGAAAATCAGGATGGAATATGAAGGATGGGTGCTGAGTGTTGAGACTGCTCAACAACGAAATGAACGAAAGCAGCCAACTCGAGTAGACTGTGGAAGTGATGAATTGCGATAACTTCGAAGGGAAAAACGCCGAACCCGATTAAGAAGTCCTGATTCAAAGCTCGGTGTATGAAAACTTCTAAAGTCCAACAAAAATGTGCATTGACTTTGTCCTCAAGTGAGCAAAAAAGGCGGATGATACGGTAATGCATGACCAACGATGCACTAACCAACTTTCAAGTAGGGTGTAGAGACAAAAACCTGTCTGGAGATTCTTCAATCCAAAAAGTTGGGTCCGTCTGCATGTCTGCGTCCATCAGTTCAGCCACCGTGCCGTAAGTTGCCTGAATTGTGGAAAGAGTAACTCATACTGCTCAACCTTTTCCAACAGTACTTAATCTGCCACCCTACATTACATTTGTCAACAGTTTTGAGAACAAAGAAAACTGCACATTTGAGACAATACTTTAGTTCGTAATTCTTACAGGGCAGAGTTCTATAAGAAAAGTAGGCAAGGACCAGATATTTGCCAGGGCGCATTCAGAAAATGCGCTAGAAAAACTTTTGGCTCAAGAAGACAAAACTATCTCCCGCTCATACATACATTTTGCATCGGAATTCTATTCCAATAGTAGCAAAGAGTTTCAATGAATGGCTCATGAGCAGGACAACAATGAAAATTGGAATCGATTTGAGTAGCCCTCCACGACCTTTTTAGTAAAATGGGCGGATGGGGCGGAGAAGAAAGTAATTGGTGGGTGGGGCCGAGAAGACAGCCTTTCGGTGTAGCGGGCGGCGCACAACTATCGGCTTTCGACGATATTTGCGCGAAGTGAGAAGGCACACGACACAATTCGTTAAGTATGTGTGCACACGAGCTTGGAAAATCACAAAATACGTAACGTCAAGCATCGCGCTCAGGCTGAATATTATGAACTATCAACGTGTGCACACCTGCACACACGCATCTGGGAGTAAGGTTACGCTACCACCTCCAACTCCAGCGTTCAGGCGATTTACATCTCCTATATTTACAGCAGTGGAAAAGTAGCTCAGGATGGTTCACAATAACTTCTGTTTTGGCGTCTATTTTTCCTTGCACCTATATAGGTACGTTTCCTGCTCAGAGAAAAAAGGAACGTTTTAGAGCTGACTCCGGATACTGAAGAAGGCAGTAAGAAATAAAAATGATCCAACCTGACCAAATTAAAATTCACATGATTCCAAATAGCTTGAGTGTGCATGCTATGACTTGGGATAATGCACTGGCTTCAGTCGGCGAAACCCCGGTTCTGTATAGAAAAAATTCAGGAGAGCGCCAGTGCACTCAGAAAAAAACGAAACTGTAGTTATGAAACTACGTCTCATCATGGCTCTACCCTGTTATGGTAATGAGATTGCGAGTAATTACGGTTACTTGTGGCAGAAAGCCGGAACTCGGTAGTTTTAGAATAGCCGAAATATGAAAAGGGTTAACACTGTCATGATCAATCTTACATTCCAATAGCACTTTATAGTGGTGCGCACATATTTCTAATAATGCCTTTCTTGGGCTTGCTTTATTGCTCCCTGTCGTGCGGCTGCAACCACGACGCTGAGCGAGCTGTGTTTTCCGCGTTATTACTGCTTGTTGAATACATTAGGGTAGCTAAAACTTGTGGAAATATACTGTATTACCTCATTCCGCTTTCAAAATTGACGTTAACCCCAAAAAAGACGCATAAATACCCGCGCGCACATTAATTTTTTCGTTACAGATTTGGAAATGGTGATTGTTGATAACTGATATACCTAAGATGCATACCCAAGTCATGAGACGTAGTAAATGCGCCATGAACGAAAAAAGAAGCTGGATCCTTTAAAAACCAAGTGGTCTGTCCCGACAACACGAACACCAACTTTACCTGTGACTCCACATACGTAATCGGGGTATTAAATAAAGCATATCCAATAGAGGCGGCTCCCTAGGTATTTTTTTTTCACGCCGCATATAGTCTTCTTTCGGAACTGGCGGCAACAAACGAAAGCCACCGCCCAGAAACAATACTGTGTAACTGTAACAAAAACCCTCGTTTTCTTTTGTTGTATTGCGTTCATTATAACGTACCATTCACAAGCTATTTTCACGTAGTCAAAGACGACGCAGTTGTCTTCAAGGAAAACAAGTTTATTCAAGTGAACTTGTGCTCCCCTAACAATTCAAAGAATACACAGGTGGCGAAGCAGCAGTCAACAAAGTGACGTGTACAGGCGAGATCCGGCGATTCGAATGCCGCGGCGTCTGCTCTTCAGGCTTTTATCTTTCGGCTCGAGTGTTTCTGGAGCCGTCGATTTACAACCAGAACATTGTAGATCAAACACGATTATTCTGGGGCTAGTGACGTTAGGGTGAAACAGTGCTTATCGGAATGAGATATCCCGCGCGGTATAAAATTAAAGAATGCAAGACGCGCTTTGCTTGGGACACAGATAACGCAGACGAGCGTGGCCGGGGAATCAATAAACCAACGCATACATGGTTAGCGGCATTACCCCCCCTCTAAGAGTGCATCGACCCGATGCTACAATAAAAGACAGTCCGGAAAAACAACAAAAAAAGTCCGCCATCTTGCAATGTAAGATTTCAAGCGAACCACGTGGACGACTTCGGGCCGCATGCGTGGTCGTGATGTTCCGGAATCACCATAGGGGATTACCTCGTACGTAAGTTGACGGACACGTCGTAGAGTCTGGTAGGGTCCGCGTCGTCGGTAGCGTCCGCGTCGTCGGATGGGAGTCCAAACCCAAACACGATACCCTGGGTGGTACTCGGCATCTCGGTGTCGGAGGTTGTAGCGCCTGGCATCCACCAGCTGCTGGTATGTTGAACGTACTCGAGTGAGCTGGCGGGCCTCCTCCACACAATGAAGGTATCCTTGGACGTCGGTCGTCGTCTTCTACATGCGGAAGCATGGCGTAAAGCATCGTAGTCGGCCGTCTTCCGTAGACGAGCTCGAACGGCGTCATCTGTGTAGTTTCCTGGATAGCCGTGTTGTATGCAAACGTGACATACGGGAGCACTTTGTCCCAAGTCTTATGTTCAACGTCTGTGTACATTGACAGCATATCCGCTTATGTTTTGTTCATACGTTCCGTTAGTCCGCTCGTTTGGGGGTTGTACGCAGACCTTCTTAGGTGATCTGTGTTGCTGCAGCGTAATATTCCTTGCATCAGCTCCGCCGTAAACGCCGTTCCCCGGTCCGTGATGAGGACTTCCGGGGCTCTATGTCGCAGCATAACTTGGCTTATGAAGAACGTTGCGACTTGTATGCAGTTCCCCTTGGAAGAGCGGTGGTCTCTGCGTAGCGCGTCATGTACTCTGTCGCTACGACATTCCACTTCTTCTCGGATCGGGATGGTAATTCGAATCTGTTGGAAGGGCCTTGATGGGATGGCGATAGGCTGCAGAAAGAAGTCCGGCGGGTCTCGTCGGGGGCGTTTTTCGTCGCTGGCAGTCACAGCAGCTTCGGACGTAGTGGGTGACGTCGAATGTAAGGCGGGGCCACTAGTACCTCGCCTTGATTTTTCCAGTAATACGAGCTGTGCCGAGATATCCGAAAGACGGGTCGTCATGGCACGCTTTCAAAATTTCGTCACGAAGATCTGCCGGGATGACAAGAAGGCAATTCGCTCTCGTTCCGGGGCCGAAATTCTTCTTCACTAGAACGGAGTTTTTCAGGCCGAATGCTGGTAGGTTGCGTTTGAATGTCTTAGTCACGGCGACGTCGAATCCTTCGAGGTAGTCGATTATGAAGCGTACTTCGGGGTCGGCACGCTGATGGGCGGCTACGTCGCTCTCCGTCACGACTCAAAAGAATGCCCTGTCTTCATCAGAGTCTTGTGGGGGTGGGTCGACGGGAGCTCGGGACAGGCAGTCCGTGTCGGGGTGTTTTCTGCCGGATTTATAGGCAATTGTAACGTCAAACTCTTGCATGCACAAGCTCCACTGCCCAAGACGCCCAGAGCGGTCCTTCAAATTTGCGATCCAACACAGCGCACAGTTGTCTGTAACAGCCTTGAAAGGCCTACAATACACGTATGGGTGAAAATATGAAATAGCCCACATAATAGCGAGGAACTGTTTTTCAGACGCTGAGTAGTTTTTCTCCTCGTTCGACAGACCACGGCTGCAAAGGCGATTACTTTTTCGGAACCGCTTTGTTTTTGGACGAGGACGGCACCCAAGCCTATATCACTGGCGTCCGTTTGCATTTATTTTTCGGCGTCTTTGTCGAAATGAGCGAGCACGGGTTGGCGTTGCAGACGTTTTTGCAGCTCGCAGAATGATTCTTCTTGCTCGTCTTCACAACTAAAAGGGGTTCTATGTTTCGTCAAGCCTGTCAGTGGCTCTGCAATGCGTGCGAAATTTGTGACAAAGCGCCGGTAGTATGCGCACAATCCGAGAAATTTTCGCACGCCCTTCTTGTCTTTCAGCCTTAGTAAGTTCGCAATGGCTGACGTTTTTGCCGGGTCAGATAGGACTCCTGCGGCGTTGACGACGTGGCCCAAAAACTTCAGCTTTTTGTACCCGAAACGGCACTTTTCAGGCTTCAGCATCAATCCCGACGTACGAATGGCCTCGAGTACAGACTCCAACCTCGCAAGGTGTTTGTAGAAAGTCCGGGTGAATACCACAACGTCGTCGAGGTATACGAGGCAGGTGTGCCACTTAAGGCCAGCTTGCACAGTGTCCACGAGTCTTTGAAACGTTGCTGGCGCCGTACACAGCCCGAACGGCATTACCTTGAACTCGTATAGGCCTTTCGGGGTTATAAATGCGGTCTTCTCTCGTCTCTCTCTTCCACTTCAATTTGCCAGTAGCCAGTCTTCAGGTCCATCGATGAGAAATACGTGGCATAGCAGAGGCAGTCAAGGGCATCGTCAATTCGTGGCAGGGGGTACGCGTCTTTTTTGTCGATTCTGTTCAGTCGCCGGTAGTCCACGCAAAACCTTAATGTGCTGTCTTTTTTCTTCACTAGTACGACCGGCGCAGCCCAGGGGCATTTCGACGGCTGTATAATGTCGTCGCTGAGAATGGGGTCGAGTGGAGTCGGGATTGCTTCCCGCTCGTGCGAAGAGACGCGGTACGGTGACTGTCGGGTAGGACGGGCTCCATCTTCGGTTATTATTCGGTGATTGGCTAGAGGTGTCTGACGTAGTTTTGAGTTCGACGAAAAACACTCGCTGTAGCGACGCAAGAAAGCCTATCATTTGTTCAGCTGTTTTTGCGGTAGCGCCAGATTGAAGTCGAAGGGATGCGGAAGCGTGAAGGTGTCTTCGCGTGTGCGTTCAAAGTCGGCGACCGCGATCACGTCACTAGCTTCTTGTGTTTGTTCGAGGAACGCAATTGCCACGCCCTTGTTTGAATGCTGGTACCCCTTGGTGAAATTAGCGACCAAAACGTGGGATTGGTGTGCCCTGAGGCGCGCAATTCCTCTTGCGACAGAGACACCGCTTTCAAGAAGCAATCTTGAATTACTCTCTACGATAGCGTCGATGTCAGGAGTAGTATTTTCACAGGAGACCGTGATCATCAAGCTTGCGCGGGGTTGCAGGGTTACATGACCAGCGGCAATCCTTACAGCAGCACGATGTGCGGGGTTCGGTTGCGGCGTCATGGAGTGATCAGAGGAAAATGTTATTGACTTGGTCTGCAGATCGATTACTGCACCGTTGTCCATAAAAAAGTCCATTCCAAAGATTACGTCATAGGAGCAGTTGGGCAAAACGACGAACGGAGAAGGGTAGGTGGTTCCGTCTATGGTTACGCGTGATGTGCACGTTCCACTTGGCATCACGAGGCGGCCACCTGTTGTGCGAATGTGCGGACCGTCGCATCTGATCGAAACTTTCTTCAGCTTAGACGCGAATGATCCGCTCATGACTGAGTAGTTGGCTCCCGTGTCTATGAGGGCAACTACATCAAAGCCGTCGATGTACAAATGGACGTCAGACGCCGCCTTCCTCGAGTTCCGGGTGCGTCGTGGCGTTGTATCTCGGCTTGTATGGATTGACGGTTTGTTACTATGCGTCGTCGTTATCCTCGTTTTCTCAATGGCAGGCTTGGTCATGTCGGATACGCATCGCGCCGTGTCGTCGTCGTCGTGTAGGGAGTCACGTCAGGGTTCGGTCGAGTCATTGGGCTGAGGGCATGTCGTGAATAATGGTCTTTGGCGAGTCGTTGCGTCGTTAGAGGATTTTCATGTTTCCGCCGTCGTGCAACTTTACCTCCAGACGTAGCTGCGTTTAGTTTACCCCACGTGGGCTTGGGAACTCCCACGCGTGAAGTCTGCATTGCTTCGACGGCTTGGCGATCGGTGTGGGTAGGGTGACGACGAACGGTTGAAGCGTGCTGGACCTCGGTTGGTGTTGGACAGGGAAGCTTCAATTTCAGTAGGGTGCTGGTCGGGCCGGGGGCGTAATGCGCGGACGGAGAACCCTCGTAAACCGAGCCTCTTGCACTGGCAGCGACGGTAGACGTGGTCGGCCTCTCCGCAGTGGTAACACAGCGGGCGATTATCTGGCGTTCGCCACACGTAGGTCTTCCTCGGGGCGGATGGTTGCACCGCAGGTGGTCGGGCCGGCGACAGGGTACGACGGTATGGAGCTTCGGGGCGATAGGGTGCATGTGGGCGAGGTCGACGCACACCAGCCGCGTAGGCAATGGCATGCGGCTCGCGATGTGCTTCTGGCGTTGTTGAAGTTCCCAGCGCTTGCTGCTCTTCTTCCCTAATGACGTCGGTAAGGGAAGCGACCTGGGGTTGCGGCAGCGTTGGGAGAAATTTCCGCAGCTCTTTCCTCACTACTGCGCGGACAGTATCGCGTAGGCTGTCTGCCGGGATTCGCGTGCTGTCAACGTAGTTCGCATTGGCCGCGCCAACAAAGTTGCGGTCATATTGCTTAGCACGCATTTCGAGGGCATTCTCAATTGTGCTGGCTTGGGTCACGAATTCGGGGATGGTTTTGGGCGGATTGCGGACAGGTCCAGCAAACACCTCTTCCTTCACACCGTGCATTAAGAAGCGTAACTTCTTTTCTTCGGCCATGCAAGGGTCAGCACGCCTGAAGAGTCTCTTCATGTCTTCGACGAACACAACAATTCCTTCCTTAGCGTGTTGTGTCCGCGTCTGCAGCAACACTTCGGCCGCTCTTTTTGCACAACCGTGATGAACGTCGTTAAAAATTGTGTTCAGAATTCATTCCAAGATTCTAGGGAGCTTTTATTGTTCTCGAACCAGATCCGTGCTGAATCTTCACGCTTGAAGAACACTTGTCTCAGTGTCTCCGCGTCGTTCCATCGGTTAAACAGCCTGACCCGTTTGACTTGCTGCAAAGTCTTCGGGATCCTCCAAAGGTTACCCATGGAATGATGGGTGCTCCCTGGGTTGCTGAAGAACGAGGGCAGGATTGGTAGCGCTGGTCATGGTGCCTGCGTTGATCATGGTGGTGGTCACGACGTATTCTTTCTTCACTTTATCCGGAAGCAGTTCGAACTGCGGCAGAAGTCCTTGCTGTAGGCGCTGACACGAGTTTGGCTTGCTTGTCGGCTTGACGAGGGCTTAGGGTGCATGTACCCCGCACCTCCACCAGATGACACGAAGTCAAAGACGACGCAGTTGTCTTCAAGGAAAACAAGTTTATTGCAGCGAACTTGTGCTCCCCTAACAACTCAAATAATACATAGGTGGCGAAGCAGCAAACAACAAAGTGACGTGTGCAGGCGAGCGCCGGCGATTCAACTTCCCCGCAGTCTGCTCTGCAGGCTTTTATCTTTCGGCGCGAGTGTTTCTAGAACCGTTGATTTACATCCAGAACACTGCAGATCAAACACAATTATTCTGGCCTAGTGACGTTAGGGCGAAACAGTCTGCTTATCTGAATGAGATAGCCCGTGCGGCATAAAAATAAAGAATAGAAGACGCGCTTCGCTTGATATACAGGCAACAGAGCCTAGCGTGGCCGGGCAATAAATAAAAAAAGCCATACATGGTTCGGGGCACTATGTAGAAGTAGTGGTTTGAGTGACGTCACTATTTAATTTGGCAAATCACTTTACCTCTAAGTTTTTTTAAATATGGCA
Source organism: Haemaphysalis longicornis (assembly GCF_048455015.1). Classification (NCBI taxonomy): domain Eukaryota; kingdom Metazoa; phylum Arthropoda; class Arachnida; order Ixodida; family Ixodidae; genus Haemaphysalis; species Haemaphysalis longicornis. Next base: position 83,339,768 of record NW_027526385.1, on the reverse strand, counting down.
GTTTTCGATGAACCAATGCCTTTTATTTTTTAAGACTCCAATGAAGCAGAGTGAGCTACAAAGGATAGTTCTAATTAATTGAACAAATCTGGGTTTTCGTTCATGTACCGTTTAATATGGTGGTTTGGAACGGTGTGTAACTTTCTTGCTTGGAATGGTATGTATCTTTGGTTGTGACCATATGGTAATTGCACACACCGGGGTATTCGCTACCCAACTACTAGGCGCAAGGCTTAACACTCCAAACATGCGGGAATCCTCGGGGGATTTTGTTCTTGGTCATAAATATGCGTGGAGCCTTTCTACACAATCTTCGCTAAAATAGTCAATGACTGGGCTTCTCTACAAAGCGATGTTTAAGCGCAACCTTTGACAGAAGGTTAGAACATGAATTGCGCTGGTACTAATGTCGTGCTAGGGAACTTTAAATTGCTAAAATACACGTGACATTACAAATGCTGAAGTTTTATCAGGGAGCTAGTTTATAAAAAGCTTGTATAACCTTTTTTATTACGTTACACGTTACATTACGGAGGCAAGTAATGCACTCGGACAGCACAGGGCCTGAGCGCGTGGAGGTCAATGGTGGAGGTCTTCTCCTCACTGATATCTGAAGAGTTTGGTGATGATGCTGTCGATGATGATTTTGTTGTATGATCGTATTTCGTGCAGCACGCTCCAGAGCACCGTGACGGAAAGAAAAAGTTCTAAATTAACTTACAGTTGACGGTACCTACTTCCCGCATTTTTTGCAGCCTTGGGCACAACCGGGAACTTCAGTTACTGCATTCACGAGAAGAGAAAGTTCTCCAGGGCTGGTGCCTACAACTTCTGCATGATGCGTGGCCTGGCGCTTCTTCGAGGCAGCACCCTGAGGAAATGGCACAACTTGTACAATCCTGTTTTGCCGGAGAACCTGCGTGACAATGATCGAAACGTTATCTGGGAAGCAGGCTTTGATAAGGAAAGGTAAGGATGCCCTCCTTTTGTTGTCTACCGGAAGAACGACTTGCCGCCTCTTTTCGGCCTTCCATGGCCCCCAAAAAACACTAAACTCTCATTTAACGGTCACGCGCACGACACTAAAGCCACAAAAGTTCTCATTTACCTTTCTCACTGTTGGGATGTGGCTTCAAAGTAACAATACTTACGATTGACTTTTCGGCTCTTCTAGTTACTATAGTGGAGTTTCTGAGATGACAAAAACGCATATTCCAGCAAACACATACCTATTTTCCAAACGTAACTTCCAACCTAGCTCGACTCAGGCATTTCAGTAAGGATAAATCCAGATGGCTTACGTTTGGACGTGTTTCTGACTACAAAGTCAGGATTAACCGTCCTTTGCAAGAACCTGGTAATATAAAACACCAAGAAGATTACCGTAGGGCATTTTGCCGAAGGAACATACATAATCTTAGCAAAGGTGGTATTCAAAACTATCATGTGCGGGAGCGGCTATCGGTATATCGCCAACAGTTTGCACTGCTTTTAGTCTATAGCCACCAGGATACGAGGTGTGGAGTATCACGAGTGGAGCTTACTGTATATTAAGCAGAGAATATCCCTCAAAAGTACCTTCCTCAAATATTGTGTAGAGACGTACATAAGCTTACGTCCGTGTTTTCGAATGGTAGACAGCTGGGCTTCGCACATTCTTAAGTTACTCCAGTTGCACTCTAAGCCATGTACTGAATACTAGAAGGCTAGTAAAGGATGGGTGGAAAGCCCGAAGTTTGCTCGAATTGGAGAATGGCACATGCGGTTCTGGGTGCTTGCGAAGTTCTTGCAACACATTGGGAACTTTTGCGCATGAGGTCCGGAGCGACACAATCTGTTTCAATAGGCTACGCAGTGCGCCACAATGGAAAGTGAAGGCTAAAAGCTTTAATTTTGGACAACCGGTGTATCTGAAGTGCACACCAAACACTTTTAAGATTGAAACGCGGTTTTTAATTAAGCGTAAATAAAAAAGAGTGGTCTTAGTTGTGGTAAGGAAGCTCGATGATCAAGTTTTCGGTTACCCCAAGGTTTTAGGTTAGGAAAAAGGGCAGGGGAAATGGCTGCCCTCGCAGTGTGATAACTGAATTTATACACCTAGCGAACTTTAACACTGGACGAAGAAGGAAAAGACAAAACATACGCTAAATCACCTTCCATAAAAACAATCAATGATGCATGTAATCCTACTTTACATATCCTCCCCGTCTGGATGGCGGGCTGGTAATATAATTAAGAATTCGTGATGTTGAACACGTTTACATGTCGCTATAAGAACGAAAAGGTATGGTTTGTTTGTTTAGCAAACACTACGAGTCACTGTGTCCTATGAAAGTGAGGTTAATAGCTGTACTCAGCTTTTTACTTGCCCTGAAGCGCACGCACAGGCGGCGTAGACGAGACGGCATATAATACGAGACTGATCGACCATGGGCCGGCGAAGCAGCTCTAAGACTACACATAGTCACGTGGTACCGCACTGGCGAACATCAGAGGTAACGCAGCTGCGACGCCACTCGACTGACAATTAGGCGATGAGACGTCTCACACTTGCCCCACGTGAACTCCCGCGACTCAGAGCCATTGTGACGCGATTAATGATCTTGGCAGGCATAGGGTTGTAGAGCTATCTCCAATAGTGTTGGTTTCCCGTGAGGGAAATCTAGCTATCCATATGTAACAAGCCTAGTAAGTGTATTTTGAACAACAAGAGCGTAGATTTGCAAGGGCAGTAATAAGTCACCCAACTGCAGTTTTTGGCTGAAACCTTTCGTAACATACAGGCCTGCTTTTGAGATAGAAATAACTAAGCAGAAACAAAATGGGTAATTGACATTACTGAGTATCTCTCGCAATAAGGCAGACAAGTGAGCAACAAAGCAAGAAGTCAAGCACAATGACTTCAACTGGAATGGTTTGGAGATGGAGATGGAGCCTGGAATGGAAATAATGCTCTCGTGAAAGCTACTTCATCCGATGTTTGTCCAAGCAAAAATACCTGAAGATAGACTAACTGAGAATTCTTAAACCCTTTCACCGCCAGCCATTGACACAGGAAGTTTTGTATAGGTTATTGTGCTGCTTTAGAAAGCTAAATTTTTCTGCCTTATCCAGTGCGTGGTGGAAAAAAATGCCAGCTCACGTTTTATACCTCTCCTCGTTATTCCGCATTTTTAGGAACACGAAACCGGGATATTGCAATGCTACGAGCCTGGCCAAGATGACGCCGGAAACACAGAGTTTTCCGTGCTCTCATCAACTTGGATACATCTGTAAGTTCTTGGAGATGTTATTGCAGCCTCATTGGGAGGGAATGGGAATGGCGGCAAAACACTTTCGAATAAGACCACAAGAGAGAGCGATGGCAGGCGCTTCAGACTGTCTGTTTGTGAATTGGAAGACTATTGTAGAAAGAACCGATTGCGTGCGAATTCCACCTCTTCCCTTTGCATCCTAGGCCATTTTAGCGCTACCAAACATCTTCGAGCGCTTAAAGCAGATGTAGCTTTAAAATGTTTAGTTCCTCGCAAAAAATAAAGATTTTTTCCGCGGACTTTTTTGAGGCCCACCGGTTTATAAGCTGTGCGTGAGGCGTCGCACCTTCGTCCTTACACCAAACAACAGAGGTGTTGGCGACATCACAAGAAGTAACTTGCAGATGTCATTTTGCCAGAAGGGGTACTCTACTATACTACGCGTTAGTTTAAAGTAAAAAAACAACTCGGTATCAACAATTCAGCCGTGCGTGACGAGAGGATCAGCAAGTTGAAGCAGTTGGGATCTGCTATACGTAAATTAACTAGAACCCGTGACGCGGAGACGTATCAATAAAATAAAAAAAAAGTGGTGAAGACGACTTTGTGCATTATTTCACACGGAAGCATTTTTACGTGCTTCATTGCCCGAAGTGTTATAGGGGCTCTGATGTACGCTGCGGTTGCTCAGAAACCTCATGCGTGATGTCTTCACGAGAAAATTGGATACCCACGTTCGGGGGGAGCACATACGCCGAAAGAAGAAACTTGCATCGGTGGAATTTGTATTCACGCCCTGCCACTCATAGGTTACGCCAGATAGTACTACACTGGAAGGATTTTGTTCAATGCATTCCACTATTTCTAAAGGGTTATAATATTCACTAACACAATACGACCCAAGAATAGAAAAGGGCCAGTAAAGGCAACAATACGTAAGAGTAAGAACTGTTTATTGCAGTGTGATATGCTATCGTAAACTAAACCAACAGTCACCTTCAGTGAATCGCGTGAATACACCCACAGAAGGGGTATTACGATGCACTCTGATTTCATTGCGTCATTAGACGAAATAATAACAATAAAAATATGCGAATAATAGAAACAAAGTAGACGGACTGATTACAGTTATTCAATAGCATTTTATTATTACTGGAGAAGGAGAAGGAGGAAAAGAGAAAAATTATTACAGCGCAAGTTTCAGTTCCGGGTGGCCTTCGTAGTGCAAATAGGCGGTAGCCTCGCAAGGGCTCTTGCCAGAGACGCAAGGTTAACCTGCGTTAAAAGCATTGCAAAAGGACACATGAACTGCTTCATGTGCGTACGAATCGTTCGAATGGTAAAGGCATCTCGAGCCTGTAACTCTACTGGCTGGTAAAAGAGTAGAAGCTTTTAGGCGGCGGGTACCCCTTTTATGATTATCTTTTCACCGTACCGCCACCTCTCTAACTCTTCCAAGTTCAAAAGTTCAAACTACTGTCACTGGAGGAGGTTTTGGATTATCGGCACTCTTTTCTCCTATTGTTCTGCGCCACCGCCTTGATGGGCAGTTTGCATAGCTTGATATTTGCTTACACTGGGACAGTTCATGGACGCCGCCATTTTGTTGTTTGTGTGGTTTAGTCTGTTAAAGCTAGTAGACTTAGCTTGTATTCCCTGCTCTTTGGCTGTGCGCACCTGAAGTGGTTCCACCCCAGATTGAAATATGATGCTTATAGCAGCATTTCAGCAGCAAAAATGTTTCCCTAGATGCCGTTTTTCGGCATCTTCTGCAGTTTTGTTCAGAAACGACCCAGTGGAAGGTAGCGGCGAGGTCGTAGAAGCGGCGATTTTGAAACGGTGACTAACACCAAAACTGCCTGTATTGATAACTCGCTTTCTTAGTAGCGTACTCTGAGACTTTGTCGAGTGACTTTGGTTTAGGCAATAAAAATTTCAATGTACAGTCCTTAACACATGCGCTTTTTTTCAGCAGCTATCGTTAAAGATATGTTATAGTAATATAATTTCTCTAATGTTGGGCATTTTGTATTTTAGTAATTTTGTATTTTGTACCACGAAAATTATCTGTTCGAAGCAGTAATATCAGCACTAAAATGCACGGCTCAAAAGCGGCGAAAACTTAACTTTTGAAAGTCCTCTGTGAAAATGTTATTGTTATCTGGCAGGAGGGAACTACTCGCTGGTGGCAATGAAAAGAAACAGCGGAAAGAAGGTGGCGCTATAAATATTGAGGCTGCGAGAACGGCACCTAAACCGGCAGTAGCTAGCCACAGAGGGACCGCTATGGCGAGCCTTTTCTCTGGCGCCTCGTAACATGCTCATCTTTGTAACTCGCGTGGGGTTTACGATATGGAATAATATTACTGCATTGCAGAACATCTCAACCCCCCCCCCCAAGTTTTCATTCCGGGGCCGTCGATTTACTCGGCGCCACTCCGGGTATCATCCTCACCGCCTCTGACACCTCTTGAACAAATATTTTCTCTTAGTCTCCACCGGTGCCCCTTGGGCAAGTTGCGTAGTCGGCAGCTAACGGCGGTAGTGCGGTTATGAGTTCATTTCAGAATATAAACACAGACGGGCGCAAAAAATGCACTGACGATTGCTACACTCCCTGATATGAAATCTGTGCGCAGCGCGAGCTGCAGTCTTCTCGGTGACGACCAATTTCTGCTGCATCTCAAGAAGTGTTCGCAGGGTCACCGAACTTATGGTGGCGTGCGATACTCTGCTGCTACCTTGCAGTGCCCCGCCGCCGCCGGCCAGCAGGTTGTACATCGTGGTTGAACCTTTTGTTGTGGGTGGCTAATATTCATTCTGTAAAAAACCGAAAAATATCGAACGCATATTTATCTACAGAAATGACGCCTGTTTTTTTTTTGGTATATCTATCAAGGCGCACAATAAAAAGCCTAAAATAGCGGCACGTGACGTTCGCTTTCTTACTGTCCAATTTCTTGTTTTACCATTCGTCTTCTTTTTTTTCGGAGGAGGGGTTATGTGCATATCGAATAGCAGAAAGTTGTTAGAAACTCATGTGTCAATTCAGTCTAAGCGCAACTACGTAGCAGCAAACATGTGCAACCTGTGTGAATTTGTTTTTTGTACATTTCTTGAACGTTAAGCATCAGAAAGAAAAACACGCAAGAAAAACCGGCACACTTTACTGTCGATTACAATTTGTGCACTTTTAAGTCAGAAATCTTATTCGTAACAGAGACCACTTAATTTTTGTATGCCAGCTTAAATAGAAATTCGCGCAGCTGGCCCATGTTTACTCCAGGCTAGTTGCCCACAGACATTCATTGAAAACTGAGTTTGTAATGTCAGTCAACTTTTTATAAGGTTTGGCAACCCCTCGCCAAAAGAGACTTTCCATGTTAGAACATCAAATCGGTCATCCAGGAAGCAAATTCAACGTTCCGCAATTGGCAGGTCTTTTTAGGCGTTTCAAGAAGTCCCAAAGTGAAAATGGCGTCCAGATCTGACTGAAGCCGTGCTCGGTTTTCTGCATTTTTAACACCGTGAACACTCCAACCCATGCCATAAAATAAACCTCTGTCTAACGTCCCCGTTTTGACCAAGTGGTATTAGTATGTAGCTAAAATTACACAGCTTTTACACCTCCTGGCACTGAGAGTGTCCACACTCAGAGTTCAACAAAATCTCCTTCTTCCACTTTACACAAGTTGCGGTATTTCGTCTCAGGGAAAAAACGTTCGCTTTGGTGCGATGACAATATTTTACAAACCACAGTTGATTCAAATGCGATAGGAAACCGCGTCATTGTAAAACGACAAGACAAACCAACTTCCGTCATAAAGTGGCCGACCCAGTAACGTGTACCATCATCTGACATCAATCCCCAGTTGGGCAAAACACATCATACCCGAAACTGTAAAAAGGAACGATATATAAGTCAACCTGATTCCCAAAGAAACAAAAACGCCTTAAACAACATGCTTTAAAAAAGAGGAGGGAGCCACATACATGCCCACAGAAGTTTTCTAAAGGAAAGAATTCTACCAGTTCAGTAATAATTTGACTGCCTTACAACGACACCAGAGATGCGGTGAAATATTGGCAAATGTAGTAGAGAACGAAACAGATCCTGCAATATATACCAAGCTTTCGTCATTAAAAATACAATACAAAAGTGTTCTCAGAGTAAAGGTAGACGGTCTAAGACCCTCCGATTTTCCAGTCGGCGCCCGCAAGGCCTGGACTCTTTCGCTTTAATATTTTAAATATTTCAGTAATTCCATAAAGATACTCCAAAATACGTAGGGCAGTTTATTTGACCGGGAAATGCTATTCAAGAATATGTTGGCTACCGACAAATCGCGGTGCCGTAGTCTTGGAACTTTTTCAAAAAGGTTCGCTGTGCTGCTAGTCATATAGAGTATTCATGAGTAATGCTCAGTGAAATAAAACCACTTTCTCGAATATCAGAAAGAAAGAAATTTCTTCGCCATTGTGCCGTTTCTTTTGCAACGCAAGATTCAACGCACATTTTTTACCCAAGAGGCCTCTCGAGGATTTCTGTACGCCAGGGCCTAAGGCAAATCGCGAACAGGAGTAAGGAAGTGCACAGCGTGACGCACATATGCACGCAAGTCCCCCTGGATAGGTGAAGTGCCCATTATTATCTATTAGGTCATACATTGGTGGCAGGCCAATTTTGCCCCGTCTAGAATTCTTTGCTCCACTCTGATGTGTTCTAGTATTTGAAAGGTACATCACGACGCACCTTGTCGAACTCCTTCCTAAAATGTATCTGCAACCTGGCAACCTGTTCAGAATGTTTTCGACCTATTTAGAAGATACTTTGTGCCACCTGGATGTTAATGTATATGATTCGTCCCCTGATTCCTCATGTTTGATTGAGGCCATCAAGTGTCTTCAGGGCACATTGGAACCTCTTCGCCAAATGTTTACGAATACATTGTAGTCTCTGTCACATAATGTGAATTTCCTGCAACCCGTTACTTTAGCAAGCACTTCTGTGTTAGCTTTCTTAGCTAAAATTAGCCTCTCTTTTCTGTCGGCAAGCCTGTCGGCTATCGAGAAAGTGGTGGGGAGTGCCCCTTTTTGGAGGCTTCCCTTAGGATTTTGGGCAGGACATTTGTCGAACCAGATTTACAGTTGTGTGAAAGGCCAATCTTAGCCTATAAGTGTTTACGAGACATTCCAACTCTTCCGATATGTACTCATCGAGACAGGGAAGCAGCTTAACAAGGATTTTTGGAATTTGTTCTGAGGCGGGGGGGGGGATGTTATCAAACCAGCTGTGATAATATTTTGCAAAACCCTCTCGAAGTTTATATGGCTCCTGCATTTTAAAAACATTCAAGAAGAGAAGTATTAAATGATTATTTCACGAGCCCCTGTGTTACTGTTAGGGCACGCGCCAGGTGATTGCGTCCCTAGTCCAGGATGATCTGGCCTTGGCTGGCAGTCCAGGCCCTCTTCACCAGTATGCGCTGGGTCCCAGGGCCTGGAATGTTCAGGCAGGCCACCCACTGTTCGTAAGAGGAAGAAACGCTGGTGGGTAGGCCTGGGGTTTGTCCGCACTTCCATTCTTGGATGGTGTGCCGGGCAAGGAACAAAAATTACAGGTGGTCGGGTATATGAGGTAATCCTACCAAGTAAGCACTCGGTATTCATAATGGAAGCGTAGCAGGAGATCCCTGCGTTTTGTGGCTACCACGGAAGCCGCCCTTGCTAGGCCGCACTGCATGGCGGGAGAGGAACGGAAAATTTGATACGGCTGCCCTGCTGCAGACAAATGACCCTGTTTTAAACAGCGCCATTTACACGGGAACTACTGTTGATAGGCAGTGCTGTATTCCAGAATATGAGTGGTTATGCTGAACATTACCGACAACTTTAGCGTGACTGCAGGCACACCAGGGAAGTGAGTCTGTGTGTGATGAGGTGAATACTTTGTAATGAGTGGTAATACTTTATGTGCTATTTGTGTGATATGGCTTCTTTAAGATTGTGTTAAGGTCACCAAAAGGGTGGCCGGGGTTCGGTTTGGGCTGGGTCAGGCTTCTGTTGGGGTGGATTGGGTGTGCCTTTCGGTTGATTGGGGGTGGGTTTGAATATCGAGAACTTCGTGCTACAGACGCCGAGTTCACGAAGCTGGTTTGCCGCGGGTGTTAGCGCGCCCTAATGCGGTCCACTTTTAGTGAGGTTTAAATGGCTTGGGACGAAATGATCGTGCACTGCCGGTCATCGAGAACTTTCAGCGGCAAGTTCGGAAATATATGTGAAATACCGCAGCCGTGTCTCCGACTAAGGGAGAGCGACCGCCACCTGTGGTGTTTCACGAGCCTTGCACCACTAGTTCAAGCAGCACCATTTTTTTAGATTTGGCTTGGTTTCTACTAAATTTCCTCAAGCTTAGCACACTTCCCTCCTCTCCTCTTTCCTAGATGTTTCGAGGATATGCCCATTCTACATTTTGATCAGTTCTTAAAAAATTTTTAAATTTCGTATTTCTGCATGTTCATTTTTTTATTCCGTCGGCCACTTATCTTCCATGACGTGATATTAACGAATATATGTGTTAGTTCGGCGAGGTAAATATTTTTGGAAATGTAGGTAGGTTCACGATTGAAGTATTTATGCTAGTGTTTATTAGTATTTCTCTGGTATTTACGGGGCTCTCTTAATTCAGCATAAGGTAATTCGTTGAGATGTTTACCATTCAAACTTTTTTATTTTGTAGAAATATTTTTGTAAGATTTTTATTATTTTATTGCTTCTATTTTTGGGGTTTTGCAACATTCTATTCAACAAATTATTCCTTTTTACTGCAATATAATACGTTGATGCGTTATCGTTGCAAGTATTGCCTTTATGGTAAATGCAGCACAATACGCGGCCAGTGTTGTGGATATATATTATAATGCCCAACGTCAGAAAAATAAACACCGTACCACCCTGCGTGATATTTGCTGAAACCGCAGAGCTGTGGGATTTGTTTACAATTACTCCGTTTAACTTGGGCCTTTTTTGATGCACCATATGACAGTTGTCTTAATCGCTGTCATACAACTTGTCTCGGAAATATTCGTGTAAAATAAGTTACCACCATTTTCTGTAACCATGCGTCCAGCATAGATGGGCATGTGTTAAAAAAAGAGTAATTCTGTAGCGTTTCAAACTCCATAATGAACCTATTACGACAAGTAAATCAAACTTGGTGTAATGGTACCGCAGTCTTAGCGGCTAATTGTGACCTAAATATTTTTATACTTCTCACAACACAACAGCCAGAGCCGCTTGCTGTAATCATATTCTCTGTGTAAATAGCATGCTTTACTGCCTGGAGAGGCAATCTGGCAAAGCCAGCTTACAAAGACCCATCTTACACAAATTTTTAACAATCGGCTCTAATTCAGAATTTAACGCTTCTCTGCGAAGATAGGTTTTAAAGAAAATATGAGCCGTCACCTATCCAGATCCGAAGGCCTTAAGAGCTTGACATGGCTTTTATATTTATATATAATATGAACCGTTTTTTCGGGGCGGAAAAAACTGCTCTCGGTGGAGCATAGAACGATACAAGATGAAACTTTTGTAAAACTCAGCCCTGAAAAAGCACCGCTGTTAAATAACTCTGGTTATCCGGGACAGCGGAGCAGAGGATGCTTGTCCAATCCTGTGAAACGGTGAACAATTTCATTGGGAAATCCATGTCAGAACATATTGCCAAACCGTGCTTCCCGAAACCCTTAAAGGACAAGCTTGTCGTTTCGTCCGAATTTCCTTTGGCCAAAACTTTACAGTTCCCCGCCGTTGTTGTGTATGTTCTCGAGCCCGCTGCCGTAGTCGTGTTTTCTTGGCAGATCGACGTCATTGGAGTGGACCAATTGCGGCGTAATCATGCCGCAGGTGGGGTTAAACTGGCGAGAAATGGCAGTGCAGAGGGCACAAACTGCTCTGTTCCTTCTCCGGAGTGAGGGAATACCTGGGATTGGCTGTGTTAGGTCGGGATGTTGCACGCCATTTGTGGTAGAGGGTATTTCCACGCTGCCAGCTGCGTTCGAGCAGAGCTTTCCGTCCGCCAGGTATCCACCAGTGAGGCAATGAGGATGCCTTTTGGAGTATTATGCCCACGCAACATAGACGGCGCCGCGAGTGAGCCAATACAACCATCGTTTGAAAAAAAAGACGGTCCTTACCTGCGTAGCCAAAAAAGCCAAATACTGTCAACAACATACCCAACAAACAAAACGGCTGTCAATTTATATTGGGTCCCTATCATTAGGCAACGTTCACTTCCTGAAGGAAAAAGCTTACTCCTTGCAAAGTGCCGGTTGCTAACGGGTATTCTACTCCTCGGATACCTCTAAAGTTCTTCCCTCGTGTTGCAGGTCGGAAACAAAATCTTCCACGTTGTACCGATCCGAGGAAAATAGCCGAAAATTTCACCGGCAAGTACTTTCTTTAAACGTTCTTTTTTGCTTGGCCCAACTTGGTATGAATGTGACCATGTACAACTTGTATACTCGTGTCTGTCTTATCACTCCGCATGACAGCAGCCGGATGGAAATTTCCCATAAGCCGGCAGCGAATCTGCATTAGCCAACAGCAGTTCACGTACAATGACAGCGTCGAGTTTTGCAAAAAACGCAACATGACTCTACTATCCCAGCGACATCTCTCTGGCGAGGAGAAGCTTTTTTTGACACAACCAATGGACAACAGCTTCTGGGTTGTTCCGTCAGGGAGGTAAGATTCAGTGTTCAATGTAATAATGACGTGATTGTTCCTGTCCTTCTATTATTTCCCTTCTAGGGTAGCTTCCTGCACAGCTACAAGCAGATAGGACAGGACGAGATTTCCCTTTCTAAGTGAGAGGAGTTCAAAAAATCACGTACAATAGGCGGCAAACGCAAGCCTAAAAGTTTATGCACACTCAAGGATAAATGCCAGCCAGGCCCGGAAGGGACCAAGGGAAGTACAATTACCTAGCTGAAAACATAGAAATAGGCGATATAATCGGAAACACTGAATGGAGCGTTTCAGTAAGGACCAACGTCAGCAGGGTAAATATAGGAAACATAAGCAGAAGGTAAAAAAAAAACACATAAACTTGTTGCATAGCTTCATAACTATGCGTGGCGGAATAAAACTGGATAAGGTGGCAGAAGTACAAATAAAACTTGAAAGAAATACATAAACATATATATATATATTTGTGGAGATTCTCCTGTGAGACTTAAAAGCCCCTTTTCATACTCTATTATGTGCGGAGCTGGCGGAAGAGGACAGGAGGAGGTTTTTTCTAGTTTTAAAGTAGGAAAAGCTTTTAGAAAGTGCATGAAAGACTTTAAAACCACTGTGTCAAAGGCACAATATCAAATAGAAGGTGACGGTTAGGGGTTAATCATCCTCTAGACAGTGGTAAATTGAATGATAAAATTTTGGAAACTGTAAAAAGTATAAAAGAGAGAATAATGACTTCAATACCTAAGTGTAAATGGTCTTACTTAGCGTAAAAATGCTCATGCAGTATACTTAGATAGATACACTGACAATAATAGCTCCTTTGCGCTAGATCCATGTCAAGAAAACGGGATTAGAACAGAAACACCTAAAGAAAATGGCACCCTAATAACATTGCAAAGCTGTAAAAGACAATCCAACATAGTGTTATCTGATATTCAGGACTGTAGGGGTCCGGAAAATTAAGACAGCTGGAATCGAAACAGACAATCTAGGAAGTGACTGAAAAAATCTTACTTTGCACTGAATTTTGAGAGGCAATCAGTCTCAACTTTGCTATATACATGCAGAGTCAGTCAAATTGATTTGAATAATGAAGCATTTAGTAGTGTTCGTGATATTACGGAATACGAAATAAATCGGTTGTCAGGTGAAATTTTTATGCACGACGAAAAAACGAGCGTGAGTTAAACATAGATGAGAAATTCAAGCATCACATCCGATGAAAAGAGAACACTGAGCCGAGAGGCTAGCGTAATAGGCAGGCTTCATCGTTTTTTCAGCGTATACCGGGAGATACATTCAACTACTTCTGGTAGGAAGCCGCCAGAGACGTCAGGTGTGCTTTTATCACTAAAATCTCCAAAATGGGGTTGCTGAGTGGCACGAGCGCTGGCGCAGTGCCACACCAGTGTAACGGACATCGGGGCAGGAAAGAATACGATACCATCCGTCTTCTACAGGCCTTGTTCTTTTGAGTTTGACATACACAGTGCCCTACATTACACTAACCAAGACATATACGGACTACAAGCTTTTATCTATAAAGGAACGAAGCAAGCCTCGGTATCCCCATGAGGGCGTCCACTGACAGGCTCGTATGGCTCTGAACAACGTGACAGATGCACTCATAGAGCGCCATCTCTCCAGTCAGAGAGCCCTGCTTCCAACGAGAAGAAGTGGCCAGGAACTGCTTAATCAAACCAAATCGACTTCCCCGGATATGAAGACGCAAAGAACCTTTCTGAGCGGGGACGGCACCATATCATATCCAACCCATTGCCAAATAACGTGCACTCCATCCACCCCTCCGGTCGGCGTGAATCTTCACCCGAAGCCTTAAAAAGAAAGTGCGCGCCCCTCCAGAACATGGTCTACACGAATGCAGCAGTAATCCGTGTTAGAAGAGCAAATACAATGGCAGGCACCACAAAAATACAGCTGCTGGTCAGTGCCACCTCAATAATCGCCTCGAGCAAAGAACAGGATGAGCTAGCTGTGGCACTGGCCCTTACACCGTCAAGTGTCATGGCAAGGTAACTGACTTTACAGCGAGGGGACCGCAGCCGTAGGTCGAGTTGGGAAGCACTAGCGCACACCTCCAACTCTCAAATACCGCCATTAAAACAAACTTGCCTATGACAATGCCGGAGAACTTGCCGACCAGGCCTTGGAAGGCGTGGACAAACCTACACAACTTGTATAGTACGAAGACATGCCACAACATTATAAGCAAGCTTAATAGGCGGACTATCCCACTACCTCACCCGAACCTCATGAACTCTCAAGAAACAACCCTCAGACTTCGACACACACGCTCCAGCATCCAATCAACCTAATCCGAACTTTTCCCACCCAATACCCACCAGAATGCAAATAGCCATCCCCCAGTTAGACTCAGACGTATTGTATACAGTATACGATAAACAAGCAACTGCCACCTCTTCCCCACTCCCCAAAATACTCTAAACCGGTGGGACACACTGCTGTCCAGCCCCTGCCTTTCGAAAATGTCCTGCTCACCGATAGAGCAGCGGTTGCCAAGGCAGCGTATGGATTTATGTGAGAATCATTCCTGCAGGAACATCATAAATATTCGCTACAAATGTTTTCTTTCCACAAATGTTTCCGCACCATCACTAAGGGGGGGGGGTTGTGAAAAGAAGTATACTGGACTGTGAATAAAGGAAGAGGAAAAGGCTTTGTATTGAATAACCAGGCAGGTTTTCTGTCATTTACAATCGCCTACATGCTTCTCAAATATGGGCTGGGGATAAGGAAAGTATAAACCCAAGAAGGAGCTGTCCAGGAAAGAAAACCTATCGTAGGCATACGCGGACATGGACTTAAAGAGATTTGTTCTCGTGTTTTCAGCTTGGGCCGCATCCTAATACAGAAATTAGGTCAATATTTTTTCAAATAGGAGAGCAAAGCCTTTAGAACTTCGTGCTGGTTTGCGCAACACGTTCATAGCCTTAAACTGAATCTCTGGCGTTATTCTTCCTTGCTGTAGACGTTCTACATCTCAAAAAAACTTTGACATTGGAGCTATGTAGGCCATAGATTATATTATATATGGAACCATCAAGACACGTACAAAATGAACGAAAAGAGCGACGCAGCATTTGTGAAGCGTAGAATTCTGCTGCCATGTAAATATAAAGCTGTGCAGGGAATTTGATAAGATCTACTGGTTAGCAGGCCTCCCCTTTCCGATTGTAGAACTCCCAATAAAATAAAACGTGCGGTCACGAATAAAAGGAAGTGATACAAATGGAAGCCATTTCAAATTGGACGTTCATAATAAATGAGCCAGCGTTTCATCAAAGGTGGACGTGGGCTGGGTTTTGTTTGAAATTCTTAAGCTTCAATTCAAGCTTGTTTTGAGAAGAGTGAAGGAACAGTAACTCCACGTAAGCGTCCACGTGTAGTGTTTAGATACCTGAACATAAAAGGCATAGATTATCTATGGATAGGAAAACTTGAAGGCAAATGATAAGTTAGTGTAATAACTCAAAAAGAGGCAAATCATACAGAAACCAATAAATCGACGAAGAAATCAAATCAAGAACGTCGTTATAGTTGTGGGGCACCGAAAAATTCATGATTCTTTTTACAATAACTGCAATGGCACGGCTTTACGTTCCGAAAAAAAAAAGAGCACTGCGGTTAGTAAAGATGAACAAAGGGGCGTGGGTGGGTTAGGCAAAAGGAAATATACACTATGCAACAGGTTGTATTAAAAGATGGTTGTATCTATATCGATGTTCATATGCCAAAGATACTCGGCGTCCTGACGCCCTTGTCGTTAGCATTAAAGAGAAAGTAATGTACGATGCTGTAGATTATAAGTAAAAAAGATTGCGGTGGCGCCGGGGAGGGGGGGGAACTGCGGAGAGGACAATATACCCTACCGTACATACCAGTTGTAAACGACAAAATCTCTTCTTACCTCGACTCTGAGAGCGGTGAAAAATTGAGTAGTGCAAGTTAGATACATTATATTTTTTATATCATGCTAATATATCATACTATTGTGAAGGAATGGATGAATGAAATATTGAATAAATCATTTATCAATCAAAGAATCGATCAATGAACCATTGGATCAATCAATCAATCAATCATTACTTCCCTCAATCGGTCAAATAATGAGCAATCAATCCAACCATAAATCAATAAATTATTGAAGTACAGCCTCACACATTTTTAATATTATAGCGGGAGCGATGACCAAACAGCATGTCATCGCCTTATCAAGGTGTTCAGCAGCGAAATAGTCGAGAGTACACGCACGCGCATAGGCCCGTCTGCTGTATGAATGTAGTCTGCTGCGCTGTTTCCTGGAGAGTGGCACAGTACCCTGGCACTGCTTCTGAAGGATTTTGTGCCACACGCTGCTTAGCTCCATCTGGCAATAGCGAAACGGACTTGCAAGATAACAAAAACCGGGGGTGTGTTGCCCTAAGGTCAACTGCAGAGCAGATGAAACTCCCACAACAGATAATTTCATGCGCGTACGCGCACCCTCGCCTTTCCGGAGAACACCGTGATAAGGCGATGACATGTCGATGGGCTGTCGCTCCCGCTATATTAATAAAAATTTGGGGAGCTGTACCTGTCACGGGTGCAAGTGCCTTTGTTTCTTCAGTGAGAAAGCCCTAAAAAGTGTTTTGTGTAAAAAAAAACCACTCGTGGTGCTGTACTGGCCACTGCAGTGAAGAGTAAATAGATAAATGAGACACAGACGTCCCTCGACTGGATTTAAAGCCAGGTCTGCACAGCAGTAGACCAGGGGTGTACCAACTATGCTATATCTGCTTTTTTTTTGCTTTCTTAGAAAATGTTATGGCACATGACATGTCACTGCATCGATCCAATACCCGTCGACCCTTGTTTTGTTAAAATAGGGTGTTTCAAACTTTCTAAGGAACAATGAATAATGAAGTGCAGGCAACAACTCAGGGGGTTAATCATCTGCACAAAGCCCTCCCGTGTATAATTTATGTCTTGAATGTAGTTTTCCATGACATGGCAGGCGTTAACATCCACATTCCGCACAGCCATCTCATATTCTATGTGCTATGTAGTTTGAACAAAAAAGGACCTATTTGTTGGGTTCACCTGCGTTCTTTTCACCATCCTCAAAACGTCATTTCCAGTACATGTACCAAATACCGACATATGCATTGGCACCGAAAATACACATCGACGAAGCCTAACCCCTCCTCAAAAACTTCGTTCCCAGTACCTGTACCAAATAACGATCAATGCATTGGCACCGAAAACAAACATCGGCGAGCTCCTCATTCTTGTCAAAACGTCGTTCCCGGTACCTGTACCAAATTGCTACTTATGCATTGGCTCCGGAAAACAAACATCGTTGTCCTTCTTGTACACACGCTTCCCGGAAGCATTTTTCAGTAGTGAAGAGAAAACTGCCGTTTCAGAAGGACAAGAGATACAATGACATCTCGGAAATCTTCCTTACACACTACCTAAAATATCGCTTGATGACGCAAACAACGTCACGTAGGACTTTTTTCAGCAGCATTTCAACTACTGTGCGTACGTTTGTTCTGCAAAAAACAAAACCTTGTGACAATTTGTGAAAATAAATAAAAGAGCAAAAAATGTTAAAACCACTACTTTTTTCCCAGCTTGAAGACCAATTGAAAACTACAAGTAGTTTGTGCATTTTTTGTGCATCTGCACGTTTAACCAAGGACACATGTAGCACGCATTGAATTTTGATAAATACAGATTGCAAAGTTTGCGTGGTGAACCAAAAAAATTGCGTCTTCGCCAGGTCCTTCTTTTGTACCCCACCTTTTCTGTCTCGTGGCATCACTTCTCTGTTTCACCAGATACGTCACCAGAGGAACTATAAGATATTTTGTAGGTAATTCTGTGCAATCACCGCTGGTTACGAAAGCAAAGCAATGGTTGTTATCTTTTTTGTGACGGACAAACTTGCCGGATTGGCAGGAATGGGGACCTTCGTGGGAAACACAAAACTATTCATTTCAAGCGTACACACAATAATGTCGAACAATGCATGTAGTGCTACATGTGAACACGCTGAGTCATGAGTAGGTTAGGTGCAAACCAGCGGTGCCGAACTGTGATTGAAGGGCAGCTTTAGTGTTTGCCAATCTCCTAGCTGTTTCACTTCGCGGTTTAACGCAAAGTAATGTGAGAGCAGGGAGAATAGTATACACAGTAAAGCAGAACGTAGGATGGTTGATGCAAGCTGTGCGATAAACAAGGCCAAGAACGCGATGACAGCGATGCAAAAGACAATGTTGCAGCCATGATTGTGTTAATCAATGTGCCCGAGAAACTTTTTGCTGTCATTTGTGTGCTTGCGTGTTCACTTTTTAATACCCATCGCTCAACCAGTGTTGTGATTTTTAACTTAAGTTGTGTATGACCATAGTTGTCAATATAAAGCCACAGAAGAAAAAGTGAACGCGTGTGATAGGATCATCGTTATTTGTAGCGCATGCCCGTAACGTAAAAAGAACAGGGAGCTGCTATTTACTAATGCTCTGTATTCTGCCTCACCTTGCATCGCATGCTAACTGGTGCATCATTATCAGAGGTTTGAAGCTCAACTTTAAGGAGTAATGGACGAAAGGATTCGACGTCCTTGGTCCCTGAGCCCCTGTATGTCCCTAAAAACACGTCTGGTCAAGGTCAGGAGTTTTAACTAGCGGGGTAAGCAACTATAATGTGGCTTAGGGGCTTTTTCGCAAGGTATTACATCTCCTCAAAGGAGCCCTGAAATTGCCATGAGTTCGAGAAACGGAGAGGTTAAGCTACGAAAAATATCGGGCCGAATATTAGTTGTTTTACTAATCTAATGTTGCTGATAGAAAAACTGCCGACCTGGCCTTTTTAATTTCGTTTGTAAACGATGATGCCGGCTATGAAGACCTGCTGGAATCATCAGACGGCCATCTAGATGAGCACTGGTTGTCACATTGCTGAGAAAATAAATGAATGGTTTTTGTCAGTAAAGTACTTACTAAATTATATTGCTGGAAAGTGTGCATTGATTTTTCAAGAGCGTGATCGCTGTACGCAAGAGTATTGCTTGTCTATGTCCTGGACGTAGGACCGGTAAAGCAGGTGCCATGTGGAGTTCAGAACTGATTGTTGAAAACTTGTCTGCCAGTTATAATACTTTTTTTATTATTATATATCCACAAATCAATTTCATGCAGGCACTTGTCAGCACAACGCATGTCGTTGTTTACCCTTTAGGGGTGATGATTCAGTTTGGTTGTTTTAGACAATTGGTTTGCATTTTCTGCTGGAAGCAGACCTAAAATAATTGTTCGTGTTTGTGTTTTTTTTCAGAGGTATAGTGACGTATGCGGCTTCCTGTGCGAGCGGCATTATCCAGGCAGACGCTGGCTGCTTACAGGTGCACAACGCAGTTTGCACAAGTAAGTATTGGCCTAAATGGGATGCTAATACTCCCCGTATAAGAAAATTTGTGAAAAAAATGGGTTAACTTACTGAATGTAGCAAAAAATACTCTTCCATAAGGCTTAGGTTCATTCTATTCCTTAGAACTAGCCACACATAGACACACCCACACACACACGCACACGCACACGAACTCCCACACGCGCCCGTGCAAGTGCACGGGCGCACTTGCACGCACGCGCGCACGCGCAAATACACACACACTCTCACACACACATACACACACTGTTTGTGTGTGTCTGTCTGAATGGCCCCGCGGGATCTCATATGACGACGGCCAAAACGTAAGCTTTTTAAATGCTCCGTTCCGCAATCACGGATGTCAGCAGGACGGAAGCGGGCTATGTCAAGATCCGAGTTGAGCAGGTGCCTCAAAAATTTTAAATAAATGTGGAGAAATGCCTACTGCTGCCCCTTTATGCGCATGTATATCATGCTTAGCTGTTAGCTTGTTAGCATAAATTTTCTTGTGAGAAGGTATACCATATGCCTGCGCCACGCGTTAAGTTCCATTCGCAGAACGCAGATCAGTGCACGCGCAGACTACGTAGGTATTTGCTGCTCCCTTCAAAAAGGGGGCGAAAGTAACGAGGGCGCACTGCCACTCCTATGTGAACGAACGGCGCGGTTTAGTTCCATATTTTCCACAATTACCAGACTGATAGTGAAGATGTTATCATTTAAGTTGTCTTTAAGTAAAGAGTTGGCCAGTGCAATTATCAAAAGTTGAAAGCAATGCCTCTTCCTTGAATGTAACCTTCAAACAAACTGTCATCAACACGAACGGTAATAAAACCCAAATAGCCCAGAACATGTGACAGCCATGTATAAGAAATGAATAATAAGTAGGAAGGTAACAAAAATTCTGTAGTTATGGTCTTCTCTTTCAAATTCTTGTTACTGTACAATTCCGGACGAAGGCTTCGCCCAAAATTTGCATTCAATTCTATAGCATATTATACCTGTCCCTTGTTTCCGTCCAAGAATTAACAGTGCAAGTCTCCATCGAGCTGTAGCTTTTCCCGAGGTATGTTTTCTACTCCTTGGTAGCCTTTCGGTTCGACGGATGGTTCACCCCTTGATTCGCACTGGCATTAGATGATGCACCCAAAGCCATTTATGTTGCTCAATTTGAAAGAAAATGCCTGCCCCTAAGCAGTGAGCTACTATATATTTCTGCTCCGTGCCCTGGAGTTATATTTCTAAATCACACTGCTCATTTTTTTCTCTTGGCCTTAATACTACCATATTTCTTTCCATGTCTGGCTGGGACGACCGAAATTTTCTTTCAACAGTGTTATAGTGAGACTCCACGTTTGTGGTTCGTAACCGAATCGGCGCTATGGCAAACTCTTTATAAACCCGCATTTGTAATATTAAGGTAGGATTAATCTTGAAAAATACCGGATTTTTAATGGAATGCGGGCACCGTTTGCTGATCTTGTGCCTAATATTTTTCAGTGACTAGGAAGCTTCGAAAATAAATTGCCCGATATTGTTATAACCATCGACATGCTCAAGCAGTAATTTTGGAAATAGATTAATTTGGCATGTTTGTTTGATATCACTTTGAATTATTTTTTGTTCGTTTAAAGGCCAACTGCAACGAAATTTTGGGCTCCCTAAGTGCACTCTTTTCGGGTAGTATTACTTTCAAAGTTGCTACGTGCAAAATTTAGAGGCCCGAATATGCGTCGCGGCATAGTGAACGACAATAAAAAACGCTCTTTCAAAGCCGAAACTGTAAAAAAAGGTCGGCCATTACGGACGCCCGGAAGTGAAGTTACACACAGGAATCGAGTGGTCGCCGGAGGCGGATTCCCCAACGGCTGCCTTTGAGAAGACGGCGTCCATTCGATGTGTTTCGAGTTGTCTGTTTGAAACATTTGAACCATGCGCAAAAATGGGTTTGGAAGTTTGTGCAACCTTTATTGCTTCGCTGTGAGCTGCTGAAACACGCTATACTGGTCCGGTAAATCGAAAACACAGCCATCGCGAGACGTCGTGGCGAGCTGAGAGCTAGGATATAAGTACACAAAAGGCAGTGTTGAGGGCTAGATTTGCGCCGGCCCAGCTAATATGCCCTGTGCCGATCGAATCATCGTGTGTTTGTGAGAGAAAACAAAAACAAGCTACCGCGGGAGGAAGACATCGAAACATTCCGTCTAGCGTGCAAGAAGGCGGTATCAGCACACGTTATCAAAGTTTAAATCCAGAATTTAATGATTTGGGTTTACACCGGCCGTTTTCTCGAGTTAGCAGGGTGCCCGCGCCAAGTCTGAGAATAATGATGTCATGCAGTGACGAAAGCACGGCAGTGTCTTCGCTCGTCGTGAACCAGTGACATTGCCCGAGACACAATGCTGCGGAATGTGCCCCCCTTTTTATGTGTTTTTTAACGGTGAGAGATATCTTGGAAACTGACGCCAGTATTTATTTGTTTTTTGACAAAGTTGTTTGAACCGAATCGGTTCCGTGCAGTGCGCGGTGTACTGTACTTGTTCGCACTCCTACCGACGTGACAACAGTAACAACAGCGTATCGCCAATCTCCTCGCGTTAGCGTATTCGCTCTCTCGAAGAGTCCACCGGCCAGTCGTGCAGTGGGCTGCACAGCTATCTGCCGTACTCGTTCACGACCCGACCGGCCACGACAACAGCGTATACCCATTCTGCGCATTTTTCGCAGCACCGCTGACTTCGTTATAACGAAGGATTACTGTATATCCTCAAATAGGGCGTAAACGCGTTTCGCGTGCTTGTCGAGTCGACAAAGAGCCTACTGCCGCCGTCGCGACCTCGAAATCGGCCGTTATCCTACTGCCGTTCTAGCTCGCCGACAGTGTATTGCCTCGCGTAGACCGGGCCCGGCACTTTTAGAATTCTCTCTTTATGCCTCGGAAACCCTGAACTTCGTCAGCTTCTCGCATTGCGGAAACGAGTGAAAGCAATTATCCATGCAAGAGGCGCGCATTACACTGCACACTCACTTGAGGCCACACGTATAAGGGCTACTGAGTAGAGGCGACGGCCGCGCGGCAGTCCTTACTGGCACGTCACAGCCGGACGTTCGCCGCAGTGGCGACAAGTTGCGACGACTCCCGGCTAGGTGCTGCGTCGGCTGAAGTGGGCTCCTTTTGAACGGTTTTATTGAAATAACTGTGTGTTTGTGGAGTTTAAAATTTGGACACAAGAGACTCGTGGTGCCTACCACACGTTGTAACAGAATTCAGGGCAAGTAAATTTTCGTTGCAATTGGCCTTTACGTCTCACATCTAAGCTTTTCGAGAGGTGGCGAAGTAGTTTAAGGATGATTCTACTGGATAATAAAAAAGGACAATGACATCAGAATATTTTAAATGGCCTACATATTCCCAATTATTTGGAAATTTTGATCACTTAGAATTGTTTTCGCAAACTCCTATCAACCACGCTGGTAACAATTTCAGAGCTATTATGTCTTCCTCTCCTATCCCTGTTCGGGTAGGGTAATGTGTGTTCTTATGAAGAGCTAAGGTTTCCATATCACCGTACAGTGCTACATTGGGCTTCCCTTATTCCTTGAATTTTCAATGCTCTCACCTACAAGGCAGCAGGCCCTGCGTGAAATGCATTTTCCGAATCTCTAAACAACCTATGCATATTAATATGCACAGAAAATTTTTCAAGTGCTCAGTTTAATACATAAATGTAATTTATTGTTCAGAATACCTTTCTAAGCCTGCTTGGTATTCCACTGAGCAAGCTTGAAATTTGGACTTGTTGCTTCAACGCACAGCGCCGAAAAAGACACACAAAAGGACAATAAGGGACGTACACAGCACTGCAGATTTCTCGTATAATGCCAATGATTTCCCAGTATTATAATCTTGATCCGGTTCCTTCGACTATCGGATACCTTTCTTGTGGCTCAGCCAAATAGCCATACTTTTATTCACGATTTGTACAAAACAGAGTAGGCTGATGGGCTTGTGATTTTTGAGCCCGTTCAAAACATTTCTCCCAATTATGGAAATTTATTTTGTGTTTTGCATGTCTTCAGCAACTATGCAAAATTCTACATGACAGCAATTATGCGTTTGATAGTAGTGTTTATTGAGTACATTTTAAAACAATTTGGTGGAAATTGATGACGGTAGAATAAGTACTGATTAGTGTGAAAAAATAGGGGGTGGAAAAAAGAACAATTAACACATATAAAGCTAGATAAGCGTTGATTAAAAACGCTAGAATATCATGAGGGGGGTTCTAAAAGTGGCCATTTATAGAAATGTATTAATCGCAAGTACGCCAGGCTGTCACCTTGTAAGCAGACAAGCATACAAACCATCCAAAGACATTGTTGCTGCTGTGACCAACACTATTACAATTACAATCGAAAAAAATGCTATTTTATGCCTGTTCTGCATAACAATTTAGATGAATGAGGGAAGAAATGCCCCCTAATGCGTAAAGGCTCATAAAACATGAGCAGTATGAAAAGGCCTGATGGGTGGTTAGTGTCACCGCTTCTGGAGGTTTTATTGTGCCCTTGATTTGAACTTTTGAAAATGTCTCTGTGCAATTGTTGGGGATGAATAAATGTTGACAATTGTATATGTGTAGACTTCCGCAATGCCTGGAATGATGAGAAGGCATGTGATACTAGTTGAGCACTAAAACCCTTACGAATATCAATGTTTTATAAATGCAAGGAATGGTAGCTGAACTTTAAATATGAAGACGAAGCAATTATTTATTTCGCATGGTAGAATAAATTCAATGGGTCTTTGTTAAGTAAACTTTTCTAATGCTTATACATTGTATGTTCATGCTTGTATGCATTGCGACGACGTTTGTGGTAGTGGACGGGAGCAATTTAAAAGAGAATGGTTTATTATAATTGTAGCGCTTCGTTCGGTTTTTACAATATCGTGTGAAGTCAGAGTTTAGGTCGCACCAGGTTCCGGTGTGTTTGAAGGGGGCATAGAGAAAAATTATAGTTTGCTTTATTCGATAGATTTGGTGTTTTATAGTGGCCCAGTGCTTCTCCAGCAGCAATGGACGCTTTATTAAGTGATAAATTATTCAAATAAAGTGAAATTTTGTTTATTAGGCCAAATATTTTGTTTAATGATGTCTGCCATGATGTGACAGGTATGGGTATTCAACTGAAAGAGTGTATTGTTCCGTCTGCAGCGGACTGCGGAACCTTGTTTGCCGTCTGTCTTCCTTGATAGCGCCGCCATACTGTTCCGAACCCCTGTCCGCATTTCCTTTGTTTCCGACCGTATTTCTATCGGGCTTGTTTGCGTTACGGAGGTAGTAATTGTTTAGAGAAACATGCAGGATCTTCGACAAACAGGCTCACGTAAGAAAATGTCGCTTACGCCAGTAGGCCAGTGTTGCGTGAGACAACGTCAACGTGTGGCACTGCTGAGCAGCTATAGGAAACAAAGTCCGCGCAGTATCAACACCAGTACGCACTGGTAGTTCTATATTTACGTCTACTTTTGTAACTTCCATTTTTTACACCGCCATCCTGACAACTATACAATGAATATGCATTACGCTTAAAACGAAATGTCTCATTCCGCAAGCTTAAAAGCTATCATTACTTTGCGTTTGCTTTTGTCGGCCTTACCCGATCACACGGGTATGCATATTGCACCATATGGTCCAATGTGGGGAAGCAGCTAATCAGTCGCATGGTCATTCCTTTTTTCCCATGTATGTAGCTTATTAAAACAAAGTTTACGTTAAAAGTGGTGTAAGTAGGAATTTAACAAAGCAGTCTCTGTAATAAAACAAACTTGTGTTTTGTCTGCACGGCCCCTGGAACATAAAATGTCTATGAACGTGAGCCGGAATGACTAGCGCAAAAAACGGTTTGAATTGTGTTTGTTGTTCAACGGCAAATTTTCGGTGCCGAATACCATAGATGAAATAAATTCGTCATCTTGCTCCAGAAAAGATTGTTTAGAGGCCCCACCGGAAAAGCGGTCAATAATTTATTGAATATTCATTTCAGCTTGTACGCGCTGGCATTCATTTCGCACCGCTTTAAATATAGAAGTAATTTAGCTGCATCTGAATTGGCACAATTGTATCTTGGTTTGATAGGCGAGAATAAAAGCACTACTATTATACAAATATAATATTGTCGTATTCCCCAGTAGCGGAAGAATATGGCAAAAGGTTGAATAACTGTGCCTGTCTATCTGTCAACCTGATGCTATGCAAAAAACAGACTTTATTCTCTATTGCAGGTGACAACGTCAAAGACACTTCAGGGACTGCAGGTAACACAATTAAACGGTCTCTCCTCATCATCATCTATTACAGCCGTGTATTAGGTAATTAGGTAAAATTTATGTGAAGCCAGCGTTTTTATTTTATGGCAGCATACGGTATATCACCTGCCGGGGAGATAACCTTCTAATCCTTTGAGGAACAAGTAAAGTTGCTTCAAATGATAGTTCGTGGCACACGCGTTCATTAATTGTACCACCGTTTTCAGGGACACAAATCGTTTGGTAATAGGAATATCTAGTGTTTTTCCAGACTGCAAAGAACATGAAATCTGTTGGTTGACCGGACAACACGACTGATCTTCGGTGTGTTCTACCGTATTGTCACGAAGCCAAAGACGACGCAGTTGTCTTCAAGGAAAAAAGTTAATTGGAGTAAACTTTTACGCCCCTAACAACTCAAAGAATACACAGGCGGCGAAGCGGCTGTTGAGAAAGTGACGTGTCCAGGCGAGCCCCGGCGAGTAGAATACCGAGGCTTCTGCTCTGCGGGAATTTATCTTTGGGCGCGAGCCTTTCTAGAACCGTCGAATTACACCCAGAACACCGTTGATCAAAGAAGATTATTGTAGGCTTTTGACGTTTCTTCGAAACGCTCTTCCTATCCAAGCCGATTACACATGCGGAATAAAAATAAAGAATGAACAAGTGCTTCACATGGCACACAGATAACACAGACCAGCGCACCTGAGCGGTAAAAACAAAACGTAAACAAACAAACCCAGTGCAAGGTTCACGGAAATATGGATACATAAAACCAACACTTATGGGTAAATGATTAAATGATTGTCCCCTACCCGACGCTGCTGCATGTCTTTCATGGCTGAGGTTTATCAGTTCGTCAGCGTTTGCTGGCTCACTCTACAAAAAATATTGCCCTCAGCGAGAGTTCCTATAAAAGTAAACATTTTAATTCAAGCAGTCTATCAACATTTAGCGACCGAAGATAAGGCTTCCCCCAGCCTGCATATAGTATTTTCTCTCATGCATGACCCCTGAAGTTTTTATGTGGGTCCTTGAAATTGTCATGAGCGTACAGGGAACTCCTACTTTGCCGGGGTTTGAGGCATACAAAAGCTAGTCTAATTTGTAAAAGGAACAAATTCCCGTCTTCATTTCAGGTTTTTCAAACGAGTACACTCGCCTGAGAATATTCTTCGTTTAAACAGGCAAACCCATTCGTCAATATCGATTCTGTTGAGTGAATACATAACAAAAAAAATCCTACGTATCAACTGTCATAACCTGGAACACATGTCAAAATTTTGTCCTTCATCCACTGAGTGCACAGACCGTGGTAGACCGAACGCTGAATGTGAATAATGTGACTAAACGATGTTTTGTGTCGCCTGCCAAAAAACAACACACCTTGCTCTCAGAAAAGTGTGTCCTAGCAGGCTGCCGAACAAGGATGAAAAGGATTCGCAGAAGGAGGGCACCGAAATTCATATAAGACATCCGGTTCAACAGCCAAAGGACGGTTTATTTATAGCTGGTACAATCTCAATTTCCTGTGTCTGGATGACTTGCTCGGGCGTTGGGCTGTGCCAGATTATGTCCCTCTAAGTACCCGAGAGATAAAATTGCAGGATGAATAGCAGGAGATTCATTTCTGGCTCCACTCGGTTGAAATAAAGCTTTCGTAAACGAGAGATGAAATTGTGCAGAATACAGAAGCTTAGGCACGTGACTAGATGACTCCATATGACTGCTCCAGTTGAGGCGCGACCGTAACTGCAGACATTTCCAAATAGTAGAGGGGCAGCATAGTAGTGAAGTAGAGTGATACGAATTCATGTTCACTGAAATGGACGAAAACTGAAACCGAATGATGAGGAAACCCAGGCAGCCCGGTGTCGCAAAGAACCCCGACTCAAGGTGGCCCGCTATTGAACTGATACCCATGAACCGAGTTTTGTCGTCCCTTGGTTAACTGCGTTCGATGAAGTCGTGACCAGCAAGTGATACATACCTCAAGGCAACGATAGAGAAAGAAGTGGCTTACGGGCTGGGATCGACCGGATGAGAGGATCACAACAGAAATGCTCATCTGACCATCATTTAGGTTTGTGTTGGTTTTTCCGCGTATCCCCTGCATGTCTGCGCAAGGACTATTTTAGCGGGAAGGACGATGTTAAAGAAAGACGAAAAGGACGAGCACGGCACACTATCACCATCTTTACCTCGAGGAGAAAGAAGTGGCATTAACGGCGTTTGAGCAGTGGCGTGGTTCTGGGATACAGTTCCTGAACTTGGTGTATAGTGAGACGCCGAGTTTCTGGGTAGCTGAGAGACCGCTGATCTGGATGTGTGTTCCTAAAGAGATTGGTCAGCCGAAAGCGGCAGCACAGGGTGTGCGTGAAAGTAGTCTCACTACTGTAGACTGATCGGGCGAGAACTGTACCTGTGGAGAGTTTTGCAGAGTCTAAGGTCACGGATGTCGCCAGAATTCAGCCTCTAAATAGTGTAGGACGTTATTCGTAAGGGCGTATTGCATCTGCGGCGATGTATCAATTCGGAGTATGATCAGGTGAGTGGTTGAGCTCAGATGCCGTGGCTTTAAGGCAGTGTCACATACCCCTTCCTTGGATAATTGCGTCCGCTAGCAAAAACCAAAGAAGGGTGCGAGACAACAGTTAGTTATATTTTAGCAGGGTGGCCGGCCCGTGAGTTTTCACATGTGCCGAGATTGTTGAGGTGAATAAATTCACAACGCAGATGCTCAACCACGTTTTGAACTATATAGGTTTACTGCACAAACAAAAAGACTACAGGGACACAAGAAGAGAAAAAAAACCTTCATACTGCCATCGGCCTCGCGCGTGCAGGCACTTATCGGCCCTACACTAAGGGCACGCGCGCGCTGGGAGGCTAGTGCTCAGCGCTAACTACGTAGTAACACAACAAAAGAAACCCAAATACACAGGGTGGCCACTATGACGACACTCGATTCACCGTGGCCTACGCCTTAACCTTCGACCTCGAACTTATAATTCAGACAGCCGCACGCGACACGCGAAACTCTCTAAAGGCAAACACTTGTTACACCTCAGTAACGCAACTACAAAAAAAACTAGAACACGCGAAACACTCTATGGGACAAACATCGTTAACCCCCGACAACAGCACTCTCTGTAAGAAACATCTAACAGCTCTGCAAGCTGTACACGACACTCGAAATGTCCTCAAAATCATTACGCTCACCAACAACACTTCTACAAACAAGACACCAGAAAAGACCAACTCTCAGCTCGTTAGCTACAAGTGACGCTAGAAAAAAACCCGGAAGGATGCCGTTATCTTAATCCGTGGCAACAAACAAAATACAGAGGGAGGGGCGTTGTGAAAGAAAGTCTCTACGAGGCAAGAAGAACACGCCGGTTCACCGACAGAAAGTCACGACGAGGTGGAGCCGACCTTGCCGGGCAGCCGCTTACGTGTTTCGGGGCTCAGGGGCGCAGAAGGTGGTCGGCCATAGGAGTCGTGGCGGCGGGCGAACTCGAGCATTGAGCCGAGGCGGGGACCGTTCCGTCGCGAGCCTACCGATGTACTTCCGCTAAAGCGCATCACCCCCGGACACTTCCCCGCGTAGCACGTTCACGAATCTCCAGCCGACTGCCTCAAGCGACCGCTTGCGTCCGCTTAAATAACCTCCGCCGGCCATCCCGCAGACCCACTCCGAAGTATTCCCCATTGTTCCTCTGTTCCCCCCTCTCGGGGCCCTCCGCAACTTGCCACGATCGTACGCGCGCGTCGGAGCTAGCCATCGTGACGTCACCCTCCGCCCCTGCGCGCTGGTATGCGGCAGCTCGCATTGTCCTCGGAGCTGGCAGGGCGAAACAAAGAACGTGAGCAGAAAGCCGAAGAAGGGACCCCGGATTTCTCAGCCAGGCGCAAAATGGCCCAACCCCGTCCTGGAGGCCGTCATGTCGGCCGCCCGAATAGAGAAAATGGAGGGCCTGGCCTGAAGTTTGTGACAGGCAGTGAGATAATTAGGTAACGATAGAAAGGGTACCATCTTGTATTGATATGGTGTTGAGGGCATATATGCATTGATGCGGGGGCGTACCACACTTGCAACATTTCAGGGTCGTGGAGTGGAGAGTGTGTTTGTTTATAAAGACTGTGACAAATCGGCGTGTTTAGGGAAGTGATGCGAGGAATTGGAGAAGAGTGAGGCTCAGGAGACAGATATTTTTGTCCTTAATATGCAACCATTGGCTGCGCTGGGGAGGAAGAGAGCTGCAATTGGGTTTGGCAAAGGGAAGCAGTGCAGATACGTGAAGGGCTGGCCTGTGCAGCCGTACGCGGTACCTAATTTCCTATTGAACGCTCGCAACTGTCGGGCAATCATTCAATGCGAATGACCGAAAGATAATTTAGCTGCGTTTCGCCCAGGTCACGCGCTCGCAGCTGGACTGCGCGAATTGTGGTCGGCTTGTCGCGGGTGAAGTGCCCTGGAAACGGGATCTCCACCACATCTAGCTGTATCTCTTGTCGTTTTCATATTCCGGACCCACATGACGATTTTTAGTGCCTGGCGCTTCAGGGTCCACGATCTCATACGTGCCGGGTCGTTGAGCCTCCACAATATAAAATACGCATACTTGGGGACATTAGCCGAGAAGAATTTTTTTATTCGTTGAACCGAACAAGTAAAAAGAAAATAGGTAATCACAAAATACGGTTATTCAGAAATGAGAAAAAGAAAAGAGGGGAAGTAAAACAAGGTAGCAGTCAAATTGATCCGAACAGTTTTAGCACGGCAGGTACGCCACCTCTGCAAGGTTTCAGTGGACGGCAAGGCAGACATTTCTGAGGCAGTTGCCAGCTACTGTGTGCCCTCAAAAACAAAAGCACTGAAAGAAAAAATTACAGCCCTGGGCGTCGCAGGCTTTCCATCAGAAGCCATCGGTGGTTGTTGTTGTTCCTCGTTTAATTTCGCATACCCATGTTGGGGACTGCTCAGAAATCGGAAAATTTGAGATGCTATTGCATGCGACCTATATAAAACGTATAAAGAACAAATAAACAAAAAAGAAACACACCCAAAAAGAAAAAAACAAAGTGCACCAAAAAATACACAGCGAAAAAAAGTAAAACACAAATAGGCGGAAGACAAACACAAGTTTGTCAGAACAATACACAATAAAAACAATGGCAAATTAGCGCCCCGCACTTCCTACATATTTCCCGGTGAGTAATCTGCAACGAGTATTATACGAATTCCGGTCCACGAGACAATGTGTAGGAGCGAATTTCAGTTGAGTAAAGTCATCGCGTGATCCTGGATTTATAATGTAAGCCCATCATGAATCTTGATCAGAAAAGAATTATTCTACCCAACAGGGCATTTATAGACTTCATTAAAACAAGCTGGTGAGCAAGTTTGTGCAGTATGAGAAAAAAATCGTGCGCAAATACGGCAACGACCCATGGAAGAATCATAGGAAAAGCACTCGTTGAGCGCTTGCCCAATCGTCCTTCCGCCTGTCCTTATCTGAGTCACGCTGTAATTTTGCATCCTTTGTAGACCTGTGTTTTACTTGGTTTCTACAAATGGCGGAATATCTTTTCCTGGTGACAAGCACCCCGTCTCCTATTAAACTTCGCAGGCCATATTCAGTTGGGTAATAGGCGAAGTTAAAAAAGGGACGGGGTGCTTGTCACAAAAAAAAACATACCACCATATGTGGAAATCAGCTAAAATGCAAAAGGCCAGCAAAAGTTCAAAAATTAGGCACGATTGTGCCAAAGATGCGCGGAAGAACGACGGGACGAGCGCTCAACGACTGCCTGTCCCATCGTTCTTCCGTGTGCTGTTGTCTCAGTGGCACTCGAAGTTTTCATCATAATGCACAAACTTGCCCAACAGCTTGTTTTAATGAAGTCTATAAATGCACCAGTCGGTACAATCATTCTTGTAATACCAAGCGGCATGACGGGCTTACACAAGCTTGGGAAACACAGACTTTACCCAACTGAAATTTGATCTACATATGATTACGGAGCCAAAGACGACGCAGCTGTCTTGAAGAAAAAAATTACACCATCTTCCCGTCGGGAACCATGAGGAGGATGCGAAGCATCATAGGGGTTCTGTGTATGTTCCCTTGTGTTGCCGTTATGTTGTTTCATTTATCGGAGCACGAATGGGAACGTAGTGTGAACCCCCATGTAGCGCCAGAGAAATGTAGAGAAATGTAGAACCAGCGAATAGACCGACACCGGCGTTACCTCATCAAGCACCTCCTGATTCTCGTCTTTTTTGATTGCGTGCTCACGCTCCTACCCCGCTGCCTGCCCTCTCCGTCCTCTGCTCTGGTTGAGCTGCACGGCGCGTGGCGCTTCACGCTACAGCTTTCCCACGGGAAACTCAACATCCTCCTCTAAAGATTTCAGTTTGTCGTTTCCGTTGACGTTCAGCTTCCAGTGCTTTCTTTGTACCAGTAGCTTCTTGACGTAGTTTGAATGAGTCAAGGACATAAGAGGCGTTCGTAGCACTTGCTCCAGTTCCGATTTTGTAGCGCAGGGGGAAGAGCGCCACGTACCTCCTGTTGCTGCCAGAGAGACGTGGGATCGAAACCGGGCGCCTCTAGCTATTTCTTTTTTTATAGTGTAGGGGGAGAGGAGCGGACGCCGGACGACGGAAGGTCAACTAAGAGATGCTTTGCATCTAAAAGGCAAGTTTATTGGAGCGACCTTGTGCTCCCATAACAACTCAAAGGATACACAGGCGGCAAAGCAGTGGTCAACAAAGGGACGTGCCTAGACTAGTGTCGGCGACTAGAATGCCACGGCATCTGCTAAGTGGGAATTTATCACTCGGCGCGAAGGTTTCTGGAATAGTCGAATTGTATCCAGAACACTGTACATCAACAAGATTATTCTAGGCTGTTCACATTCGTTCGGAACGCTCTGCCTATCAGAAGAGATAACACATGCGGCACAGAAAGAAAGAACGGAACACGCGCCTCCCTTGGCACAGAGACAACAGCGATAACACAGGCCGGCGCAGCCGGGTGGCAAAAGCAAACCACAAATAAATAAACCCAATGCATGGTTCGTAGCATTACCCCCCTCTAACAGTGCATTGACCCGATGCTAACACAAGTGACAGTCCGAATAAATAAAAAACACAAGTCCGTCATCGTGCGTAGAAAGGTCTTCACTGAACCACGTGGGCGACTTCAGGCAGCGTGCGGGGTCGTGATGTTCCGGGATCACCATCGGGGATCACCTAGTAGATAAGGCAGCCAACACGTTGTAGAATTCGGTAGGGTCCAAAATACCTTCGTAGAAGTTTCTCACTGAGTCCACGTCGTCGGGTGGACGCCCAAACCCACACACAATCCCCTGGGCGGTACTCGGCGTCTCGGCGTCGGAGGTTGTAGCGTCTCGCATCCCCCAGCTGCTGGTCCTTTGTGCGAACTCGAGCGAGCTGGCGGGCCTATTCCGAGCGCTGACGGTATCCTTGGACGTCGGCGTTCAGGTCGTCTTCTTTCACGTTGGGAAGCATGGCGTCCAGAATCGTAGTCAGCTGTCTTTCGTCGACAAGCTCGAACTGCGTAATCTGTGTGGTTTCCTGAATAGCCGTTTTGTACGCAAACGTGACATACGGTAGGACTTCGTCTCAAGTCTTATGTTCAACGTCAACGTACATAGATAGCATATCCGAGATTGTCTCGTTCAGGCGTTCCGTTAGTCCGTTCGTTTGGAGGTGGTACGCCGTAGTTCTTCGGTGATCCATGTTGCTGTAGCGTAAGATTCCTGGCATAATCTCCACAGTGAAGGCCGTGTCGCAGCACAATTTGGTTTATGAATTACTTGGGGAGAGAGAGAGTGGCGACTTCTTGTGCAGTGGCCACCGGAAAAGCGGCGGTCTCTGCGTAGCGCGTCAATTAGTCTGTCGCAATGACAATCCGCTTGTTCTGTGATCGTGACGTAGGGAACGGTCCCAGAAGGTCCATTCCAATCTGTTCAAACGGCCTCGACGGGACGGCGATCGGTTGCAGTTGTCCGGCGGGTCTTGTCGGCGGCGGTTTTGTCGCCCGCAGTCATGGCAACTCCGAACGTAATGGGTGACACCGGATGTAAGGCGGGGCCAGAAGTACTTCGCCCTGATTTTTGTAATACGGCGACCTGTTCCGAGGTGTCGGGAAGACGGGTCGTCGTGGCTTCCTCCCAAAATTACGTCACGAAGGTCTGCGGGGATGACAAGTAGATAAGTCGTTTTCGTTCCGGAGCAAAATTTTGCTTCACGAGGACGGTATTTTTGAGGGTGAATGCTGCTAAGTTCCGCTTGAACGTCCTATTCACAGCGACGTTGCGTCCTTCGAGGTAGTCGATCATGACGCGCAGAACGTGGTCGGCACGCTGCTGGGTGGGTAGGTCGCTCTCTGTCACGACTCCGAAGAACGCGCTGTCTTCATGGTAGTCCTGTGGTGGTGGGTCCACGGGGGAGCGGGACAGGCAGTCGTCGTCGGAGTGTTTTCTGCCAGATTTGCAGAATATTGTAACATCGAACGTTTGCAGGCGCAAGCTCCATCGCCCAAGACGGCCAGAGGGGTCCTTCAAGTTGGCGAGCTAACACAGCGGATGGTGGTCTGTCACAACCTTGAACGGTCTACCATACACGTATGGACGAAATTTTGAAATAGCCCATAAGATAGCCAGCCACTCTTTTTCGGCGGCAGAGTAGTTTTTCTCCTCCTTCGGCAGACAACAGCTTCCATAGGCGATTACCTTTTCGCAACCGCTTTGCAATGGGACGAGGACGGCACCCAAACCTATATCGCTTGCGTCCGTGTACATTTCCGTTTCGTCTTTTTCGTCGAAATGAGCGAGCACGTGCGGGTGTTGAATGCGTTGTTGCAGCTCGCAGAATGCTTTTTCTTGGGCGTCTTCCAAGGCGAAGGGGTGCTATGTTTCCTCAAGCGCGTGAGTGGCTCTGCAATGCGTGCGAAGCTTGCAACAAAGTGCCGGTAGTATGCGCATAGTCCTAGAAATCTTCGCACGCCGTTCTTGTCTTTCGGTCTGGGGAAGTTCGCTATGGCTGATGTTTTCGCCTGGTCAGGCTGGACTCCAGCGGCGTTGACGACGTGTCCCAAAAACGTAGGTTCCTCGTAAGCGAAGAGGAATTTTCGGGCTTTAGCGTTAACCCGATGAGCGAATACCCTCGAGTACAGACTCCAACCTTGCAAGGTGTTCATCAAAAGTCCGGGCGAATACCACAGCATCGTCAGGGTACACGAGGCAAGTGTGTCACTTGAGGCCAGCTATCACAGTGTCCATGACTCTGAAACGTCGGGTGCCGTGCACAGCCCAAACGGGATCAACGAGAACTCGTACATACCGTCTGGGGTTATAAATGCGGTCTTTTCCCGGTCCCTCTGGTCTACTTCAATTTGACAGTAGCCGGTCTTCAGATCCATCGATGAGAAGCACTTTCTGTGGCAGAGGTGGTCGAGGGCGTCGTCGATTCGTGGCAGGGGGTACCGGTCTTTTTTGGTGATTTTGTTCAGTCTCTGGTAGTCAACGCACAACCTTAAAGTGCCCCCTTTTTTTTCTACGAGTACGACCGGCACTGCCCATGGACCTTTCAATTTCGGTATTACGTCGTCGGAGAGCATGTCGTCAACTTGAGTCCGGATAGCTTCGCGCTCGTGTGAAGAGACGCGGTATGGTGACCGCCGGGTAGGTCGGGCTCCATCTTCGGTTATTATCCGGTGCTTCGTCAGATGTGTCTGACGCAACTTTGAGTTTGTCGAAAAACACTCGCTGTAGCGATAAAGGAAAGGAAATAACTTGTTTGTTTCTTCTTGCGGTAGTGCCAGATTCACGTCAAAATGATGTGGAAGCTTGAAGGTTTCTTGGGGTGTGCATTCAAAGTCGGCGACTGCTATCGCGTCACTTGTTTCTTGCGTTTCTTGGAGGGACGCAATTGAAGCTTCCGTGTTTAAAAGCCGGTATTCTTCGTTGAAATTGGTGACCAAAACTTGAGATTGGCGTTGCTTAAAGCACGCAATGCCTCTTGCGACGGAGACATCGCGCCCGGGGGGCTACCTTTGGTCACTCTCTACAATAGCGCCGCCGTCAGGAACAACATCTTCACAGTAGATGGTGATCATCAAGCTTGCGCGGTTTGGCAGGGTGACATGATTGATCATCGGCGATTCTAACAGCAGCACGGTGTTCGGGGTTGGGTTCCGGCGTCATGGAGTGATGGAAGGAAAAAGTTACGGACTTGGCCTTTAGATCAATTATTCCACCGTTGTCTGTCAAAAAGTATATTCCGAGATTTACGTCGCGCGAGAAGTTTGGCAAGATAACGAACGCGGGAGGATACGTCGTGCCGTCTATGGTGACGCGGGATGTGCACGTTCCACTTGGCGTCACAAGGTGGCCTCCTGCTGTGCGTACGTGCGGACCTTCCCATCTGGTCATAACTTTATTCAGCTTAAACACAAATGGTCCGCTCATTATTGAGTAGTCGGTTCCCGTGTCTACGAGAGCGACTACTTGAAAGCCGTCAATGGACACCTTGACATCGGATGCCGCCTTCCTCGAGTTCCGGGCATTCCGGGTGCGTCGGGGCGTCACATTTCGCCTTGTGCGTGTTGTCGGTCGGGCACTGTGCGTCGTCGTCACCTTCTCAGTGGAAGTCTCAGCCATGTCGGGTACGCTTCGCGCCGTGTAGCTGTCGTCCTGTTTGGGAGTCTCGTCAGGATTACGTAGGGTCGTCATGATGAGGGCATGTCGTGAATTATTGTCTTCGCCGCGTACATGCGTCGTTGGAGGGTTTCCGGTTTTTCGCCGTAGAGCAACTTTGCCTCCAGATGTTGCTGCTTGTATTTTTCCCCGCGTAGGGTGCGGGACCTTCCACGGGCGAAGTCAGCATTGCTACGGCGGTTCGGCGATTGCTACGGGTAGGGCCACGGCGAGCGGTTGAAACAGGCTGAGCCATGGCTTGTTTGAGAGGTATACTCGTCGACCTCAGGTGGTCGTTGGCGAGGGAGAGGGCGAGGTGCGTCGACGAAGAATCCTCTAAACTCTAGCCTTTGATAAGGGCAGTGGCGATGGATGGGGTCGGCCTCTCCGCAGTCGGCCTCTCTGGGGTCGGCGTCTCCGATCGCCCGGTAATCACCCGCTGAGAGGCCTCTCCGGCCTCTCAGCGGGTGATTACCGGGCGATCGCCACACCTCGGTCTTCCTTGGCGCCTGGTTTCGGGCTACAGGGTGTCGGGAGGCGAATTTGGGCGGCGGTACGGTGGGGCCTCTTGACGACGTATTGAAACAGGGTGGGGTCGACGAACAGCCGCGGAGTAGGTCATAGCCTCTGGCTCGCAGGGTGCTTCGGACGGCATAGAAGTTCCCAAAGCCTGGCGTACTTCTTCCCGGATCACGTCAGTCACGGAAGCGACTTGAGGTTGTGGCGTCGTCGTCTGGAAAAGTTTCCGCAGCTCCTCCCTCACCACTGCACGGATGGTCTCCCGTAGTGAGTCGGAGTTAATAGCGCCGGCACCAATCATATCCGAATCCAGCGCATTGATTGGGCGGTCGTACTGCCTCGTTCGTATTTCAAGCGTCTTCTCAAAAGGGGCCGCCTCAGACGCAAATTCGGAAACAGTCCTCGCGGGGTTGCGGAGAAGGCATGCGAAGAGGTGTTGCTTAACCCGTCGCATCAGCAACCTTATTATCTTTTCTTCAGTCATTTCTGTGTCCGCACGGCGAAAAAGTCGCTTCATCTCCTCAACAAAGAGGAGCACGCCTTCATTGAGATGCTGCGTGCGTGTCTGCAGCAGCTGCTCGGCCCGGTCCTTGCGTATCAGGGTCGTGAAAGTTTTCAATTGCTCGGTCTTGAATTACTCCAAAGTTGTCAGCATACGTTCGTGGTTCTCAAGCCAAATCGGTGCGGAGTCTTCAAGGTAGAAATACAGTTGCCTGAGTGTTTCGTCGTCATCCCACCGGTTAAACGTTCGGACTCTCTCAAGATGCTCCAGCCATTACTCAGGATATTCCGTAGGTGACACATTGAATGATGGTGGTTCCCGGGGTTGCGTTGTTCATGGCACCGGTCATGACGTCTTCCGCATTCAATTTATCTGGCAGTAGTCCAAACTCAGGCGGGAGGCCATGTAGTCGGCGGCTGGCTCTAGTTGGACTGGCTTGATGGCTTCCAGAGGTTGTTGGTAGCATAAAGGGTGCGTACCCCGCACCTTCACCAGATGTCACGTAGCCAAAGACGACGCAGCTGTCTTGAAGAAAAAGAGAAGTTTATTGGAGCGAACTCGTGCTCCCCTAATAACTCAAAGAATACACAGGCGGCGAAACAGCAGTCAACAATGTGACGTGCGTAGACTTGTGTCGGCGATTAGAGTGCCGCGGCATCTGTTCAGCGGGAATTTATCACCCGGCGCGAAGGTTTCTGGAATAGCAGAATTGTATCCAGAACACTGTAGATCAACGGACATTATTCTCGATTTTTACATTCGTTGGGAACGCTCTCCCTATCAGAAGAGATAACACATGCGGCACAGAAAGAAATAAGGGAACACCTGCCTCCCTCGGCACAGAGGCAAAAGCGATAACACAAGCCGGCGCAGCCGGGCGGCAAAAGCAAAACACACAAAACAAACCCAATGCATTGTTCGCGGCAATAATTTGAGTGTGTGGTGGAACCTTCAAAAAGCCATTGTCGACCTCCTTCAGAACGTTTCTGCAGGACGTTCTCTATACCGATAGTGCCACGGGGAATCGCTGAAGACACAAGCATTGGGGCCTTTTTTTGGCTTGGTATTTTGGCTAGGCCCAAGCGTGAGACCATGACATACGAGGCGATCAGCTCGAGCCAGCTTTGAAAGCTTACTTATATCCAGTTCAACAAACGTAAGGGGTAAGAGCACGCAGCATTTTGTTCGCAACTGCTTCCACTTTCGTCAGTCCTCCTGCCAGTTCTTCCAGCGGTAGTTTGGCACTTACCAATAACTTTACAAATGCTAGCTTTGCTTTTTTAACAAGTTGGTACCACCGGCAGCCTCCACACAAAAGAACAGTTTGAACACCACCGGTGGGGGCCGGCTTGAAGACAAGCCACCTTATGACTGTTCCCCATTTAGTGCACCAGAAGTCATAAAAGTTTCACCAAATCATCATTTCAAATCGTTTGCATTCCATGTTTGAGACCAAGATACCTATTTCAATCCTCCAAAAAGTGTCAAGCCATAACGGATTAGGAGAATGCATACACTGATGTTCATGAGTTGACCGCAGTGTATTTTGGAGAGATGTGTGATACATGTCTTACTTCACGGTCAGTTTTGAGGAGAATGTTTTATTGTAGAACCGCTTAAATTCCAGTGGGAAGTCCCTCAGAAGTCACCGCCTGCCGCTAAACCGTATAGTTTACGCGCGTGCGACCAAAAGAGGGTGTGACACTGTAGTTCAGGGTGCTCTGTGTGGTTGTGGCGCTATCGGGAAATAAAGCACATAGGTTACCGGTCCTTTGGCGCTTAAAAAGCGCGACCATACACAATTCAAAATCTGAAATTGATAAAGGTAAACCTCACGAAACTGCTTTCCTGGAGGCGAAAAATTCAAAGTGGTCTACGCTAACAATTCATCGAAATTTAAAGTTTCGGAGACTTTCAGACCGCTTTAACGTCCACTATAACGAAGTCTGTCTCAGAATGATGCAACTCTTAAGGTTTGTCTTCGGTTATGCGCGGCATTCACAAATGTAGCCTTGTATTTGATCAAAATGGCCGCAAGTGATGGTTATGAATCTTCAGCCACTGAGGACACTATTAAGCACCTTTTA
Organism: Haemaphysalis longicornis; assembly: GCF_048455015.1. Taxonomy (NCBI): domain Eukaryota; kingdom Metazoa; phylum Arthropoda; class Arachnida; order Ixodida; family Ixodidae; genus Haemaphysalis; species Haemaphysalis longicornis. The sequence goes on along the minus strand of NW_027526385.1, from coordinate 83,300,165 downwards.
GTTGGTTGGTCACATTTATCATCAGAAGGACAGCTTCTCCAGCCAACACTAGGACCCATGCTCTCCGTTCAACAGGTATAATGGCCCCGTCGAAGAACGTTGGCTATTCATTCAGTAGATTTTACTTCAAAGAGCTTTCCCCCCATCTTCCAATACTCGAGAAAGGCACTCTAAAACTAAAGGAAAACTGCACACAGCGGAAGAAGTTATAGCGTGATACACTTGAGAGGCAACCAGCCAATTCCACCGCCTACTTCCGATACACTGGGGGAACCTCTGCGCAGCGTGTTAGATCTACCTTCCTTTTTCGGTTGCTCTCTTTGATACCTAGTTAACCCTTTCCCCCTTGCAGGAAAGCAACCTGTGTCTTAAACAGTGTAACATTCCCAGCTTTCATTCGCGTCCACCCTTCCTTTATTCATTGCCAGATTTTTAGAAATACCACTTCCACAGTTTCTCTTGTATCATTGATTTGCAAAATGGGCTGGAGGTACCTAAATATTTTAAGGCAAAAATCTCAAGCACCCCATTCTGCGTAAACGTGCCATCGCGGTTCTCCGGTAATAAAGTAGGCAACTGCCATGAAGAGTAAGTAAACATAAAATACTTTTTCCGTGTAATTGGATTTGGCAGTCGGTGCTCTACTAAGCTTCTTTACCATCCTAATGACGAGGCTTGCAATTTCACGTACAACATACCATAGAGAGTTGAAAACATGTGTGGGCCAAAAGTAACAAGGCCGCCAACACAAGCATAGCTTACGTTGTCATTTTAAAATAGTTTTCATGCGGTAAATGGCTCCACGCGTCTCCATAGTTTAACAAAAGTCTGTACTTCAGGACACACACACACTTTGATTGGCGCCCTTTAATGGTACAAATACATGTAGCACTCAGGCTAAGGAATAAAGCATTCAATAATATTAAATCAAATATTTCTAGTGTTTATGATGAGAAAGTGGTGAAATGTCCCTGTCTCAATCTCTTGGCTGGCTTTATGTGTAGTCTTGTTTTTTTATGCTTTCTTTGTGCATGACACAGCCCGCCTGAGTACGAATACATACAGGGTTTGTTTAATCCCAACTGGTTGTTCAATCTCTGCATTTTTAGTACCGTTACAGAAATGTTACGGGTGCGAAGATCCGATGCTCCGACTTACGGGTGTTTCGGAGTTCTTCGCAAACAGTTTGAACGATTATAATGTGAGTACAAACGTGTATGAATAAGGGAACTGTGCTTGATATACATATGCTGTAACCTTTCATTCCACATCGCTACTCCATTTTATCTAGCCATATTACTATTGGGAAGCTATCCTGCGCGATCTGAACGAAGTGGTGGACAGTGTCTCCAGTTCTGGCGACTTCGAAGTATTGCCCTATTTCTTGGGCAGAATAGTAGAACGTTTGGAAAACGTTCAAACATGTTTGGGTGAAGAAGAAAAAGCGGATGGTAACAAGAAGATTGGAGATACTTTAGCCAAAATTGTGGAAAAAGCAATGCTGAAGACAAAGATTTTAAAGGGTGTTCCCGAGGTAAGCCTGTGAAGAATTTCTTACAAGATTTTTTGTTTTTTAGTATAGCGGTCTGTGTATGATTATATGATATTTTTATGCTTTTTTTTAATTCAGGATCGGCGAGTTCGAACGGCTTCATGTTTGTTCAGCATTCTCGAAGATTTTTCCCTGCAGAAGAACCTTTCCTCAAGCCGCTAGCAATATTTTACAGGACGGACCAACGAGCCATCAGTATCACTGAAGGAGGTTATTTGTAGAACATACATATAAAACTTTGAGCCCGAAGCGAAGCTATCAATATCCAAGATGTAGCGTAGCGGAGTTCTAGCTGTAATAAGACTGTGTCTTGATCCAACACAGCATGTTATGAATCTGAGGTAATAAAAATGAAAATAACCCAGTTTGTGTAGCATATTCTCTCTTTCTCAAATAGAAGGCCACAAATAAAACACATTGAACTGGAGTGGTTTTTTCATGGGGTGACACAATGTTCGGAAGGAGACCTTATAAACGTATTGGCCTTAACCATGATGCGTAAGGAATTCTGTATACCATGGCAGTGAGCAGCGCTGCCACATACGTCACGTGATATGAAAAGAGGTAATACAACTTTAAGCAGTGTAAACTAATCTATTACGGGACTTTTATAGCTCTAAGCAACTATTGAAGCGCTAATAGAAAGTGAAACGGAGGCGCTCTCGTATGCAGAGGAGATTGATTGATTGCTAATTGTATCCTTTCGGTAACGGGATGATGACGTATAATCTTACCAAAGAAAATATTTTAACTCTCTATGGTTTTTGTTTATTTGCAGTGCTGGTCTTGGGGCAGGCTCAAAATACTTTTTCTGTTACACGTGGTAGCTGTCCTAGGCGATATTCCCCACTCTGCTTTTTGTCAACCAGCATTCCAATCCTATTTGAGTCACCTCGACAGCCTTGAAGTTAACTGCCCTTGTTGTATCCTTTGTTTCTTGATGTTCGGAATTCCGAGCATTTCCCTCTTCGAGATCTAGATGGATACACTCACATCCCAGCACTACGTGCCGCATCACTATCATCATCATCAGCCTACTCAGGTCCACTACAGGACAAAAGCCTATCCCATAGGCTTTGAACCACTCCTGTCCTCCGCTGTTCGAGTCCATAATTTACTGAGAATTTTTGTATTTCATTCTCCGTCGGCACATTGCCGTCCCTTGTGCTAGACTCATCTCTTGGTACCAAATCGGGTGCCCTAATTGTCAACTGGTTGTCCGTTTGTCGTGCTACATCGCCTGCCCGAGTGCATTTCTTTTCCTTTAATTGAACAATTTTATCTTCTACTCTACTTTAGTTCTATGACCCAGGTACCTCGTTAATTGTAGCTGTGTGTTGTTCCAAACATTATTAGTTCGAATGCCCATTAAGCCGAACAATTTTTGCTTGCTCGTTTAGGAAGGTGCCAAATTACGTCCCTGTATGTCTTAACCAGCAGTTTACACTACTCGTAGTTTTTGTTCTAGGGACAGAGGAAGTTTTTTTTTGATTATTTGAAAGTGCTTGCCGAGTGTTACTTTAAACTCCTGATATCTAAACGTTATTTTAAACTCTTGCATCTGGTTCTGAGTTCATTGGGGTTTCTTAGTCATCAAGAGTTTCTCTCTTTGGTCTCTGAGTTTCAGCGTTAGGTTGCATATAATCTGCATATGATCACTGCCCCTAATTTTACTTAGCACGTGTACGTCTTGCAAGACACCTGCGTTATTATTTAAAATGAAGTTCAGTTTGGTTTTTGTTGCACCGTGTCGACTTTTTATGTTCATTTACTATTCTTCCATTTGTAGAAGGATGTGTTCATCAACCTCAGGTTATTTCTCTTTGGAAATCCCAACAGATTATCTCCTCGCTCTCTCACTCCGCCGTTGGGCGGTGCTGCGCGCGACGCAAGCGCGCTGTGCGCATGTGCAGCGCCCTCTCTCTACGTGGTCTCCTCTCCTTCGGGCGCGCTGCGCATATAAGCGGAGTGCCGCGCTCCGGACGGTCTCTCAGTCGACGGTCGTCCGTGCTACCCTTGCTTTCTCTTTTTCTCTCTCTCTCTCTCTCGCATTACCCGACGATTGCTTACGCAATTGGAGTAATAGACCCAACGGAAACGCACAATGGACCCCCTTCAGCGTCGCATCACACCAGGGTTCCGGGGAGGGTAGGTGGGCGTAATTTTTGTTGCACCATGTCGACTTTTTATGTCCATTTACTATTCTTCCATTTGTAGAGGGATGTGTTCATCAACCTCAGGTTATTTCTCTTTAGATTGAAATCCCAACAGAATATCTCCTCTACTGTTTGGATTGTCTATGCTGCAGTTTCCCACTGACCTATCACCTTTTGCATCTTACCTAACTTTTAGTTAAATCTCGTATCACACTAGTGAACTGTATAGTTCCCTTCTTCATTGCTGATTCTAGGTACTCGTACAAGCTGTCTATGAATTCGTAATTGCAGCTGGTTGTTAGTGCATAGGCCTGAACTATCTTTAACCAGTGTCGCCTGTTTAGCTTGATCACAACAGCCACGCCTCTCTCGCTAAAGCTTAAAAACTGTTCCACGTTTTCTGCTATTTCTCTGTGGAGTAACATTCCTGTCCAATGCTTTTTCTTACCTTAAGACCCACTGTAGTGCAGAATACGCCCCATAATTAGATCAATGAAGCATTCTCCTCTCCGACCACCTTCACGTACCCATACCATATCCCACCTATTGCCTGAGAGGTCCTCTGTATTACAGCTAAGCTTCCCTCACTGGAGAATATGCGTTCGTTGAACGTTGGAAGGGTCAGTTTCTGTTGACGGCCTGTCCGAACCTACAGACTCTTAGCACCCTCTGCTGCAACGCTGTTCCGTCCGCTTCTGTGGAGAGGTACTCTTCAGCTACTGTGGTATTTGGATGAGTCTAGTTGGTTACTTATTTTATTCATAGTTTGTCTTTGCCACATGATTTTTCCCGCATTGTTTCTGTTTTTCCGGAGATCACGCAGACCCCATCGTTTAATGTGTACTTTCCTCCAAGACTTTTAGTTCTCAAGCATCCTGATTTAGCATGGAAAAGCAGTGCACTGACCTTTGAATATTCGTAGAACTTTTTCGTTCTGAAGTCCGATTTTCTAGCCCTAGCAGTACACCTCTAACGACACTTTAGCTTCTATTATTTCTCTCCGTTTAAATTTTTCTATTCTCCTTGCTTCTTTTTGGGTTAGCTTGGCTTGCTTTGATTGTCCGCTGTACTTTCCGTATTTCATTGTTACCATTCTCGTCTTTTCCACATCGTTTCCACGCTTTCAATGCAAATGTACCGAAAAACTTTAGCTGTCCACATTCATGGATCTATTGCGTCAAACCATCCTACCAAACACGTTTCACTCTGAGCTTCTTTGCCCACGTCTCCCTGCACTGCTTCATAATTGTTTTGCGTTCTTCTCCAAAGGCCAAATGACCTATTATTCTTTCGTTCACTTCAACACATGGTAGAACGTCTGATGTTAGGCGGAGTACTGCATTCCCAAATTTAGGGTGTGTAACCTTTACTAGTTTATACAACCCTAGTACTTCCTCATCTTTGTGGTATCCCCACAGAGCTGAATGTTTCATTATAGCTGCGTTTCGCTTCCCTTTATTCTTAACTCGCTCCTCGTCAGTTCTAAATTGTCCTCTACTTTTATGCACACTCCCATTTATTTACATTCTTTGAGTTTTCAATGCTGAATGGAGAGTTCGTCAGTGCCAGTGTGATTGACAACCATTACCCGAGGTCGGTGTGTTCCTGACAACTAATATTTCTGAACGTTGCATGTCGCTGTACCTTCCCGTACGTACCTGGAATTCGCGAGAACTTGGTGGGTGTTCTGCGCACATACAGTGTACAGGTAGCGCCCGTGCCAACACAAAAAATATCGGTACTCCCTGGTGCACGCGAAGGACAAGATCCCCAAGGAAAAGTTGATAAGCATTATCTGCAGCATTCCCTGCGCAGACTGCGACTGACGCTATGTCGGCGAGGCAGGAAATTTTCAGCAAAGGCTTGAGCAGCACATTTACGACGTAAGAAAGAAGAACGTGTCTTCTAACGCTCTCACCGAGCACGCAGAAGTGACTCACCATAAAAAAGATTCGGCCATTGCGAAAATATTTGAAAAGAGAACAATTGCAGCTCCCGGCTTTATGTTGAATCCCAGACAATCCAGAACACAGAGCACACACTTAATCGCAGTGACGGCAACTTCCCACACGTCTACGTAAGTTGCCTACGTCATATCTGAAGCAAACATACCCGGATAACTTTCGCCCCCACTTTTTATTGTGAACAAGGCAGCCGTACGGAAGCCGAAACGTCTCTTTTGGATTTTAAACATTATTGGTCGGTCCCAGTTTTTATTGTTGGCATGCCGCTCTGGTTATCAGCTAAAAGAACCACGTAATCTGCGCATTACAGTTCCTGAATGACCTGTTGTACTACATCGCCGAGCCACATACGCGTGGGGCTAAACTTGAATTTACATTCTGTTCTTTTCTATCACAACCATATAAAGCCTAACAGTATTGGGCTCAAATGGCATTCCTGTTACAGTCCGCGATAGTTGTTCACGTGCTTTGCTGATTTTTGCCCTTCCGATGTTAGGTACATTTTATTATCTTGATAGACTGTTGTCAGGAACTGCATTACTCGTCATCTAAGCCCTGGAGAGTCTGCACCCTCTACAACAGTTCTCTGTTTACGTTGTCACATGCCCGCTTATTGTCCAAAAACATCAATCATAAAGGTTTATTCTGAACTTTAGCAATTTCAATAACTGGTGTTATTCCGAAGAAATTCTCTATTCAGGTGCTTCTCTTGCCTTAATCGATTATGCAGTTCCCCAGGTTTTTCAGTTTCTTCAAGCAACGCTTGAATTTGGATTTTATAGCCCGCAACACGAATCTGTACACCACTGACATTTCTTTGAGTGGTCCGTATGAATCAATACTGGCTTTGTTGCCGGCGCCTTTATGTAATAAATTCACTTTCCTTTCTACATAATTGTTTAGTATGTGTTTCGTTTGTACCACCTTATCAATTGTGCTCAGAAATGCTGCCCTACGTATTCATCCAAGCATGTTATTAGCTGCAGTGGCATGCCGTCCGGGCCCACTGGTCTTTAGGGGGAAACCCTGTGCTTTGATTTTTTTAATCAAGGATGCTAAAATACATTGCCCTTTCCTCAGATTTCTGAGACACAGTTATCGGTGTAGGCTTCCCTTCCTCTATTTGAAGAAGCTTCTCATTATTCAATGTATGATTATCCACCAAATACTACTCCACTTCTAAACATCTTCCTTCCTCATCAATAAAGAAGTTTTGATGGATATAGTTTGTTGAGCTTGGAGATTTTACCCATTTCCAAAACTTCTCGGACGCGCTTTTATCTTTTTCCCGTATTTCTTGCAAATACCGCTCACTTTTTGACACCCAAGCTGTATACCTCTACCCCACAACGGTTTCATTCCCGTGGGCCAAACGATTTCCGTGGGCAAAAACGCCAACACGCCAATGCATAAGACGCCGATCGCATGCGTCCGAGTATTCAGGCATACATCATAGCAAGCATTAAAACTGGATTAAGAATTATAAAGCGCCCTTGCACAATGCGACCCCTGCCTTGCGTTCCTGGTAATGATTGTGCGCACAGATCATCTTTGAAGGCAAGACAGGACTTTTTGTTACTAAAGAGAGCAGTTCTTGCACAAAAACTCGATCGCACGAAAGCAAGACAAAGAATCTGCCGTCAGAGAAGCCGAGCGTAGTGTGAGAAGATGACGTATTAAGTACCGCCACTGTGACAGGAAAGTCATCAACGCAGACCATGGTGTCGTTCATCAGTCTTGAGAAGATTGTAGCGTCTGCGGCCTCGCAGTTAACTTTGGCAGCGTCGTTTGTTAAGATGCATTAAAACGCATCTTTGGAGTCACGTCAATTGCTTAAGTAATGTTACACGCATTATCTTTGATTCGCAATCGGAACGACGTCATTCGCGCGCAGCCGTTGAGTAGGGAGTAAAAGCTAAGTCTACCAGAGTTTCCAATTGAGCCGCATCAACAGAAAATGGCGCCGCGCGTGAACCGTAAGAGTGAAACAATTGTCACCTAATGCGATCTGGCCTATCATCAGGACACCGTAATAGAACAGTAGGAGAAAAAAAGTTTCGATGCCCGGCACATTCTTCCAGTGGCTTTAACCGAGTGCAACCGAGAAGCCCGCCAAGACGACGAAAAACATTTCATACCCTCCTTCATCACCATTTCTAGGGGTTTACAACAGCTTTGTTGGACATCCACGTTTGCAGGGCGCAATGATGAGGAAATTTATTTCTTGATCTTTGCTTGCGTCTATTCATGCTGTTCTAGTTTTTTTCCCGGTAGTACCCTATTTTTCACTACATCTGGTTCCACACAACTTCTTTCTGCCTGTCGATGTTCTGTCGATGCAGTTTTCCTCTGGTGAATAGGCTCTTTTTTTTCCTCGGCTTTTTCTCCCCGTTCAATCTGTTTCGGTGCTTGGCTTCATGCATCGTATAATTTTTGGATCCGATCAGTTTCTTTGTAATCCCAATATTTGTATGGGTACATGTTGATTTCGTCTTCTATTATATCAGCGATTACAATAAACGGTTCATTGTTAAAATTAGTTCCACTGGCTGAAGTGATTTCTAAATTTGTCGGGGTTGCGCCTCCAAAGTGCATTGCTAAGCCGCTTGAGGTCGCTTTCTAAGCTGTCTACCGCTTCCATCTATCGTACGTTCCCTCAACCTATCGCATAGTTTCTCAGATACGAGACTTTAGTGTTTTCTGTGTTGTCGATTTTCGCTTTCGTACGTTACTTGGCCACCGCACTTGTTTTGTTGTGTACTACCTGTTTTTGTGACATGGATCTATCACTAGAGGCCATTATGATCTGGGCATCCATCCAAATCTTCTAAGTGTGCATTCATATCTCCAACTAAGAATCTTTAACCTGAACCTTTAAACTCGTTCATATCTTTTCTAAGACCGTTTATTATTTCCTCACTTTCCTTCCTAAATCTTGTGTCGGTCCACAGATACACAACTCCAAAGCATGTGTTTTTACCACTATTGTGCTTTCAACCCGTAGGTGCTGTTTACAAATATCATGCGCTCTCTGGCAGTGAGATCCTTGTTTAAAAGGATGCCTACGCTTCCCAATTTCTTATTTCCTTTGCCCGGATGCATCCTACCAAGACATCATTGTCTATGACAAGTGGAGCTTTTAGGTAACTGAGGTGAAACGCTGCTAAGGCGTATGTGTTTAGTTCTTCCACTATACAGGCTTTTTCCCACCCTGCCTATCTATGTACAGATCATTCATTCACTGTATTTGTTTCCCCCTTTCGCTGTCTGCTTACGTAAAAGTAAAAATTTTGGTCTCGTACTAACGTTTTCACTCTATTATTTCTACTTCAATCGCCTTTGTCTAGGTTCTCATCTATTTCGATAGGATCTTTGGTTAGCTCTTAGGCCTCGCTGCCTCCTAGCGTTGAGTGTGCTCACGTCTCTCAGTTGCCATTCATCACCAGGTTAGCGTTCCTTTCCTTCGTGACGCGTCCCAAGATAACTACCGCTCTACCACCTATGCGCTGTCCTACCTTGATTTCTTACCTGATGCCTAAGCGAATCCCTTCCCACTGAAAAGATTGCTGTGTCCACTGCTGCCTTCTACTCTGTTTTAATGTATAAGTTCAAACCAAATTTCCTGCCACGCCTTTCAATCTCGCTGTTGGGAGCGAGTACACCAAGCTCGGTGTGCATGGCCTGCGTTGTAACCTCCGGCACGGTGCACACTGCAATGTCTCGCGTTTAGAGACTACCTGGCGCCTTCGCTTAAATTACGCACAAAATTAAAAGCAAAAGTAATAGTAAAGTAGAAGTGGAAGTAAAATAATGTAAAAGTGCAAAAGGAAAATATTTCCGTCAATGTATTTGCACATTCCTTGTGGTTACACCACTATATAAAGCGGTCTCTTTCGTAGGAGCTGAAACTCCTGAACTCAAATAACGCAGTTGATGTCATTGTGGAGGCGTTGAGGGTGAGAGCATTTATGCGGGTTTTGGAAAATGTTACGAGGCGGCGAAAAAGACGACATGGTGCGTGATTGCTGGTGAAGTGGTCTGTTTATACTGTAGCTGCCCGTAATTTCGGCCTCTGAAGGAGGCGAGGAAGCATACGTGGAGCTGGTTTGCAGTTTCAAGACAAGACTATTTTTCAAAGATGCGTGCTCCGAGAGCCTTCCAAGGCGAGGTAAAAAAAGGAAACCCCCGCGTCCTTCAAAAGAGAGAGGAAGAAGGCCCCCCGAGCGAGCAGATGACAATGGCGCCAGGAATAATGCCAGTGGCCCGCCGGACAACAAGCTAAGCGCTTCCCCCGAAAGGTGACCATTGAAGAGCTAGGGGGAAGGACCCGAAGACGGCGCTGGCGTCGCCAACGCGCATCTTCAACAAAGGCGCACTGTCGTCGACCACGCGGCCGACTGGGGAGAAAGGAATGTGCGCGGGTACGAGCGGCGTGCGCTACACAGGCTCCCCCATACATTGCGGAACTTTTAAAGAAAGGCAGCAGTTACTGGCTGAATGGGGAAAGGTCAGAATGTACTGGTTATCACTCAAACCATACGTGAGACGCTGCATGAACAGAAACCTCAATATGAGCAGGCTTGGCGTGGTCGACGGCGACGACTTCTTGTTTGCACCGCACGTCTATTGTGATGGTCTTCCTATTACGTCCCAAAACTTTAAAAGAGCCATCGTACGGTAGAAATAAGGGTGGCTTTGTTGCGTCGTGTCGCACGAACACATGTGAGTCCATCTATAGAAAAGTGAAAACCTTCCTGTTGCGGGCGATGCGAGGTGCTGTTGCGCTAGCCGTGCATAAAGCGTGTCGATGTGATCTGAGGCTGCTGGGGTGGAGAGGGTCTCGTCGGAGAAGAATTCTCCCGAGAGGCGCACTCTTGAGCCCTACACCTATTTCGCCGCGCTGAAGCCGAGGTCTTCCTTCACTGTTGAGCGTAGGCCAAGAAGAACGAGCGGAGCTTTTCCACCCAGTGCTAGCGATCGAGTTTCGCTGTAAGTGCAGCTTTGAGCTGCCTGTGCAAGCACTCCACCATTCCGTTGCTGGTGGGGCGGTTGTATGCTGCAGCCTCGTGCCGGGGATATTCGAAAGCGCGGAAAAGAGGTTGCTCTAGAACTGCCATCCTCGGGCAGTTGTTATGGGGGCGGGGCAGCCAAAGCGGGACACCCATGTTGGAATAAATGCCTGCGTGATAGTCCCAGCTGATATTTCCGCAATTGCTATAGCTTCGGGCCGTCGGCTGTATCTATCGATGCATTTGAGCAGGTATCTGAAACCTTGGCAGGGTGGTAGCAGTCCCACCAGGTCGAGGTGAACGTGGTCGAACCGCGACTCAGGAGTCCGAAATTCCTGTAGTGCAGCCCGAGTGTGGCCGGCCACCTTCACTTGCTGGCACGTTTCACACATCCGAGCCCAACGTCGCACGTCCGCGTTGACGGCGGGCCAAACGAAGCGTTTTGTTATCAGCCGCTGGGTGGTTCTGACATCCGGGTGCCTGATGTAGTGGAAAGTGTTGAATACGACTGGACGAAAATTCACTGGGACGAAAGGTCGTGGTGTTTTCTGTGATGTATCGCAGGTTAGCGTGCCCTGGACGTAGGAAAGTGCCACCTCCGAAAGCACCAGGGAAGATCCCACACCTATCAGTCTCGTCAACTCAGTGTCCTCCCGCTGAGCCCCGGCCATCGCCTCGAAGTCCAGAACTTTTGCGCCGGAAGCGTTGACGCAAAACAAGGCGTGGACTGCTTCGTGTTCGACCCCGGGAACGTGGCAGATGTCTGTAGAAAACTCAGAAATGAATGATAGCTGACGAATTTCCCATTCTGCGTGGGAGGAACTGATGTTGTTGAATACGTAGGTGAGGGGCTTGTGGTCTGTAAAGATGTAGAGGTCACGACCTTCGTGTAAGTAGCGGAAATGCTTAGTGGAACAATAGATTGCGAGCAACTCCCTTCCAAAAGTGCTGTACGGTAATTCTGGAGGCTTCCGGTGTTTCGAAAAGAAACCCGGTGACTTCCACTGTGCACCCTTCTGTTTCTGCAGCATTGCTCCGACCGATGTGGGAGAGGCGTCCACCATGAGGCGTGTAGCAGCGTCTGGCAGTGGATGAATGAGAAGAGTACCCGCGGCCAGCTCGTACTTTGCCTTTATGAAAGCGTGCTGGTGTTCGTCAGACCAAAATAATTCTGGTTCCTTTTGGTTGTCTCGGCGTAGCAGGTCGGTAAATGGCTGGAGTAGTCGAGCACAAGACGGAATGAACCACCGGTGAAAGTTTAAGAGCCCAAGGAACTCTTTCAGCTTGGCAAAGATGTTGGATCAGCAAACTTGTTGACGGATTCTACCCTTGATACCAATAGCATAATGCCTTCAGCAGTGATATGGTGCCCGAAGAAGTTGAGAGCTTCGACACCAAACACGCAGTTTTGAGGTTTCAACCCCAGACCATGCTAATCCAAACGCTGAAAGAGCTGGCAGTGGTGCTATTCATGCTCGGTAGGAGTTCTGCCGGCCACCAAAATGTTATCCAGGTGGACAAAGACGAAAGGAAGACCCCGGGTGACCTTATTCATGAACCTTTGAAAGGTCTGTGCTGCATTTTTCTAGCTGTAGGGCATACGGGCAAACTCAAACAGGTTGAATGGAGTTGTTATGGCTGTTTTAAATGCAGAGCATTTCTTTAACTCTCGATGGCACCCGTTCTAGGCATCCATAATAGTCCGCATCGCTCGCAGGTGCGCCCTCTCTGGCGATCGTGGTGTGATAAAGGCGGGTGTCGGCGAGGCTGGAACGCACTCATCGCCGCGCTCTCTCGTCAGCAGTTGCCACAAGTGCAACATTAACGTAACGCAAACTACTTAACGTCATGCGCCCCCGGAAATGCTCTGCATTTGATCGTGCCCTTCGCGAGGGGGATGTTTCTTCCATCAGGAAAACTCCTACCACTAGCGGGAATCGAACCCGCGTCCTCGGGCACAGCATTTCTTCCACCCGTCGTCTTGTCATCATTCACTCAGGTAGGACAGTGACGCTGCTGAGCCCAGAAACGGCCGCCAAAGGGCTGCGCCCTAAAATAACCACTTCAAAATAACAATTTTGGTATGTCCTGCGGTTCGAAGAGGATTTGGGAGTACGCCGCTACGAGGTCGATCTTGCTGTATACTTTTGTACCTGCCAGCCGCACACTAAAATCGTGAATGTGTGGCAGAGGATACTGGTCCCGCGTTGTCGATCCGTTCAAGGCTCTGCAGTCACCGCACGGGCGCCAATCGTCCCCGTCGTCTTTAGGCACCATGTGCAGCGGCGATAAATGGTTGCTAGACGAAGGAAGAATAATTCCCAGCTGCAGCATATGCTCGAAGTCACAGCGTGCAGCTTGAAGCCTGTTGCTGAACACCAGCCGTGGCCAGGCGGTGACTGGCGGCCCAGGGTGACGATGTGGTGACTCACGATCGGTTTCAATGGCAGTACCGTGTTGCGGGTCTTGATGAGAGGAAGGAATTCGGCCAGGATGTGGTGGTAGGCAGATACTGGCTGGAAAGCGAGGATACCAGATGAGCAGATGTTTCACTCCAAACCACGTACTTTGAGGGATGTGTTGTTATCCTTCAGGCAATGGTCACGTACGCTCACATCCAGGTTGAAGTGGCTGAGAAAGTCTGCTTCGAGTATGGAGAAATAAAACGTCCGCCACCACGAAGCCCCAGCGAAACAGGCACCTGAGTCCAACGTCTATTGTCAGCGAGTGGAAGCCGTACGTAGCGATGGCAGTGTTCTTCACCGCCTGCAGCGACGATGTGTTCTTGCTACGTCGGAGATGTTCGGTGGTTGCCGGGGCAATAGAGATTTCGGCTCGCGTGTCGACTACCAGGCGCGAGTTGCTTACGCTGTCGACTACGAAGATATGGCTGGGTGGTGGCCCGATGTCGTAAGCGCCATTAAGGACTGGCGGGAGCGTTTCCCGGAAACGAGCAAGGTTGAGTGCAGCAGCTAGCATCCGTGCCGAAACGACGGTGGTACCAGCCAACTCCATCCGGTCTATCCCGTGAATGGCTTCTGTGGGAAGAGCTTGGCTGCTTTGAAGGGAATCGGTTCGTCGTTGCTAGCCTTGTTAGGGAGCGCCAGACAGCCAATGTTGCTGCATGGTCTCGGTGAGTTGTTGCACTTTCTCCTCAACGCGCGACAGTCGATCTGGTTGTTTGTGTGTTCTTGCAGCAGCTACAGGCGCGAAGTTTGGAGTAGAATATTCCGTGATACCATCGGCAAGTTGCGCCAGTCGATCAAGGGTAGTCTCATCTGAACCCGCGAGAACCACGCGCACCCATAAGGGCAGCCGTTGCCGAGAAAGTTCGCGAAGAAGTGCGAGCTGGCCGCCCTGACTCGCGTGCACACCGAGTAGTTGCCGCATCCGGCGCAGCAGTTGCGAAAGTCGTTGGTCGCCAAGCTCTTCGCGACATAACAGCTGCTGAAGTCTGCTTTTTTCAAGTGCCTCGTGGCGGTCCAACACCGTCTTCTTGAGGGTGTCGTATTCCCTTTGTGTGGGGGCAAGCCAAAATGTCGTCGATAGCGTCGGTGATCTCTGGGGGCACGGCTGCGGCGACGTGAATGTACTTCATCGACTGCGAGGTGATGTGCCGTAGCTAAAAACGGACTTCCACTTGGCTGAACCAGCGCTTGGATTTTAGGCCAAAAATTTGGTAGCTTCTGTTCTGTGGCGAAGACTGCAGGCATGGAGGCAGCACTGTTGTCGTCGAAGCTCATCGTGAATCCGGGGTCATTTGTCACTGTTGCAAATGAAAAGCCAACAGCTTGGGCCCATTAGTTTTGGCTAGTATCACGATGTGCCTCACGGCAAGCATTCTACGTCTATAGACTTGTTTAGAGTTGCCTATAACTGAAATCAGCAAAAGATTCTCTACAAAACATTCAGTCTATCCGCAGCTTTAGGGTTTGCTAATTTCCTTATTTTGGTTTCTTCTGCCTTTCTCAATAACATTTTTCTGTTGATAAGAAGTGCATAAGCAAAAGCAAAAAGCTTTTCTGTAAACAATTACAATTGTTACAAAATATTGTGTAACCCTCAAGAAGGCGGTCCAACACCATCTTCTTGAGGGTGTCGTATTCCCTTGTGCGCGGGGCCGAACCCAAAATGTCGTCGATAGCGTCGGTGCTCTCTGGGGACAGGGCTGCGGCGACGTGAAGGTACTTCGTCGACTGCGAGGTGATGTGCCGTAGCTAAAAACAGGCTTCCACTTGGCTGAACCAACTCTTGGATTTTTGGCCAAAAATTTGGTAGCTGGTGTTCTGTGACGAAGACTGCAGGCATGGAGGCAGCAGTGTTGTCGTCGAAGCTCATCGCGGCGTGTTCGTTAGAGCGTTGTTTGGGTCAAACAATTTTGTAGCAGTCCGTAATGTCGGCTTCTGAAGGAGGCGAGAAAGAAGACGTGGAGCTGGCTTGCAGTTTCAAGACAAGACTGTTTATTTCCCAAAGGTGCGTGCGCTGAGAGCTTTCCCCAACGAGGGAAAGAAGGGGAACCCCTCGGAGAGGAAAAAGGCTCCCCGACCGAGCAGACGACAACGGCGCCAGGACTAATGACACGAGTCGGCCGGACAACAAGTTAAGCGCTCCCCCCGAAAGGCGACCATTGAAGAGCGCGGGTGAAGGACCCTAAGGCGGCGGTGGCGTTGCCAATACGCGTCTTACACAAAGGCGAGCGGTCGGCGAGCCAGCGGCTGACTGGGAAAAAAAGAATGTGCACGGGTGCCGAGCGGCTTTCGCTGCAACAGAAAGATTCCATCGACATATTTACATTATCAATATTGCGGCCATCACGCAGCCCCCTGTGGCTGCGAACACGCACAGCTTCGTTGACAGAGGCTGGAACAACAGCGTCATCTTGACCTGTTTCTTTCTGCATCCTCTGGCAACCATACAACTCAAATGGAAGACAATATAAAAACTGCAATTCCTTGCTACACAATAGGAGGGTTGCCTTCACCAACTCTAAAGCAAAATCAAAGGAAAAAAAATTTCGATGATCCCTCTTTCATAGGAATCGGCAAAGCACGAAAGTGAAAGGTTCCTTCACAGGAGCAGTTGAATTTTAAAGGAACCTTCTTCATGTGCGGAGGGTTTGCCAGCCTGACCCCGCAAGACGAAGTGACACCAATTCGCAAGAAACAAAAAAAAAAAACAACCGGTATATTTTGGGACAACAAAGCGAAAGTGGACATGCACAGAAACAGCAGCTTGAAACACAGGGGTCATGGAAACAACGCCATCTCGGAGGGCGCCTTGATTCAAGCGCATCCCCGTACATGACGGCGCTGATGTCGAGACGCCAATTGTCGCCGCTCATTAGCGCCATGATGCGCTACTTCGCTTCACCTCTACTAGAAGGTAGCACCATATGAATGGGTCTTAAACAAAGACATCAGGCACGTTCTAGAGCTGCTCACGCTTCGGGTCATAGCGCAGTATGTAGAGCACAACAAACCTCCCGTTGTGGTCAGAGGGCTCGAGAAGGCATGGTCTCAAATCCGGGCACCGAAGCGTCATTGGCAGATTTTTCGGTGACGTCACTTCCTTGACGGATATGACGTGGGTTAGTCCGTGGTGTACCCGGGCATAAAACACTTTTCTGTTTAAAGAAAACAAAATGCGGCCACCTTCTCAATTCAGATGCGACCACTGAGGACACAACTGAGCTTGTGGCCTTCACTAGCCTTAAATGTGCAAAAATTGGTCGCTTTTTAAGCGCGCTATGCCTAGTTAAGCATTTTTTTCCTTCCGTGTTTACGTGTGATGTATTTACTCCATTAAACCGAGCTTTGACGTAACGTTTTTGCCTGTGACGTAGCCATTATGACGAAGCTAGCACTGAAGACGACGGTGGTGCTATTGGCGAGTAGCATTTAATGTTGCAGCCAATCAGCGTTTCCGGTTTTGGGGGACAGCACAGGTGGTTTTGGTGGCTCGGGCGGCATCACGAGAGTGACACTGGCATGGAGTACCTTTGTACGAATGAATGTCGCATATCGCCATCCATCACACAAACATAGCCGAGGATTTTCATATAGTGTGTCGTTTACGAGATATGAATAATGAATGAACCTGACAAGCACGGAGCGTCTTTTGCAGGAAAAAACGCTACTCACGTTACCGCGGAAACCCTTTGTATTCAAGTTAGACATAGACAGTGCATGAATTGGCCCACACTGCAGGCGAGAAAACACGTCGCCACTTGCAAGATCCCGGTTATTGCTGAAAGTCAATTTCCAAACGCGTGAAAGAGGATGATAGTGGGGTGAAAGCGTACTGGGTATCGTCATTGTTGCGGCTTCCTAAAGCAGTGACCGAATAACTGCGGCGATGCTAAATCGTTTGAGTAACCCAGCCTCGGACAGACCTGTTTCCTGCGACACACAATAAAAAGTTTTACACCCAAAAGGGTGCTTCAGCTTTTCGCCACAGGAGCACCCTAAAAAATGAATATTTTACACCCTTTAGGGTGCTTGGATTCTGTCGCCGCAGGAGCACCCTTTGTGAAGCACACCAGAAGACGGGTGCTTTAAACACGCTTTTCGGCCTAAAAGTATCCTAGGGTGCTACTTAGCACCCCAATCTGTAGAAGCATCTTCTGAAAAGGAACCCTCCTAAAGGGGTACAGAAGGGGTGCGTCATCCTCGGTTCACAAATGGCGCTGCAGGTGTGAAACGACATATTGCACAATATGACACACGATTATGGTATGAAACGTTCGTGCTTTCCAAGCTCGGTTCTGTGAGACATTTTATTGAAGCTCAACGTCAGCTGATAATTTCCTTGAACTTGTGTCACTGATTGTTAAAACATCGATTTAAAGAGTGAGGAGCGACATCTCAGTACAGAGTTATAACTTTAGAGGTAGGTGATTATTCAAAACTTAGTAAAAAACCAATTATAGGTTCACTTTGCCGAACTGCAGTACACATCCTTCGAGCTTCACTGAACAGCATAACCATGCTATACAGTGAAAGCAATTAGGTGTGCAACACTTCAACCACATGAAACTTCCTTGAACCTTAAAACCCTTGGCTTCTCAGTATTGCATCAAAATTCCAATCACGGTAGCCACCTGCAATGTTTAGTGCCTTATTGTTGAGCTGAGCAGGAAAGTTTAATGTGAAGGAAGAAGAAATGCAAAATGTATAGTTTCCTCCGTACTGCGGCTCGTAATATAGTTCCCTCCGTACTGCGGCTCATAATGTACTCATAAAAGTTGGGTACTTAAGCCATTTATTTTCTTTTGCATTATTTTTTTTCCTTTACGGAAAAATATTCATATGGTACAGCACTTGCAAGGTTTGGTGGTATATGGAGTTTTATAAGCATACATTTAGACTAAATGACCCCACATAGCAATAACAAGAACTGCAAACATCACAGAACAATGCATACAAGTTCCCTGTGGCCTATAAGTTGCCTATAAATGAAATCAGCAAAAGATTCTCTACAAAACATTCAGTCTATCCGCAGATTTAGGGTTTGCTAATTTCCTTATTTGGGTTTCTTCTGCCTTTCTAAATAACATTTTTCTTTTGATAAGAAGGTGCATAAGCAAAAGCAAAAAGCTTTTCTGTAAACAATTGGTAGCTGTACAATTGTTACAAAATATTTTACTCTAAATAAGGCAGCTAAACTGAAAATATTTGCATGTAAAAACATTAAAATACATTTAAATTCATCATAAATATTTAGCTGTAGTTACGCATATGAAGTGCACCGCGGAGAGGGCTCTGGATAAGCTTTAGCAACTTTTGACATTTAAGGTGCTCCGAAATCTCTACACATGTGCTGTTCACTTTCTCTATCCTCCAGGAAAATGGCTGCCAATTTAGACAGCGATTCTTAATAGTATTTGACTGTGCATTTTAAAGTAATCTCAAACATTATAGCCACAAAATTATTTTTTACACGTATTAGATTGCGCATTACACCAGACATTAGAATACACTGTCAAGAGCTTTGAAATCTACAATGACCTTTACAAAGCAAGCTTATACTGGTAGAATGTTTCATACCATATTTACTGTGTGTTCAGAGCTCACGTGTGAAGTATGGATACTGCTGCTTCAGCAAGAACCGAGGATGAGCACCCTTCCTGTTTCTGAAAAAAAAATAACAGAGGAAATGCCTTAAGCAGGATTCTGAAACAGGGTGGCATTTCTACAAACGACCACCTCATGAAGACTGGTGATGGGCTATAGGCTCAAAAAAAGCGGAAAACACCTATATAAATGCTAGAGGGAGCCTTCGCAGCCAAAAATTGTTTGAGCATCTAAACTTTGATTGATTGATTGATTGATTGTAGGGATTTACGCGAAGACGCAACGCAGCCAATGAGGCGCGCCGTAGTGGAGGGCTCCGGATTAATTTAAACCACCTGGGGCTCCGCACCTAAACTAATCACTGTTCAGCAAACTCATAAAAAATGTTTGAATGCATAAATAACCACTGGTAAACACAGGAAACAATGAAAAGAGAATGATGGCACAAGTTTGTCCCGTCGTTCTCTTGTGTGTCCTGGGTTCTCTTTTGGTTTTTCATGCATTCAAACATGTACCAGCTAGCCCAGTCCAACGCCCTGTATCATAAAATTATGGAGAGTCAATCCTTACAGAAAGTTGAAAAAAATAAAAGTATAAAGTAGGCGACAAAATTAAAACGGCCGCAACTTGGTTGGCTTTTATTTTAAATTATAATATGAAAAATAATGGCATGAATGAAAGTGAGCGCCACGCGAAGTACCATGTTGCTAGCCCGACATTCTACTTTGAAGCAAAATGTCCGCTTTCAACACTACGTAGGCCCAACATGCAATGAGGCATTCCTTTAGGCACACAAAACATACCATAATTGTAAAAAAGCTACGAATTAGTTGAAAAAACCTGACCACAACAAATTGGAATCGGTGACTAGATACAGTTTCAGAACTACACAGCGACATCATATAAAGATATATGGTTCCCATACAAAAATTGATCCTCAGAAAAATTCAGGACTACATTTATCAGACTGGCATCACTGTGCAAAGCAGCGTAATGAAAGAAGACGGTCTTCACTTCAAACATGATAATACTGAGAGCTCATGTGCTTCCCTGCAAGTTGGGTGTGTAAACCCACTCACACCTTAACTAACCCGCCTGAATCATCACTTTATAGACATTGAGGAATTTTACGAATTGGTTTATTGTAGCGAGCTGTCTAGTTTATTTCCCTATTTTTCTTGGCATTTTATGTCTACTTCGAAATTTGTTCACTAGATAGCTTTTACTATGGTCATGCACTGGTGACAACGAATATTTGATTTTACTTTCAAAATTTTCAGTTTTGTTTTATTGGTCACCAGCCAACAATCTGACATATCAGAGGCGCTTAAAACGTATGTTGGCATTACCTTCCTGCATTGTAATAAAACTAATCATGACTTTTATCACAATTTGTTCACAAATTGTAATATTTGTAAAGTATTCAGCCGGATGAAAATGCCATTTCAGAAGTATGCACAATCAACAAGGCCTCAATGACTCTCACGACGCGGTTCACTTGTTTCTGTCAGAAATAACCTGATTGCAGACAGAAATACAGGAAAGAGCGCCCCCCAGAGGTAGTGCCCCCAACATTTCCCACCAACGCGTTTGTTTTTGGAACATTATTCCCTATAGGAGAACAAATTGAAATAAGATGTGTGTAGGAGAGGACGATGAGGAACGATGGCGGCGACCACACATATTCTGCCATTGAGCTGTTCCAAATACTGTTCCCTACCCGTAACTGAGGCGTTGTAGTCGGAACTTAGTTTTGCAGGAATCCGGGATGCAGAAACAATATTGCGGAAACTATTGTGGTTAAGCACGCTTATTCTTTCTCCTTGCAGTATCTTGTACTGTTTCCACGATAGTTTTCGTTTGTCATTTTTCTGTGCTGTATCTGAATTATCTCTTTTTGTCCTTGTTGGCCCCTCTCACACGGAATGGACTCGGCAATTTTTAACTGCAAATGTAATTGGTCATCGAAACAGTGGATGAAAGATGATTTATGTTCTGTAAAAAGCCGCGTATTCAAATCGTAGTCGTGTTTATGTACGAACTCGGGACCTGTACTCAGCACTGTATAAGTATTTTCTTCAATCAAGCTATTTTAACCGGTAATAGTAAATTGCTGATATTTAGGAAGCCCCCCCGGCGGAGGTGGTGCGGGAAAATCAGGATGGCCAGTTGTACGTAATTTCAGTAATGATCTAGCAATCGAGGAGCATCAAAATGCGACAAATAATTAAAATAAAATAAAAGTTATAAATATCTTGGCGTCACAATCACCAACAATTTAACTTGGTCCTGCAACATCGAAAAGATTTGCTCATCTGCTCGTAGAAAATTAGGGTTACAAAGGCACACCCTCAAAACCTCTCCCGCTAAAACTAAACTCCTCGCATTTAACACAATAGTCCGGCCTTGTTTAGAGTACGCGTCTGAAGTCTGGGATCCGCACACTAAAAAGATATTAACAATCTTGATAGAGTCCAAAGATTAGCTGTTCGGTTTATCTACAATCGCTTCCGCCAGACTGACTCCCCGACAGAACTAATAATTAATAACAAAATTCCAACTTAAGAATCCCGAAGGAAACTAGCGAGACTTAAATTTCTTTTTCAACTATCCAGGAAAAACAGCATCATGGAACTTTCGCACGTCCTCACTCCGTTACCTTCACGTCCTTCTAGAGGATACCATTCTTACAAATTCACACCTATCTTTGCACGCACTAGCAACTTCAAGTACTCTTTTTTCCCTCGCACAATAGCAGACTGGAACGAACTGCCACACCATATTTTTGAGTCTGGATATGTACTAAAATCTTTGAAAAATTACTTTGAGGTGTGATTAATGTTACTTGTGAATATTTTGTATACATGTCTGTTCTTTCCGTTTTTTGTTCTTTTTTCTCTACACCTGTACGACTGTGTAATTGGTCATATCAATATCGTTGTACCAGCTCCCACTCCTGCTTCGGCCATTTTTATGGCCTGCAGTATTTCATAAATGAATAAAAAAATAAATAAATAAATAAAATGCCTTATCAGGTGGCCGCATCGCTTAATAAACTTTGAATGGAGAAACGTATGGGGAATGCTTAAAACCTTTGAGATAATGAAGGTGCAAGGGTAGTATACACTCCTGTTGATCTATCTTTGAACCTTTTCTTGAATTTCTGGCAACACCCATCCCCGCTTCCCAGCTCTAAGGCAACAGCCGTCAAAGCTCGTTTCGCTCCCTCGCAATAGCCTGAATCAGTGCGCATGCGGCTTCACTTTAAGGATAATTGTATTTTTGGACACTTCTAACATAGGCAAAAGACTTCATGCAAGTCCGAAAGGAAAACAAAACTGGCTGCACGATCTAGTCCATAACAACTCCCGCAAGCCATCGAGTGCCAACTGAATACAAAACGACCTATCCAGCACATCGCGGCGACCGACCGCAGCGCCAGATTCTTCTCTAGCTAATATTGAATGACGCGCTATGAGGGATAGAGCCTGCAGCGATCATCGGATGGTTGGATGCTATGGCCCAATCTGAGAAGATAAATAAAGAAACTCGTAAAAAGTGACAACCTCCTCATGAAATATGTCAGAGCCAGATCGCAGCAATTTATAAAGTCTAAAAACAAATTCCCCCTTTTGAATTAGGAGAAGGAGTGCAGTGTAGCCTGGCTAAATGACAACCTAACACCGACAATCAGTTTGTCAGCAGCAGCTGTGGGAGAGGCAATATTTAGGGAACAAACTCGAAAACAATAAAACGAAGCAAATAATATCCTAACGTAAGATCATGACATTTTCAGCAAGCAGTATAAGATTGAATTACCCGAGCGATCAAAACTGATTACCTGAAGTAAAACAAACTACATTCAGGCATGTGACATGGCAGTGATGGAAGAAACGCTGCCAATAGGGGGAAGCTGTAGAGTATTAAAGAGCAAGCCAGCCTTCGGCAAACATAGGACGTACGCTCTGAGAGAAGACCCAGCAATCAATAAATACAGCTTGGGCGAGATAATTAAAGTAGCACAACTATTCTACACCTGGCTGTATTCCAGCAATGTTGGCCTGGAGAAACTGCTGAGAGTACAGGTTGAACTTGCTATGACCCACTAGTAACTAAAAAGGAAAGTGAAAAGCCTCTAGAGGGCATGAAAATATGAAATCGCGGTCGGTTACAATGAGATAACCGTAGATCTTTTGAAGGAGGGAGGCTATATTGTACTCGAAACGCTTGCTATACTATTTTCGGAATGCTTGAACACTCAAACGCTGCCTAGAGCCTAGGAAAGCGGAAGCATTTTAGTGATTCATAAAAAGAAAGACACCATGGACCCGAATACTTGCACACCAATTAGCTTCCTCTCGCTTTTTTAAAACCAGTTTACCAAAGGTGTAGTCAGATGCGTAAGCAACAGCCTGGATTCCCAACACTCCAGAGAGTAGACTGAGTTTATAAAAGTTTACTCAAGCATGAATCACGTTCATGTCGCCACCAAAGCGATAAAAAATCCGCAGAGTACACTAAACGGTTTTACATGGAATTGATATACTATGAGAAATCGCATAACTCCGTACTCACTGCAGCCGTCCTAAAAGCATAACAGACCGGGTAATACAGCAGACCTGGGAAAAATTTCTAGAAGACTCTATGAAGAATGCACAGCAGGATAATCCTCCACAAGCAGAGCAAGAAATTCCCGATACGAAAAGACGTAAGACCGGGAGATACCATCGCGCCAAAATAACTCACGGAATGTCTGGAGGCGGCGTTCAGAATGCCTGTCAGAAAAACGCACATAGTATTAAGGATAAACTCGAAATGCTTGAGTCATTTGAGGTTTGGAGACTACATAGTGTTGGTGAGTGAGACTCCAAAATACCTTAGGTAGCGAACAATACTAGAGGAACCACAATCAGAAATCACGACCGTGGGGCTAAAAATAAATTTGAATAAACCAAATTATTGAGACATTTACACTGCCCTAAGCGCCCTCTGCAGCTCAGAAACGAAACGCTAGAAGTAAAAAAATCTTTTTTAGCGTTACCTTTCGCAGATGGTTATTGCAGACCCCAACCATGAGAGAGAAATTCGGCTTAGAGCACATATGGCTTAGGGAGCACTCGGCATGCACTCCCAGATACTGAAAAGTAAGCTACCTCTGTCACTTAGAAGGAAAATCTTCAAACAGTGCATACTGCCGGTGATGACGTATTAAGCTGAGAAGTTGGCTCTCTACAAAACATTTAAAAGACAAACTAAGCTGTTCTCAAAGAGTCATGGAAGGAATAACGTTAGGAGTAGCACTCAGGGACCGGAAATGGATAAGAGAACACATCGGTGTAGAAGATACCATAGTTGAAATAAAGAAAACAAAATTGACTTGTGCTTGTCATGTATATAAACGAACCGACAATGGGGTGGCCATTAGGGTAACAGAGTGAATACCAATAGATGTGTCTAAAAGAAGAAGGCTCTTAACCAGATGGAATGAAAAAACAAGGAAATTCGAGGGTAAACAGTGGGCTCGAACAGCCAGCACACGATAGGTGTGCGAGATCAATGTAAGATTCTTTCGTCCGGCAGTGGATCTAAATAGGCTGATGATGAATGGTTTTCAGACATCACCATGCAGGTCGTCCATCCTTCCACATTTATCTTTACTAGCGCGACAGCTTCCTTAGCGGGACCATGGCTTTTTACAAAAAAAAGTTAATGCATGTCTCTTTTAACGCGATGGTCAACAGAAAACACGTGATCACACCCCCGGACACAGGTGCGTTCTTAAAAATGTGGTTCCAGCTTGTCAGAAGGGCCGCTATAAAATCGCGAAAAAAAATTTCCTAGATAAAGAAATACACGCATTGATCACGAAGACGAAGAATTCCCAATTTATAATTTTATCTCACGAACACTGTATTTAAATTGTTCGTAGATGCGCTGCCGAATTCGTTATTTAGTGGTTGGAAGATTGCTTGGTTCACATTCAGAAAAGGATGGACAGAATCTGGGATGAGACGTTTTCTAAATATAAATAATACAAATCATATCAAGATTCGAGCACTGGTTCAGCTATATCAGCTTCGCACTTACCAGAAGGCACACAAAGAAACTGGAACTTGTGTTCTCATTCACAAGTAATGCAGTGTTTTTGCTTCAGCGTTACCATGACTGCCTGTCAAGAGTTCCGTGCTGAGTGTACATGCAGCATGGACGATGCATGTTTGAACGGCTACGGCATTAGCACTGCAACTTTTATATTGGAATTATTTAGCCAGATAGGGCGACTCTAGGGATTCCGAAATTCAAAAACTGTTTATCCATGGAATTTTATTCGTTCTGGGTATACCATTGGTGTATTACATTTTTCTGTTTATTGTAAATTTCAGAGAATAATGGTGGGCGTTTACTTTACCATGTTCTATTTGCTGCTGCATTAGGGTGTTGGGTTTCGCGGTTGTAATTTCTTCTTAAAGGGTCTACAGGAAGGAGATGTGCACTACTTGGACGGTAACATGCAGTTAAAGCACTGTCAACATTGTTCACAATATCGTCCCCATCAAGTCAATACTGATATGATGGGGGCCACAATTGGCAGACTGGATAAGCAATTGTTTATCTGACCGGAAAGATGCGCGCCTTCGTCTTGTATCTTATATGAGCCAGAGTAGACGGCTGCATTTTCCAGGAAATCGCTCGTGTCACTGCTCCCGCCCCGCTTCTGGCGAGTCGAATTGCAAGCACGCGAAAAGAAAGTTGCTATAGAGGTGGAAGATGCTGTGGAAGCAGCCGGTTTAACAAGAACGCAGCAGCCAAAAGGTTGACAGTTAGGTAAATGTAATAGCGCTTTAGTATTACATTGTGGTGGTATAGCGCACTGTTTGTTTTCGGTGGGTACGAACTTTAGACAATGTGTATCTCCTTGTATAGTGTGCCACCCATATCCTGGGTTTTTATATCAAGGTGCCAAAAAGGCCGGGGGGAAGGAAGCACTTTTTAGTAAGTTTTAATAGGTTGAAAACAAAAGTACACCTAAGCATGATTCTTGAACGGGTGGTTTAGAGTATGATGATTAGTCATATTTTGGGACCTTTCCTTCTGCTACTACAACTCAGAGCATACCAGCGTTCGCGTCGCAAAGCAAAGTAGACCACATTTTGTTGAGTCGCACTTAACTTGTGCAGGCCTGAGTAGATGTCTCTAAGGAACGTTTGCACGTCAAACATGGCAATGGATACACTTATTACACCTTTATCCTTCTTTATTTGCGTCTTTTTGTTCTTTCCGTTTCTACGGCTATACCCGTACCTGCATTCGCATCACTAATTCCACGCAAAATTGACATTTTCTAGAAACATCCAGTGTATGTGATATGTCGCATGAAATCAAGGATGATGTGCGCGCTTGAGAAGCCCTGGGTGTGTGGGACGAGCGTGCCCACATGTCGAACACGCAGAAGATCAAGCGATATCGTCGAGTGCTGGGCTGTGCAAGATTAAAAGTAACGCCCAAGAACAAGACTGACATTACCACTTGTGGTAATCAATGTATCAGTATATTTCTTCCTCGGACAAAACTGGTCTCCTCATTTGGGCATAGAGCTTACAGGCTTCAACGACGTAACACACGATGATCTTGTTTGCAAGCTCGTGGACAAGTACCAGTCTCTGTTCGATGAGGAAATATCAGGACACGTCGGTCCTGCTTGGCAAGTTAAACATGTGGAACGAGCGAAGCCAAAGTATCTAAAGACGTGGCCAGTTTTTTTCGCGCTACGGTCGCCTGTAGAGGCCTAACTGGATCGACTGCGAAGTCAAGGCGTAATCGAGCCTACGTAGCATTAGGCTTGGGCAACGCCTCTCGTTGTCATGCGAAAGATGGCTCGTTGCGAATATGCAGCGACTACCGCAGTAGCGTGAATCTGGTTTCCCAGACGGCACATTACCGGCTTCCCACAACAGATGAGGTCCTCAGCCCCTTAAGGAAAAGCAACGTCCTCAGCTCACTGGATTTAGCCCAGGCTTAGCAGCAACTTCACGTAACGCCAGAGACAGCCAACCCTGAACACGCCGAAAGGACTTTACAAGGGGAAACTGTTGGTTTTTGCAATCTCAGCAGCTCCAGCCATTTTTTAACGGTTCATGAAGACAATGCTGCCTTGCGTCAGAGGTGTTGGTGCGTACTTAGATGATATTGTCACGAAGTCAAAGACGACGCAGTTGTCTTCAAAGAAAACGAGTTTATTGGAGCGAAGACGTGCTCCCCTAAGAACTCAAAGAATACACAGCCGGTGAGACAGCAGTAAAAAAAGTGAAGTGCGTCGCTGAGCGTCGGCGAGTGCAATGAAATGCCACGGCGTCTGCTCTGCAGGATTTTTATCTTTAGGTTCGACTGTTTCTGGAACCGTTGATTTACATGCAGAAAAAAAAGATTATTCTAGGCGGTTCACGTTAGTTCGGAACGCTCTCCCCGTCGGAGGAGATAATATTGCGGCATAGAAACAAAGAACGGAACACGCGCTTCCCTTGGCACACGCATCCCACAGACCGGCACAGAAGGGCGGTAAAACCAAAACATAAATAAACAAACCGAATACATGGTTTCGCGGTATTATCCCTCTTTAATAGTGCATCGACCCGATGCCCACATAAGCGAGACTCCAAACAAAGAAAAAATAAAAGTCCGTCATCGTGCGTAGAAAGGTTTTAAGCGAACCACGTAAACGACTTCGGGTGGCGTGCGTCGTCGTGATGTGCCGGAATCACGATCGGGGATCACTTCGTAGGTAAGTTGGCCAACACGTCGTAGAATCTGCTAGGGTCTGAAATACCGTCGTAGAAGCTTCGCACTCAGTCCGCGTCGTCGGATGGGATTCAAACCCACACACGATCCCCTGGGTGCTACTCGGCGTCTCGGCGTCACAGGTTGTGGCGTCTGGCATGCACCAGCTACTGGTCCGTTGTACGAACTCGAGCTTGCTGGTGGGCCTCCTAGGCATGCTGAAGGTATCCTTGAAGGTCGGCGTTGAGATCGTCGTCTTTTACGTGCGGAAACATGGCGTCAAGCATCGTAGCGGGCCTTCTTCAGTGGACAAGCTCGAACGGTGTCATCTGCATAGATTCCTGGATAGCTGTGCTCTACCTAAACGTGACATACAAAAGGACTTCGTCCCTAGCCTCATGTTCAACGTCGGCGTAAATTGACAGCATACACGCGATCGTCTTGTTGAGAAGCTCCGTCAGCCCGTTCATTTGGGGGTGGTAGCTAGTCGTTCTTCGGTGATCCGTGTTGCTGTAGCGTAAGATTCGTTGCATCACCTCGGCAGTAAAGTCCGTTCCGCGGCCCGTAATTACAACTTCAAGGATTCCATGTCGAAGCACAACTTGACTTATCAAGAACTTTGCGACTTTGCGGCTGCAGAAGTCCGGCGGGTCTCGTCGGCGGCGTTTTTTGTCTCTGGCAGTCACGGCAACTCCGGACATACTGGGTGACGTCGAATTTATGGCGGGGCCTCTGGTTCCTCGCCCTGAGTTTTTCTCGTGTGCGAGCTGTGCCGAGATGTCCGGATAACGGGCCGTCATGGCACGCTTCCAAAAAAAATTCACCGCATTTCCCCGAGGGGAAGAATGTGAAAGTGCGAATGCACGAGTTGAATTTGCGCGGTTCGGTAATGTTCGCGAAAGAGAGATCACACACACACACAACTACAAAGAAAGAAAGATGCATTTATTCACAGACACCTATTTGTGTTGTCGTTGTACTTGATTGCTAGAGCGGATCTCAGCTTTAAAATTTCGTGTCAGTACTCCTTTAAACGGGTGCATTAGCCCTTCTCACGCCCGATTGCTGGCCAATCCCCCACGTGGGTATGTGCCATGTCAGCGGCCAGGCAGCTCGCGCCCATCTCCCCCCGTTGCCAATGAAGACGAGGAGATTCCTGGCCGATCCCCCACGTGGGTATGTGATGCGGACATCGCCGGTGGACGCAGGTTCAGGGTCACTTAAGAAGTGCATTGCACTTAATTTCGTCACGAAGATTTGCCCGGATGACAAGAACGTAATTCTTTCTTGTTCCGGAGGTGAAATTTTCATGAACGAGGACAAAGTGTTTGAGGCCCAATGCTGGTAAGATTACGTTGCGTCCTTCGAGGTCGTCGATCATGACGCGGAAGTCGGGGTCGGCGCGCTGCTGGGCGGCTAGGTCGCTCTCCGTAACGACTCTGAAGAACACGCTCGCTTCATCGGATTCTTGTAGTGGTGGGTCTACGGGTGCGCGGGGCAGGCAGTCGGCACCAGAGTGTTTCCTGCCGGATTTGTAAACGATTTTAACGTCGAATTCCTGCAGGCACAAGCTTCATCGGCCAACGCGGGCAGAGGGGTCCTTCGAATTGTCGAGACAACACAGCGCGTGGTATTTTGTCACAACCATAAACGGTCTATCATACAGGTACGGGCGAAGTTTTGAAATGGCCCGTATGATAGCAAGGCACTCTTTCTCGGAGCAGGGTAGTTTATCTCCCCCTTCGACAGACCACGGCTGGCATAGGCGATTACCTTTTCGCAACCGCTTTGCTTTTGGACGAGGACGGCACCCAAAGCTATATCAATGGCGTGCGTGTGCATTTCCGTTCCGGCGTTTTCGTCGAAATGAGCGAGATACTTTGTAGGCGTCTTTGCTGCTCGCAGAATGCTATTTCTTTGTCGTTTTCCCAGCTAAAAGGCGTGCTATCTTTCCTCAAGCGTGTGAGTGGATCTGCAATGCGTGCGAAGTTTGCGACGAAGCGCCGGTAGTTTGCGACTAGTCCCAGAAATCTTCCCAAGCCCTTCTTGTCTTTCGGTCTTAAGAAGTTCGCAACGGCGGAAGTTTTTGCCGGGTCAGGTAGGACTGCCGCGGCGTTGACCACGTGACCCCAAAACTTCAATTTTTTTCTATGCGAAACGGCCCTTTTCAGCCTTAAGCCTTAACCCCGACTTACGAACGGCCTCACGTACAGTCTCCAACCTTGCAAGGTGTTCGTCGAAAGTCCGGGCGAATACCACAACGTCGTCGAGGTATACGAGGCAAGTGTGCAACTTTAGGCCAGCTAGCACAGTGTTCATGACTCTTTGAAATGTTGCTGGAGCCGCGCACAGCCCAAAAGGCATCACCTTGAACTCGTATAGGCCCTCCGGGGTTATAAATACAGTTTTCTCTCGGTCTCTGTCAACCTCTTTATTTTGCCAGTAGCCGGTGTTTAGGTCCATTGATGAGAGGTACTTTGTATGGCAGAGATGGTCGAGGGCGTCGTCGATTCATGGAATGGGGTACGCGTCCTTTTTGGTGATTTTGTTGGGTCGCCGGTAGCCAACGCACAACCTAATGTGCCGTCTTTTTTCTTTACGAGTACGACCGGCGCAGCCCAGCGGCTTTTCGATGGCTGTATAATGTCTTCGCTGAGCATGTCGTAGGCTTGAGCCGGATGGCTTGCCGCTCGTGTAAAGAGATGCCTTACGGTGACTGTCGGCTAGGTCGGGCTCCATCTTCGGGGATAATTTGGTGCTTCGCTTGGGGTGTCTGACGTAATTTTGAGTTTGACGAAAAACACTCGCTGTAGCGACGCAGCAAATGCAGTAATCTGTCCCGATTTTTTTGTGGAAGCGCCCGGTTCATGTTGAAAGGATGCGGCAGCTTACAAGCGTCTGCGCGTGCGGGATCAATGTTGGCGACCGCGATCACTTGACTTTCTTCTTGCGTTCTTCGAGGAACGCAATGCACCGCCCTTGTTTATATGAACGTACTGCTCGGTGAAATTGGTGACAAATACGTGGGACTGGCATTGCCTAAAGCACGCAATGCCTCTTGTGGTGGAGACACCGCGGCTGAGAAGCAACCTTTGGTCACTCGCTACGATAGCGTCGATGTCAGGAGCAGCATCCTCATAGTAGACGGCGATCATCAAGCTTGCGCGGGGTGGTAGGGTGACGTGATCGTCGGCGATGCTTACAGCAGCACGGTGATTGGGGTGCGGTTGCGGCGTCGTGGGGTGATCGGAGGAAAACCTTATCGACTTGGTCTGCAGATCAATTATTTCCCCTTCTCCGTTAAATCCCATTCCGAGAATTACGTCACGGGAGCAGTTAGGCAAAATGACGAACTCAGCAGAATACGTGGGGCCGTCTATGGTGACGCGTGATGTGCACGTTTTACTTGGCGTTACGAGATGGCCTCCTGCTGTGCGTATATGCGGACCTTCCCATCTTGTAACTTTCTTCAGCTTTGGCGCAAATGACCCGCTCGTTGCAGAGTAGTCGGCTCGCGTGTCGAAGAGGGCGGCTACGTCAAAGCCGTCGATGGACAAGTGGACTTCGGACGACACCTTCCTCGAGTTCTGGGTCCGTCAGGGCGTCCCATCTCGGCTTGTGCGTGTTGACGGTCGGGCACCGTGCGTCTTCGTTCTCGTCGTCTTCTCGGCGGCCGTCTGTGTCATGTTGGGTACGCGTCGCACCGTGTAGCTGTCGCCGTGTTCGGGAGTTTTTTCATGGTTCCGTCGGGTCGTTGGGATGAGGGCATGTCGTGAATCACTGTTTTCGGCGCGCCGTTGCGTCGTTGGAAGGTTTTTTTTCATCGTTGTGCAACTTTACCTCAGAAGTTGCTGCCTTTAGTTTCCCCTGCGGTGGGTGGGGGACCTTCCAAGTGTGAATTCAGCATTGCTAAGGCGGTTCGGCGACTCGTACGGGTAGGGCGACGGCGAACGGTTGAAACGGGCTGGGCCTCGGCTTGTTTGAGATAGGTAGTCGTCGATCTCACGTGGTCGCTGGCAAGGGAGAGGGCGAGGTGCGTCGACGGAGAAACCACGCAGTCCGAGTCCCCTGTGTGGGCAGCGACGGTAGATGTGGTCGGCCTCTCCACAGCGGTAGCACAGCGGACGATTATCGGGAGTTCTTCCATACTTCCGTATTCCTCGGTGTCTGGGTTCCGACTACAGGGGGCCCGGTGGGCGACAGTAGGTGGCGGTTTGGCGAGGGCTCTTGACGAAGGGTTGGAGCAGGTCGGGGTCGACGAACAGCCGCGGAGTATGTCATCGCTTGTGGTTCGCGGGGTGCTACCGACGGCGTAGAAGTCCCCATTGCGAGTTGGATTTCTTCTCGGATCACGTCGGTCATGGAGGCGATCTGGGGTTGCGGCGTGGTTGGGAAAAGCCTTCTCAGGTCTTCGAGAACGATGGCGCGGATCATTTCCCGCATGTCTTCCGTCGCGAATCCATGGCCGTTGACGGGGTTCGCCGAAAAAGCGTTGAGTGGTCAATCGTATTGTCCGGGGTCCTCTCGATCATCGAAGCCTCTGTCACGAACTCACCTACGGTTTTGGGCGGGTTGCGATTCAGTCCAGCGAAGAGCTTTTGTTTAACTCCCCGAATCAGAAAGCGCACCTTCTTCTCTTCGGCCAATTTTGTGTCAGCTCGTCGGAACAGCATCTTTATCTCCTCAAGGAACACCACAACACCTTCGTTACGGTGTTGAATTTGCGTCTGCAACAACACCTCAGCTCGTTCTTTGCGTACGACAGTTGTGAATGTTTTCAAACATTCCGCTTTCAACATGCTCTATGATATTAGCGAGTTCTCGTCATTTTCAAACCAGACTTGAGCCTAGTCTCCAAGGTAGAAAAACACTTGCCTCAGAGTTTCTTCATCGCCCCATCTGTTGAAACTTGGGACGCGCTTCAGCTTCTCCAGCCACTCTTCCGGGTCTTCACTTGGGGGTCCTGGGAAAGGTGGGGGCTCCCGAGGTTGCTGCAGAACGGCGGGAGGATTGACTAGGTTGACCATGGTGCAGGTTGCGAAGTCTTTCTTCTTCGCTTTCTCCAGTAGTAGAGCGAGCTCGGGTGGTAAACCTTGCAGGCGAAGGCTTGTTCTTGTTGGAATGGGTTGGCGGCTTCCAGAGGTTGTAGAGTGCAAGAAGGGTGCGTACCCCGCACCCCCACCAGATGTCACGAGGTGAAAGACGACGCAGCTGTCTTCAAAGAAAACGAGTTTATTGGAGCGAACTTGGGCACCCCAAACAACTCAAAGAATACACAGGTTGCGAGACAGCAGTCAAAGAAGTAGTGTGCGTCGGCGGGCGTCGGGAAGTGGAATGGAATGCCGCGGCGTCTGATCTACAGGATTTTTATCTTGAGGGGCGACTCTTTCTCGAATCGTCGATTTAAATCCAGAACAATGATGATTATTCTATTTGGTTCAGAATAGTTCGGAACGCTCTCCCTATCAAAAGAGATAACACATGCGGTATAGAAAGAAAGAATGGAACACGCGCTTCCCTTGGCACACAGATAACACCGACCGGCGCAGCCGGGCGGTAAAAGCAAAACATAAATAAACAAACCCAATAAGTGGTTTGCGACAATATCATCATCAGTGGATTGCACGCCAAGGAACATGCCGCCAGACTGAAAAAAGTTTTTAAGAGACTGCGCAACTTCAACGTTCGCCTCAGGCTGCGCAACTTCAACCTTCGTCACGGCAAAAAAAAGTGCTGTTTTGCTATGAGGCAAGTTTCGTTTCTGGGACTCTCAATCGCCGAAAATGGCGTTCACACCAGCGAAGACGGAGTTTAAGCCCTCACTGAGGAGCCGGCTGCAGACGGCAAGCATGCGCTGCAGTTATTTCTCAGGATGCTGACGCTTTACGACAGATTTCTGAAGAACAGAGCATCAGTTGCCAGATCTCTCGACAAGCTACCTCAAAAGGACGCTACGTGGAGATGGGAGCATCTCAGCTCCAAGAAGCATGTGATCGACTGAAAAAATTACTTCTCAAGCACACTGTACTCGCACTCTACGACGAACAGAAGGAGTTTCTTGTCTCATGCGACGCTTCACCGTAGGGCATAGGAGCTGTTCTTTCTCAACGTGATGACCAGAAAAGAGACGCACAAATTGCTTTTGCATCTAGGACACTAGGGCCTGCCAGACGAAATTAGAATCAGTTGGACAGAGGAGGACTCGCTGTGGTGTTTTCAGCTCACAAGTGTCAGTAATATATTGCAGGAAGAAAGGTAGCTTTTGTCACGAACCATCAATCGCTTCTCGGTATACTGGGGCCAGGGATACCAATGGGTCAAGTCTTCTAACTATGATTGACAAGATGGGGCATCAAATTATGGTCATATAACTGCGAAATTGTGTGCAGGAATGCCAAGAACCAGGTGAACGCAGGCGCCTTGAGCCGACTACCACTGCCAGAATGCAGCAATAAACCATTCCCCCAGCCGAGGTACTTTTGTTCGAAGCATTGTCATGACCTCTGTTTGCTGCTACAAATGTATCCCGTCTGACACAGCAAGCCATCTTGCGAAGTCTGCACAGGTCAGTGCAGGATGCCACAGGGAAAAGAGTAATTGGGAATGAGTTCGCTCCTTGCCGGCCAAGAGAAACCGCACTCGCGTGTAATTGCGAATGTCTCACACTCAGATCACGGGTTATCATACGAAGCTCTACATAATATCACGTTCTGGTGCTTCTGCACGCTTGTCATCGAGGCTTGGTAGCCATGAAGAATTGTGCAAGGTGTTTTCTATGGCGGCCTGGAATCGACCTCTTAAATAAAGAGACAGTGAGAGGAGGCTTTGACTGCCAATCACCGCTGGGGAGCCCACTAAAAGCTTCGATTCCCACATGGGACTGTCCTGAGATACCATGGCACACACTGCATGTTGACTTCGCGGGACCACTACACGGGCGCACCTAGTTGGTTGTTGTGCACGCGTACACAAAGTGGGTGGAAGTCCGTCACGTCACCCAGACAAACTCCGCAGTTGTAATTCACGTACTCAGAAGTCTCCTCGCTACGTTAGGCATTTCATGAAAAGTCGCCTAGGACAACAAAAAAACCTTTATTTTAAGCGAGATTAAGAAGTTCAACGAATTTATTGGCACTCACGTTACGACTTCACTAGCGTGTCACCCTCTAACCAATGGGCTATCAAACCGATACGAGACCGAACTTAAAAGAGCCCTCCCTATGGATAAACACTCCTCCATGTAGTGAGGTTGTACTAGTAAAATTGGCAAACCTGCACAATAATGTACACGCAAAGCCTAATGACCGCTAGTTTACCGGTACATTGGAAGAACGCGAACATCAACTTAATCCATAAGAAAGGTGACATTAAAACATTAAAAATTACAGCCGATCAGCTTACTATCAGTCGTCTACAAGGTACTTACCAAGGTAATTGCTAACGGAATTTCTGACACCTAAAATTTAATAAACCTAAAGTACTAGCAGGGTTCCTTACAGGATTTTCACCAATGGACCATATTCACACGCTCAATCAGGTGATAGTGACTTTCTCTGAGTATACTAAACCTCTATATATAGCTTTTAGATATTATGAGAAAGCATGGAACTCGATCAAAATCTGAGCACTCATTCAGGCCACACGGAACGAGGGTGTAGACGAGCATTATTTAAGAATACCAGAGGATATTTACGTTGTGTCCACAGCTACCATCATCCTCCAAAAGGACAGTAGTAAAATATCTCTAATGAAGGGTGTCAGACTAGAAGACACAATCTCTCTAATTTTATTCACAGCATATTTACAAGAAGTTTTCATAACGTTGGATTGGGAGCAGGTGGGAGTTAGAGTTAATGGAGAATACATCAGTAACTTCACAATTGCTGACGACGTTCCCTTGCTAAGTTACTCAGGGGACAAAATACAAAGCTTGCTTACCGCACTAGACAAACAGATTGGAAACGTGGGCCTGAAAATTCATATACAGAAAACTAAGCTAATGATCAATAACCTCGGGGCAGCAGAGCGGTTCGATATAGGTGGCGATGCAGTGCAAGTGGTAAGCGAATATATCTACTTAGGCCAAGTTGTTACCCCGGATTCTGACCATGAATCGCAGGTAATCAGGAGAATAAGAATGGGGTGGAGTGCATTTGGCAGGCACTCGCCGATAATAAATGGCAGAATACCATTGTCCCTGAAGGAGAAACTGTATGACAGCTGCATCTTACCAATACTCACCTACATGGCAGAAACTTGGAGGCTCACTAAGAGGGTTCCACTTAAATTAAGGATCCTCCGCAAGCAATGAAATGGACAATGAATGGTATTACATTAAGGGAAAAGAGAGTGGAGTGGGCCAGAGAAGAAACGCGTGTTAAGGATGTGTTAGTGGGAATCAAGATGAATAAATGGACGTAGGCAGGGCACGTAATGCGAAGGCAAGATAACCTTTGGTCATTAAGAGTACCAGAGTGCATCCCTAGAGAAAGCGAGCGTGGCAGGGGCGGCAGAAAGATAGATTTAAAGATGAGATCAAGAACTTTGCGGGGATAAATTAGTCGCATTTAGCACAACACCTCGATAATTGGAGAATATTGGGAGAAGCCTTTGCCCTAAAGTAGGCGTAGATCGGCTGGTTTTGATGATGATGATGATGATGATGATGATGATGATGCCGTTTTTTTTTATTATGGGCCGTATTGTGTGCCTTCTGTGTGCGTTGTTGTGTGAAATATGTGTGTCAGGTAAGGTGTACACTTATACCTAGTGAGTTACGCAATTCTTTAGCATAAAAACTAGGAAAAGTGAATCTGAATGGTCCAACGTAATAACGTAATATTGGAAACCTAATCTTGCCTTCCGGCCTGTGTGGTACGTGAGCCATGTGAAGAGATCACAGTTACGGATGCAAAACAGATACACGTTCTAAGGTAACTAAAATCACAATGGGAACAAGAAGTTAAAAACGGGAAGCTGCAGGAAACGAGCATAGTCCCATACAATGGGTTCACGTTACGGAATTTCCTGACGACACGGCCGGCGAGCCGGCTGTACTACCGCAGCTACGAAGAGCGACGTGCCGATTCACACACCTACAGTCTCTAGACATGGAGGCAGCGTGTATGCTTCTGCTGCTCGCTATTCTGGCCGAAGCCTATGCAAATAGCTCCATTCTTTACAGCTCAATGACATTTCGAACGAGGGTGCTCTCCTGGGATAATGAAAAACCGCAGGCGTCTTGCAGTGAGTATATTTTTTTCCATACTGTAGTGGGGCTGCTTTCTGCGACGCACTGAGATTGATTTTTTGGCCTTAGTATTTAGAGAAACGTTAGCTCTAAATGCGCCTTTCGTTATCGGTTCTGGGTGTGATCAGAGGTTGAAATATTCGTTTAATATTTCATTCTGTTGTTTTATAATCGAATATAATGCATGTAATAAAGAACAGAACACACTCTCCTATAAAGGCATTCTATAAACTATCGTGGAAAGAATCATTTTACTTTGGCTGCACTGAACTAGCAGGAACCCGCAATATGTACGCCCACTGACATCGCTTTTGCTCTCTAGTTCGGACCAATTAAATGACTTACGAAATCACAAGTTTTCAAAACGGGAGTCCCTCACATATACTTGAAATATCAAATTATTGATATTTCGATCTGTTTTAATACCTTTTTTGTTTTAGGTATTCGGCCTATTTTTTGTAATTGCAAAATTTCCCGATATTGGATTCTGTCTGCTAATGGTGAAATATTGTTCTGTGTTTCAAGTCGGCTTGGAGGTATTAGGACGATTTAAAACAAAGATAATGTAGTTCGTATTTTCGTCCTTTGAAAGGAAATGTATTTTTGCTTTCCACTTTTGTCTAATGCAACATAGTGGCCGTTTTGAATATAAAGAGCTTGTTAAATTGTTTCCAATGTATTATTCGAAGCAAAGTACGCCGCTTTCACATATCGGAAAGGAATAAACATGGTTTTTTTTCGGCTGATTGAAACACGTGTGATGAGCTAAGGAGATGTCAAAAATTTCTCTTCTGCGTGTCGGTATGTACAGTCATATTGGTGCACAACTATGGTGCATTTTTAGCGGAATGTTTTAACCGGTATCCAAATTTCAAGTATTTTATTGTTAACAGTTGTAAGCAGTTGGAACATTATCGGACACTGCCAGTCCTTAGAGTCGGCTTTTTCCAGTGTGAGACAAAATTAGGAACTCGTCCGATGCATTAAAGTATGTCAAACGAATAATACTCATTACATAAACTTGGGAACGTGTATTGAAGCGCTCGGAATGTTTATTTTGTGTAATTAAACAAAGTCTTTTTATTGTGGCCTTGTCAATGTTGTCAGTCCCCAACTAATAATGCAGTCCCTGCTACGCTACTCTTTTATCTCAATTGTGGTGAGTGTAAACTCTCATTACATATACGGAAACATTCTTAGGCTATTGTGCTGACCACTCTGTCATGGCCTAGAGGTGGGCAAACCTTTGTCGATACACGTGTCATCAGGCAGATACAGTGCAGTGTGGACATTGTATGTGTCATGCAGCTTTCTTTTCAAGCCGTGTCTCCATTCTCAGGGGGAAATTGAGAGTTCTCAAGAGCATAAAGAGCATCAACGCGCAATGTCACTGCGCTAAATTTGGTTCGGTTGAGGGATGGTACAAGAATCGAGTGGCAATGGCACAGATGACAGGCGCACAATAGTGATTTTTTGCGAGATGCACCTGCATGCGCAGGCTCAGCTAGCACTGCCATTGCGGTTTTCATTGTAGCTAAGAAATGTGTCCCTTAACGTTTGTTACAATTACAATCACAATTACAATTACAAAACGATTACAACCTGTAGCGTTACGTTTGGCACCGAGAAACGGCGTAATTGTAGGTGGCAACTGTTCGCCTTTGGCGGCGACTTATATCCAAATAAATGACAAAGGTTATAGCTTTCCAGTTGCAGCGAGTAATGGCTATGCATTTTGCGAGCGTTTATCATTACCTTCTGCGGGAATTTATGGTCACGAAAATGGCAAGGATATAGCATCAATTTTGGCGCTGATTTGATTGGATAATTTGTAGTGTTTCAAGGGACACAGAAATGAATTTGCCAAGGTCCTGTTTTTATGTATGCATTTCAATATAGGCACACGTTTCATCGTTTATACGCGCGATAAGGCGGTATTTGTTTAATAAAGACTGAAAGAAGAAATACAACCATGCGCAGTTCTCCGCGGTGCACCAACAGCAGTGACGTCAGTAAATGGTGTGCTGTGATTAAACGCTGTCCCACAATAAAATTCTCACAAGTTCATGTTTAAGTTTTGCGAAATGCTTGGCATCCCCAATTACAATTAGGCGGGCATTCTCGATATCTCAGTAATCAGCACACTGCGCTTCATCCACGTGGTCGGCTGGGAAATAGGTCAGATAAGGCTGTCAGCATTGCTTGGAATTATAGCAATCACTAAGTGAGCCCTACGCAGCGGATGAACACCCTCTGCGTCTGCACAGACGCTCAAATGCGATTCGCTTCCCAAATATCTGGAGTCTGCCTGACTCAGGCCTCTATCGTAATAAGCGTGTTCATGCCCGGCTAGATTCGGGTGATTCGGTACAACGCCCACTGCCTGCAAGCAGTCGGTGCTTACAGCAACAGCACGCCTACGCGAACTGGCTAGCGAGTTTTTGTATGCTTGCGCCGCGCTTCACGAACTCAGTGGTGGGGCAATAAATGTTACAGCTCAAAAATGGCCAATTCAGTATAGAAAACAGCTGGCAAAAACAAAAAAATCAAGTTAAAAAGACATGCACTCTCTGGGATTCAAACTTGTGGCTTGCAAAGTAATATACCAGCACTTCAAACCACTTGGCCACGAGCCAGAGCTGCCCGTGCTGAAAATATAGAGTAAATATTGTATACACAGTTTACATTGAAACTGTAAAGTGTATATTGAGCATTTCTAGAAGCTTACATGTCTATTTCTTGTAGAGCACTCGTGCAGGAAGCGTCGCCAAAACTCTCACAATACCTCATCTCAAGCGACTGCATTTCTTTGACAGAAATACGTTCACAGATGTGTGGTCATGCTGCTGTCCATTGGGTTTGTTCGCCCAGTGCAAAAAAGTGCTTCCTGCCCCATGGTTGCACGCACCCGGTAAAACATTCTGTTGAATCTATTTTGTTTGTACCTAGAATAACTTGCATGGCTCTCCTCAAGCCTTTAAATGGCCTTAGATTTTTGTACTTGCGTACGAGTCTGTGAAGCGTGACATGAGGGCTTGTGTGTGCCTACTTGGACTTAGAGCTCGATACAGTCTACAAACCACCAACCTAAAAGATCCTTCCTCCGGGCGAAAATCATGTAGTGGCCTAGTTTAAACAGCGTGACTGAATTGCGACAACCCGCTGTTGGCGGCGCGACCAAAAGCTGGGCCCACTGACTCTGTTGGAGGGTCGGCGCGCCGGCAAGTCAAGCTAAGCCAATTTTTGAGGCATCATAAGAAACGTCAAACAAATTGGCACGGACGGTACCGAGAGGATTTTTTGATAAAAGTTTTCTACTGAATAAAGTACAGTAAACGCAACGATAGTGGTCGAAAACATGATCTAGCTACTCCAGAAGAAATGTACGCTAGTAATTCCTCAATGTAGACACGTCATTCCAGTGTCCCTTGATAAGCCGATGAAACTTAAGTTATCCTGAATAATTTTGACCACATGGAAATCTTTAACGTGCACCGAAAGGTCGTACACACGGGTTTTTTCGCATTTCCCCTCCATCACAAACGGTCCGGCAGCGGCCGTGGATTGATAACAGAACGTGCTGTTGGGCGAGTTGGTACATAATTAAATGGAAGGTTAGCGCAAAAAAGACGAGGACGATGGCAAACGTGACAGGCGCTACTCACAACTCTTAGGGCAAAAAAGACGAGGATCCTCGTCTTTTTTGCGCTAAACCTTCCATTTAAGCCGTGGATAAAACCTCCTGCTCAGCAGCATAACGTTTTATCCACTGAGCCACCATGACGGGTTACTTTCGGTGTTGAGGTATGACGGTGATATTAACAAGGGTACATGGGCCTAATTTTGGTGGGGATATACAGCTTTGCAAAAGTACAGCCTTACTTTTGGTGGCACATTCAGGGAAGAAAAAATTGCAAGGGTATACGCTTCCTTTCGCGGCGCGTTATAACTACGAAATGACAAGGATGTAGCCTTAGCTTTGCGAGCGACTTTTTAGCTATGATGGTGGCCGAGCAATATATAGCCATGCCTTCGTCTGGTAGTTATAGCTGCGAATATGACAATGCAATAACACGTATTTTACCACAGTCATTTAAGCAGACATTTTATTACAGTTTGCCATTTGAAAGGAATGCCTAATTCTTTTGTAATCATTACGGGGTACATGTAAGCCTATCCATAAAAATGGAGTACCGATGTTTCGACTCAGGTGCAAACTTGCGTGGATTGAAGACCCCGCCAACAGTATCTTCAAAAACGCTACTTTAGTGAAGCCATGCTTTTGCGGAGGGAGCCAACGATTGTTTAGTCTCCTAAGTAAGAAGTATTCTTATTTTATTCTTATCCAAATTTACATGTTTAAATTGCATGAAAGCTGGATAGCACAAATCTTTGTTACAGCTAACAGAGAGAGCAATTTCTTGCGTTGAGTCGCCGAGTGAGACGTGCTTGCGATTTAAAAAAGATGGCTTCATTATTAATAAACTCAAAGCAACTGCAACAAAATGCCTACTACTCTTTTATTTCTGGGAAGAATGTGTGGGCAGTATTTTTCTACATAGTGTGGGGGTTTGTCATAAACGCTCGTACAGTGAACTCTATCTTAACGTGATTTTTATGACAAAGTGGAAGTACTATTGTGGTGAACATATTTTCTACAATGGTTGAACCAGTTTACTCTACTCACGTTTACTACTTTACAATGCGTCCGCTGGAAGTCTAACTCCTTGCAATCTAACTAAATACATTGGGAACGGCGGCATGACTGAGGGGAATACATGCGGCGTTGTACCCATAACCCTCTGCTTTCTCTTAGGAACCGCCAAAATAATTGAATGTAGAACTCTCATTGATGTTGCTAAGGCCTCCAATAAATATGACATAATATATAGCTAGAAGAATTTGTATTCCAATTTGTGTTTACTTTACCAAAAGCTGGTCGAAAGGTGGGCCGCAAATAACTTGTTTCAGAAAGGTCGAAAACAGTTCTTTAAAGGGAATTCAAGCCCACATCAGTTAAGGTGTCATGTATGCAAGGCAGACATGTTTTTTCCGTAATTTGCGCCAGATAATCTGCTATACATCTGATGCCCCTCTGTGAACAATCAGCACACGCTAAACTGTGCTTGTATTCGCTTGAGCTAGGCTTCAATTTTACCACAGACACAAAGGAATAATCGGTTTTAGTTTCTTAGGGTTCTCTAGCCTGTTGTCACGAAGTAAGTGCAAGTATTTGAAAACTGTGAACATATTGGGGACAATTGGTTAATGCCTTGCAACGTGCTTCGACGCAGGTGTCTTCGAATCATCGCCTGTGGGCAAATACTGTTATCTCCGTCTGGCCGCAAATAGTTCCTCTACGGGCGAGGAAGCGCAAAGGCACTGCCAGGAAATCGGCATGGTCTTACTCCGCACAACGATGACGCCTTTGCATCAGTTCTGCGCTGTGATGGAGAGACATGCTTGGACATACACCAATATCTGGTTGGCTGACGAGTGAGTACTCGCAACATGTAAAGAAAATTAGTACTCCTATTGACACATATATTCACCCAACCCCATATTGAGGGATGGGCATAGGAATAGATGGATTGAAGGATGGCCGGATGGTTGAAGTCAGACAAACAGACGAGCAGACACATGGACCTACAGATAGATAGATAGATAGATAGATAGATAGATAGCTAGATAGATAGATAGATAGATAGATAGATAGATAGATAGATAGATAGATAGATAGATAGATAGATAGATAGATAGATAGATAGATAGATAGATAGATAGATAGATAGATAGATAGATAGATAGATAGATAGATAGATAGATAGATAGATAGATAGATAGATAGATAGATAGATAGATAGATAGATAGATAGATAGATAGATAGATAGATAGATAGATAGATAGATAGATAGATAGATGATCGATAGATGATCGATAGATAGATAGATAGATAGATAGATAGATAGATAGATAGATAGATAGATAGATAGATAGATAGATAGATAGATAGATAGATAGATAGATAGATAGATAGATAGATAGATAGATAGATAGATAGATAGATAGATAGATTGATAGATAGATAGATAGATAGATAGATAGATAGATAGATAGATAGATAGATAGATAGATAGATAGATAGATAGATAGATAGATAGATAGATAGATAGATAGATAGATAGATAGATAGATAGATAGATAGATAGATAGATAGATAGATAGATAGATAGATAGATAGATAGATAGATAGATAGATAGATAGATAGAAATATGATCGATAGATATATAGATAGATGGATAGATACAATCATCATCATCATCACCAGCCTATCTACGCCCACTGCAGGGCAAAGGCCTCTCCCATTATTCTCCAATTACCTCGGTCCTGTGCCAACTGTTACCATATTATCCTCGCAAACTTCTTGATCTCATCTGCCCATCTAACTTTCTGCCACCCCCTGCAACGCTTGCCTTCTCTAGGGAACCACTCTGTTACCCTTAATGACCAGCGGTTATGTTGCCTTCGCATTACATGCCCTGCCATGTCCATTCCTTCTTAATTTCTTCTAACATGTCTTTAACACCAGTTTGCACTGACCCACTCCGCTCTCTGCTTGTCCCTTGATGTTACACCTATCATTTTCCGCTCCATTGCCCGCTGAGTCGTTCTCAATTTAAGTTGA
The DNA here is from genome assembly GCF_048455015.1 of Haemaphysalis longicornis. Lineage (NCBI taxonomy): Eukaryota > Metazoa > Arthropoda > Arachnida > Ixodida > Ixodidae > Haemaphysalis > Haemaphysalis longicornis. Next base: position 83,256,700 of record NW_027526385.1, on the reverse strand, counting down.
ACCCTTTTAGTGAGCGTCGAAGTTTCTGCCCCGTAGGTGAGTACCGGTAAGATGCAGCTGTCATACACTTTCTTCTTCAGCGACAATGGTAGGCTGCTATTCATTATCTGAGAATGTCTGCCATATGCACCCCACCCCATTCTGATCCTTCTGATTATCTCTGCCTCATGGTTGGGATATGGGGTCACAACTTGGCCTAAGTAGAAATATTCGCTTACCACTTCCACTGCCTCGCCACCTATCTCCAACTGTTGTGCTATCCCGAGGTTATTGATCATTACTTTATTTTTCTGCATACTAGTTTTCAGGCCCACGGTTCTACTCTGTTTGCCCAGTGCGGAAAGCATGATTTGCAATTCGTCCCCCGAGTTACTTAGCAAGGCAACATCATAAGCAAATCTGAGGTTACTGAGGTATTCTCCATTAACACTTACTCCCACCTGTTCCCAATCCAACGTTCTGAATACTTCTTGTAAGCATGCTGTGAATAAAATTTGAGATTGTGTCTCCTTGTCTGACACCCTTCCTTATTCGTATTTTACTGCTATCCCTATGGAGGGTGATGGTAGCTGTAGACCCATTGTAGATATCCTCTAGTATTCTTACAGAATGCTCATCTACCTCCTGGTACCGTAATGCCTGAACGACTGCTAGGGTTTCGACCGAGTCAAATGCTTTCTGATAATCGATGAAGGCTATATACAGGGGTTCAGTATACTCCGCGCACTTCTCTATCCCCTGATTGATCGTGTGAATATGGTCCATTGATGAATAACGTATACGGAACTTTGCTTGTTCTTTAGGTTGACTGAAATGTAAGACTTTAGAGATTCGGTTAGCAATTACCTTCGTAAATACCTTGTTGACGACTGACAGTAAGCTGCTCGGCCTGTAATTTTTCAAGTCCTTCATGTCGCCTTTCTTATAGATTAGGATGATGTTCACGTTCTTCCAAGATTCCGGTACCATTGCGGTCATTAGGCATAGCGTATACAGGTGTGCCAGTTTTTCAAGTACAATTTCTTCGCCATCCTTCAAGAGGTCTGCTGTTATCTGATCCTCACCACGTGCTTTGCCCCCTTTCATTTCTTTCAAAGCCTTCCTTGCGGAAGTATAATATGGAGAGAATCGAATACGCTGTAAAGAAGGGAGGTAGCCTGAAAGCAGTGAAGAGACGTCTTGGCGTGGGGAAAAATCAGATGTATGCACTTAAGGATAAGCAAGGCAATGTCATCACAAATAGAGATAAAATAGTCACAGTGGCCGAGGAGTTCTATAGGGATCTGTACAGTAGCCGGGACATACAGGATAATGCCAAACGAGACCGTAGTTCAGAGGAGATAGACATCCCACCAGTAACGACCGAAGAAGATAGACAGATAGATAGATAGATAGATAGATAGATAGATAGATAGATAGATAGATAGATAGATAGATAGATAGATAGATAGATAGATAGATAGATAGATAGATAGATAGATAGATAGATAGATAGATAGATAGATAGATGGATGGATGGATGGATGGATGCATGGATGGATGGATGGATGGATGGATGGATGGAAGGATGGAAGGATGGATGGATGGATGGATGGATGGACGGACGGACGGACGGACGGACGGACGGACGGACGGACGGACGGACGGACGGGCGGGCGGGCGGCCGGGGCGGGCGGGCGGGCGGGCGGGCGGGCGGGCGGGCGGACGGACGGACGGATGGATGGATGGACGGATGGATGGATGGATGGATGGGTGGATGGGTGGGTGGGTGGGTGGGTGGGTGGATGGATGGATGGATGGATGGATGGATGGATGGATGGATGGATAGATGGATACACAGATAGATAGATAGATAGATAGATAGATAGATAGATAGATAGATAGATAGAGAGATAGATAGATAGATAGATAGATAGATAGATAGATAGATAGATAGATAGATAGATAGATAGATAGATAGATAGGAAGATAGATAGATAGATAGATAGATAGATAGATAGATAGATAGATAGATAGATAGATAGATAGATAGATAGATAGATAGATAGATAGATAGATAGATAGATAGATAGATAGATAGATAGATAGATAGATAGATAGATAGATAGATAGATAGATAGATAGATAGATAGATAGATAGATAGATAGATAGATAGATAGATAGATAGATAGATATACAGACAGACAGACAGGAAGATAGATAGATAGATAGATAGATAGATAGATAGATAGATAGATAGATAGATAGATAGATAGATAGATAGATAGATAGATAGATAGATAGATAGATAGATAGATAGATAGATAGATAGATAGATAGATAGATAGATAGATAGATGATCGATAGATATATAGATAGATGGATAGATACCATCATCATCATCACCAGCCTATTTACGCCCACTGCAGGGCAAAAGCCTCTCCCATTATTCTCCAATTACCTCGGTCCTGTGCCAACTGTTACCAATTTATCCTCGCAAACTTCTTGATCTCATCTGCCCATCTAACTTTCTGCCACCCCCTGCAACGCTTGCCTTCTCTTGGGAACCACTCTGTTACCCTTGTTGACCAGCGGTTATGTTGCCTTCGCATTACATGCCCTGCCCATGTCCATTTCTTCTTCCTAATCTCTTCTAATATGTCTTTAACACCAGTTTGCACTGACCCACTCCGCTCTCTTCTTGTCCTTTGATGTTACACCGATCATTTTCCGCTCCATTGCCCGCTGAGTCGTTCTCAATTTAAGTTGAACCCTTTTAGTGAGCCTCCAAGTTTCTGCCCCGTAGGTGAGTACCGGTAAGATGCAGCTGTCATACTCTTTCTTCTTCAGCGACAATGGTAGGCTGCTATTCATTATCTGAGAATGTCTGCCATATGCACCCTACCCCATTCTGAACCTTCTGATTATCTCTGCCTCATGTTTGGGATATGGGGTCACAACTTGGCCTAAGTAGAAATATTCGCTTACCACTTCCACTGCCTCGCCACCTATCTCCAACTGCTGTGCTATCCCGAGGTTATTGGTCATTACTTTAGTTTTCTGCATACTAGTTTTCACGCCCACGGTTCTACTTTGTTGGCCCAGCGCGGAAAGCATGATTTGCAATTCGCCCCCCGAGTTACTTAGCAAGGCAACATCATCAGCAAATCTGAGGTTGCTGAGGTATTCTCCATTAACACTTACTCCCGCCTGTTCGCAATCCAACGTTCTGAATACTTCTTGTCAGCATGCAGTGAATAAAATTGGAGAGATTGTGTTTCCTTGTCTGACACCCTTCCTTATACGTATTTTACTGCTATCCCTATGGAGGGTGATGGTAGCTGTAGACCCATTGTAGATATCCTCTAGTATTCTTACATAATGCTCATCTACCCCCTGGTTCCGTAATGCCTGAATGACTGCTAGGGTTTCGACCGAGTCAAATGCTTTCTGATAATCTATGAATTCTATATATAAGGGTTCAGTATACTCAGCGCACTTCTCTATCACCTGATTGATCGAGTGAATATGGTCATTGATGAATAACGTTTACCGAACCCTGCTTGTTCTTTAGGTTGACTGAAATCTAAGATTTTAGAGATTCGGTTAGCGATTACCTTGGTAAATACCTTGTTGACGACTGACAGTAAGCTGATCGGCCTGTAATTTTTCTAGTCCTTCATGTCGCCTTTCTTATGGATTAGGATGATGTTCACGTTCTTCCAAGATTCCGGTACCATTGCGGTCATTAGGCATAGCGTATACAGGTTTGCCAGTTTTTCAAGTACAATTTCTTCGCCATCCTTCAAGAGGTCTGCTGTTATCTGATCCTCACCACGTGCTTTGCCCCCTTTCATTTCTTTCAAAGCCTTCCTTGCGGAAGTATAATATGGAGAGAATCGAATACGCTGTAAAACACGGAGGTAGCCTGAAAGCAGTGAAGAGACGTCTTGGCGTGGGGAAAAATCAGATGTATGCACTTAAGGATAAGCAAGGCAATGTCATCACAAATAGGGATAAAATAGTCACAGTGGCCGAGGAGTTCTATGTGGATCTGTACAGTAGCCGGGACATACAGGATAATGCCAAAGGAGACCCTAGTTCAGAGGAGATAGACATCCCACCAGTAACCACCGAAGAAGATAGATAGATAGATAGATAGATAGATAGATAGATAGATAGATAGATAGATAGATAGATAGATAGATAGATAGATAGATAGATAGATAGATAGATAGATAGATAGATAGATAGATAGATAGATAGATAGATAGATAGATAGATAGATAGATAGATAGATAGATAGATAGATAGATAGATAGATAGATAGATAGATAGATAGATAGATAGATAGATAGATATATAGATAGATGAATAGATACCATCATCATCATCATCATCACCAGCCTATCTACGCCCACTGCAGGGCAAAGGCCTCTCCCAATATTCTCCAACTACCTCGGTCCTGTGCCAACTGTTACCAATTTATCCTCGCAAACTTCTTGATCTCATCTGCCCATCTAACTTTCTGCCACCCCCTGCAACGCTTGCCTTCTCTTGGGAACCACTCTGTTACCCTTAATGACCAGCGGTTATGTTGCCTTCGCATTACATGCCCGGCCCATGTCCATTTCTTCTTCCTAATTTCTTCTAATATGTCTTTAACACCAGTTTGCACTGACCCACTCCGCTCTCTTCTTGTCCCTTGATGTTACACCGATCATTTTCCGCTCCATTGCCCGCTGAGTCGTTCTCAATTTAAGTTGAACCCTTTTAGTGAGCCTCCAAGTTTCTGCCCCGTAGGTGAGTACCGGTAAGATGCAGCTGTCATACACTTTCTTCTTCAGCGACAATGGTAGGCTGCTATTCATTATCTGAGAATGTCTGCCATATGCACCCCACCCCATTCTGATCCTTCTGATTATCTCTGCCTCATGGTTGGGATATGGGGTCACAACTTGGCCTAAGTAGAAATATTCGCTTACCACTTCCACTGCCTCGCCACCTATCTCCAACTGCTGTGCTATCCCGAGGTTATTGGTCATTACTTTAGTTTTCTGCATACTAGTTTTCACGCCCACGGTTCTACTCTGTTGGCCCAGCGCGGAAAGCATGATTTGCAATTCGTCCCCCGAGTTACTTAGCAAGGCAACATCATCAGCAAATCTGAGGTTACTGAGGTATTCTCCATTAACACTTACTCCCGCCTCTTCGCAATCCAACGTTCTTAATACTTCTTGTCAGCATGCTGTGAATAAAATTGGAGAGATTGTGTTTCCTTGTCTGACACCCTTCCTTATACGTATTTTACTGCTATCCCTATGGAGGGTGATGGTAGCTGTAGACCCATTGTAGATATCCTCTAGTATTCTTACATAATGCTCATCTACCCCCTGGTTCCGTAATGCCTGAATGACTGCTAGGGTTTGGAACGAGTCAAATGCTTTCTGATAATCTATGAATTCTATATATAAGGGTTCAGTATACTCAGCGCACTTCTCTATCGCCTGATTGATCGAGTGAATATGGTCCATTGATGAATAACGTTTACCGAACCCTGCTTGTTCTTTAGGTTGACTGAAATCTAAGATTTTAGAGATTCGGTTAACGATTACCTTGGTAAATACCTTGTTGACGACTGACAGTAAGCTGATCGGCCTGTAATTTTTCTAGTCCTTCATGTCGCCTTTCTTATGGATTAGGATGATGTTCACGTTCTTCCAAGATTCCGGTACCATTGCGGTCATTAGGCATAGCGTATACAGGTTTGCCAGTTTTTCAAATACAATTTCTTCGCCATCCTTCAAGAGATCTGCTGTTATCTGATCCTCACCACGTGCTTTGCCCCCTTTCATTTCTTTCAAAGCCTTCCTTGCGGAAGTATAATATGGAGAGAATCGAATACGCTGTAAAGAACGGAGGTAGCCTGAAAGCAGTGAAGAGACGTCTTGGCGTGGGGAAAAATCAGATGTATGCACTTAAGGATAAGCAAGGCAATGTCATCACAAATAGGGATAAAATAGTCACAGTGGCCGAGGAGTTCTATGTGGATCTGTACAGTAGCCGGGACATACAGGATAATGCCAAAGGAGACCCTAGTTTAGAGGAGATAGACATCCCACCAGTAACCACCGAAGAAGATAGACAGATAGATTAGATAGATAGATAGATAGATAGATAGATAGATAGATAGATAGATAGATAGATAGATAGATAGATAGATAGATAGATAGATAGATAGATAGATAGATAGATAGATAGATAGATAGATAGATAGATAGATAGATAGATAGATAGATAGATAGATAGATAGATAGATAGATAGATAGATAGATAGATAGATAGATAGATAGATAGATAGATAGATAGATAGATAGATAGATAGATAGATAGATAGATAGATAGATAGATAGATAGATAGATAGATAGATAGATAGATAGATAGATAGATAGATAGATAGATAGATAGATAGATAGATAGATAGATAGATAGATAGATAGATAGATAGATAGATAGATAGATAGATAGATAGATAGATAGATAGATAGATAGATAGATAGATAGATAGATAGATAGATAGATAGATAGATAGATAGATAGATAGATAGATAGATAGATAGATAGATAGATAGATAGATAGATAGATAGATAAATGGGTGGGTGGACGGATCGATCAATGGATGGATGGATGGATGGATGGATGGATGGATGGATGGATGGATGGATGGATGGATGGATGGATGGACGGATTGATGGATGGTGGATGGATGCATGGACAGACGGACGGACGGACGGATAGATTGATCGATTGATGGGTGGATGGATGGTTTCGTGGGTAGATAGATTCACCGATGGGCTGATTCATTACTGACTATTTAATTAAATCAAAAGATGAGGGAAAAATCGTAGGGGAAAAGCCGAAAAGACGTTGAATAATTGATTGCCACAAAACAGCTTATTTATTTATTTATTTATTTATTTATTTATTTATTTATTTATTTATTTATTTATTTATTTATTTATTTATTTATTTATTTCAAGTACCTACATCGCCCATTGGGCATTGTAGCAGGAGGGCTGCAGTATAAAATATAATACAAACAGCAAAATTGTAACCGATATAAAATCATGCATAACATTATACATGAGAAATTTAAACACTTGCAGTTCAGCATTGTAACAAACAGTACAAAACACAAGATTATACAATGAAAGCAATAATTATACATATCAAAAATCAACAACCACGAGAAGTACAAAGCCAACGTTAAATATATGGACTATTTCAGCAACTCAAAATGCTGCTTCAATGGCTGTTAGGAAATTAGTATCAGAGATTACTGGTATTTTTAGTGCATTCCTGTCGCTAATAGAGTTTTGAAAGAAAGATTATTTAAGGACATTCATTGACAGGTAGATTCTCTAATTTTATATAAGTGATCTTTCCGTTCGGACATGTAACTAGGCGTCTTTAAATACCGCTTTTTATTTGCTAAAAAAGTAGCTTGGTGACACATTGCTTTTCATCCTTGGAAAGTGAATAAGACACAGTCCTGAAAATTTTATCACGGGAAGTATTTTGATCAGAGAAATTATACATCTGCGTAAAAATACTCTTTTAAAGAACAGTCAAAGTTCTGTGTCATTCCATTCTTTGAAGAGGGATGGACTAAAGCAGCCGGGTGTACTCCCAATAGCGCAAGACCGAAAACGAATTTGTAATTGGCCATTGAGCATATTCTCAATTGGTTAGTTGAAACTTGGGAATACTCTGCATTTTTTCCAGCGGAAAAAGGTCGGCTGTTCTTCGGCTGTTCGTCGTAGGCATCTTACTGTTTGCGTAAGACACCAAGGCGAATCTTTGGACACCGAAGGAAGCTTTCAGCTCACCTCGGGCTGTGGGACGTTTACGTGCTTTTTGGCTCTGAAGACAAAACACAAGTTTCCTTTGTGCAAAAGATTCGGTGTTTTATAATGGCTACAGCCATTGCTGGCTGCCAGCGATACGTTATCTACTAAAAAAAGTAAATAATTACGTTCAAAAGATTTTTATCTCGCTACGTCCTGTGTGTCGTGACGTCAGCGACGACGAATTCAAAGCAGGTACTAGAAACTGCAGTTATTACGGTGCCTAGTGCTGAACCGGACATCCAAACGCGTTTTTGCCTCAGTTACCATTCTTCCTCAGCGATGGCGCCACACTCATTCTCAAGACCACTGTCCGTGCTTCCCTTGTTGTTGACCAGATTTCTATTTGGCTAGTTGTTGTTACGGTTGTTTTAGTGGGTTCGTGAAACATTGGGTTTGGTCATCACATATAGTCACGCAAGACAATGTCGTTTATTCCAGTTGGTCAGTGTAAACTCAACGCACCGGATGTTTTTTCATCTATAACCGGCAAAGTGGGTGATGTACTCACTTGGGCTTCTAGGTTTACATGTGCTTTTTTACCTTCTGCTAACCCTACCGTATTTACACCCATGCCAAGAATCTCAGTTAAATGTGGGCGAACAGCTGGCTCCGCTAGCCTGTAAGCCCTGCTCCACTTGCTTCTGCCCTTCCCGGCCTCAGCCAATGACCTAGCTGCCCATATTGTGTCATATGATCCTAAGCAGGAAATATGCTGTTGGGTCGCATGGATATTCGCTTTTTTTATAATTACGTAGCTTATTAAAACGAGGTTTGCGTTTAAAGTGGTGTTAGTGTTATTCTAGATAGGTAATCTTGCCAATAAACCAAACTTCCATTTTTTTTCATGGCACCTAAAATTCCCGCAGCGCAAGGGTCCCGTCATCTGTGAACCCATGAATCCTGTCTTCGCGGTCACTCAACCGCATAAACCACCTGTCCGTGCACGTATACCCGGCTACCGGTGATGTGCGTCTGCTCAGACGGGAAAGGCACTCCGAAATGTTTCGCTCCATCGTCCCAGCGCCGTTCCTCCGCTGTCCAACGCTGCAACGTGAACCCCCTATGCGTCGCATCTAGACAGGAGTTCCTGCGAGGGGAGGTGGGAGTTTTTTCCTGGTAACTTTTTTGATTAGGTGGGTGACCTGGGAGAGGGTAGACTGTAAGTTTTAGAGAGTAGCTGATCCCGCACCGTCCTTTTGGAAGACGAGTCCCAAGACTCTCAGCGTGTTCGCCTTTGGGATGACGACCCCTTGAAGCGTCACTTCGTGGTCGAGAGACTCCGGTGCTGGTCATCCTCTTGTCCGTTTCTTTATTATTAAAAGTGCTGATTTCTCCGGAGCTACGTGAAGGCCACAATTCCTGCGGTATTGTTTCGTGTGGTTTACTGCTTCCTGTAGTGCATCGTGTTTTGTGCCGGTTAAGCATGTCATCGTCTGGAAAGTAATATCATCCACATAGATGGCGTGTCTAACCCTTGGGATAGTTTTTAGTGATTGTGTTACTTTGATCTTTGCGAGGTTGAATAATAGAGGCGAGATCACTGACCCATTGGGTGTTCCTTTTGCTGGTACGTCGAATTTTCCGCTTTGTAGGTTTTCCAGGCTTACAGTTACCATCTTTGAGGATAGAAAGTCTCTTAAACACTTTTAGGCTTTCTCTCCACATCGAGAGCCCTGGAAATTTTCAAATATGGCTGCATGCGGCACATTGTCAAACACTCCATTGACGTCTAGGGTAAGATTGGCGCTTTTTTGTGTGGTGATCCAAATCCCATTCCGTCTTCTCTTCGTTCTTCGATATGGAAGGTGAGTCTGTTGAGAACAAGGCGCTCCATTAGTTTACCCAAGCACCATGTAAGTCTTATGGGTCTGAGTTTAGATAGTTCGATATTGTTTGATATTGTTAGATATTGATATTGATATTGTTTGGTATTGCTTGCTTTCGAAACCATTGTGACATCAGTATGTTTCCAAGTGGCCGGCCGCCTGCCTTGCTCCTATACGTCGTTCATTTTTTAGTATTGAGAGACGATGGAAAGCGTGACCGGTTTATTCGGACACTCGGACGAAAAGCACAATAAGTGCTGATGATGATTACGTACAAGCGATGATAATGGCGGGGCCATGAGAGCTAGCACTGATGATAATGTACCGATTACGAGGAAATGTCCGTAACGTGTTGAAGAGCACAGAGTCGTGGTCAGGGTGTCTCACAGTATTTTGTTCTGCCTATTTTCGTTTTCATTGCGCAGTAATTTTTTCGTCACTTTATCACTTACAAGGGTGGCGTTTCTTGTGGGTGTTGGCCAGAGCGGCGTCCAGCTAACACCTGGTGAATGATCTGACTAGCTCTGGGTTTGGGGTCCCTCTGTAGTCCACCTAAGTAACGGCGGGAGGGGCGAATGTAGTGTTATTATTTCCAAGGAACTTTTCTTTCGTCGCTTGGAGGATGTCCTTTTCTGTTCCTGGGACATTGTAAATAAGACGTGAGACACGTTTTCTGGTAGATGATCTGGATTCGTTATTTTGATGCATGAGGAATCTCAGGATATTCCGAGTGCCTTTTGTACTAAGAGTCCCATGTAGTCTGTCACATTGTTGATTCCAGTTCTGTCGAGCGAATTGATTTCCGTATTCTTTTGCCTGCTTTGTTACATTTGCAATACGGAGTTTTAGCTTCCTATTGTTTTTTTTTATTCTTCCAACTCTGGCTGAGGCTGCAGTGGGCCTCCCAGATTCCCAGATGTGCAGAAGGTGAGGGTCCACAGCCGGATTATCTGTTGTTAGTTGAATTCTTTTGTGTATTTGCAGGCCCTTTCCTCTAGGCTTTTTTTTTCAATTTTCTAGGTCATCCAAACAATTTGGCGTTATCTTCTTCTTCCTCTCTGAAGGCCTTCCAATACCATGATTCTTGCTTTGCCCACTGTGGTGGCTGTTCGGTTGTGGTTGTGGTTTAGGCTCAGTTGTAATATGTGGTGGTCACTACTCAATGTCTCATCTATCCTCTCCCATTCTACATGTGTTATTCCCCTGGAGAAGGCGAGATCAGGGCTGGCGATCTTCGGCACGCTATTGCCGATCCTGGTGGGGTATTGTGTGTCGTTGGACACTGCAGGGTTAGGCGGTATTGCTCGGCCACATTGTGGACCTCAGCCCCTTCCTTAGAGATCGTGTATATTCCCGTAGTACGTGGCCTGCATTGAAGTCCCCAACCATTCCTGGGACATTGTAAATAAGACGTGAGACGCGTTTTCTGGTAGATGATCTGGATTCGTTATTTTTATGCATGAGGAATCTCAGGATATTCCAAGTGCCTTTGTACTAAGAGTCCCTTGTAGTCTGTCACATTGTTGATTCCAGTTCTGTCGAGCGAATTGATTTCCGTATTCTTTCGCCTGCTTTGTTACATTTGCAACAAAGCAAGCGAATGGCATTTGTATGGCATTTTTTTCACTTTCACAATGCAGCGAATTCGGTTGTCGACGTCCCCCAGTTTGTCCGAGGGCGAGCTGTATATATTAAATTTAAACAGGCTCTTTTGATTTTTTTGGAGGTAAAATTTCAACAACGATGTTTGTAATCCTACGGTGGACGAACTGCTGCTTCGTCATTAGATATTTGGAAGTTAGGATGGCTGTGCGGGTCCTGCCTTCTGCTATGTGTGTTTGTATCCCAGCTATGTTAATGAATCTGTCCCTGTCTCTTGAAGGGCCAGGATGTCAGATTTTTTTTTCAGTTAGTTGTGAGAGATTATGTCTCTTTAGCCTAGTTTTTGTACACTTCCATTGCCAAAGTTTGAGCCGTCGATCCGCGCTCTTACCGTCGAAGTTTTGAGAGGGGCTATACGTCGTCATCGTCTAACGCCTCCTCCATTCTTGCTTCTGTTCTCGGGTAGCTCTTGGGCTTTTTACAAGTGTTGTCCTTTTCTTCTATGGTGGTAACTCTTCGATCTAGTTCAGTCTTTTCATTTATAATAGTGGCCATTGTATCCTAAATTTTTCTTTGGGATTCCAGGTTTTCTTTGAGAGTGGTGTAATACTCTGATTTTGTGTTTGGATTTCCTCGAACGTTTGTATAGCGATCTGCTGGAACAGGCCCTGATCCTGCTTCATCTGGTTGCCTTCTTTGTTTTGTCCAGCTTGGTGCAATTTGATTTGCTTTTTTTTCAACATTTCTTCCATGCACAATCTCGTAAGCGTATGTTCTTTCGTCAATTCTTTGGTAATTCGCGTGTTCCCTTCAGCGTCGCGCCTAAGTGCTTGGAAGAAGGCTGCCCAATCTGGTGCATCTCGCCCTTCTCTGCTAGCGCAGGTACTAGAAGGAGGACAGGAGACTTGTGCAGGAGGAGGGAGTGTGTTTGTCTGAGAACACCACTTTTTGCACGTCTCCTTCATTAGTGTCCCTATAAGTGTATGATCCACGCCTGGAGAGCGATCGTGATGGTGATCGCGACTCTTTACGGACCCCTTCACACGAGCAAGATTGCGATCTGGATCTCGAATCGGTAGAAGGGGTCGACCGGCTACTACTTTCTTTCAGAATGCCTGAGGGAGCCCCCGTTGCGGGCATGGCACTATTTAGGGTAAATAAGCTGAAGTTGGTCTCCGAAAGAGCGGATGACCAGGGATTTTTTCCGCTTCTTTGATCCCATGCCTCCCTGGCCTGGTGCGCAGGTGGTGTTTGGGTGGTTAACTCTTTACCGGAGGTCCCATGTTGTACGTTCCAGAGCTTGCAAGTTGGGTTGCAGTCGTGTTCCACGTTTTCGAGTTTATTTCCACACTTTGAGCACAGTTCTGGTTTTGGCGAAGGGCAAACATCCTGCCTTTGTCCAATATCTCCGCATGGCTTGCAGTATTGCATAGATTTACAGTAGGGGTGGCATCTGGCTATTGTACCTGGTACATGAAAGTAAAAAGGCACATGTGGTCCCTTGCAGTGTATTGTTGCCGCTGACGCGTTTCCCAGTCGTCTGGCTGATACGATTTCACGGCGTTGTGCCGATATGTACTCCATTTTGTAGTCATTGGTTGTCCCATCTGTAATTCCTACTACTCCCGCAGTTGGGTTGGGCAGTGATTTGAGATAGGCAGTAAAGCTGCACAAGTTTGGGCCTAACTTGAGCAGTCTGATAGCTGTAAGGCGGTGCATTATATCCTCGTTCGCTGTGCTTGCCACATGCAGATTTTGGGCTCACTGAGTGTGAGTAGCCACTTTGTTTACGAAGACTCGAAGAGGCATGTGTACGGCTCTTGGCATTGCGAGTGCAGCGTCCTAGTCCTTCCATTTAGTGAGGTGATGCCCGGGCGTTGGTATGAAAACTATTTTGTAAGGGGTCTCTGGCAAAGGCGGTGACATGTTGCCCGTGGATTTCACCGTTCTTCTGCGTTGTTTGCCGATGGTCGTACTGGGGTTGGTGGCAACCTTCAATAGGCTGTCGATCCCTGCAGCGAATGCGGCCCTTCCCTCCTCTTCTTTTTTCTTCTTGGCTGCCCTGCGTCAGTAGACTTGTTTCATCCATAGCGTTAGGTAGACGGTTCTTCTGCTGTCTGCATCGAAACTTACTTTGGCGGCCTTGTTTTTGCCTTGGTCTACAGTGTCTGGTGTTTCGTCCTGCTTCTCCTCCTCTTCTTCTTGAATAATCCCTCCCATTAGCGATTGCATGTTGGAGCAGTAGCAAGCGGCCAGCAGCTCACCGGCGAGTGGCGCACCCGGCCACAAGTGCCACTGCCTGGTGAGCTGGCGCTTGGGCCACGTCGCACACTGGGGTGATAAATTATTGTGGTTACAGTCCATGTACAAGTGAGTGCTTTATATCGGCGTGTTTTTTGTCACTTGGTGAGTCCAATGATTGCTCACAGAGTTGTGTCGTAACTAACTGGGAAAACTGCACTAAGTGCCAGGAGCCCATCTAACGCACGCCTGCACTCCGTGAGCCCCAAGTGGCTCTTAAATCTTGCAATGTTTTGCAAGTCTTTTTTAAATCTAGCAAAAAAAAGCTGCCGAAAATCTCGACCAAGACCTTGCGTTGCCTACTAACCAACCAATCCACACCTCGAGCAAAGCCTGCACCACGGAACCTCGACGCGACTCCACGAACGCCGTGCAGGCGTCGTGCCAGTATGCGCCGCCGCTGCACCCCACCCATCGTCACTCTAACTCGCGCATATAGAACTTGGCATGAGGAACACGACGATATCGATGCATATGATGATTACTACTAGGACAGTGCAAAGGTACGAGGGAACAGGTAAATATACAATTTCGAGTTGGTACCAATGCCTAGTTATGCGTCCTTAAGTGCTCACGTAGAAAGAAATCCTGTAGCTTAGCTATGGTTCAATCATTGCGTGACTTAGTTCAAGCTTAGTCAGTTCTTTTAACCCGATAGCGTCATTAGTGTCGTTTTAGATTTTCTTCGATCCTGCTAGCCGTCCACTATCAGCCGTGCTCATCAGGCGTCCGCGGAAGTGCGTCACAGGGCCAACCGGAAACTGCTACTGGTGCAGCAAGATAAGAGAGGCCACCCGAAACTCAAATACGGCAGAGCGATCACTGCAACTGGAATGGAGGACAGTAATTATATAAAGCAAAACGAAAGAAAATATGCGTGATTTTAGCGGGGACCGCGCATGCGTATTAAGGTGTGTTACACGCCCCATCGTTAGCCGCATACTCGCAGATATGGTGCCCAGCCGCTGCTGCCTCAATGGAAACCTCCCCTGCCAAAGGAACTAATGTGGCACCAACATTGTCACCTGACTAAAAAAGGGGGAGATCGTAGCGAAAGATTACCGCAAATCTTCAACGCTAATCTTATAGAAATAACGCTTGTCCAGGTGAAAGAATAACGCGAGGCTCTCAAAAAGCAAGGAAGGCCTATATTAAGACCACACACTAACTAAAATATCTCCTTATAAGAAATGAAACCGAGAACCGGGCGTCTAACAGGCCGATTTTTAGATTACTTTTGGTTTGTCCAGGTGAAAGAATAACGCCCGGCTCCCAAAAAGCAAGGAAGGCTTATATTAAGACCACAAACAAACTAAAATATCTCCTTATAAGAAATGAAACAGGGAACCGGGCGTCTAACAGGCCGATTTTTAGATTACCTTTGACATTTTTCGCCGCACTTCAACCGGTGCAAACTCTGTGCGAAAAAGGATGGGTGGCAGCACATGAGATCTCCCTAAACATTAAAATATCGACAGAGGGGACGGTCACTTAAAGATAATGGGCGTGACACATCAGAGAACCGCAGAAGGAATTTCACGATCACCAATACAATATAAATCGTCACCCGTTTGGAATACATTGTATTCAATTTACCAAGATATTGACTAGAAAGAGGGAAAAGAAATCACAAAACTTCAGCAGACACTCGGCTCACCTGCCGTTCCAAAAATTTATTTGCACTGAATGAGACTAAATGAGCACCATCAAGAAGGCAACATATAATGCCGCCCTGAAGCTCCCACGTGCCAGGACCACCAAATAGGACGGCGACCCTGCTACGAGGAAAACCAAAGACCAGCTTCAGCTCCATTACACACTCCCAAAAGGCGATTTAGACTTGTTCCGGCAAGCAGAATTCCCAATCGCTTGAAAAAATTCTTCCATCTACAATGATGCAGTTCACATCGCATTAACACCCGGACATGAGAGTGTGGAAGGTTACGCCACCACGGACAAAAACTACGAACACAAATCATTCTTTCGCGCTGCAAATAGGATGTTATTGTCGATGAATCATAAGCTCGTCGCGGGATACAAACCAACATATATACCGAGAAATGTCGGTGGGCGAAAACGTTTTGTAGGAAATGTGCGACAATACTATAAAGCTACTATGTAAAGGAAAACTTATGATTCCTTCGGCGCAACCGTGTTATATTTAAATGTATGCGCACAGGATGTCTATTCAGAGATTATGTGTTCCAGTCCCGTTGAAACATGAGAAGCACCCTTGTAAATCTCGTTACTACATCAATTGAGCTTATTCAGAGAGAGCCAGGAAAAGGGATGCCGCGCCTGGAGGCTTGCAATTCGGACTCAACCCTTGAGGTGCTCACCATTTGTTTACCTCCTTTTCCAAAACTCCAACCGCATGTCACACGATCAAAGACTTCTCATTTCTTCCCTTACGCTTAGAAAGAAATGGTAAAAGGTTCAGACTGGTCATGACGCTAGAGAATAAAACTTTCAAACACTCGCACTGTTGCCTTATCGAGCAGCACCTCTGAAATGCAACTTTTCACTTTGGCTACATCGGCTACACAAGCGCAAATTGCCTCTGTCCTTCCTAGGTTACGGCGAACAAAAATTGTTGCCGCTAGTTTTTCTCTTTTGACTCAACGTTAGTGCCTGAAAAACATACGTTGTAAACATAGCAACTCTGTTTTAAAACGCTTATCGGGGCATAAGTAACGCTATCGCGTCGCACCTCAGTGTATGCTTTGCACGCCTGAAACTGCTTACTTTTGGACTAAGATGTATTTCAGTTATAATCTTATCGCAGCTCACGTTTGGCGCACAACGGCAAGTTGACCTCGTGTGCCATGTGCCACAATCGGGCTAAGCATATAAAAAAACTGCCCTCCCTTTCTTAAAAAACTTCACGAAAGTGCGAAATCTAAAAGTAAGCAAACCTTCTCTAAAAGTGCGTCGAATAAATGGTTACGCCTTCAAAGACCAAAGTCAGAAATTAGGAATGAAGCCGTCGAATTATTTTTCGCGCACTGAGTAAACACACCTATGAACGATCAAAATGTGTACTGATACGTGATTTATGAGAAAGAGCTGTGCTATTGTACTCGTTCTTCATGATTTGTGCGTATATTCTCTTATCTAGAAGTGTTTCTTTTCGCGATTTTCAGGTAGCCATTTTGACCCAATAGAAGCCCGGTGTCTCGCATGCACCGTGTGGGCAGAGATGGTATAAGAGCTTTACAGAGATGGTATCATACCAAGCGGCTTAGGGGGAAATTAGTTTTTTGTCACGGCACCATGGGTCCCATTTTAAAAAAATTCGTTTTAAAAACTCAGTGCAACCCTTCGTCGAGCATCAGGACATTATGAGATGTTCTCTCACTTACATAGAACACAACACCCCTGGTGATAGCCACCTGATCATCGTTCTTGCTACTCCCATTTGTGTCATTCACAGAAGCGGGTGTTCGGGCGAGTGACTGCCCAACAGTAACTGACGATGGTGCATTGTGGCTGTACACTATAATTTGAAAAATTCTGCTCGAAAAATGTCATCCTTTGAAAATAGGCTTAGACAGAATTACAGGTAACGAACGGTCAATGACCGATACTCTGGATACTGGGTACGTTACTTGCGCTACTCATGGCGCTACGCAAAGGTAATTCTCACGGATTCCTTATTTGCTGTACAGTTTGGGAAACGAAACAATGCGTAGTAATTCAATAAAAGCGCACCGAACGTCCAGAATAAAAACAAAACGTGGGCGCGTAAATCCGAAGGGCAGACCCAAAACTCATCCCGTATGACGAAGTACCAGCTGATCGATGCAGTGGGGCCTAACTACCAGCATTCAGGAGTGCTCCGCCGCAAATACGGGACGAGAAAACAGCTGCCTTAGGCCTTTTTATAACTGCACCTGTTATTTGTTTTGGGAGTATGCGTGCGATCTAGATATAATACAACTGCGCGAAGGCAAGCCGACTGGCGCAAGCGGATTCTCGCAGGACTTGAATCATGCTTCCGATGAGAAACAAAAAATGTGTGCAAAGGTAGCTCGCTCACGCTATTTCCGTGGTCTTCCTTGGATCATCTTTGTGTACAGCAAGGTACACAGCACTATTTGGGCATCTTGGACGACGGTAAATACCACACATGGACTTCGCTAACTCCGTGCTATCATGCCTACTGCGGTATCCGGTATCAGGGCCTCCCCAAAATGAGAGAATCGCACGCATGAACGCAAGAGGGCGCCAGGTTTTGCATTAGGTCTATAACCATCCAGATAAATTTTATTTCGTCATCCACATCTTTTAACTTCAATTATTCAGCTTAATTCGCGGGTTCCTGGCTTGTTCAGTGGCACTCTTCACAAAAAAATTGGTTTCCATAAAAACATAATTTTTCAGGTAGAAGTCCTGCCTGAAGTCGTCTGTAAAGTTATTTATCCTGGTGTTTAGGCTTCTCTTTTTGGCAACCATTTCCTCATTTTGACTAAAGAAACATTATGTTAACTTTCTTTCTTCAGTGTTTATTTTACTGCTTTTTTGCGAAATGGTTGTTTGTTTTAGGTTGTTTTCTCAACAAAATATCTTGAACCTTCTGTTTTATTTGTTCTCTTTTTTACCAATATTTGTGTTGCACTTTACGTTGTCTTCCTTACCACAACCATTATTACCTATGACGTCTTATTTCCGTACACTGGAGCAATTGTTTTGTTCATTTACAATTATAATGTAGAAACATCACGTCAGGTCTAATAAGTCCCAGAAAAAGTATTCACCCCTTGACACAAATTGCGTTACGGTCTTTTATGTTTTCTGTTACAATTTAACATCTCGGAATTATTTCAGTTCACCTAGGAACTTTATGTATCATGAATGCGGATATTCGTAGCTTGAAAAACAAAAATCAGCCTGAATGAACGCCTATTATTGTTTTAAAGTTGCACCACAATTTCTTGTGCGCATTACACTGGGCATAAACTAACCCCTCAGGCACACCTGACAAAAAGGGGTTAAGTATGAATGACATTATTTAGTGGGCAGCGTAACTTACGGCTATTGCTACTACAAATGAATAACTCAGTTTCAAACTAATATCAGCAATATCAATCAAATATAGGGGCCTATGACTAATAAAACAAAATAACGCTATATATTATTCGGGCGCAGTGATAAAAAGGAGATTTTCGGTGACAGGAGTACCGTTAAACTAGGGATATCGCCTCTTTCTCGCTTTCAGTGATGCACAAAAACATGGCACTGCGGTAACCCAAACTATTTACTCTGCGTAACCTTGTAGCAAGCACAGTGATACATAATGTGACCTCTGGGGAAAATAGGTAGCGTTCAGTAAGCAAATATTTCCTTTCGTAACATTACGTGACAAAATGTTGAGATCTTTTTCTGCTACAGTACAGTGACTAAGGATGTGTCAAAAATGAGAGAGAACTCCGATATGACTAGGACCGGATTTCTTTACTTTCAGAAAAAGAAAAAAAACCTAAAATAACAAATTTTTTCTTCCTTTGAAAGCCGCAAGAAGTAACAACATAACGCAAATAACACAGTAATCTAGAATGAGAATGCAGGTGTTAGAGTTAATAAACACAACTTGTTCTCCGCCTTACTGAAATCACAAAAAGGAGGGTACATTTCATTCTAAATATATGTAAGAGCACAGTATCCAAGGATGCGGCACGTTTGGTGGGAGGAAGTGCCGTTAGACACATCCACCTACATTGCTGCTCAGGAAAAGGGGGGGGGGGCGACTCACGTGACAGCACATTTAGACTTTGTATTCTTCCACAGCACCCATCAGAGATGCCACCTTCGGGGACAGGAAAGGCTGCTTTAGCTTCGGCGTCTTAACCTTTCATTCTCTGTTGCGGTTGAAGGCTTCACTATCCCTGCAACAAGAATACCGTACACTCTGCACTTAGAATACATAATCACCATTGAAGCAGCGTCGTTTACGGGGTTCTGTGTATTGCTATCATGCTGCAATCCCTAATAGGTGTCCCTCGTTTAACACAAGTGGTAAGTTAAATTAGGTGTTTGATAACTGCATTCTGTTTTCATGGGCTACTCAGGCCATCCAAACGTAGCACCTGAACACATGCGAGAAATGTATATAGCATACTATGAACGTGACTAGGTGGTGCAAAAATACAGATCACTCAGACCAGAAAAATTATTTGAGGTCCACTAGTAAATCTTAAGAATGCGTGAGCAGCTCTATCCGCTCCCTTGTGGCACCTTAAGACCCACTGTGAGACACGCACTTAAAACGTTCTTTGGCAAGAGGTACACACCGACAAAACTGGCTTTATCATGATGCCCAACAAACTATTTCCTAAGTATTTATAGCCTATGCAAGGAGTATATTCAACAATCTGCCTCTGATAAAAACGCGGAGCGTTATTTTGTTTTTCTATGGTGCGAGCACTTCAGAACAGTCAACTTACATCCATCACGCGAACCAACAGTGGAGACATGAAACAGACAGCAACCCATAAAAGCAATGCGCAGCCTATACATGGCATAGTTAAAATTATTTAAGCATTTTTTGAAGATGGCCATTTGATCAAAAGACCAGCAGCTCTATCGATGGGCGGGCGCCTACACAAGGAGGACATTTGCAAAAAGGCGGCCTTAAAAATTGCTCGACCGCAGCAAAATGACGTCGACCGGGCGCTTTTTTCAGTTTTAGGTAAATTATTGTAGAACGTCAAAAAATTGCAACGATATTTTAGTATTTGATACACATTATTATCTAGTACTCTTTGCGATTTAGGGAAGTTATTGTTCAAAGCGAGGGAAAAAACCGAGAAATTACCGTTCTTTTTTTAGGGGCTTTCTGCTCACTGACCATCAAGGAAATATCTGTACACCAACAGACATTGTGTGTAGAACCTCTAATTTGGCATATTCTTTTAGAGCGTCCCCACGCGATTATTTGGGGTGTAACCTCTACCTACTGTCGAGTTTCATCATCATCATCTATATTAGCCTCTCTGCGCCCACTGCAGGGCACAGGCCTCTCCCACAGTTTTCAATTACCCTGGCAAAGTGCTAACAGCGACCAATTTATCCCTGCAAACGTCTTGATGCCATATGCCCACCTAACTTTCTGCCGCCCTTGCCAAGCTTCCGTTCTCTAGGGATCCACTTTGCCACACTTGATGACCAACGACTATCTTGCCTTCACCTTACATGCCTTGCCCACACTCATTTCTTGTCAATTTCTACTAATATGATCTTAGCGCACGTTCGTTATCTGACCCACTCCACTGTCTTCTTGTCCCCTAATGTTACATTTCTCATCTTCCGTTGCATTCCTGGCTGACTCGACCTCAATTTAGGTTGACCCCTTTTAATGAGCCTTTATGTTTATGCCACGTTGGTGAGTACTGGTAAGATGCACCTGTCATACACTATCTTTTTCAGTAACATCGATAGGCTGCTATTCATTATATGAAAATGCCTGCCGAAAGCACTCCACCCCACTCTTATTTTTCTGGTTATGTCTGCCTCATGGTTAGGATTCTCGGTCACTTCTTGGACTAAGTATATAGCATCTCCTTTTATCACTTCCACTACCTCGCCACCTATCTCGAACCCTGGGCTCTCCTGAGGATATTGAGCATTACGTTAGTTTCTGCATAATAAATTTCAGCCACTCCTTTCTCCTCAGCTTGTCCAGTTCAGCGATCATGCTTTGCTATTCGTCTCCAGCTATCGTCTCCCTTTGCTCTTCGTCTTTGCTATTCGTCTTAGCTAGGCAACGTCATCCGCAAATCTATGGTTACTGAGGCACCCTCTCCTACTCCTTACCGTGTTCACAACCAATGTTTTGTATAGCTCGCCTAAATAAGCTGTGAATAACATTGGATAGATTGTATATCCTCGTCTGACGCCCTTCCTTATAGGTATTTTGCTGCTCTTTTGATGGTAGTCGATGGTAGCTGTGGGCTCATTGTTAATATCCGGTATTCTTACTTTTTGCTCGTGTACACCCTGATTCCAATGCTTGAATGAATGCGGAGGTTTCGACCCATTCAAATGCTTTCTCATAATCTATGAAGGCGATATATAAAGATTCCGAACACTCCGGCCATTTTTCTATCGCCTGATGTATAAGTTCAACATGGTTCATTGTTGAATAGCCTTTACGAAACCCTGCTTATTCATTCGATTGAATGAAATCTAAGGTAGCCTACATTTTTAGCAATTACCTTGGTAAGTACCTTGTTGACAACTGACACTACGCTGACTGGCCTGTTTAAGAGTTTTCCGAGTCCTTCGTGTCACCTTTCTTATGGATTCGGAAGATGTTTGCCCCCGCACGGGGCATCTTGAGTATTCATGGTGACGGTGAGCAGTGACACCGCGGACCCCTAGCTCCCAACATAAGCCGTGTCCAACCGTGGCGAGGTGTTTAAAGGTGAAAGGTAGAAGCCGTAAACGGTGGCCGTCGGAGCCTTGGTCAAGCTCTGGCCGATGGGCTCCCTGCCTGTACCAGGCAGGGAGCTCCGGGGCCTCTTTGACTACCAGGGTAAGGTCAAAGAAAAAAGTACCCCCGTCTCCCTGCTTTTATACTATGATATATGGTTTTCAAATTTTCCAAATCCAAAGATAGGCCCCCTAAAAGGGGCCGCACTGAACTATCCTTTCCTCCGTTGCCAACGACGAGTTTCCCAAAGCCGGACAACTATGCTAGGTTTTTGGTAATCGAATCTGTTGATGCCTCAAACCCCCTTGCCGCAAAGTCTTTCTTCCTGATCTCCAAATTTCTTGAGGGCATTGTTGGTCTGTCCTACAAAGCCAAAAAACTGAGAACAGTAGAAGTTCTTGTAGAAATGAATAACAAGCAACAAGCTACAAATCTCTTGACTCAAATCGCATCGCAGATCTCGACATCAGGGTCACACCCCACCGCAGCCTTAATAGCTCCCAGGGTGTGATCTCTGAGTCAGATCTAATGAATAAAACTGGCACCGATCTGTTGGAAGGCCTTAGGGACCAAGGTGTGACAGCAGTGAGGCGTATCATGATTCGTAGAGATAACAAGGAAATCCTAACAAAACATGTAATATTGACTTTTGACCATTCCACAGTTTCTGAATCAGTAAATGCAGGTTTCATTCATTGCCCCGTCAGGCCATACATCCCCAACCCCCGCCGATGTTTTAAATGCCAGCGGTTTGGGCGTGGTACTACTGCCTGCCGTGGTCGACTAACATGCGCCAAGTTCGCACAACACGATCATCCATCAGACAACTGCCCATCACAAACATTCATGTGTGCTAACTGCCAGGCGCCCCACGGGCCTACTCTAGAACATGCGAGAAATTCAAACAGGAGAAGGAGATCATCAAGGTGAAAGTCACTGAGAACCTTACCTTCCCAGAGGCGCGAAAGAGGTTCGCCTCTTTCCTCCTGGGGAGGTATGCCGGCGCAGCTCGCCTGGGGGCAGAGCAGCGTCTGGTGTCCACAGGGACCCAGTTTAGCGAGTCTGACCTGGTCCCGCCTCCGCCCCCCGCTGGGTTGCCTCACGCAGCTCAACCCGGCACCACGCCGCTTGCTGAGGTAGCAGCGGTTGTGGTGCGAACCACTTCTGCTGGGACCGGTGCCGCTCCCGCCTCCGCCCACGCGTCCTCCAGTGCGTTGGAGGGTACCGAGGTGATGGACACCACGGGCCCCGCATCGGCTCCCATCGCCACCGCACCACCCGTGCCACTTTTGGCGTCCCCGACGCCCGCGGCGGTGGCGGCTCAAACGAAGGGCTCCCGAAGTGGGGCCAAGTTCGGGGGGCCCGCTCCGTGGGCACCCCTCGGACATCCGATCACGAGATGAATGTCGGGCCGTTCCTGCCTGCAACGCAGCGCAAGGAGCGGCCTCCGACGCCCAAGCCAGCAGCAGATAGGCCCAAAAAGCCAAATCCTAGAGTAACAGCCCCGAAAGACACATGAACACACATACACAAGGACTTCAGTAGCTTCTAAATCTCCATAATGGGAAGAGAAACTATTACTCAATGGAACTGTCGAGGCCTCATTAAAAACCTTGATGATGTCAATGAGATATTGCAGTCGAGCCAGCCAAGTGTGATGTGTCTTCAGGAGACGCATTTGAATCCCCATCACACAAATTTTTTAAATAGGTACATGGTATTCAGAAAGGATAGGGTTGGCTGAACACACTCTTTGGGCGGTGTAGCCATAATAGCCCGGAAATCCCTAGCATGCCACCCTATCGCTCTCAACACCGTCCTTGAGGCTGTAGCAATACGCATAATAATTTTTAATAGGTTGATAACGGTATGCTCAATTTACATTCGTCCTGATTATGCACTTTCCAGCTTTGACTTCGAGGCGCTGGTCGACCAGCTGCGCGAACCGTACATTATAACAGGCGACCTTAATGCACACAACTCTATTTGGGGCTCCCCCAGAACGGATGCCCGAGGTCACCTGATAGAGAAATTTCTTACATCTTCAGGAGCATGCCTTTTCAACCAAAAGCAGCCTACATACCATAACTTAGGACATAATACATACTCACATCTCGACTTGGCTATTGCTTCTGCAATTCTCTTTCTATGTCTTGAGTGGGGCGTGGGCACTGACCCATATGGTAGTGACCATTTCCCCACTTCCCTAAGATATATAGGTAAAGGCCCATGCAGTGCATCTTCCCATAACAGGTTTAATGAATCAAAAGCAAACTGGAGTATATTCACAGAAACATCTAAACTACACCACACAACCACAGAACACCTACACGTGGAGGAAGCATCCCAACTCATCACGGCACACATCCGCGACGCTGCCGAAAAGTCCATTCGCCACGCCTCCAGCGCTCCGCGCAACCAAAGGAGGCCGTGGTGGAATGAGGACTGTAGGCGGGCGCGAGAGGCCCTGAACAAGGCGTGGGGTGTCCTTCGCCGGTACCACACATCAGATAATCTCATTTCGTTTAAACGGGCCAAGGCTTTTGGGAAGCGAGTGCGCCGTGAGGTGAAAAGGGAGAGTTGGCGCACCTTCCTCACTTCCATCAACTCATACACTGACACGCGAAAAGTATGGACACGAATACATAAACTAAAAGGACAACAGACACACAGCCTGCCCTGGTTAGTATAACAGGGGACACACTGGAAGACCAGGCTAACACACTCGCACAACAATTCCAACATGTGTCCAGTTCAGCGCACTACACCAACACTTTCATAAAACACAAAACATCCTGTGAGAAGTCCATGCGAGGCAGTAATAAGTCGACCTCATCTTATAACACCCCCTTCTCACTGCATGAGCTGAAGATCGCACTTAGTACTTGTAAACATTCAGCTCCAGGCGCAGACAACATTACATACACTATGATTCAACACTTGCACACAGACACACTTGAAACCCTCCTTCACCTCTAACACAAAATATTTCTTTCGGGGCACCTCCCAGGGTCATGGAGGGAGGCCATCGTAGTGGCCTTTCTGAAAGAAGGCAAGGACCCTTCTTCTCCCACAAGTTATCGTCCCATCGCCCTCACAAGCTGCCTGTGTAAGCTGTTCGAGAAGATGATCAATAGGAGACTCATGTACTTCTTAGAGTACAATGGTCTCCTCGACAGCTGCCAGGCTGGCTTCAGGGCTGGGAGATCCACCAATGATCAACTGGTTGCATTAGAAACATATCTAAAAGATGCCTTCATTCATAAGCAGTATTGTATAACAGTCTTCTTCGATATGGAGAAGGCCTATGACATGGCCTGGCGGTACGGCATCTTGTGTGACCTCAAGTCGTTTGGTGTTTCCGGCAACATGCTGAACACGCTCAGTAGCTACATGTCGGAAAGGACCTTTCGAGTGAGGGTTGGCAGTGCCCTTTCGGATGTATACGTGCAGGAAAATGGCGTCCCTCAAGGCGGTGTCTTGAGCTCCACACTGTTTATTGTTAAGATGAACTCACTTCGGAAGGCATTGCCACCAACCATTTCCTGTTATATATATGTAGATGACGTTCAGAAATCTTTTAAATCCTGTAACTTTTCAGTTTGTGAACGCCAAGTCCAGCTTGGAGTGAACCAACTTGCTTGCTGGTCGGGCACAAACGGTTTTAAACTGAACCCTGGAAAGAGTACTTGTGTTGTGTTCTCCCGCAAACGCGGGATTAAGGCAGACCCGGAGATCACCCTTCATCGCGCTTCTATCTCTGTAAAAAAGGAGCACAAGTTTTTAGGTGTCATATTTGATGAAAAACTCACGTTCATTCCACACATCAAACAACTTAAACATAAATGCCTGAAAACACTAAACATTCTCAAAGTCCTCTCTCACCAGTCTTATGGTGCAGACAAAGAACTCCTTCTTCGCGTTTTTACCGCCTTAGTCGGGTCTCGGCTAGACTACGGTAGTGTTGTGTATGGGTCGGCATCAAAAAACAGCACTAAAATTCTTGACCCAGTTCTCTATTTGGGCCTGCGCGTTGCGTGTGGTGCTTTCCGCACTAGCCCGGCCGAGAGTCTGTACGCTGAAAGTAACAAATGGTGCCTGGAACATCAACGAATGTACATAGATTTATTATATGATTTTAAAGTCTCATTATTCAAAAACCATCCTTTTAAACCTGTCCTCAACGATACATATACAATCCAGCTATTCTCAAATCGTCCATCTGTTCCTTTGCCCTACTCTCTGAGGGTGAGAGAGGAAGTTTCAGGTATTTCTGTTGGGTTTTTAGATGTCTGTACATCATCATCATTTTCTGACGTTATACCACCATGGCAACTGCAGCCGGTTTGTTGTGATCTTTCTTTTATGAAAATAGACAAAAACAGGGTTCCGAGAGTTGCGATTCTGCAGCATTTCTTGTCGCTCCAGGATAAATATAAATGTGCCGAATTCTATAGCGATGCCTCGAAAACTTCAACTACAGTGTCGTGCGCCGCTCATGGTGCCAACTTTATTGCTTGCAGAACCA
Source organism: Haemaphysalis longicornis (assembly GCF_048455015.1). Lineage (NCBI taxonomy): Eukaryota > Metazoa > Arthropoda > Arachnida > Ixodida > Ixodidae > Haemaphysalis > Haemaphysalis longicornis. The sequence goes on along the minus strand of NW_027526385.1, from coordinate 83,230,120 downwards.
TGAGTGTACACACCACTATCTTTTCTGGAGAAGCTTATGGCATTTTACTCATCGTTCAGCACATTCTTAAAAAACAAATTCCTAAGTCCGTCATCTTCACAGACTCTTTGAGCGTTGTGCGTGCATGGCCTTCACACAGACCCAGGAAAAACCACATTGTCAATCTTGTCTTTAATTTCGTAATGTCTATATATGCAAATAATTTTCAACTAATCCTGTGCTGTGTTCCAGGCCATGCTGGAATCGCGGGGAATGAGACCGCAGATGAAATGGCCGCCACTGCTGCACTTGCAAGCACAGTGGACATAACAACAATACCCTACACTGACCTCAAGCCACACATCCGACAACACCTTCGCAAAACATGGCAAGCCGACTGGAATACACAGACAGAGAACAAGTTACACATAATAAAGCCACACTTAGGACAATACACTAGTGACTCACACAAGAGATTCATCGAAGTTGCCCTAGCTATATTACGGATAGGCCACACCCACGCGACACACTCCCATCTGCTCACTGGATCTCCAAGACCCCTGTGTAGCACGTGTGGGAAAGGCCTATCCGTACTTCACATCCTCATTACATCCAAAGCACTCCACACAACAAGACGCAAGCAGTTCCCCCAACTTTACAAACAACACATTCCACTACACCCAGCAATCTTTCTAGCGGATGATGCCGTGATTCCTGTGCAACGCACTTTTAAGTTTCTCAGTGACATCAAGTTTTTTACATATCATTTCCTATCACGCGTAGTTTTTTAAAGCTTTATTTCATGCCACGCACCATCACAACCTGGCCCTTTGCACCAGCCATCCTCACTGTCTTTTATTGATTTTACTTTTGTTCTTGCTTACTGATTTCAGTGTCTACGTTCTCAGCCCTCATATTTACCCACTGTTTTGGCGCTCTTTGCCCCAGTTGGCCTTGCGCCATTAACATCCAACCATCATCATCATCGGATGATGTTTGCGTTATTCCAAGATTTAGGTACGCTCGCCGTCACTGGGTATTGCGTATAACTGGTTTGCCATTTGTTTAGTACAAATGGGCTTTCATCTTTCAAGAGGTCTGCTGCTATCTGATCCACACCAGGTGCTTTTCACCCATCCATTTTTTTCAAAGCCTTCTTTACTTCTGTTTTTACTGGTGGAATGTCTACCTCCTATGAACTACATCCTCTTTCGGTATTTTCCCAGATGTATCGACTGCTGTACAGATCCCTATAGAACTTCAAGGCTACTATAACTATTTTATCCCTTTTTGTGACGAGATTACCTTGCTTGTCAAAAAGGTCTGACAGCTGATTTTTCCCAATGTCTTGATCCTAGTGGCTGCTGTCTGGTTTCCTCCAGAATATTCGATCCTCTCCATATTATACTCGGTATGTGAGCTTTCTTACACTTATTGGCAAATTTTACAAGCTCCGCTAGTTCTATTCCCAACTGGGGTGGAGACTGTGGTGCTCTGCCTTGATCGAATTAAAGCTTTCGTCTCCTGGGAGAGTTTACAAGTATCCTTTCCAGCGATCATATCTCCGACTTGTACTGCACATTCCGTGCTGCGTGTAAGATTGTCGCTGTTTTCACGTGTCATAAACTCCGCTTCCTCGGTTAGAGGTGAATATCGGTTCGGCGGCGCGATCCTGAATTCTTCAACTTTCCATCTTTCTGTTCGCTCATTATTCGGCTTTTTGAGTACTGGCTTTTTATGTTTCCCCTTCAAACCTAGCCTAATTCCAGATCTTATCAAACGGTGGTCGCTACACCTCACCCTTCCGAATACTTCCACATGCTGCATGACACCAGTGGTACAGATAGTATGAAGTATATTTCATTTTTATGCTCCTTATTTGAGCTCCACCACGTCCACTCCCGGCTCTCCTGTTTGCAGAAGAAGGTGTTCATGATGCGTAGATTATTCCGTTCGGCAAACTCGACCAGTTGGCCACCCGCTTTTTCTATATCCCAGACCATAGTTTCCAACAGCCTTGTCTCAAGCCTGTTCCTCGCCTACTGTAGCATTGGAGTGTCCCATAACTACAGTATACTGTGTTTTTACTTTACCCATTTCCACATCTTCATAGAAGCATTCAAGTAGCTAGTCGTCGTGGGTGTACGTAGGCGCGTAGCCCTGTACCACCTTGAGTTTGTACCTCTTATTAAGCCCAATTTCAAGACCGGCTACCATTTCGTTCATTCTATACTATTCGTCTATGTTCCCAGTATGCTTTTATTGACTAGGAATCATACTCCCACTTCTCGTCTGTCCGCTAGACCACGGTACCATAGGCCGTGTTCATTTTTCAGCACTGTAATGGCTTCACCTGCCCACCTAACCTCACTAAGCCCAATTACATCCCTATTATTGCCCTCTAATTCCTTGAAGAACACCTCCAGGCTCGTCTCCATTGCTAAAGCTTTCATCATAGACGTTTTCAAGTTCCGATTTTAATGGCGGCATCTCTGGGGCCAGGGATTCTTAACACGCTCTCCTGCATCACAGGTCAGGCTGCCACAGTGGTCAGTTTCTTCGTAGCCTCCTGGGGACACATTGCCGAGGAATAATTGACATATGTGGCCAATAGTACACCAGGTTGGCCAATCCTGCTCTGGTGAGGGAGTGCGTTACCAGGAATTGTCGCCGGTATAAGGCTGCACCCCAAGTCTCCCTGAGCAATTCCATCAACTCAACACGCGGATTGCCTTTAACCGGGAAGAATTGCGCTGCAGCGGGATGCCAAACACGGTCATTCCGCACGCGAGGCGGATTCTCTACCTCTAAGCCACCACTTCCCTCTTTCAATTCGAGGTTGGGCTTCCGTTACTTGCACTAATAATTCGGAGCACCCTTGCATCCTCAAGGCCTCTTACAGCGGCCTTCGGTCAGAGCGCCTAAAATGAAGTAATGCTTGTAATACCCTAAAAATTTTGTTTATTTAAACCATAACAATATTTACAGTTACTGAGGAGGCTTACTCTTCACATTTTTGAAGCTATGTTAAGAGTACCTGCTCTAAAATTGTCCGAATTTATCTGGTAACCAAATGGTTAAATGAATACATCTTTGTTCCAACGCTTCTGAAGTACCGTGTGCTTTTAACGATTTTTTTGTTGTGGTCGATTGTTGCAGGCTGAACGAGCCGCGCCTGCTCACAAGTGATCCGTGTGGGATTCGGCCAAATTATAAACAAAGGGCTATAACCTCACAGGAAATTGGTGCCGTATGCGAAGGTAAGTCTCGGCGTGTTATTGCACCGAATTTGCGTAGAGAACCAAGAAAGCCATGTATCACGCTTCGTAGGAATCACGGATGTGGACAGTTTGAAGCTGGTAGTGGAGCAAATTATGATTTAGCTACCATTGCCATTAAAACTCTGCTGTAATGGGTAGGAAAGTTTTGTATGCTGGCTTCAATTTACTGACGCCGTGTGAATGTATTTTTCACGAACTTGTCTAGGGCCACGCTCGGAAACAGCGTAAACAATACGTTTCTTCGGCGTTTCGGCGACCATCCGCCCTTCGTTTTCTCTGAGCTCTTGGTGTGCGCGGGGTGATAGAGGGTCAAGCAGCGGAACGAATGGAACGCTTTTTTGAAAATGATGCTCGAGGTGCTGGTTCGGGATTGGATCAAGGGGAAGAAAAAAACAAAATAAAGATTAGGCGTCTTACATCGTACATAACTGTCCAAACTTTAAGTCATAGCTTCAGTTCGTCCCGAATCAGTGTCCACCCCGTCGTCGGAGCACACATCACATAGCCCTAAACAGGCCGCTCACAATCGCGTAGTTAACCACATACTCAAGAGAGGAAGCGTTTGATTTCAGTAGGTCGACGCGGTCTTCCTCTGAAAATGGTTGACTACAAACAGGACACAGGGAAGGATGCAGACACAGCGCTGACTAACAACTGAAGAGTTTATTGGGAAAGTGAACATATATACGCTGCAAACAAACACAAAACCAATACCACGTGTGAACAAATTATGCACTCTCTCTCATTGACGGTTGGCCATAAATTTTAGTTCTTTTTCTGATAAGGCTACAGAAGGCATGCTGATGCACTTGTCACTCTGCCGATGAATTTTGAAGGCCTCGATGATTTCTCGGGTGATCTTATGATTTATTTTTCCTATCAGCATGCACTTATCGTACTGTGGTTTGCACCCGCACTGCTTAGAGTGGGCGGCTAGGTTCCCCTCCCTCCGCGACAAGCTTTTATACTTTGTTGTGATGCTCCCAAAGCCGGTCGTTGATACATCTTCCCGTTTGTCCTATGTAGCACCTCTTGCATTCCAAGGGCAATGAGTATACTACTTCCTCCTTGCATGCCAGAAACTGATTGTGGTGCCTCGTGCCAAATTCCCGATGCTTCCTCTCCCTTGTGTTTACTTTTGAGCACAACCGAATAAGTTTTTCCGGTGCCGAGAACACTACATTCACGCCTGCGCGCTTGCCCGTCTTTTTTTTGGTTGTGCGCAACTGCGTGGATGTACGGCACTACAACTATATTTTTTATTTTCTCTTTTTCTTGATTTGCAGCTTGAGTATCATCTGAAACCTGTCTGCGAGCTTCTTTGAGCATGGCCTTTGCAACCGTCAATAAAACATGCAAAGGGGTACCCTGTTTAGAAAAGGCGGGTGGCCTTTTGTTGAAACGCCACTTCCGTGCGACGAGCACAAGTCTTTGGCAAAGCACTTTCGAAAGATGACTTAACAATGCCTTTCTTGACAAGCTTTGAGTGCGCAGATGAAAAGGGGAGGACCAATTTCATGTTTCGTGGCTCATAGCACCAGCAAGTATGTGACTCAGAAAAATGTAACCTGAGGTCAAGAAACCTTATCGAGTCCCCTTCCGGCATCTCGTACGTCACCTCAAGGGGTGCAAGGCTCTGTCTGAAAACATTAAGAACTTAATCAACACCGGAAAGAAACTTTTCACCGTCACAATCCCCAATCACCAAGTAGTCGTCAACATATCTGAATATTTTTACAACGCTAGATCCTTGCAAGTGCATGCTCAAAATCCTATCGTGATACGCGAGAAAAATACTGCTTAAAACTTGGGCACACGCTGAACCAATACACACTCCATTCTTTTGGATAAACACGTCGTCGTCCCAAGTTACGTTGTTAGTTAGCGCTGTGTCTGCGTCCTTCCCCGTGTCCTGTTTATAGTGCGCTTTAATACAAGAATGTCGCAATACTAACTCGCCCATCTGTCCACACTGAAAATTGTGTTGTAACACTATTTATTAAGGTGTCACATCCTTTAGAGAACGCGGAGCGTGCCCAGATAAGGCGACACAAATTTGGGATGAAGTCCACGTCACAAAACGGACTTAATGTAGGCCAGGTGACGTTAAGAAAGTACATTTTCTAAGGACATCTGGGGTGTATACTGCGTGGGCATAAAATTCTTTGCAAAAATTTCAGCTGATTTTCACAGTCCTCTCACGAGGCATAAAAGCACAGGCGGAGAGGCGTCCTGGAGTTGTCTATGGCTGTGGTTATGAAGTTGGGGCCGCTGTTGGTGCCAGGTATCGGAAGGTTCTGTTTTGTGCGAGTGTGTGTCAGTGGGAGTTGAAGAAGTCTGAAGGCTCTGCTGTTCAGCGTCAGGTGCCCCCTGATTCCCTACACCGATGGTGAATGGCCAGGTTTCTAAAGCAATCTAATATCAAAATATGTTTGGGTAGTGTTTGAATTAGTGAGAGAATTCGAGTAGCAACGCCATAGTGGGTGTAGCACTTGTCCAGTTCTTGAAGGACAACGTTGGAGGTCGTGACGATCCGAAAGCACGGGGGCACCATGAGCTCCATTTGGGATTGCTGCTCCTCCAACTTTTTGCAGGGAACCCAGAATACCAAGCGATGCCACTTCTTGGGAACTTCCACGTCCCACAAGAACACTTTCAATCTCTAAAGGGAGAACGCAAGAATAAATAAATCTACCTGTCAAAAATTAATACCGATGCCTACTTTTCGTCTCTACACCACGAACAAGTCACATACGGCTTCGTTTCATCTTCTCACCACAAATATCAGCAATTATTGAATGTCAGTGGGGCAGAAATTGAACAAACAATTCGAAACGTTTCGTTAAGTACGTCTTACTGAATGAAGTCTTTGTATTTTTTCGTTGAGTGTGTTCACTGTTTTCCACTCGTTAGTACTTGTGCTTTGTAGCCTTAATTTCCCATTCTCTTTATGCTGGTGTTTTTCTTTTCGCCCCTTCCACTCGAAATATAACTCTGCATGTCCACCCACGTATAGAAGATTGAAATAAATGCTGCGAAGCTTTGATTTGCACATCCACGGCAATGGCCTACTATTCACGCCATTTTTATATTGTCGCGGGAAGTAGTCGATCCCCAAAGCATATTTACGATGGGTTGACACAGCCATGCCACATTTGCCGATGTTTTATTGCTGTAGTTTCTATGCCCAAGGATATCACGCATTAATATGCCGTTAGTCAGGCCCAGGTGCAACTGTAAATTAGTGTAGAGCCGCCGCAAAGGCTTGCAAGGGTTGCAAGGGCGTCATTGAAGCGTGACAAGCGGCTTTCGTATCTCCTTCTATCGTGAAATTTTCGGTTTTTCGTGTGCTTTTTACTATTGGCTTATATATGTGAAAAGCCTAGGAATAAACCTCAGTTGTAAGTCAGCGCTCGTGTTTGTCACCTCCTCCTTCTTGTGTCTTGTCTGAGTTTGCGCTTTTTCCCCTTTTATAAGGCTTAGAAGTTGTGCGGCTGGTACCACTGTCCTTGTTCGATCGCGGCCGTGGCGTGTACTTTTCCGACCGAGGCGAAAAAATAAACGCGGCCCTATCCGGAGTGCAATCTCCTCACACAGTGCAGCGGCGTTTCTCTTGTATAAGACAGAAGGTCAATAAGCCCTCTTGCGAGATAGGTGGTCCCGTCACCGTGCAGGTTCTGTGGTTCGCGCAGAGTAACAAGCAGTCAATGGCAGCATGGGAAGGATTTCTGCTCTTTCTCTCCCGCCTAGAGACGGAGAGCAACCTGCTCTTGCGAAACCGATTGATTGATTGATTGTAGGGTTTAACGCACCGACGCAACGCAGGCGATGAGGCGCGCCGTCATGGAGGGCTCCGGATTAATTTTGACCACCTGGGGATCTTTAACGTGCGCCAAAATCTCGCACACACGGGCGTTTTTGCTTTTCGCCTCCGTCAGAAAAGTGGCGCCCCGGCCAGGAGTCGAACCCGCGACCTCGTGCTCAGCAGCGCAACGCCTTAGCCACTTAGTTCTCTTGCGAAACCACTGCACCTCCAATCGGTGAATACGTGAATCGATTTATACGAGGCCGGCAGAGGGTCTCGGAAGTTTATCTCCATGCTGTGTTACCACGACCTTCAGCAGATGGAAGCAAAGGGTTTTCAGGCAACTGGTCTACTGTAAAAAAGAAAATCCACAGGGTATGCTTGGAACTTCTCAAGAATGCATTTGCGAATGCCTGTGGTTCAAATGTTTCTGACAGCAGCAAACGAGGAAAAAAATTACAAAGTAACTGAGTAATTCATATTTGCTTGCTGTGCGATGCTGTAGGTGCCGATGAATATAAACAAGGTCCACTTTTTTCCTGAGACATGTGTGGGTGTATTATTCGTATGAACCCAAAGTGGAATTGCATTCTTTGCAATTGCATTATTTCCCTCTCTTGGCGCAACAGATTGTGTTCCATCTAGAAATGAAAAACCGGAAATATATTTTAATATATTGGGTGCTTGTAAACTGTTCTGTACACAACTTAGAATTTCTATTTAAAAGTCCGCTCTACTAAGTCGACGTACGATATATGTAGGCCGAAGAATTAACCTAGGCCGTTGGAGTTGGTGCAGTGGAGCAGTTCCTTAAATTTACATAGAAACCACATCACCACTCACTGAGCAAATGCGTTGTGAAAGAGCATCTTTGGTTGAAGAAAAAGATTCAAAGACGAGGAACTAACCAGCACAAGATTTATGAAGCATTGTTGGCGTTAGGTTATGCTACATTGTGTCTTGTGGATAATGATGGCGAGGTGAACGATTTGAATTCACTTCAAAGCCTGGCCTATACAAATATAAAAAAAATTACCTCAGCTTTTCTGACTTCCCGTTGCCAATGCTGATACAAGCAGCGAAGCTGCCTGGCGTTCTTTAAGCTCCATAGAATTTCTCAAAGCGGAAGATATATTACCTTCCACAAGGATTTAATTTCGCGGAGTTCCACTGCGAGCAATGTAAGGGGACCTTCCACTTCCTTGCATTTGCAGGACCGCATGTGAACCGCCACAAGCGTTTCTGGCTTTGAGGTGGAAGCATTTTTGAATTCGTATTTTTTATACCGCGAAATCAAGCAGCCATCTATTTTTACATAAAATGGCAATGCAAATGTCTCTTATCCACTAATTTCCTGCCGAAAACTGCCGAATGTGTTTTTTGCTCAACAATGTTGACAAGTATAAACATTGTAGCCCGATTTAGTAGTAAGAAATGCTTTGCCTATATAAAAGCCTAATTTAAATTTCTTTTTCCTGCTGCTCATTAGCTTGGCACATGCTGTCCCCCTCATCCGACTATGCCCTCTCCATATCGCAGCACTCACGCTACCACGCTTCGTCGCATGAAAGCCTCAACAAAGAACTGCTTTGCTCTGAAGAAGGTCGTTGCTGTAGGTGCTTTTCATTTCTTTTGTGTTAACACACCCCCGCAAAGCTGTTTAATGTCAGTGACCCCGTTCGCAGGAGAGCAAAGATTAGCGATTTCGAGATAATATGAGTAATCTTAGCAAGCTTGTCTAAAGTTTGCGCGCTGACACACCGAGATTATACATGTTTTTTTGCTGTTTGATTTATTATAAACCGAAGTTTCATTGCTGTTTCATCTTCTGTAAATGAGGCCGACTACAGTAGACTTTCGTTGGGACCGTATTAGTCCGTTTAGAACTTGTGACATTTGTGGTTTTTGAGAACTTGAATGCCTAAGTTTCTGCGATGAATTTACGAAGTGTTTTACTTATTACAGCCCCATTCTACTATTTGGGCGGCAGAAGCTGTGGTACGTATCTGTATATGTTTTGAATCATCAAAACAAAGTTTACGTTTAAAATATAACACACCACGGTGGAAGAAGTTTAACTCTCCCATCATTATAGAAGACTTCCGTATTTAAAAATACATATATTGTTACGAAACTTATATGCACCACGTTCTGCTCGGGTACCTCTCCAGGTACTTGTTAAATTTTCTTTGTCATTCTTGGAATAAAGTTTCGCAATACCTATCGGGATGCGACACCATGCAAGTAGATAAAAATATGCACAATCCTTGCGAAAATGTTACTTAGGGTAGCCTCAGTCACCCGGATTAAGCAAGCAATAGTGGTACTTTTGCAAGTACTTTGAGGAGACTTTAGTCTATGCTTAAATCAAGCTGATGACTTCGTTGACGAGATGAAGTCGGAGGTGGCTTCCCTGAACTCCAATTACAGGCGTAAGGTGGCGATTTTTACATTGTTATGTGCTAACCGGATGTTCTGCCGTGCGGCCTTTATTTTTACAAACTATTATAATAATTACCATTGTCTCTAACAGGGTGTTCGTAGAACAAACAGTTAGGTAATAATTGTAGTAGCTAGAGTATAGCGGGAGACGAGGCTGCTGAGGTTGTCACGACGAGTGCAACTACTGCGAGAAACTTGGAAAGCCGGGGCTGAAAATCGGAGCACATATTGCAAACTTCTTCATGTATTACACTATATCAGCCAATGCCTCGTCTACCGATGCCCACAATACTGAGCCTAACCTTAGATTAAGAAGTGCACATACACTGAGGAATACATGAGCATTGTTTACGTACTCCAACTGGGCATTTGTAAGTGACTTCTCGTCTTACAAGTGTACAAGGGTGCATCTTCATTTTTATTTTTTAAAATTGAATCAGCAAGGTGCATTTAGGGGTATGTTTCTCCTGGTCTTTTGCTTATTCAAGCATGACTGCGGTGGGTACTGTGACAAAGGTTGTCCCACAGTCTCTAATTGCTATGTAAATGGGTTTTGGTGCAGTCTGCAGATATTTCTATTAGCTGAAAACGGCATGGTTGTTAAAGTATTGTTGAGCACCTTATCAGAAAACCAGTTTGCTCCCTTGGTTGTGGGTTTTAAAGGCTGCCGCTTATGCGGTTTACGATTACTTTCGTAAACACCTAGTAAATACCTGAGATCAGGTTGATATATGTAATTCTAAAGGTCATTGGTGACTTACTTCTTTAAAATCAATGTTCAATTTGGGTTTCCGGCCTATGGACACTTTTTGCTTCTAAGAATTTTGAATATAGAGAAACAAGATTTTCAGTACAATTTGTTTTACTTCCTTGTAAAGGTCTGAGGTTATCCCGACGTCACCTGCAGCTATGCCTTTGAGAGCCCTTTTTACTTTCTATTTAGTTAGTAGTAAGAAATGGCATTCTAATCTTGCATCCTGGTAGTCTGATCAAGTATAACGTCGCTGGCATGTGGCCCGATGTAAACTTGTTCCGCAAATATGATTATCTCATTGATTCCCGCGTATGGTAGCCTTCTCGTCTCTGATTATGTACATTTTGAGTTTGCCTCTGGCTAGCTTCCTCTAGTTGCTTTCCAGCGTCCTCCTATTTGCAGAGTTTTCTCAATCACTGCTATGTTATATACACGAATGTCGTTTGTTTTACTCCTGTAATCAATTGATACAGCTCTGCTAACTCAACGTGAAACACCGTATTTGATATGTTTATGTTCCCAGGTCTCGCAATTAGTTACTTCGCTTTATCAGTTTTCCAGTTCCGTCCCTACATGCTGCTTCTCCAACGGCTTCTGCATACTCTGTAATTGCCGTTGTAGGTTCTTTCGTCTATCTAGACTATCCATGTTCTGCTTGTTTAGAAGTGCAAATTTGTTTTGAAGAGTTGTTTTAAGTTCCTCCGTACGGGCTGTGACTGAATCCATGCTTGGTTTTTTTATTTTTCACAAGTTTCCTTTTTCCTCGTTGTAGACTCAGCTTTACCTTTCTTCTAACCATCCTAGATCACTGCTTGAAATTTTACTGTGCACCGCTATGTCCTACACATACTGGGTTGGCTGTTAAAATTATATCAATTTTTTGGTGTTGTACGATCGATAGATTTGTATACACACACATACGCGGACACGCACGCACCAGCACACCCACACGCACACATATATATATATATATATATATAAATATATATATATATATATATATATATATATATATATATATATATATATATATATATATATTTATATATATATATATATGTGTGTGTATGACAGCTGCATCTTACCGGTACTCACCTACGGGGCAGAAACTTGGAGGCTTACTAAGAGGGTTCAACATTAATTGAGAACGACTCAGCGGGCAATGGAGCGGAAAATGATAGGTGTAACATTAAGGGACAAGAAGAGAGCGGAGTGGGTCAGGGAGCAAACTGGTGTTAAAGACATATTAGTAGAAATTAAGAAGAAGAAATGGACGTGGGCAGGGCATGTAATGCGAAGACAAGATAACCGCTGGTCATTAAGGGTAACAGAGTGGATCCCTAGAGAAGGCAAGCGCTGCAGGGGGCGGCAGAAAGTTAGATGCGCAGATGAGATCAAGAAGTTTGCGGGGATAAATTGGTGACAGTTGGCACAGGACCGAGGTAATAGAAGAATAATGGGAGAGGCCTTTGCCCGGCAGTGGGCGTAGATAGGCTGGTGATGATGATGATGATATATATCTATATATATATATATATATATATATATATATATATATATATATATATATATATATATTTATATATATATATATATATATATATATATATATATATATATATATATATATATATATTTATATATATATATATATATATATATATATATATATATATTGTAAGGAGACGGAAGACCCGGCACAAGTCGGCACCAGTACCAGCGGACTAGGTTTTAATGACACCGTCGGTGACTCAATGGAATCAGCCCGTTCGCAATGTTCTGCCCAAACGAAAGGGATGCCAGGGCGTAGAAGGTGATGTGGCGGGGAAGCAACTGTTGCGAAATTTTGTATAAATCTGCGGAAGTATGATGCGATGCCGATGAAGCTGCGGAGTTCCTTCTGCTGTTGTGGACGGGGAAAATTTAAAACTGCCGAAATATTTTCGGGGTCCGTTTGAATTCCTTTTTTGATCACGACGTGGCCTAATACTTTGATAGATTTGCTGGCGAAAGTGCATTTCTTTGTGTTTATCTGCAGTCCCGCATTGTAAAGACAACTCAGTACTTAGTCCAGACGGCGTAAGTGTTGGTCAAATGTACCTGAGAAAACAACAATGTCGTCCAGGTAGCAGAGACAAGGCCACTTAAGACCACGAAGCACGGTGTCAATCATTAGTTCAAACGTGGCAGGCGCGTTACAGAGCCCAAATGGCATCACGTCGAACTCGAAAAGCCCGTCTGGGGTGGAAAACGCCGTCTTCTCTTTGTCATCCTCATGCATTGGGATCTGCCAATATCCCGAGCGTAAGTTTAGACTCGAGAAGTACTCCGCTCCTTGAAGACTGTCCAAAGCATGGTCCATGCGGGGCAGCGGATAAACGTCTTTTCGAGTGATCTTGTTTAGTGCACAGTAGTCGACACAAAAGCGAACTGATCCATCCTTCTTCTCGACTAACACAACCGGCGATCACCAAGAGCTTGACGATGGGCGGATAACGTCGCGCTGGAGCATCTCAGCGACCTGCTCTTCAATAATTTTTCTTTCGTGAGAAGAGACGCGGTATGGTCGCCGGCGTACAATCGCTGAGCCATCTGTCTCAATTCGGCGAGCGGTAAGAGTCGTCCGTTTGAGTGTGGTAGCAACCACGTCAAAGGATGCAAGGTGCTTCGCCAGTACGGTGAGCAGCTGTTCACTTTGCTCAGACGTAAGGTCGGGGCTGATGGTTGCAGCGATACTAGACATACCACCCGAAGAAGCAAAGTCACACGCACGCGAAGGTGGTACTGCGTTGGACAGGACAGAAACAGGCTCTCTGTCAACCACAGCAGCGACGGTCATGCCTTTAGGCAACAAAATTGGCTCTGTGGTGGTGTTTCGAGCGCCCAAAGCTCCAGATCCTTGTGAAAAGCGGACGAGGCATGTAGACATAGCAATTCCTCGGGGAAGCATACGGATTGATGGAGACGCTATCACATCACCTGCGGAAATGCTGCTCGAGGACACCAAAAGAACTTTTTCACAACCCGGCGGCAAAAAACAGTCCGTCTGTAAGGTTAAGTTCTGCTGTCGTGAGTTTGGTGAAGGGAAGGCTCTGGGCTGGAAATGTGAATGGCTGGTTGGTGACAGGAAATAACCGCAGAAGCTGAAGAAAGAAAGTCCCATCCAAAAATTAATTCATGGGCGCATTCTGGCAAAACGGCAAACTCAATATGGTGACAATCGTCTCCGATGACGACACATGCTGTGCAAGATGCAGCAGGCTGTATGACATTTCCATTTGCACTGCGCAATGAAGGTCCAGAGTAGGGCGTCTTCACTTTCCGTAGCCAGTCACACAGATCACTATGCATGACGGAGATACTGGCACCAGTGTCCACTAAAGCTTGTACAACAATTCCTTCCACAATTACAGGCAAAATGTTCGAGGGACGCGCCGGAGGAGTTGTAGACAGTTCGCACGATGCAGTTTCCCCTCCGTAAACTGCAGCATCTAGTTTTTCGGGAGGTGGTTGCCGTCGTTCGAAACGGGGCGAAGAGGCGAGACGAAACGACGTCCGGGCGAAGGGAAACGGCGTCTGGGATCCAGTTGACGGCGCGAATGGTATGGGGAAAACTAAGGCAACGAGGAGTGATCGTGAGGTGGATTTCCAGGTCGTCGAGGTCCGTAGCTGTAGCGAACGTCGCGTTCGTAGGGCGCGTAGCCTTGCCGCTCATCTTGCTGGCGCCGTCGGCAAAACCGCGAGGTGTGGCCGCGGATTCCACAATAGAAACAGACCGGGCGTTCGTTAGGCTGGAAATCCATACGCGGTCGCCAGTTGGAATATGTTGGTGACGCATGGGCCGCTGAGGAGATCGCTGTGAGCTATTTGAATTTTGGTGGAGGTGCAGGAACTCCGATCGGTGAGACCAGGGTTCGCGAAGCTGTGTCCGCGTACGAGGGTGCGGCGAAACCCACTGGGGGGCTACAGCGCGGGCTACACATCATCGACGCCAGCTCCTCTTTAATAATCCCCCGCATATCAGTCGCAGGCTGAGCACACTGGTCACCATGAGGGCACGATGGGCCTTGCCTTTGGAGTTCCTCACGAATGATATCGCGTATGAGAGCACAAAGCTCCGACTCAGAAGGAAGACGAGCTGATTCCTTCCGTGGCTGCAGGCGGATCGCTTGCAGCTGGTCGAGGCGCTGACACCAGGTTCGTACGTCCTCCACGGAAGACGGATTTTGTAGGGCAACCGAGTTAGAGGCGAACTCTGCGATTCCCTTGAGTAGATGGCGAACTTTGGCAGCCTCTGCCATGTCTGGGTTCACCCGATGGCCGAGAGCTAGCACATCCTCAATATAAGACGCAAATGTCTCGTCTGGACGCTGCCAGCGGGCATCTAGTTTTTTTTTTGCCTCATCTGAACGCGCAGACGGTGTGCCAAATATCTGGCGGATCTTCTCAGTGAAGGAGGCCCAATCAGTTATGGTATGTTCGTTGTTGCGGTACCAGGTCTTTGCAACTCCATGCAGAGAGAGACCTACGTCATCGAGCTTGAACTTCTCGTCCCACCGGTTAAATTGGCTGACTCGGTTGAATTGGTCAAGCCATTCCTCGACGTCTTCGCCACGAAGACCAGCGAAGCCGGGAGGGTCGCGCTGGCGGCAAGTCACCATCCATGTCGGCGTGGTAGGAGCGGTAGCATTCGGTGCGCCTTCTCGGTCCATTGGACTGGATGGCGGTTGAACAAGGCGACCTGAACGGAGCTCCAGGGGTGCAGCTAGGTCAGGGAGAGGTCAGGGTCGAAAGAAGCACCCTCCACCACTTGTAAGGAGACGGAAGACCCGGCACAAGTCGGCACCAGTACCAGCGGACTAGGTTTTAATGAGACCGTCGGTGACTCAACGGAATCAGCCACTCGTGACGATGATTATGCGCAGATGATGATGATAATGGGTATGCACAGATGAGGGATTGGTCCTACCGAATGACGGCTATTGGCCACAGCAAGTAAGTTTCCCACAGCGCAATAATTGTCCAGTAATGTTGACGGCGCTTACACCCGCTCACAATATACATAAACCTATATATATATATATATATTTATATATGTATATATATATATATATATATATATATATATATATATATATATATATATATATATATATATATATATATATATACAGAAAGAAATGCCGGCAATGTACAACGCCAAAGAAGGCATGGGGGAATGGATAGAATAGATAGACTATAATGGATAGCCGAATTGGTAAGGCATTCGAGATCTAATCAAAAGGCGTGGGTCCGGTCCCCACTCTGGGCGCGTGTTCTTCTTTCTTGCTTGCTTGCGTAATTAATAAAAAAAAATAATGTAACATCAATAAATGTAAAAAAATAGTCCATCCATTCCCCTATATCTTCTTTGGCGTTGTACACTGCCGGCATTTCTTTCTGTATTTCCTAACGAGCCGCCTCATTTCCAAACCATATATATATATATATATATGTACGATAGAGAAGACAAACTTAAAAACATAACAACATTTATTCTAACGTTTCGACGGGGGGCCGGTCTTTTTCAAAGATACAAATAGCGCAGATCAGTTGGGTTTAAATTCATTTCAGTTGTGTCCGGGGCAAGAAGATGTATCAAGCAAAAAAACGTTGGTTCTACGCGACACAAAAAGCATACGAACCCGCAGAACGCAAGTGGGGGGAAAAAAAGGGGGGGAAGGGTTGGAGGGCCGTTGGAGTGCTGCCGGGAAACAGAGGGGAAAGGGGGCCTAATCAAGGCAGGCGAAGCTATAGGATAACAGGAAAGCATTGCAAGGTGCTGAAGTCACGACGGGAAAGCAAGAAGGTGAGAACTAAGCAGGGGCCTGTTTTAGCTCGGTTGTTGACCTGTTTCTGGCGGCAGGTGCCTGGAAGGGCAACCTGCAGGGTGTGAGAGTTACGGAAAGTATGCAAAGAACCAGAGGAAATTGACTGGTGAGGAGAAAATGGTGGGAGAGCCCAGAGGTAGTTACGGATGCCTAGTGCAGGCGTTAACCACACACAAACAAACAAAGGGAAAAAAGAAAAAGAAAACGAGGGAAGGAAGAGGGGGATTGGGATTAGCGGGAGGGGCGCGGAAACCGCAGAGGGGTGGGGGAGAATGCGGGGATGAAAGAGGTTCGAAGAAAAGACCAAGCGACCATGCGGGGATGAAAGAGGTTCGAAGAAAGGACCAAACAACACGTGGTTTCACATGGCGTGAAATCGCGGAAACGTTTTCCTGCGTAAAACGTGGCAGCGTCACCAGGCGTCCACGAGGTCATGTAATGCAAGGACAATACAGTGCAAAGTAACGCTAATTTAAGCTTGATCACATAAATACCGAAAATGAATGGCCATAAGGCTAAAAACACATAGAAGAAAGGAGATATACAGTGCCACATGAAGTTTTTGAAGAGCATTCACGCAAGATCATATTTCTTTACATACCCGCATACAGACACACAGAAAAAACTATAAACAGAATATCACCACAAAAAAGAGACAAGCGGTTTAATCTACCCGATAGCAATTGTTCAGTGCAAAAGGACACAAAATATTAATCATACAAATAAAAAAAATATATAAAGCAAGGGGTACTATGGTGAAATCTATGTAAATTAGGGCCTATGTGCTACAGCAAGTACACACAAGCTATATACTGACACAGTACAAAGTACAATATGTAAAAAAAACCAAGGTAAGAACGCTTCTCTTTCAGAACAAAAGTTTCTCAGTTGCTCGCTGCATCGGCCTTCTCCGGTGCCTGATTGGGCAGGCAAGACAATCGGCCTGTGTTTTCATTTATGCCGCTCAAGACAGTGTTAAACTTGTAAATGAGGTACGATTCACAGGCTTCACGGTCATAATGCGTTTTCAAATTTGACTGAAGCACTGTGGCTGTGAATGTGTGGAAAGGGTGGCCTAGATTATTTACATGTTTAGATAGCGGAAGGTGTGGTAGGGACTTTATGTGTGCTCGGTGGTTATTGATTCTCATTCTAAACGGATTCTCAGTTTGACCAACGTACTGGGCGTGGCATATGGTGCATTCAAGAAGGTAGGCAATGTTTGCGCTGTCACAGTCAAAGTTTCCTCTTATTTGTAAAGAGAATGAAGACGTGGTGCTGGTGGCGACAGAGGCTTTAGTCATCATGGGGCACAGTTTGCACCTAGGCTTATTGCAGGGTCCGCTGCCTGTGAAACTGGGGGTGTTGACCTTAGATGACGTTACAATATCTCTGATGTTTCTCGCACGTCGGTACACGACACGGGGAGGCTCAGGGAAAACACTTCTTAACCTTTCGCTTTGAAGTAGAATGTTGTGGCGATTTGTGAGTATGCAGTTTACGCTGGAGGACGAAGCGGCATATGTTAGAATAAGGTTGGGGGCCATATTCAAAGATTTGGCTTTTGAGTTAGTTATCAGGTGGCGGCGGTCCTGTTTCTCAGACTTCCTAATAGCATCACTGATGACAGACGGTGGGTATTGTTGTCGTGTTAGGTCATTAGTTAATTGCTGACAGTTAGAGGCAAAATCAGCTGGGTCAGAGCATAGCCTTCTGAAACGCAGAGACTGATTGTATGGTATGCCGATTTTGCAGTGTTTAACGTGGTTGCTTTTGAAATGCAAGTATTGGTGTCGGTCCGTTGGCTTCCTGTACACTGAGGTCACATGCTTGTCCGATATCCTCACTGAAACATCGACAAAGTTGATGGCAGATGCGGAATACGAGTGGGAGAATGAAATGCTCTCGTGGGCGTTGTTAAAAGCGGTGATAAATGTTAGAAGTTCCTCTTCCCCATGGCACCAAATGAGAAAAATATCGTCAATGAACCTTCGATAGAAAAGAGGGTTAAGCTGTGCCTTGCTTAGAAATTCCGACTCCAAGGTGCCCACGAAAATGTTAGCATAGTTGGGTCCTATTTTTGTACCCATCGAGGTCCCGTCGATTTGCACGTAGTGCTTATTGTCGAACTCAAAGTTGTTCAGCTCCAAGAGAAGCTTTAGAAGTACGCCGAGAGTTTCACCATCAATTGAATTGTCTTGGGCAGCATCGTTTTATGCCTCGACGACTGATTGGATGCCGTCCGAGTGTGGAATATTTGTATATAGCGAGGCGACGTCGAGAGTGAATAGCAGGCTATCTTCCGGTATAACTAGATCCATAATATCAGCCAGAAAATGGTTTGTATCCTTTACATATGAAGGTAGTGTGGGAGGAATGTCTTTGATTAAGCTATCGATAAAACTAGAGATCATTTCTGTTACTGTCCCTATACCGGAGATGATTGGCCTGCCTGGATTTCCTGCTTTATGTATTTTAGGCAACATATAAAATCGTCCTGGAACTGGGCTTAAAACTTGAAGTGAGGCTGCAATTTTTTTCGGAAGTTTTTTGTCTTTGACGAGCGCAATCAGTGTCTGGCTTACCTTGTTCTTAAATTGCGGAGTCTGATCGGTGACAGTTGGTTTATAGAAAGAAGTATCGCTGAGCTGTCTTTCTGCCTCAGTGATGTAGTCCTGCTTATTCATAATAACAATTGTGCCACCTTTGTCGGCGGGTTTGATTGTTATGTCAGAGCGCTCGCTTAAACCTTTTATTGCCTTTTCCTCTTTCTGTGAGAGATTTTTGTGATGCGGTGATCGATTTTTACATTGAGCTAGAATGTCGCGTTGTACCGCCTTTATGTAGATGTCTAAGCATTTGTCTCTTTGTGGAGGAGGAGTCCAATGGCGTAGTGATGGCAGCCTAGTGTCCATATTAGGGTCTTGTGATTTGCCATAGTAATATTCGCTGAGCCTAAGCGTTCGGGAGAAGTTCTCTAGATCCTTATAGAGTTGGAATTCGTCTAGTCTGCCTGTTGCAGGGCAAAAACTCAAGCCTCTTGATAGCACGCGTTCTTCGTCATCAGTGAGGGGGGTGTTCGAAAGATTTACTATGTGGCACTCTTTGAGCTGGGAGGGGTTCAGGTCAGGAATATTTTCGGGGCTTGCATGGGAAGAAAAAAAGACGTGTCTACTTTTTCAAGAGGGGAAGTTATGCCGTCCCGAAGCAGCTTTTTCTGTTTTGTTATAATTAGTTGGCGCTCTTTGTTTTCTGCAAACACTTTTAAAAGGTTAATTTCATGGGGCGTCAAGTCTACCTGGTCAGTGAGTTTTCGTTCCTCACTGAGGATGTGCTCTAGTTGTGAGTTATCGTGGTCAATAACAATATTCAAAAGTTCCTTGGATGCTTCATGTATGCATAGCGCCCACCTCGCCTGAAGCTCTTGAGACATGTCGGAGGTGGCAGCTTTAACGTAAATGCGGAGCCCTTTCGGAACAACATCACATCTGCGATAGAGAATGAGGGTACTGAGATGGCACTGATCTCGTACTCGCTTTTCGACAATTTTCCTAGCCTTTAAAAAAATTTTTGATACGGTTGGTCTGTTCTGACCACAAGAATCACCTGATTCTAGTCAGTGCCTTAGGTTTTGGTTCACGACGGCCGAGAAGGTCTTTCGCAAGTTGTAGCGAGGCTCCGATGGAGCCTGGGATGAGGCCGCTGGGTCCGATGGAGCCTTGCCTGAGGTTTGGGCTGGAGACTGGGATGCTGCCTTTGGGTCCGATGGAGCCTGGGCTGAAGCCTGGGATTCTGCCGCTGGGGAGGCCGGTGCTGGTGAAGGAAAGGTAGGGGCCGGTTGAGCCGCTGTGTGGCCCGCAGAGTGCTGCTGCCACGTGTCGTCTGCGCTTGCGTATCCTCGACGTAGGGTCTGGTGCAGGTGGCTCGCCAGAACAGCCACACCCTCGAAACTTGGGTGGAGCCCGTCAGCGGCTAGCACCCGAGCCGGCGGGAGCCACTGGAAGCCGTGGTCGAGGAAGAAGAGGCCCCTTGTCTGCCGGCAATGCCGGCGAAGAAGGCCGTTGAAGCGGGCAGCCTCCCTGTTGCATTTACCGACGAAACGGCGGTTCGTTCCACCACGGCGGCGATTGATGGAGCGGGGCAGGATTAGGGTGGCATACACCCTCTTGATGCTGGGAAATTCTCGTGCGATGACATCCAAAAGGGTGCGATAGCGCCCGAATGCCTCTTCCGCTGAGGACTGGGCCACATCGTTGGTGACGACATGTAGCACGATGGCGGTGGTTGTCGGCGGGACGAAGTCCAGCAGGGAACAGGCGTCGTCGATTTTCGCACCGGGTTGAGATATGAATGCGTGCGTTCCCTTCCGCCCTGTGTTGAAGTGGTGATGCAGGTGCTTGCAGTGAGAGTCTCCAATGACAACTGAAGTAGGTAGATACTTTGGAAATTTACAACTTATGTCTTTCGCGTTGACTGTGCCTCTAGCCATTGTGGCAAAGTTAAGAGAAAAGGTTCCTGGCTATGAGGTTAGCTGTACGATAGAGAAGTCAAACTGAAAAACATAACAACATTTATTCTAACGTTTCGACGGGGGGCCGGTCTTTTTCAAAGATACAAATAGCGCAGATCAGTTGGGTTTAAATTCATTTCAGTTGTGTCCGGGGCAAGAAGATGTATCAAGCAAAAAAACGTTGGTTCTACGCGACACAAAAAGCATACGAACCCGCAGAACGCAAGGGGGGGGGAAAGGGGGGGGGGAAGGGTTGGAGGGCCGTTTGAGTGCTGCCGGGAAACAGAGGGGAAAGGGGGCCTAATGAAGGCAGGCGAAGCTATAGGATAACAGGAAAGCATTGCAAGGTGCTGAAGTCACGACGGGAAAGCAAGAAGGTGAGAACTAAGCAGGGGCCTGTTTTAGCTCGGTTGTTGACCTGTTTCTGGCGGCAGGTGCCTGGAAGGGCAACCTGCAGGGTGTGAGAGTTACGGAAAGTATGCAAAGAACCAGAGGAAATTGACTGGTGAGGAGAAAAGGGTGGGAGAGCCCAGAGGTAGTTACGGATGCCTAGTGCAGGCGTTAACCACACACAAACAAACAAAGGGAAAAAAGAAAAAAGAAAACGAGGGAAGGAAGAGGGGGATTGAGATTAGCGGGAGGGGCGCGGAAACCGGAGAGGGGTGGGGGAGAATGCGGGGATGAAAGAGGTTCGAAGAAAAGACCAAGCGACCATGCGGGGATGAAAGAGGTTTGAAGAAAGGACCAAACAACACGTGGTTTCACATGGCGTGAAATCGCGGAAACGTTTTCCTGCGTAAAACGTGGCAGCGTCCACGAGGCGTCCACGAGGTCATGCAATGCAAGCACAATACAATGCAAAGTAACGCTAATTTAAGCTTGATCACATAAATACCGAAAATAAATGTCCATAAGGGTAAAAACACATAGAAAAAAGGAGATATACAGTGCCACATGAAGTTTTTGAAGAGCATTCAAGCCAGATCATATTTCTCTACATACCCGCATACAGACACACAGAAAAAATTGTAAACAGAATATCCCCACAGAAAAGACAAGCGGTTTTACCTACCCGATAGCAATTGTTCAGTGCAAAGGGACGCAAAATAATAATCATACAAATAAAACAATATATATAAAGCAAGGCGTACTATGCTGAAATCTATGTACATTAGTGCCTATGTGGTACGGCAACTACACACAAGCAATATACTGACACAGTACAAAGTAAAATATGTAAAAAAAAAACCAAGGTAAGAACGCTTCTCTTTCAGAACAAAAGTTTCTCAGTTGCTCGCTGCATCGGCCTTCTCCGGTGCCTGATTGGGCAGGCAAGACAATCGGCCTGTGTTTTCATTTAAGCCGCTCAAGACAGTGTTAAACTCGTAAATAAGGTACGATTCACGGGCTTCACGGTCATAATGCCTTTTGAAATTTGACTGAAGCACTGTGGCTGTGAATGTGTGGAAAGGGTGGCCTAGATTATTTACATGTTTAGATAGGGAAAAGTGTGGTAGGGACTTTATGTGTGCTCGGTGGTTGTTGATTCTCATTCTAAACGGATTCTGAGTTTGACCAACGTACTGGGCGTGGCATATGGTGCATTCAAGAAGGTAGACAATGTTTGCGCTGTCACAGTCAAAGTTTCCTCTTATTTGGAAAGAGAATGAAGACGTGGTGCTGGTGGCGACAGAGGCTTTAGTCATCATGAGGCACAGTTTGCACCTAGGCTTATTGCAGGGTCCGCTGCCTGTGAAACTGGGGGTGTTGATCTTAGATGACGTTACAATATCTCTGATGTTTCTCGCACGTCGGTACATGACGCGGGGAGGCTCAGGGAAAACACTTCTTAACCTTTCGCTTTGAAGTAGAATGTTGTGGTGCTTGGTAAGTATGCAGTTTACGCTGGAGGACGAAGCGGCATATGTTAAAATAAGGTTGGGGGTCGCATTCAAAGATTTGGCTTTTGAGATAGTTATCAGGTGGCGGTGGTCCTGTTTCTCAGACTTCCTAATAGCATCACTGATGACAGACGGTGGGTATTGTTGTCGTGTTAGGTCATTAGTTAGTTGTTGACAGTTAGAGGCAAAATCAGCTGGGTCAGAGCATATCCTTCTGAAACGCAGAGACTGACTGTAAGGTATGCCGAGTTTACAGTGTTTAACGTTGTTGCTTTTGAAATGCAAGTATTGGTATCTGTCCGTTGGCTTCCTGTACACTGAGGTCACAAGCTTGTTGTCCGATATCCTCACTGAAACATCGACAAAGTTGATGGCAGATGCGGAATTAGAGTGGGAGAATGAAATGCTCTCGTGGCCGTTGTTGAAAGCGGTGATAAATGTTAGAAGTTCCTCTTCCCCATGGCACCAAATGAGAAAAATATCGTCAATGAACCTTCCATAGAAAAGAGGGTGAAGCTGTGCCTTGCTTAGAAATTCCGACTCCAAGGTGCCCATGAAAATGTTTGCATGGTTGGGTCCTATTTTTGTTCCCATCGAGGTCCCGTCGATTTGCACGTAGTGCTTATTGTCAAACTCAAAGTTGTTCAGCTCCAAGCCAAGCTTTAGAAGTACGCCGAGAGCTTCACCATCAATTGAATTGTCTTGGGCAGCATCGTTGTATGCCTGGATGACAGATCGGATGCCGTCCGAGTGTGCGATATTTGTATATAGCGAGGCGACGTCGAGAGTGACTAGCAGGCTATCTTCCGGTATAACTAGATCCATATTATCAGCCAGAAAATGGTTTGTATCCTTTACATATGAAGGTAGTGTGGGAGGAATGTCTTTGATTAAGCTATCGATAAAACTAGAGATCATTTCTGTTACTGTCCCTATACCGGAGATGATTGGCCTGCCTGGATTTCCTGCTTTATGTATTTTAGGCAACATATAAAATCGTCCTGGAAGTGGGCTTAAAACTTGAAGTGAGGCTGCAGTTTTTTCCGGAAGTTTTTTGTCTTTGACGAGCGCAATCCGTGTCTGGCTTACCTTGTTCTTAAATTGCGGAGTCTGATCGGTGACAGTTGGTTTATAGAAAGAAGTATCGCTGAGCTGTCTTTCCGCCTCAGTGATGTAGTCCTGCTTATTCATAATCACAATTGCGCCACCTTTGTCGGCGGGTTTGATTGTTATGTCAGAGCCCTCGCTTAAACCTTTTAATGCCTTTCCCTCTTTCTGTGAGAGATTTTAGTGATGCGGTGATCGATTTTTACATTGAGCTAGAATGTCGCGTTGTACCGCCTTTATGTAGATGTCTAAGCATTTGTCTCATTGTGGGGGAGGAGTCTAATGGCGTAGTGATGGCAGCCTAGTGTCCATATTAGGGTCTTGTGATTTGCCATAGTATTATTCGCTGAGCCTAAGCGTTCGGGAGAAGTTCTCTAGATCCTTATAGAGTTGGAATTCGTCTAGTCTGCCTGTTGCAGGGCAAAAACTCAAGCCTCTTGATAGCACGCGTTCTTCGTCATCAGTGAGGGGGGTGTCGGAAAGATTTACTGTGTGGCACTCTTTGAGCTGGGAGGGGTTCAGGTCAGGAATATTTTCGGGGCTTGCATGGGAAAGAAAAAAAGACGTGTCTACTTTTTCAAGATGGGAAGTAATGCCGTCCCGAAGCAGCTTTTTCTGTTTTGTTAGAATTAGTTGGCGCTCTTTGTTTTCTGCAAACACTTTTAAAAGGTTAATTTCATGGGGCGTCAAGTCTACCTGGTCAGTGAGTTTTCGTTCCTCACTGAGGATGTGCTCTAGTTGTGAGTTATCGTGGTCAATAACAATATTCAAAAGTTCCTTGGATGCTTCATGTATGCATAGCGCCCACCTTGCCTGAAGCTCTTGAGACATGTCGGAGGTGGCAGCTTTAACGTAAATGCGGAGCCCTTTCGGAACAACATCACATCTGCGATAGAGAATGAGGGTACTGAGATGGCACTGATCTCGTACTCGCTTTTCGACAATTTTCCTAGCCTTTAAAAAAATTTTTGATACGGTTGGTCTGTTCTGACCACAAGAGTCACCTGATTCTAGTCAGTTCCTTCGGTTTTGGTTCACGACGGCCGAGAAGGTCTTTCGCAAGTTGTAGCGAGGCTCCGATATATATGAGAAATAGGTTGACTCATGATTAAAAACAAAAACAGTGGTTTACTGATGTTTCGACTGGAAAACTGGTCTTCATCTGAGTAGCATACAATCTCGAAGCACGCACGCTTATATAGGTGCTGTTGGTATGCTACAGTGCACCCTTGTTATGAACGTAAGTTTGAGTGTTGGGCGAGGGAACGGAGAAAGTGAAGACACAATGCATGTGCGTGCAGCCTTTTGTGACAATGTGCCCGTAACAATCTCTTCACAGCAAAAAAAGAAGAAAAAATGTAACGTTTTGTAGTAACAGGAGACGCGGTGCCGCGGGCGACAAACTCTTTTCAAAAAGCAAATCAATAACAAACTTCATTCCATTGAAAAAAGACAGGATTGGAAGCTGGTTTAGAACAGACACGTCACGTAGTATTACAGGAACAAACAAATGGTGCAGCGAACTTTAAACACACGAAATGTAAAGTAAGCAGGCTCACAAGAACAACACATACAAAACAGAGGTTGCCGGTGACACTTCCATTACTGAAGATACCAGTGACCAGCCGCGTGAGAAATGCCAGCGCCGTTCAGAAGTTCACAGAACTAGTGGCACACGCGCCAGCAACGCAACCAATTACAAGAAAATGTACTCGTTGTGGCCGGGTAAGTCCTGCGTGGAAGTTACCATCGGTCATGACTAAGGGCGGAAAAGTTACCTTCTATATCACCAAAGCCTCCCAGAGCAGAATTGAGGAATGAAAACAACTGGGGAATAAGGAATCTGAGGGTTAACTAAACTGTCCAAGAATTGAAGTGGTAGGGAAACCGCGCGAATGGCGAATGACCGCGCGAATGGCGCGGGTATTCTTGTGGGTGACCAGCAGCTCCAAAATACCTACCACGTCTGCCGCAGTGGTATTGAGTGTTCAAGCCCTTCATCCCGCGCCGAGACAGGTGGCGCTTGTACCCTTGTACTCGGGTAACTTCCCGGTAACTAGAGTGGGACGGGGAAGCGGAGGCGTACTGTGAATACAGCTGCTATCTCGCGAAAAAAAGACATAGACAAGAAAAAAGAGAGGTTAGGGGAACGTATGGTGGCCGACAGGTGTTCGGTATAGCGAAGGAAACAAACAAAACAAAACAAAAAATGCGCAATTGGTTTAGGTAGCCAGCAAAGGTAACAATTTTCCGAAATTCTCAACAATGCCAGAGGATGCGGATTTGAATGTGGAAGTCAGGTACGATTCGCGGATTTGCCGATCGTGGTGAGATCGAAACCCAGATTATAATATCGTAGTTCTGAGGTGGTCAAAGAGGGTGCCCTGGAAGGTTGATCTGTTTTGTCAACAGGAAAAAAGACAGAGTTCGGGAATGTGTCTTCTGAGTATTAAACCTAGCTCTGAATGACTTTTTTACTTCCCCGATGTATTGCAGGTGGCAGACCATGCCCTCGAGCAAATGTACTATATTCGAACTATCACAGTTCAGGTTTAATCTGATACTAAACGAAAGTAGAAGCTGTACTGACCACGGTGTCCGTTGTGGACATGTGCATGCATGTTTGACATCGAAGCGGGCATATTTGACATCGGCAACGGTTCTGAGCTCTTCTGAGCTCTGATATCAACATCTGAGCTCTTGTTTTTGATGAGGTCGGGACATCCTGAATGTTTTTGTTTCTGCTGTACACAACCCCCGTGGGGGGGGGAGGGGGGGTGGGCGGCGGGCTCATAAAAAATACCTTTCAGGCGCTCATTTTGGGTAAGGATGTTGTAGTGTTTTTTTTTATAGACGAGACTATGGAAACTGATGAGGAGTTTGTTAAGACAATGTCTCTTTGGGGTGTGTTCGTAGGAGGTTTTGGTGCCTTTGAGGAGAACTGAGCGATTCAGGTTTTGTGCTTTGTGCATAGAGTTGTAAATTATTTCAACCGGGTGTTTTTGTTTCAAAAGTGCGCTGCGTACGTACTGACAATTACAATTGAGGGCCTGCTCCTTTGAGTATATTCGAAGGAAAGGATGACCTTGGTTATAGGAAATTCCAGTATAGCAATTTTTGATGTCTGCTTTGAAAATGTTGATACTGTTGCTTATCCGTTGGTTTCCGGTACAGTTTAGTGATTAGTTTGCCCTGCTAAATGGGGTTGTTTACGTCAAGAAAATTAACAGTTCACGAGGAGTATTGGAAATAAAAGACTTAGAAGGATGAGCACCGCTAAACGCGTATATAAAGGTTAGGAGGTTCGTCTGTCCTTGGGTCCAAATCAGGAATGCCTAAAAAATGAATGCTTCTAATAGAGTGGCTTTAAGCTCTGGCTATTCAGAAATTCCCTCTCTAGGTCGCCCATAAATATATTGGCATAGTACGGCGCTACGCGTCTTACCATAGATATGATACTTACTTTGTCGTAGTCTTCTACATCAAACTCTAAATTTTTGGGCTCTGAAATTAGCTAAAGAGGAGTGCTTAGAGCTATCAACAATTTTATCGAATGCTGCTTCACTTCACTACTCAGATTCCATCTGCGTGCCGATTATTCGTGTAGAGGGAGGCGAAATCCATTCTAACCTGGAAGGAATTGGTGGGACTATGAAAATCCAAAATGTCCTAAAGGAACTGGATGGTATGTTTAATGTACGAAGGAAAGCTAGGCGGTATAATGCTACTTGTCGAGTCCACGTTCCGCGAAAAGGCTTCCATCACGGTGCCTATCCAAGCGATGATTGGGCGGCCGGGATTGTCCTTTTTATGTATTTTTGGCCGCAAGTAAAACCTGGCGGCCACAGGATAAAGCGGAAGGAGTGAATCCGCTGTTCTTTCGTCTCTTAAATACATATATATATATGCATATGTATATATATATATATATATATATATATATATATATATATATATATATATATATATATATATATATATATATATATATATATATATATATATATATATATATATATATATAGTCGAACACGGATATATCGAACTCGAAGGGGATCGCGAATTAGTTCGATATATAAAAAATTCGATATAAAAAATGTGGGCTCTGAGACCTCACCTATGGCGGACGATCACTTACCAATCGTCGCATTCAAGAATGACAACTAATTCCGCACTCACGACGCAACAGGACGCTTTATTTCGGTGAAAAAAATCGCTGATCTTGGCCTGCTTCTTCATCCAGGAAATGAAATTAAAGACGCTCGTATCGATCTTCTCGAGGCTGCACAATTAGAAAATTCCAGCAGTACGCTGCGCCTTCGCACACCGTGCACAACACGCAGGCCAAAGAAGAACAGCGCGCACGTACCACAATAACTTTGAAGGTAACAATTCCAAGGCTCTCTGAACGGACTCCAACAAAGCGCTCGCAATGGTCATCTCCGAGAGAAACAGTGATCTCCGAAAGGTGCGGGACAACTCGCCAAACAGCAGCAACAGCAGCAAAATACAAAAGAAGGAGGAGGCCGCCAGCGCCTTCGTTCTCTCTTCCCTTTCCCGAGACGACATCCTCCTGAACCTCAATTGGGGGTGTAGCGACCGCCGAAGAGCACCTTCCAGCTCGCGCGGCGTTCGATATACCCAATGTCGGGAAAAATACTGTTCGATATAAACGTACGAATTCCTATACTTTTACACAGAATTTTCAAGGGGATAATTTATGAGTTCGATGTAGAGAATAATTCGATATACCCGTGTTCGATATATCCGTGTTCGACTGTATATATATATATATATATATATATATATAAATATATATATATATATATATATATATATATATATATATATATATATATATATATATATATATATATATATATATATATATATATATATATATATATATATATATATATATATATATATATATATATTCAGAGTCGAAAGAATAGCGGAGTGAAAAAATGCCCGCCGGATGGGATCCGAACCCACGACCTCCAGAATACCGGTCTGGTGCGATAACCACTACCACATTCTTGGGTATTTATGTTAAGGTATTTTTTGTTTCTTGCACTTGGATCTGGTAGCCAGCGCCACTCGGACTACTCGCGGTGAAGGGAACTTTTTTTTATCCCTCGTCCGTGACTCGAGTGTCTACGACATGTCGAGAGTGCTCGAACTGCGTTGAACCCTCATAAGCTACCTTTGGCACCAAGACTGCCAGAACAGAGGCCCTCGCTATGCATGTAGCGAACCATAAATGGGAAATGAGGGGCTCAGTGAATGAAGGCAGAATAATGTTTGGCAGTCAAGAAAACCTCGGAAAGCAAAGGGGGCAATGCGGCAGCTCATAGAAACAGATGAAGAATTTTTTGAGTCAGAAAGAAAGTGGTGAAAAAATTCCCGCCGGGTGGGAACCGAACCCGCGAACTCCAGAATACCGTTCTGGTGCGATAACCACTACGCTACCGGCGGGGCTATTTCTCCACCAGTTTCTTGAGCATTTATGTTAAGGTATTTTTTGTTTCTTGCACTTGGGGTGGTAGCCAGCGCCACAAAGACTACTCGGGGTAAAGGGGGCCTTCTTTTTAAGCCCCGTGCCGTGACTCGAGTGTCTACGACACGTCGAGAGTGGTCGACCTGCGTTCAACCCTCTTAAACTACCTCTGGCCCCAAGACTGTCAGAACAGAGGTCCTGGCTATGCATGTAGCGAATCAGAAATGAGAAATGAGGAGCTCAGTGAATTAAGACAGAATAAGGTTTGGCAGTCAAGAAAACCTCGGGAAGCAAAGGGGGGAATGCTGTAGGTCATAGAAACAGAAGAAGAATTTTTTGAGTCAGAAAGTGGAGGTGGAGGATGGAAGACACAGGAGGCGACTACTCAGTAATGAGCGGACCATTTGCGTCTAAGCTGAAGAAAGTTATGACCAGATGGGACGGTCCACACATACGCACAGCAGGAAGCCACCTCATGACGCCAAGTGGAACGTGCAGATCCCGCGTCACCATAGACGGCACGACGTAACCTGCCGCGTTCGTTATCTTGCCTAACTGCTCCCGCGACGTAATTCTCGGAATGTACTTTGTGACAGACAACGGTGCAATAATTGATCTACCGGCCAAGTCCGTAACTGTTTCCTACCATCACTCCATGACGCCGGAACCGAACCCCGAACACGGTGCTGCTGTAAGGATCACCGATGATCATGTCACCTTGCGACCCCGCGCTAGCTTGATGATCACTGTCTACTGTGAAGATGCTGTTCCTGACGTCGACGCTATCGTAGAAAGTGACCAAAGATTCTCCTCGGCCGCGGTGTCTCCGTCGCAAGAGGCATTGCGCGCTTTAAGCAACGCCAATCTCAATTTTGATCACCAATTTCCCCGAAGCGTACCAGCATTTAAACAAGGGAGCTGCAATTGTGTTCCTCGAAGAAACGCAACCAGCAAGTGACGTGATCGCATTCACCGACTTTGAACGTGCACCCGAAGAAACCTTCAAGCTTCCACAGTCTTTCGACGTGAATCCGGCGCTACCGCAAGAAGAAAGGAACAAGTTGTTGGCTTTGCTTTATCGCTACAGGGAGTGTTTTTCGTCGAACTCAAAGTTAGGTCAAACACCTCTGGCAAAGCACGGGATAAAAACCGAAGATGGAGCCCGACGTACTCGAAAGTCACCGTACCGCGTCTCTTCACACTAGCGCGAAGCAATCCGAACTCAAATAGACGACATGATCAGGGACGACATAATACAGCCATCGAAAATACGTGGGCTGCACCGGTCGTACTCGTCAAGAAAAAAGACGGCACCTTAAGGTTCTGCGTTGACTATCGGAGACTGAACAAAATCACCAAAAAAGACGTGTACCCCCTGCCACGGAACGACGACGCCCTCGACCACCTCTGCCACGCGAAGTACTTCTCATCGACGGATCTGAAGATCGGCTGCTGGTACATTGGAATGGACGAGAGAGACCGAGAAAATACTGCATTTATAACCCCAGACGCTCCATACGAGTTCACGGTGATGCCGTGTGGGCTATGAAAGGCGCTTGCAACGTTTCAAAGAGTCATGGACACTGTGCTAGCTGGCCTCAAATAGCACACCTGCCTCGTATACTTTGACGACGTTGTGGTATTTGCCCGAACTTTCGATGAACACCTTGCAAGGTTGGAGTCTGTACTTGAGGCTATTCGCTTGTCGGGGTAAACGATGAAGAACGAAAAGTGCGGCTTCGCTTACGAGGAACCTAATTTTTTGGGACACGTATACAAAACCGCGCCAGTCCTGCCGCACTAAGATTTCTCGGACTATGCGCATACTACCGGCGCTTTCTCGCAAGCTTCCGCACGCATTGCAGAGCCACTCACGCGCTTGACAAAAGATAGTACCCCTTTCGCCTGGGAAAACGCCCAAGAAAAAGTATTCGGCGACCTGCAACGACGCCTGCAACACCCGCCCGTGCTCGCCCATTACGACGAAAACGCCGAAACGGAAATGCACACGCACTTTAGCAATATAGGTTTGGGTGCCGTCCTCGTCCGAAAGCAAAGCGGTTGCGAAAAGGTAATCACCTATGCAAGCCGTCGTCTGTCGAAGGAAAAAAAAAGCTACTCTGCCTCCGAAAAAGAGTGCCTGGCTATTATATGGGCCATTTCAAAATTTCGCGCATACGTGTATGGTAGACCGTTCAAAGTTGTGACAGACCACCATGCGCTGTGTTGACTCGCCAATTTGAAGGACCCCCTGGCCGTTTTGGGCGGTGGAGCTTGCGCCTGCAGAGTTCGACGTTACAATAGTCTAAAAATCCGGCAGGAAACACTCCGACGCCGACTGCCTGTCCCGCGCCCCCATCGAAACTCCACCACAGGACTCCGATGAAGACAGCGCGTTCTTCGGAGTCGTGACAGAGAGCAACCTAGCCGCCCAGCAGCGTGCCGACCCCGACCTGCGCGTCATGATCGACTACCTCGAAGGACGCAACGTCGCCGTGCCTAGGGCGTTCAAGGGGAACTTACCAGCATTCAGTCTCAAAAACTCCGTCATCATGAAGAGAAATTTCAGCCACGGAATGAGAACGATTTATCTACTTGTCATCCCCGCAGACCTTCGTGACAAAATTTTCGAAGCGTGCAACGATGACCCGTCTTCCGGACATCTCAGAGCAGCTCGCAATATTGCAAAACTCAAGGCGAAGTACTTCTAGCCCCGCCTTACATCCGACATCTCCCACTAGATTCGGAGTTGCCGTGACTGCCATCGACAAAACACGCCGCCGACAAGACCCGCGGGACTACTGCAATCGGTTGCAGTAGTCAGACGTGGTCCTTTCGAGGCCATTTCAACAGATTGGAATGGACCTTCTAGGCCCATTCCCTACGTCACGATCACAGAACAAGTGGATTGTCATAGCAGCAGACTACATGGCGCGCTACGCAGAGACCGCCGCTCTTCCGAGGGGGACTGCATGAAAGTCGCCAAGTTCTTTATAAACCACATTGTGCTACGACATGAAGCTCCGGAAGTCCTATTTAATCACGCACCGCGGAACAGCCTTCACTGTGGAGCTTATGCATGGAATCTTACTCTACAACAACACGGATCACAGAACTATGTCGTACCACCCCCAAACGAACGGACTAACGGAACGCCTGAAAAAGACAATCGTGGATATGCCGTCTATGTATGTCGACGTTGAACATAACACTTGGGACGAAGTCGTACCGTATGTCACGTTTGCCTACAACACCGCTATCCAGGAAACCACACAGATTACACCGTTCGAGCTTGTCTACGGAAGACGGCCCATTACGATGCTTGATGCCATGCTTCCCCACGTGGAAGAAGACCACCTCAACGCCGACGTCCACGGATACCTTCTGGTTGCGGAGAAGTTCCGCCAGCTCGCTCGAGTTCGCACAACGGAGCAGCAGCTGGTGGATGCGAGACGCTACAACCTCCGACGCCGACCAGGGGATCGTGTTTGGGTTTGGACTACCATCCGACGACGTGGACTCAGTAAGACACAGTAAGAAAAAAGAAGGAGGCGGTCAACGTCGTGGTACGGGCACATGGCCGGGTGACATGAAAAGAATGAGTGTTGCGGTGAGATGTGCGGGCAGGAGGCAAGATATTGGTCTGGTGACCAAGTGGACTGTGATAGAACTTGTGGAAAAAATTAGACTGGCAACTCGCTACGAATGGTAAAGTTTCAAAGACCAGATTCTTGTTTAGGAGATGAAACAATTACATTGTACGAATATAAAGAATGGATGAATCTAGCTGCTCGATTCTGGACTGCTTCTAATGCGTCGGTTAAGTATGCTTGATGAGGGCTCCAGATAGGTTACACCTTTTCAAGTTGTGTGCGAAATAAAGATTTGTAGGCTAGCAGTTTTACATGAAAGGGTGCCCGACGTAGGTGTTGTTCTAACAAAACAAGTGATCTGGTAGCTGATATGATATTGGTAATATATTCGTGCTAAGTTCAATCGTTGTTCAAAGCGACCCCCAAGTACTTATAAGTGATGACATTTTCAAATCCAACGCTACCGATTTGATAAGAACAAATGAGGGGCTGGGGCAATGGTGAAAAAGAGGGACTTGCATCTATTGGGGTTTAGTGTCGTGAGCCAACCATTGCACCACTTAAGCACATGGTTAATACCATCTAGCAATGCAACTTGAGCTGATGTGTTAGTAATGGTATGGTATAATACAGAATCGCCTGAAAACATACGAATATTGCTGGATACATGGAAAGCTCAATCGTTGATGTATATTAGGAATGATACGGTGCCGAGAACAGATCCTTGCGGAACGCCTGATGTTACTGCCAGAGGGTTAGAGTCATTCCCATTAACAGTAATAAATTGGGAACGATTAGTCATAAATTTTTGAACCCAAGTTAAAATGTTATGGTCTAAGTTCAACTTCAAATGTTTTAACATCAGGCGATTGTGAAGTACTTTTTCGAGTGCTTTTGCAAAGTCAAGAAAGACTGCGTCTGTCTGTATATTATTGTCCAGGTTAATGTTCAGGTCATGAACGAAAAGGACAAGTTAGGTTTCACACGAAAATTGTTTTCTAAATCCGTGTTGCGCGGGATGAAAAAAGTTATGAGTCCAAGAAGTGCACATTTTGGGGATGACGTGTACATGAGCTGTCAAGGCACGCTTGGTAAGTAAATGGGGCGATAATTGAGCGAACATGATCTATCACCTGATATAAAGACTGGAATGACCTTTCCTATTTTCCAATTGATTGGTAGGTTACTTGTGGATAATGACTGACAGAACAACAGTGACAAATGTATGGCAGATATGTGTTTGGTATTTTTCAATAATTTTGTCCAAACTATCATGGTTCATATATTGTGGTTCAAAACATAGTGGTTGATATAAAGTATAACAGGCTTTGCATGGCTTAAAACTGACGTTCTTCAAAGGGACAATAAAACGCGTTGTTTTTACCAACGTATCAGCAAAATAACAGAGGTAATCTAATTCTGAGAATTTACACATTGGCGATTGCAGGCTAACCTACGTATTGTATTTATTCTGGGTGGAAATGTAATATATTTTCGTTTGGTTGCTGTTATCCAAGTCTATGGTCACAGAACCCTTCTGCAATGTTACTGAGTACCTTATTTCCAGATCATTTTGTTTTGAAAGGATTCCTTGTATGAATTGAGTAATGGTGTGTTGTGAACGTAGATCATTGTTTGTCCTTCATTATTACAAGTTTCGAGGTCATTTATGTGCAGTGAAAATAAAACATATCAAACTGAGGAGCCCTCTGCGGTTCCGTGGGCTCTTGCAAAGGCGTCGGACTCCTTGGTGTCAAACTACACACAATGCCTACGTGACTGAATATAGCAGTGAAAAAGTGTAACCTATTCCTACTGAAATATTGGGTTCACTTTTTTATTAGTGTTTTTTATTTCATGAAGTTCAAATCTTTTAACTTTGAGAACGTACCGATAACAAAGTTTTGTTTGTAAAACAGTTTTAATACATTTTTCAATATTTTTGCTCATACATTCGAGGTTAAACTGCCCGACCAGGTGTTTCTGCATGGTAAAACAGCTGTTTAGATACAATATAGTCCCTATAAAGAAGTATCCCGACCCCACATCCCCGGTGCTGCTGTTCTTGAAAGGTATTATATTTTAAAACGTATTAAAAGTCTGAACAATTCATAACGTGGGAAGATTTATTAAAACAGAGCCTAATATGATATGTCGTTTTCCTGAAGTCATATTTCAGGAGGAGTCTGATGAATTCGAGTACTGCTACTTCGAGAAACGTGTCGAGGCAGACGAGAGCATGAAAAAGTGCACAGAGCGAGGTTCTCGTTTATTGGACCCTTCACTACTGCATGGAAAAGAGATGCTGGTGTCCGCCCACAACTTGGTGCGAGCTAACGTGGAGTTTTGGGTTAATATGACGGATGAAGATGTCAAGTAAGTTGGCGCATCACTGACTTTTGTAGCGCTATTAATATTCTCCCGCAGTAAACGTTTTTGTACTAAAGGCGTAGCAGAGCATGCATGCGGGGTCACCCTAACGGCACTACAAAGACCGCGTCACCGATATCGAGCAGTTAAATATTCTTATATGCGTGTGTAACTGTCAGTAGAAGTAATAAGACACAACGACAAATGCAAGTTGCCCGGTTACACAGCTGGTAAACGGTTTCACTCTCTTCATTGTGGTTGAAAGCACGCGTAAACCTGTGGTTATCGCTTGACCGAATACCAGGGGGCGATTGTCTTCCCGGATACAATCCGCTATTGATTTGTACATTGAGGCCTTGGTGAATATACATTTCAGTGGCTATTCCAGGCGCGTTTATTGCGAGAAAAGAAGTGATATCTTATGAGTGACGGCAACCAAGTGACCAAACGAGAACCTGGCCGAGAACAGAACAAAAAAATTAAGGAGGTGTCCGACTTGTTTGGTGGGCGTAGAGGAGCAACGCTGGTCCTTGGTTCTTCGCGACAACCTAATCTAAGTGTTTGGCGCCATTTCCTACAACGTTTTAAAACCGGTTGAGGTATAAAAAAAAGCTAAACAAACGTTTTACAGGGTACACTTTCACACAGGGCTCCAGAAATATTTATATTGAAAGTTGTGAACGCGCGTCAATTAACGCCTGATAGAAGCACCTAAACAAAGGACTACGCCGCGAATCTCCTCAATTCGCTGCAAATGTCGTTGAAAAACTCTATACTTATGCAGGCCATTCCTCTCTTCTCTCCACGCCAAATTCTCACTCGGTGTACCCCCGTCTTACTCTTCCAAAGATAAACCCACTGGAGGTTTGGTCAAGTCATTGCAGAATTCGCGCGGTACCCTTCTCGTTCCCCTACGATTGAAACGTATCCGGACTTTCCGTTCGATGCCTAAACTAGTGCAGAAACCCTTTTCTGAATAGGTCAATAATATTCTTTTCAAAGCATATTTGCTAATCTCTTTATGTACATATGAAATACGCAACAGTTTTTCGCTAACGGGGTTCTGAGAGACGTTTTGAGGACACTAAGTGGACTAGTGCAATCGTTAGGTTTTATGGTCAAGGTCATGTGTGCCACGTATAACGTCTTTACGTGCATCGCAAAACTCATACTTTTGTTGCGAATTGTTGCCGCGTTCACACCCTTTCCTCCGTGTTTTCAGGCTCTACCATCTCCCCCAACGCACAACATCCATTCCCCCACGTGCGTAACGAAACTGAAATCTCGCAATCGGACGGATGTTTTCGCATTTCTGCAAAGAGAAGCTTCGTGTGCTAAGCTTCGACTGGTCGCGGTGGTGCCTTTAGCTAATTAGCGCTTCCTGCAGCACGCTAAACGCTATCGCGTTCCTTCATATTCATCTTGTTTGCTGCATCACCACGCTTCTCGTTCAGGCGCGTTGACTAGGCCGACACGACGACGATGTGATGGTGACGCCTACTTCCGCGTACACAGAGTGTCCCGTCCCACGACACCGGTTATGACATGGGCACGTCGGCCGATCGACAGCACGCATGGCGTAACTGGATCGCTAACCGAAGACGCCGATTATACCCATTGGCCGAACCGTCGTTGGGAATCCATACAGAACCAAAACCAGATACGCCACATTCACATTCGTGCCATAATAAAGCGGCCCTGTTGTGTAAGTTCCTAGAGTGTAATAAACAATGTAATGTCCATTAAGTTTGTACAACCTAACACTAGCGCTTACGGTATTCCTATTTCGGATTACGACACTTAGGCCGTTCGGTTTGGCGTCAATTCGATTCCCAGAGTTTGTAAACTGGATATTCGTGTGCGACCAGCAATGCTTGTAGAAAATGTAGGCTACGTTAAGGGCGGAAGAAAATTTACGGAAAGCGTAATATGTAATAAAGAAAAAAATATCGACCAATGTTTGTAGTGTAAAGCGCCAAAGAAAAGCACGGCCTGCAGTATTGCCGCAGGGCGAAATCACAGTCGTAGCCGAAACAGGGCTGTTCTCAGGGGTCAGCTTCGTCAAACCTAATTTCGGAATGATTATTCAACAAATATTCCTTTAATTTGGTAGAAAATATTGAAGTCAGATAGAAAACGTGAATAGGACACATAAGGTTGGATCCCAATGTTGTATACAGGTTATTTTCCTGGTTTCTCCCATCGTGTCGTAGCTCATTGAACTGGAGACTCGCGCTCACCTAAATTCGCGGGTTAAAATCCTGGCAGAGCGGCGTTTTTTTTCTGCCTTGTGACTGCAAAGGTTTGCAAATTGTATTCCCGTATCCAAAACGAAACGTTTTGGTTGAACGGTGGAACTACCGTAGCAAACGTCAATGCATCGTTTAAGTGATGGCACGATTTGATCAGTTTTTAATTCGCGTTTTGTAAATAAAAAAGCAATTGTACTTGAAGAGGACCAAATACAGATATTTGTATTTAAAAAAAACTGGTGCGTATATATACATACAGTAACTATAGTTCCCTTCCTTCATCATAAACAATACAAGAGGTAGGATTGGGAGGGGGGGGGGCGGAAGGGGGCGGATATCGGCCACCAAACTCTGCACATACTGCAATAGGCAGCAATGCGTACGTAAAAATGAACGAGCAGCCTTTATGGACATAAAAGCGCCTCCAGGCCATCAAACGAAACAGCGAGGGTCGAATAATTGTATCGTGCAATAATATGCACGGCTGAGAAAGCGGCCGGAGCGCACCGACCAAAAACTTGCACTACTTTTGCGAGACGACTCCCAATGTGTTACGGTGTTTTTGTGTAGTAGTTGATAAATACAAAGGGAGGGAGAGAGAGAGAGAGAAAATTCTTTTAATCACATCTAAAGAGGTCTACCTCACTAATGGTAAGGCTTTGTACTCCGTATAGGGGTGAACGCAGTGAGATGACAGCGGAAAATAGAGAGAGAAAAAAAGGAAAAAAGTGGGGACGGGAGATTTACGCGTATATAAAATACATACGTTGAAAGTGTTCACTATCTTTCTTCTAGCCGTGTTTATGCCAGAAAAGTAAAAGGAGTTTTTGTTCCCAGCACTGCCTCGTCATGATTTCACCAGGGGCGAAAGAAATGAGAGAGTCATAAAGCACCTCTACGTTGCAATCGCCCTAGTGCCTTCAATGCTGTTGCCCGTTGTCGAGCATATTGTCACGAAGCCAAAGACGACGCAGTTGTATACAAAGAAAATAACTTTATTGGAGCGAACTTGTGCTCCCCTAACAACTCAAAGAATACAAAGGGGGCGAAACACCAGTCAACAAAGTGACGTACGTAGTCGAGCGTTGAGAGTCGAATAGAATTAACGGCGCGGCGTATGCTGTGCAGGCTTTTATCTCTAGGCACGAGTGTTTCTCGAACCGTTGATTTACATCCAGATCAAAGAAGATTATTCTGGGCTGTTCACGTTAGTCCGGAACGCTCTCCCTATCAGAAGAGATAACACATGCGGCATAGAAAGAAAGAATGGAACACGCGTTCTCTTGGCATACAGATAACACAGATAACGAAGATCGGCGCAGCCGGGCGGTAAAAGCACAACATAACTAAACCCAATGCATAGTTCGCGGCACAACCCCCCCTCTAAGAGTGCATCGACCCAATGCTAACATAAGCGACCGTCCGAACACATAAAAAAAAAGTCCGTCATCTTGCGTAGAAAGGTTTAAGCGAACAACGTGAACGACTTCGGGCCGCGTGCGTCGTCGTGATGTTCCGGAATCACCATCTGGGATCACCTTGTAAGTAAGGGGGCCAACACGTCGTAGAATCTGGTAGGGTCCGAAATACCGTCGTAGAAGCTTCTCACTCAGTCCGCGTCGTCAGGTAGGAGTCCAAACCCACACACGATCCCCTGGGTGGTACTCGGTGTCTGGTGTTAGACCAGAGGGAGTCGGGCGGGTGACAGTGGGCGGTGGTACGGTGTGGCCTCTTGACGACAAGTTGGAGCTGGGTGGGGTCAACGAAGAGCTTCGGCGTACGTAGGCCATAGCGTGTGGCTCACGGGGTGCTTCAGACGGCGTAGGAGTCCCCAGTGCGTGTTAAACTTCTTCTAGGATAACGTCGGTCAGGAGGAGACTTGGGGTTGCGGCGTTTTTGGGAAACGTTTCCCTAGTTCTTCGCGAACGACGGCACGGATTGTTTCCCGTAAGTCTTCTGTCGCGAATCCAGGGGCGTTGAAGGGATTCGCCAAAAAGGCCTTGTGTGGTGATCGTACTACCTAGAACGCATGTCCAGGGTCCTCTGGATCATGGACGCCTCGGTACCGAACTCAGCGACGGTTCTTGGGGGGATGCGAATTAGTCCAGCCAAGAGCTCTCGCCTTACGCCCCGCATGAGAAAGCGCAGCTTCTTCTCTTCCGCCATTTCTGGATCAGCTCGTCGGAACAGCATCTTCATCTCCTCAACAAACACTACAACACCTTCGTTGGGGTTTCGGATTCGGGTCTGCCACAATAGCTAAAGTCTTTCTTTACGGACCACAGTTGTGGACGTTTTCAAAAATTGTGTTTTGAAGATGCCCCATGTTGTCAGCGAGCTCTCGTGATTTTCAAACCAGACTCTAGCCTAGTCTCCGAGGTAGCAAAACACTTGCCTCGAGGTTTCTTCGTCATCCCATCGGTTGAAATTTCCGACGCACTCCAGCTTCTCCAGTCACTTTTCGGGGTCTTCCCCAGGAGATCCTCGGAATTATGGGGGCTCCAGAGGTTGCTGAAGAACGACGGGAGGATTGGCTAGGTTGACCATGGTGCTAGTAGCGACGTCTTCCCCTCTTCACTATCTCGGGTAGTAGAGCCAGTTTGGGTGGGAGGACTTCCTGTCGGCGGCTGGCACGAGTGGGGCTTGCTTGGCGACTTGCAGATGGTTTAGGGTTCATGTACCCCGAACCCCAACCAGATGTCACGAAGTTTGCCTTCAAAGAAAATAAGTTTATTGGAAGGAACTTCTGCTCCCCTAACAACTCAAAGAAGATGGCATTCCCGTGGCTCTACTGAAGGCTTTCAGTCCTATCCTTGCTCCAGTGCTTGTATGCGTGTTTAACAACTGTATTAGTACTGGCACGTTTCCTAACTGCTGGGAAATTGCTAAAGTTGCTAAATCAACATGGTTTTATACGTGGCGCCTCGACCACTACAAAAGTAGTTTCTTTTATGGAACATGCGTCAAAAGCAGTAGAAGACCGTGGCCAACT
Source organism: Haemaphysalis longicornis (assembly GCF_048455015.1). Classification (NCBI taxonomy): domain Eukaryota; kingdom Metazoa; phylum Arthropoda; class Arachnida; order Ixodida; family Ixodidae; genus Haemaphysalis; species Haemaphysalis longicornis. Next base: position 83,189,764 of record NW_027526385.1, on the reverse strand, counting down.
TGACGTGGTATACTGTGACCTCAGCAAGGCGTTCGATGTGGTTTCCTATTCATTCCTATGTAAAAAACTTTCCCACCTTGACATTCCTGATCCGTTGCTAGATCTTCTGCGTGACTACCTTACCAGTCGTCACTGCTACGTTCACTGTAACAGGCAACACTCCAGGACTAACTCAGCCACCCGCGGGGTGCCTCAAGGCTCTGTCCTTGGACCTCTTTTGTTTGCACTCTTTTTCAACGATGTTTCGACAGCAATTGAGTATTCATCGTTCTTGCTATTCGCAGACGAAATTAAAATATTCAAAGTGATTGGCAACATCTCAGACTCTGCACAACTGCAATGTGATATCGCCGTGTTTTCGGACTGGTGCAACCGAAATAGGTTGATACTTAATAGTGCAAAAACCAAAGTGGTGTCGTATACTCGTAAAACAGATAATATCAATTTCACCTATCTCATAAGTCAGGAACATCTGAATCGGGTACGCCAAATCAGAGACTTGGGAGTTTTGTTTGACTCTAAGCTCACATTTACAGCGCATACTAATGAGATTAACCGTCGTCCTTTGCTAACACTTGCTGCAACATCTCGTGTCTCCAGAGAATTCAACTATCCAAATACAATTATTCAGCTCTATACCTCTATGTGTCGCCCTTTATTAGAAGACGCATCCGCGGTCTGCAATGCAACGTGCCGGTGCAACGCCGCGGCCATTGAGAGAGTGCAAACTAAATTTCTCTCAATGCTAAAACATAGGTACGCTACTGCGAGGCTAAAGATGACCTGTTGTTGATGCCGCCAGCTTGCTTGTAATGGACCCACTACACAGTCGGAGGGCCAAGGCTGACCTTTTATTCTTGGACAAACTCGTCCAGAGCCTCATTGATTGTACAGAGTTGTTGGGTGCCATAAATTTGAGAACCCTAACAGGTAACACCACGGCACCTAGACTGTTTCATGTCCCCGCCAGTGTCAAGAGTCTCGAGGAACGCATTCATTACCTATAGAATATGCACGCAGAAAGTTTGGACGTATTCTATCGTCTCTTTCCAGCTTTTGTAAGGAACTGCGTAGCTTCACAAACCAACAGTAGGTTGCTTGCCCTAGTATGTAACTTCCATTAATAAACTTTATGCTGCCGGGGTTATTCTTATCTATGTATGTACGCTAATTGTTTTGATGATTCACTTGTGTATGCACATTTTCCGCCTTCATTGTGGCGTGATTTTTAGCTACTATGTTTTTCCGGTTTACATGTTTCAGTGTACAGAGTTTTAATCATGTCTTGTAATCTTACACTTGTAGTCCCTAGAGCAGTCTGCAGTGTCTTGTTGCTATGCGGTGTTTGCAATGCCTTGTTTGCACATGTGCGCGGGTCATGTGCGTGTATCGGCGTGCGTGTATCTCAAAGTGCCTCATTCTCGTTCAGACTAAACCATGCTATTCTCTATATTTTTTTGAGATCTGCACTTTTCTTTCCACACCAGCACATCGTTCCTGGACACACCAACAAACAATTATTGGTTGATTCATTCATCATTTTTATTATCTCTGCGATTTGTTGGTCTGATCATTTATGTCTATACTCCTGCCATTGTTCTTTCGCTTTTTAGATGCGAACGCATCTCATTCACTATCCTTGTCCCTGCTTCCATCGGGCGTTGGCGGCGTCCACCCCTCCGCCATTCTCCTCGCCGCGCCAGCTGCGCTCTCCGCCGCTCACCCTCTCTCCTCTCCTGATAGCGAACACTCTCTCGCGAGGGGCATTGGATTGGATTCAATTGGATTGGCTGGCTCGGCTTGGATTAATTTGGATTGGATTGGATTAAATGGGATTGTGTTGGATTGTGTAGCGTCATAGCCGCCGCAGACGCACTGGCGCCGGCGCGTCCCCTCACCGTTATGCGCGCTATAAAACGCGGTGCCTGCGCCGCTGCGCAACATCGTTCCAGCGCCGTTCCTCCGCTGTCCAACGCTGCAACATGAAACCGCTATGCGTCGCATCTACACAGGGGTTCCCGCGAGGGGAGCTGGGAGTTTTTTTTTCTATAAAACTTGTTGCTAAGTTTGTTGTGTGTCACGACAAGATGGGACATCGGAAAGGCATCGCTCGTTTTACGGTAATACTTTATTGGAGTGTGACTTTTCAAAAATCAAAATTCTGGTTTTATATGTACACTCTGTCTCTATCATGTGCACTGTATATTTTATTGTATATCTTTTTCTCAAGTGCCTTGAAAGTTTCTCTGGCCGAGTGCCATAACTTGCAACACTGTTTTTTTGGTTTTTTTCTGAATTTCTGTAGGTATTTTTACTTTATTGTTTCTGTCATATCGAGGATTTTGTGTGTTGTGCCGTGCTGTTTTAATTTATTTTATAATGTTTCGTATATGTTGTGCCGGCACCAAGAACTTAGGGTTGTTCCTGGGCACCGAAAATAAAGGTTGATTGATATTTTTTTATAATATTTTTATAGTATTATTATTATTATTATTATTATTATTATTACTATTCTAAACTGCTGAAACTGCTGCAGAATAAGTGTGGGTGGAAGTTCTTGGCGGTAGCAAAAAGGGTATTCTAATTTCCACCTTTTCTATACCTCCATTCATTAACTACGCTGAATTTCAGCGCTATATCGCATCAATAGAGGATGATGTTAATGCCTACCCAGACACTAAATTTCTGATATGTGGGGACTTCAACGTTCCCGGCGTAGACTGGGATTATCGTACTGTCAGACACGATCATCATTACATTTCCCAGAAGGGCTACTGTCTCTTAGACTTTATTTCTTTCAGTGGTCTGACACAAAGTAATAGGTGTAAAAACATTTGTGGTAATGTTTTAAACCTTTGCTTTTCGAACCATGCGGGCCTTACCATTCTTCTGTCGGTTACCTCGCTGGTCCGTCCCCACAAATTTCATCCTGTCCTTCATATCTCACTGTCGTATGTGTCGTGGCAATGGAGATGCTCCGGCCATTCTGCACATCCGACGTACAATTATGCTGCTGGAGATTACGTTGCTTTTTACAACTGCTTATGTAACACTGACTGGTTTCTCGTCGTCAAACTTCCCTTTGTTGATGACCAAGTAGAGAAACTTTCTACAATTATTCAGCAAGGAATGCACACGTTTATTGCAAGAACGTCCGGAAAGAAATCTAAATTTCCGAACTGGTTTTCTGTGGAACTGCGAAAGGCTTTAAAATGTAAAGCCCGTGTTAACAAGAAAATTCGCGGGACACAATGCGAAGCTTGGAAAAAGGAGTTTAAGTATTTCAGAGCCCTGTGTAAAGAGCTGTATAATCGCGGTCAATCAGACTACATAGCCAAAGTAGAAATTAGCGCTACACGCGACCAGAAAGCTTTCTGGCAGTATGTTCGCTCTCGATCTGCTGGCAATGTTGCCGAAGTCGTTCACCTTCTAGACGACAATGGAAAGCCGATTGGAGATGTTGCTAATGCCTTTGCGTATCATTTCAGGTCTTTATTTCCAAAGGGTGTTGTTAAATATTTGTCCAACTCTTAATCAGCGTCGTCTAAATTCTACGTTCCCAGAATAAGTGAGGACGACGTTCGGCAAGCCCTGAAGCGCCTCAAACCGTCATTTTCCTGTAGCCCTGACGGCATTGCTCCCGATATAATAAAAAACTAGGGGGAGCTTCTGATTCCTATACTAACCAGTATATTTAATATTTCAATTCAATCTGCTAATTTTCCAGCAGCCTGGACGTTAACACGCTTGGTCCTTGTTTTCAAAAGTGGTGCCAAAGATAGTGCTAGAAACTATCGGCCTATTTCGCTTGTGTGTGCGGCGTTTAAGCTTTTTGAGACTGTGTTGCACGATGTTGTAACTTCCAGTGTTTATGGCATACTAATTTCCGAACAGCACGGGTAATGTCCGGACGTTCCAGAACCACTAACCTCGTTTCTTTCATGCAGCGAGCGTCCAAAGCGAACCGTCATAGGAGGCAGCTCGATTCTGTGTACGTTGCCCTCAGCAAGGCTTTTGATGTGGTCAGTCACCCATTGTTAATTTTTAAACTGTCAGTCGTGAACATAGATAATTTAATTCTTGACCTCCTAATTAGTTACTTGCGTGCGTGGACCTGCTATGTAAATGTTAACGGCCAGCAATCCTATCGTTACAGCGTTTCAAGCGGTGTGCCACAGGGGCCTGTCCTAGACCCTCTTTTGTTTTATTCATTTGTCAGTGAGGTTACCGCTGCTATAAGACATTCTTCTTTTTTACTTTATGCTGATGACATCAAGATTTTCAATGAAGTTGCGTGTCTTAGCGACTGCTTGCAGTTGCAATGAGACGTGAATGCATTTACATTCTGGTGTGAATGAAACGAACTGATAGTGAACGCAGCGAAAGCCAAAGTGTTGTCGTACGCGCGTAAAACAGACTGCCTGTTTGATCACTACTCAGTTCATGACGTTACTGTGCTTGGAATCTCGACGACAACTGATCTTAGCGTGCTCTTTGATAACCATCTGACTTTTACGCCGCACGCTAGATCCAACAAACAGCGAGCTCTCCGCCGCTTGGGCATAATCTGCCGGATGTGTACAGAATTCCGTAGTGCAAAATTCTTCCTGAATCTGTACTGCACTATCTGTCGTCCAGTGCTGGAATATGCCTGGGTTGTCTGGAATGGCACATGCAAATCTAACAGCGGGGCCGTTGATAATGGGCAGAATAAGCTGCTGTCCACACTTTGACATCGCTTCCCTTGCGAGTATCATCGTATTGACTCTGGACCACGGTACTTGCAAGTGATGCCTGATCTAAAGGCTAGGCGCAATACAGCTGACCTCTTATTTCTTTTTAAGCTCATACATGGACACATAACAGTGCGGAACGTCTTTCTGAGCTTCAGCTAACAGTGCCTCTTAAAACCACAACAAAATGTCATCTCTTTCGTACTCTCAGCTCCTGCAACCAATACTGCCCTCTGTTCAGGCTGCAGAGCACGTGTAACTTCTACTCTGCAGCTGTAGTATTTTTAACAGCTCCCTGAATCAGTTCAGTTCAGACACTTCCAGAATTTTCATTCGCTTATATGCTCCCTCTTGTTCTCGTACATGGAACTATACGGAATATTTCTTTGCTCCATCATACTGAAAGGATCTTGTTCTGGTTATAGTAACTTCTTTTTCCCTGCTTGGCTTACTATACGGATAGTATGCTGTTTATATGACTTTTATGTTGTTTTCCATTTTATGGATTGCTGTTACAACGTTACACGATTATCTGTTGTGTGCATATGTTCTGTTTCATCTGTTTGATAACATTAAGAATTCTTTTGTATCTTGTCAGTTATGTTTGTGTTCATTAAATGTAGTATATACACTATCTACATTTTGAGTGGTTTGTACGGTATACTTTGTAATATATATTATACCATTTTTTTATTTTTTTCACTCTTCTATCTTTCACGTTACCAAAGTGTTCTTTCCTTTCCCTTTTTTTCCCTTTTTTTTCACTTGTATCCATCTCTGTGCCAGCACCGAGTCCTCACGGCTGTTCCTGGGCACAATAGGTATACATGATTGATTGATTCATTGTTTGATTGTCATTATTATTATATCATCGTTATATTACTAATAATATTTTATTATATATATTATTGTTGTTGTTATTAATATTATTATTATTATTATACCTGCCTAACTGTTTAGAGTTTAATGTACCACAAAGGCCCACCAGGTCGCATCGCCCGTTCTTGACCGCTGCGCGCAACTCCAATCATTCTCCTGTACGCAGAATACAGAATTGTTACAACCGCTTCTTTGAACGCCTTGACATCTTTCAGAAATCCTTTACAGTTTACCGTACAACGCTGTTGAACACAGTATGTTAAACACCTATGATATGTCGGTCGTTCTTTTTTTTCTGGAATTTGATTTCTCTGCGGTTGTGTCTATCCAACTGATAGTGGCCTATTTTTGAAACTGTTTACTGTCATTTGTTCGTTTTTTTCATTTGTCTCTACACTCTTGCCGTTGTTTTTGTTGTATTACTGTCAAACTTTGTTGCTCTGCCGGTCGTGTGGCCTTTACGACGGGCAGAGCAACATAGGCATCTTCTTTTTTATTTTTTTACCTGTACCCAGGCTCCGCCTGTGCTTTATTTCTGTCATTTTCACTACTTCAATTTGTGTGTGTCTTGTCGCGTGTTTGTTTCTTGCTATATGTTTCTTGTATTTTGTTTTCATGTAACTACCCGTGCGCCAGCACTGAGGCCTCTGGCTGTTCCTGGGCACGTAAATAAACATGATTGATTGATTGATTGATTGATTGCTTGATTGATTATTATTATTATTATTCCATGTGCCGCAAAAATCCACCAGAAGACACGACACATTCTTTAATCCGAGCTGTCTGCGTGGCTTGTGTCCCTTGTTTCGCCTCCAGTGTACGTACAATCAGTACAACGAATATTTAAACATATATAATAATTCCTACACACAGTTCCGCAAACACGCCAGTGAGCTTGTCATGTAAATGACCTTTTTTATCCTCTGTTCACACGCGGTCATTTGAGCATGATGTGATGACAACACAAGACTTTCTTTTTTATATATATCCCCTTATTCTATGTGTGGTTTTCTTTACATATACATTCCTTCTATGCTCTTTTTCTTACATATAAGCTATCTTGATTCACTCCGTTTCCGTGCAACCAAACTATAACATTTATGTATATTTTTGAAATTATCTGTGCATGACGACCACTGGCGTGATGTCACATGCCTTACTGCAAGGCACTGTACTTGCTTTTGTGTGTATGTGTGTGTTTGTGTTTTCCGTGGGTGCATGTATATTCAGGTGTACGACCGTGTGTAATTTTTGTGTGTGTGTGTCAGTATCGCTGTCCTTTAATTGCATTACCTGTGTGGTGTGGGCATCTATCTTACATTGCCTGTTTTTTCTTTCTTTTTTCTTCGTGCGCCAGCACAAAGGCCCTCCGGCTGTTCCTGGGCACGTTATTACATGATTGATTGATTGATTGATTAATATTATTATTACAATATTTGAAATGAATTCAGAGGACTTAGTTTGTAGACCTCGAGTGTTTTGATAGTATATATCGAGACCATCGTACTTACTGAAAATGATCACTAAGTACCATGGTCTCGATATATACTATCAAAACACTCGAGGTCTACGAACTAACTCCTCTGAATTTATTAGAAATATTGTATGCTCTAAATTTTCTGCTATTGTCATTAGTGAAACGTGGCTTTCCGATGATATCTCTTCTTCCGACTATTTCCCTTCTATCAAATCTTTAGAAGCGAAAAAAATTAACTGGACCTAAACAAAAAGGTGGCAGGGTTCTTATTGCCGTTGATCATTCAGTGCAGTCCATGCGGCGTGCTGACCCCGAGACCCTAGACGAATCAGTCTGGCTTGAGGTAGGCCTCACGAGGGGCCTACCTCTTATCAATATCTAAGCACCGTCATCGCAATCACAGTTTTCATTCTGATTCTGACTTTCCCATAGTTCCTTCCATCCTTTCCTTGAACTCCAGTCGCATGCGTGCAGACCTTACATTTCTTCACAAAATTGTTCATTGGGACCATTTTGCGCAGACCTGCTTTACTATTGAGAGTTTATTGTACCACAAAGGCCCACCAGGTCGCATCGCCCGTTCTTGACCGCTGCACGCAACTCCAATTATTCTCCTGTGCGCAGAATACGGAATTGTTACAAGCACTTTTTTGGACGCCTTGACGTCTTTCAGAAATAATTTGCAATTTACCATAGAGAATACAGTGTGTTAAACATCTACGATATGTGTGTCGTTCATTTTTTTTCTTGGAATTTGGTTTCTCTGCAGTTGTGTATATCCAACTGATAGTTGCCTATTTTTGAAACTGTTTACTGTCATTCGTTCGTCCTCTCATTTGTCTCTGCCCTCTTGCCGTTGTTTTTGTTGTATTACTGTCAAACTTTGTTGCTCTGCCTGTCGTGTGGCCTTTACAACAGGCAGAGCAACAAAGGCATCTTCTTTTTTTATTTTTTACCTGTACACAGGCTCCGCCTGTGCCTTATTTCTGTCATTTTCACTACTTCAGTTTGTGAGTGTCTTGTCACTTGTTGGTTTCTTGCTATATATTTCTTGTATTTTGTTTTTATGTAACTATCCGTGCGCCAGCACTCGGCCTCTTGCTGTTCCTGGGCACGTAAATAAACATGATTGATTAATTGATTGATTGATTGATTGATTGATTGATTGGTTGATTGATTGATTGATTGATTGATTGATTGATTGATTGATTGATTGATTGATTGATTGATTGATTGATTGATTGATTGATTGATTGATTGATTGATTTTTTTCATCCTCCTTTTTCCGTTTCCTGTTGCGTTTCTACAATGCTACACCCTTCTGTAAGTTCCAGCAATGCGCAACCTCACTACGCTTTCGCCAGGAAGATTCCGCTGCGCTGTTTGGCTACTTTTCTGCTGCCCCTTGGTCAACAGTCATTGACCACTCTGATGTTAATAGACAAGTTGACCGTTTTACTGAGATTGTGCTTTTGGTTATGAAGAAATACATCCCGCAATTTCTACCAATGAGGTTCAAGTTCCCACACTGGGTTTCTTCTGAATTGCGGGATGCCCTGAACATCAAAGAACGTGCGCACAGAAATATAGAGCGCTCTCGTGCGAGTCAGTTCATTCAGGAGTTCCGGCGCCTACCTGCCTTATGCAAAATACTGCACAAGCGTGATCACGCTTTGTACCTGACGTCAGTAGAAGCTAAAGCAACTCATCAGCCATGAGCCTGCTGGAAGTACTATTATGAGCAATATGAAAGGGAACACAGGAACGCGTGGCAAACAGCCTCGAAACAGACTCGGAGCGATACGCGGATGGCGCTGTGAAAACCAAAGGGGGAAAGGAGGGCGCTCTTCCACTAACTGTTGGCACTCCCACCACGCTGGCATTTCTACAAAGCAGCAGCTTACGTCAGTTCGCCGATAAATGGTATCGTCCGACAGCCGATAAGACGAACGGCGGGAATGGGAACAGTTGTTAGAACAGCGTTCCCCTGTCCACTTTGTTTCCGACGGCGGCCGCTGCGTATCACTCACAGCTGGGTCCGAGGGTGTTTTCTGCGCGTTCCTGTGTTCCCTTTCATATTGCTCGTAATAGTACATTCATTCTAGATGTAGTACAACGAAAGACTATATTCGTCTATTGGATTCCAGAGGTGATGAGGTTGCAGAGGCGGCCCACTGCTTCGCTTGTCAGTTTCCTTCTTTTTTTGGGCTTAGCGGTGGTAGTGATGACGGTAGCGTCCCTTGTCACCATGGCGGTAACTCCGGTTGTTTCCAACTGAATGAGAACTTCATGCGGTCCAACATCAAGCGGGTAAAGCCTTCGTTTTCTTCTGAGCCAGATGGTGTTCCTGCTGCAACTCTAAAAACATATGCAAATACACTCGTTCCTGTGTTCACCTCAATATCTAATAACTGTCGAAGGTCTGACACGTTCCCTCACTCATGAAAAATCTCTCTTGTATTCCCCGTTTTCAAGTCAGGCCCGAAACCTGACCCCATAAAATATAGGCCAGTCTCGCTCCTTTGTTCTGCCTCTAAAATATTCAACTTATCTCTTCATACAGTACTGTCTTTCTCACTCAATTACGTCCTCATTCCTAATCAACATGGCTTCATCGTCGTCACTCAACTTCCAGAAACCTCGCGTGCTTCATGGAGCAGGCTGTCCTATAATCGTTGGTAGAAGCCAGCTTGACACTGTGTACTGTGGCATGAGCAAGGCCTTTGATGTAGTCAACCACTCGTTATTGCTTGTCAAGCTCATTCTGTTAGATGTTCACGCTTTTTTGGTGGGTCTTCTGTTGCAACCAGAAGGAGCGATGTTGCTTATTTAGGTACAAGTACATTATTTAGGTACAAATTAACCAGTGGTGTACCCAAGGGCTCCGTTCTGGGCCCACTTTTTTTCCATTTTCATTAACGATGTTGCTTCTGCCATTTAAACTTCTTCTTTCTTGTTGTATGCTGATGATATAAAAATATTTAGAGATGTGGTTAATGTTCAGGACTGTAATTCTTTTCAGGCTGATATCGTGTCATTCCATCGTTAGTCCACCAAAAACGAAGTAATTTTGAACCCCTCAAAAACTAAAGTTGTCTCCTATATTAGGAAAACTGAACAGCTGCAATACTCATATGAAATAGCAAGCACTGCACTGCCGAGGATGGCCGAAGTTAGGGACTTGGGAGTATTATTTGATTCTTCTCTGACTTTCTCTTCCCACGTTACACAAATAATTGGACGCTCTCTTTGATGTGTATGTGCTGTTTGCAGGTATTCTAGAGAGTTTAAAGTCCTCTTGCTTTTAAAGTTGCATTCACCTCTCTGCTTACCTCTTCTCGAATAATGTTGTGTTGTTTGAAATGAAACTTGCAAGTCTAATAGTGAAAGTAACGAAAGGGAACCAAATAAGTTCATTTCTCTCTTTAAGCACGTTTCCGTCATGTACAAGAAGACGCAAACGGCAGCATGTCTTGTCTGAAAAGTATTCCTTCCCTTTGGTGTCGACGAATGCGAGGTGATATTATATATTTTTTATAAACATCTACATGGTGATCTTTTGTGTGATGACTTGGTTGCACTTATCAATGTCAACTTGCCGAACATACTTTTCCGGACATTTAAAACTTTCAGGACAGATGCTTTAGGTAGACGAAGCTCGTCCATCTGCAGATTACAATGTGCATATAATGAATATTCCGATCGTCTTGATATATTCCCGAGCTCTTTTTCTTTGTTCTCTAATGAATTGAAAACTGTTTTCGCTTAAGTGCCTTTATGTCATTCCAAGTTTATGTGCCATATTTTTTTATGCAAACCATCTTCTTGCTTGTTTATTTTTCACTTTTTCTGGTTTTGGGCAGCCTGAATATCTTTAGGTTTGAGTGCCAGTGCTGAACTTCAATTTCCATTTTGACACTTCCTAACATTTTGTTAAAAACCTTCGTTTTATGTGTATAATATATCTCCGTCATGTTCATGGAGTATTTGCTTACGTATTTTCAAATCTTCACGGGACTTCAACATATTGCTGGCCGAGTGTCATGGCTTCTAACACAAGGCTTCTTTTTTTTGCTGTTTTAGTTTATGGGATCTCTGTAAATATTTTCACTTTATTGTTTCTGTCATAGATACGGTTTTCTGTGTTCTCTTGTATTGATTTTATTTTGTTTTTATGAATGTTTGTATATGGTGTACAAGTACCAAGACCCCAGGGTTGTTCCTGGGCACCTAAAATAAAGGTTGATCGGTTAATAATCAATCAATCAATCAATCAATCAATCATGTTTATTTACGTGCCCAGGAACAGCCAGAGGCCTGAGTGCTGGCACACGGGTAGTTACATGAAAACAAAATACAAGGAACATATAGCAAGAAAAACAAGCGACAAGCCACACAAATTGAAGTAGTGAAAATGACAAATAAATCACAGGCGGAGCCCGAGTACAGGTAAAAAATAAAAAAAAGAAGATGCCTATGTTGCTCTGCCTGTTGTAAAGGCCACACGACAGGCAGAGCAACAAAGTTTGACAGTAATACAACAAAAACAACGGAGTGTAGAGACAAATGATAATACGAACAAATGACAGTAAACAGTTTCAAAAATAGGCAACTATCAGTTGGATAGACACAACCGCAAAGAAACCAAATTCCAGAAAAAAAAGAGCGACAGACATATCATAGGTGTTTAACATACTGTATTCAACAGCGCTGTACGGTAAATTGTAAAGGATTTCTGAAAGATGTCAAGGCGTTCAAAGAAGCGGTTATAACAATTCTGTATTCTGCGCACAGGAGAATGATTGGAGTTGCGCGCAGTGGTCAAGAACGGGCGATGCGACCTGGTAGGTTTTTGTGGTACACTAAACTCTAAACAGTTAAGCAGGTCTGCGCAAGAAAGGTCGCCATGAACAATTTTGTGAAGAAATGTAAGGTCTGCACGCATACGTCTGCAGTTTAAGGAAGGGATGGAAGGGACTATGGGTAAGTCAGAATCAGGATGAAAACTGTGATTGTGATGACGGTGCTTAAATATGGATAAAAACTTCTTCTGCACACGTTTTATTAATTCACTACTAGATTTGGAGATGCCGTTCCAGGCAACAGAAGCATATACTAACTGTGGTATACATATTGCATTGTATAGCATTAGAAATGGATCTGGAGAAGAGAATTCCTTTGTAATCCGTCACACAATTCGAAGGCTTCGGAGTGCTCGCCGGGTGATGAGCCTAATATGAGGAGAAAAAGAGAGGGTACTGTCGAAACGCACCCCTAGGTCCCTAATCTCATCAACCCTTTGCAGAGGAGCTCCCTCAATACTGTAGGAAAACAGCAGACACTGGGTTTTCCGGCTGTAGGTGACAACCTTTGTTTTAGTGGGGTTTAAAATTAGGCAGTTTTTCCTGCACCAGACCGATAATTCCGACACATCCCTCTGCAAGGCACAGCAGTCCTGAACACCGCTAATGTGCCTAAATAGTTTGACATCATCAGCATAGAGAAGAAAAGAAGAGTTTGTTAACACTGTTGAAACATCATTGATAAAGACAGAAAACAATAATGGACCCAGCACGGAACCCTGGGGTACACCACATGTTGCAGGGTAAACACTAGTCTTTTTGTAGTTAACATCTACATAAAAGGACCGGTCAAGGAGATAGTTGGACAACAAGGCAACAAGGCTTGCGTCTACACCGGACTTAGCAAGCTTGTAAATTATAACTGATGGTTCACCACATCAAACGCCTTACTGAGGTCAAAATAAATAACGTCCAACTGGCCGTTTTCACAAACTGCAGCCGATGCCTGTGTCATAAAGCTTGCAAGATTTGTGACCGTCGATCGACCCGAGAAAAAGCCGTGCTGATTTAGTATCACAACGTTCTTGACGCAGGCAGCAAGAACTTTGTGCAGAGCTGACTCAAAGAGTTTTGAGGCGACACAAAGGAGTGAGATCGGGCGATAGTTAGAAACGGCAGACTTATCACCAGACTTAAATATTGGAAAAATTCGAGCGATCTTCCAGGCACAAGGAAATTTACCTAAAAGTAAGCAGTTATCATAAATGGAAGTTAAGACAGGCACAAAAATGTTGCCGTAAGCCTTCATGAGGGCTGCTGGAATTCCATCTGCACCACAGGAAAATGATGGTTTCATCCGTTGAAGGCTATCATTGACAATTGTTTCATCGAACCTAAGTGTGTTAAAATTAGAGTTATTAAACGATACGCGTTCGTCGTTGCCATCTGGCAGTTGAAAGACAGAATGAAAGTACTGAGCAAAACTGGTGGCAACATCCTCAACCTCTTCACCATCGGAATTAAGCAGGCTAACGTGGTCTTTAGACGCCTTAGAACGGCCGCGTACATACCTCCAGAATTCTGCCGGTTTCTGAGACGCAGCAGCCTCTAATAATAATAATAATAATATTAATAATCAATCAATCAATCAATCAATCAATGTTTATTATAGTGCCCAGGAACACCGGAGGCCATCGTGCTGGAGCACTCAGAGGGGAAAATGCAGCACTGTAGCACATCAACAATTGGCTAATAAACACTCAGTGAGCAAAAAAAAAGAAAAGAAAGAAAGACCTACAAAAAACGGCAAAGAAGATTAGAAATAAAATAGTGCAATCCAACCGACTTTACAGAATCAAGTCGTGCTGGCGCACAGAAAAGGTATAAGACAGCAATGAAATGCGTCAACAGCTGGTAAAAGAACAGTGAGTGAGCAAAAAATAAGAAGAAACTACAACTTCACAGAAGAGTAAAAATGCCATAGTGTAATTTTAGGCAACATTACACAATCAATAGAAACTGTAATGTCTGGTCAATTGCAAGAAGACATCTTACAATAAGCGTAACTATACGGAAGGGTGAGTGAAAAGAAGAAAGTTTTTACAAGATTCTGGAAGCGTACATTTTCAGTTTCAAATGGACGCATGAAGTGAATATGGCAACTTTTAATGATAAAAACGGCAGAAAAAGAAAAATTCTATGATAATTTCAGTCGCAGTATCAGCACAATACATGAATAATCAGGAACAAGAACAAGCTCAGTGAAGTCAATGCACACGTCAGGACGATAAGTGAAGAAAAAGAGCACTGCCAAGATGAACCTAGTGTGTCAGAGCGGACAACCCGGCCAAAAACTCCCGAAGAGGACGCTGAAAGATATCGAGCTCATCGGAGTGAACATTATGCAGATGCTGCATCCTTTGAAGAGGAGAACGTGTGCTGAGAGCTCCAGCTGCTTTAAAAGGGTGGGCGAGCCTGGTAGCTTTTTGTGGAACGCGAAAACTGATTGATTCAAGTAGTTCCGGGCATAAAATAATACCATGAAGCAATTTGTACATGAAAAGAAGGTCTGAGTGGGTCCGCCGGGAACTTAGAGAAACAGTTATAGGGATAGGCTCCGAAGGAAAACGATGCCTAAATATTGATGAAAATTTGGTTTGTACACGCTCTATACGTTGACAGTTGGAACTACAGGTTCCATTCCAAACGACGGAAGCATATTCTAGTTGCGGAATACAAAGCGTTCTGAATAGTTTTAGGAATGAAGAAGGGAACCGGAATTCGCGAGAAAACCTGCATACAGCCCCAAGAGAGCGCAGCGCCCGCCTAGTAAGTTGAGTGACATGAGGTGAGAAAGTTAAGGCACTGTCGAAAAGCACGCCGATGTCTCTGATCTCTTCAACTCTAGATAAGTAATCGCCGTTAATACTGTAGCAAAATAAAGTGCGGTTTGTTTTCCTGCTATAAGACATGACCTTTGTTTTTGTAGAGTTAAGATTTAATCTATTGTCTGAGCACCACTTGGAAAATGAGGATATATCTTGCTCCAGGGCAATGCAGTCATTAATGGACTCAATCCGTCTGAATATTTTAATGTCGTCAGCGTAAAGAAGGAAAGAAGACATCTTAATTGCGGCTGACACATCATTAACAAAAATGGAGAACAAGAGAGGCCCCAACACGAAGCCTTGAGGCACACCGCTTGTTGATCTGTACAGAGCAGACGTCTGCCCGTTAACGCTAACGAAACTGAACCGGTTATCTAGATAACTACCCAACAATGCCACGAGTGGTGTATCAATTCCTACCTGTAAAAGCTTTTTAAGTAACAGCGTGTGGCAGACAACGTCAAATGCTTTGCTCAGATCGGAGTACACAACGTCGAGCTGGCCCCTCTCAGAAATGGCTGCCGAGGCCTGCTCCATAAAGCAGGAGAGATTAGTTGTTGTCGACCTTCCTGATATAAAGCCGTGCTGGTTACTTACAAGAAAATTCTGTACAGAACTTGACAGTAATTTGTACAGCGCTGTGTCAAACAGCTTGTAACAAGAACAAAGGAGAGAAACTGCTCTGTAGTTTGTTGCATCCGATTTGGAGCCTGACTTGAAAATAGGACGGACTCGAGAAATTTTCCACGCGAGAGGGAACACGTTTTTTTAGACACTGGTTAAATATCACCGTCAAAACAGGTACAAAAATGCTGCCGTATGTTTTGGGAATAGCTGGAGGTATTCCGTCAGCTCCACACGACAATGACGGTTTCATGCGCTTTAGGCTCTCCAAAACCAACTGCTCGTCCAAAAGCACTAAGCTGGAGCCCTGTACGCGATTTAACAATATGTTCATTTCAGAGACGTCACGCTGGCCGCATGTGGCACTGAAGTGCTGAGCAAAGTGGTTGGCGACATTATGAACTTCTTCCCCATAGAAATCTACAAGATTGATAAGATCATGTGAGTTGTTCTTACGGGACCGGATGTATCTCCAAAATGTTTCAGGCTGAGAATTCGCACTACTCTCTACAGAATCGAGATAGGAGCGCTGGTCCCGCTCATAAAGGTTTTTACATAATTTACGGTAAGAGCAGAAGTTCTGTTTCCATTCGTCACTCCCGGTTTTCTTATACTTTCTGTGGCAGCGGTCTTTTAATTTAAGAGTCGTACGAAGTTGTTTCGAAAACCAATGTGGGTGCTTGGAGGGGTTTGGTTTATACTTGGGAATAAATTGGTCCATACCGCTTTTGACAATTTCGGTGAACCGTTCGACCTGTGCATTGCAATCAGGAAGTTCTTGAATTTCCGACCAATCAAACGAAGAAAAAAAGCTATACAAGCCAATGTAATCCCCACGTGCATAACAGAAGGGAGAGAGTTCATTATACTTTAGTGAGGTACCACAATGCCGAATCGAAACGGGAGCCGAAACTGAAAATGGAGGATGAAGCTTGTCGGGTTTGACAAGAGAGATATCCACCATTGATACTCGCGCGTTCTGTATGTTTGAGAAGCAGAGGTCTAAGATATTTTCGGAGCAGTTTTTGATGTTATTCAGTTGTGCCATGGATGTGAAATCTAGGAAGTCTAAAACAATGCGAGATTTTTGCTGTACGTAGTAATTGTAATGCTGGTTAGTTAGACTGTCCCATTGTACACCAGGTGCATTGAAATCCCCTAGAATGATAAACTGGTGATTTTGGTGTGAAGCGCAAACTTCTTCTACAGAAGTAAGGAGCTCATTGAACGAAGAAATAGGAACATCGGGGGGAATATAAAACGCCCCTATTAAGAGCCTCTCGCCCCCAGTCAGTCGGATGTCTGGCCAGACACACTCATTATCGCCGTCAAGGTCTTGACGCCTCTTACACTGAAGACCACAATCGAACGCAACTAATACGCCCCCTCCCTTTTGTTTAGCCCCAGTAAAATTCCTATCTTTGCGGAAAACTTGGTAATTTGGAGGGAAATAATCATTAGAGCTGATGTCGCTACAGAGCCAGGATTCAGAAATTACAATAATTGGAAAATTTGTGGAAAGTACATTAGCAAAAAATTCGGACGCTTTAGTGCGAAGGCCGCGCGCATTTTGATAGTAAATGTCCACCCTATTGTTAGTTTTTTTCATCGTGTGGGACATCAGTGGAACAGAACATTTCGGGATGCAGCTTTCCGCGGAAAGGTTTGAAAAGGCAGCCCTTCGGCCAGAACAAAGGATCGCTCAAACGCTCGAAGGAGTCCTCATCGACCGTAACGCAGAAGGAAGAATATGAACTGTACTTGGTCTTCAGCCACTGACAAGCCAGAGGTATGACATGTACCGTCGAAAGATGCTCCGTCAGTTGGGCTGAAGTGGTGGACGGTGACAGTTTAGACACGAAGATGTGTCTCGGACGCTTAGATGGACGAACGACGGAGATGCTACACGCATCTGAAGCACCCACACACACTGCACTCCCTCTGCGTTTGTTTGACTGGGCCGAGTCGTTGGAAGGTGGCTTGCCGGATGCATCATTTAACAAAAGGCAAGCCTCGGAAGGGGCTGGGGTCAGCTGCTCGTTCGCTGAAAGCGTAGACGCTGCGTTTATCTTCGCCACAACAGTGGCAAAGGATGAAAGGTCCACTCGCTGCGTGGAAGGGGTCGCCATCGTCACGTTGAGCTCAGGTGTCGAAGGGGGGGGCAGGCCGCTCGGGAGGCAAGGGACCGGCCCGCGGTAACCGCGGGAGCCACTCCCCTCGAAGGCTGCGAACCTCCGCCCGCAGAGAAGCAATTATGCCTGACTGCTGGGCGAAAGCACGCGCGTTCTCCCTGCTCAGGCGGTCGTTGGCCTCTCGTAGCTTTGCCACCTCGTCCGTCAGGAATGAAAGGCCCTCGAGAGCGTGGAGCAGCATTTCGCGGATGTCGGTCGCGTCCCCTCCAAGGTCGCCTGGTAATAATAATAATAATATTCAATCAATCAATCAATCTCTTTATTATAGTGCCCAGGTACAGCGGTAGACTTTGTGCTGGCACACTTAAGAAAAAGACAGACGACGACACAAATACATCCACACGTGAGAAGAACAACAAAATACAAGCGAAGAAAAAAAAACTATAATGAAGAATAAAGGTCATTTAACAAAATCAATGATTTCGGCACAATAAAGTTTGAACAATCGCGAAACGATAAAACACAGTGTCATAAAAATTTGACAATACAGACGGGCAGATATAGATATATATGAGTATGAACAGTAACAAAGGCGAGCAACATAAACGAAAATAGTGCAATGAAAATAGAATTAAAACTGGTCGGAACCAAGTCGGGGAGAGACAGAAGTCAGAAGGTCGCACATGTAAGACCGAAGGGGTGTATGAAACAGGTCAATATTATGGGAGTAGAGATTGTATGTTTCTTGAAGGCGGTACAATGTGCAGTGTCTATTGCATGTCTTACGGGTACGAAGTATAGGGGACTTACGGGTAAGTTTCGACGGTACTCTAAGATTTACATTTGCAAGCAACTCCGAACAAGAAATAATCCCGTGTACAAGTTTAAATAAAAAAATTAGGTCAGCATTGGTTCGTCTGGACTTCAAACTTTGGAGAGGATTAGAAGTAAAAAAGTCTGAACCATTGCCTCTGTGGCGGGAGAAACGATGTTTGTGGATAGATATGAGCTTATTTTGCACTTTGTCAAGTATATTACGGTTCGACTGGCACGTGCCGTTCCAAACAACAGAGGCGTATTCTAAAATAGGGCGGAATACAGACAAATAAAGCTTTACTAGTGAGACAGGGTTGCTGAATTCTCTTGATATTCGACAGACAAACCCCAAGCGGCGAAGGACGCGCTTAGAAATAGAATCCACATGAGAAAAAAAGTTTAGCGCACTGTCAAATACCACTCCAAGGTCAGATATTTTACACACACGCGTTAGTGGCACACTTTTCACAACGTACGGATAAAGTATGGGGTTTGTTTTACGAGTGTAGGACATAACCTTCGTTTTAGTGCCACTAAGAGCAAGTTTGTTCGCGGAGCACCAGTTGCTAAAAGCATCCACATCAGATTGAAGAGCTATGCAATCTTCAGCGCTAGTAACTTCTTTAAATATTTTGATGTCATCAGTATATAACAGAAAACAAGGGTGATTTATAGAGGCAGAGACGTCATTAACAACAAAGAAAACAAAAGAGGCCACAGAACAGATTCCTGAGGCACACCACTGGAAGCATAGTAGGCAGCAGATTCTTTATCATTAACAGAGACAAAACATGACCTATTATTAAGATAGCTGCTGAGTAACTCCACGAAGCAAACGGGAATGTTATAAGTAGACATTTTATGCAGATGCAAGGAATGGTCAACTACGTCAAACGCTTTGCTGAGGTCACAGTACACGGTATCGAGCTCACCCCGCCCATGCACAGCTTCCGAGGCAAAGGACATAAAAGACACAAGGTTTGTAGTAGTTGAACGGCCAGATAAAAAACCGTGTTGATCTGGAAGAAGGGTGTTTTTGACACTACTCGATAAAATTACGTGCAAAATTGATTCGAACAGTTTGCTTGCAAAGCAGAGGATAGAAATTGGCCTGTAGTTTTCTACCTTTGTTTTCACACCAGACTTAAACACAGGAACAATACGCGCGACTTTCCAAAGGCGCGGAAAGGTAGATGATTTTATACAGTTGTTAAATATAGAAGCGAGAATCGGAGCTAGTATGACCCCGTAAGCTTTTAGTAGTGCGGAGGGAATTCCATCCAGACCAGAGGAAAGAGATGGCTTTAGCTGTTTGAGTGCCTTGAGAACGTCTTCTTCGGATATAAGGGTGATACAGAAATTCGAAGAAGACAGTTCGCGGGCGCGGGAGAGGGTATTGGGTCCAAATACTGAACTGAAGTGCTCAGCAAATGCATCGGCAACAGAAGCGATATCATTTCCCTTTTCATCGAGAACGCTGATGTGTTCTCGGCTCTTCGTGCCGGAGCGAAAACGGACGTACTGCCAGAAGCATCTGGAACTCCGCGTAGCATCATTTTCAACAGCAGAGATGTACAGTAACCGGTCCCGCTTATAGAGCACTTTGCACAAAGACCTGTAATAGACAAATTGCTGTTGCCATGACTCACTATTTGTCCGCCGTGCCTTCCGATGGGCACGCTTCTTATGTTTCAAGGCCACGCGGAGCTCACCTGAAAACCAAGCGGGGAATTTAGAGTTCCTGGGCCGCTTACGCGGGATGAATCTGCGCATACCTTCTTGCATAATAGAAGAAAATTGCTCGACTTGCTCGTTCACTTTTCCAGCGTTCAAAACCTCAGACCAGTCAAACTCCGACAGATAATTATAAAAACCTACGTAGTCCCCAGCGGCAAAGTTAAAGGCAGGACGGGCAGATGGACAGGAGCGAATGAACTGAGGGGAACACGGTAAAGAAAGATGCATAATAATAATAATCAATCAATCAATCAATCAATCAATGTTTATTATAGTGCCCAGGAACAGCGGAGGCCTTCGTGCTGGAGCACTCAAATTATAATAATAATAATAATAATAATAATAATAATAATAATAATAATCTTTATTGCCATTCTCATAAGGAAATACATCATGTTCGGGCCCGTCAACGCCAAAAGAGGCTTGAGGGACTTGGCCCGGCAATCGGCGAATCAAACAACGGCCGAAGGAAATGAACACAATAAAACAAACAGCATAAGTCACTCAAACAAAAGCGCCACAATTGATGGCTATCAGCACTATGTCCCATGCTTTAAAACAAAGGGAGAAAGATTAACGAAGAGATTTTAACAAATTTTGCAGTTGCCACTTGGAGGTTACAGAACAGAAATCTTGAGACAGTTGATTAAAAGAAACAGGCACATACACATTTCTTGTTGCTTTACCATATCTAGTGGAGCATTAGGGTACAAAAAAACGAAGTTGCTTTCTTAACATTCTTGAAACCACGGCTTCATGCTTGAAATCGGAGCTCCAGAAATGCTTAAGAATGACAGTTTCGAAAAACAAAGAATGAAATGAAGGAAGCTGAACAGCGGTGAACATATTATCAGATATGGGTACGGAAGAGTTGTAGACAATACTTTTTAACATGTTTTTTAGCAGCCTATCAATTCGGTCTTTCCAGTTAGATGAACAATGCGCATACACTGTGATGCCATATCTGAGAACGCTATACGACAGTGCATGCATAACCATTTTCTTCACTGGAAATGGCACAAGGGATTTCATATTGAACAATGCGCATGCAGCGGCGCGCAGCCTACCACAAACAAAAGCTAAGTGGCTATTCCATGATAAGCCGCTATCAAAATAAACGCCTAAATATTTTACCGAGTTTGCGTAATCTAAAGGCGCACATTGACACTCGCAGCAATTCTGTTCATGCAAGAAAATCGGCACGTTTAAAGTTACCTTTTTCAAAGGGTTGCGGAAACATAATAGTTCAGTCTTTTTCACGTTAACGATCAAAGAATTTTCCGCGAACCACTTCATTGCGCTGCACACATTTTTCTGCAATAAATATGCCGCTTTCGTGTATGACAAGTGAGTAGTCAGTAACACAGTGTCGTCTGCGTACTGAAAAACTGAACATTTTGCGGTAACTGCTGGAAAGTCGTTCATATATATGTTAAATAATAGGGGGGACAACACTGACCCTTGTGGAACACCAGCCTTGATGGGTAGTTTACTGCTGAATGTAGTTAAACTATCAATCGCGACTACCTGAAAACGCTCACTTAAAAAAGTGTTAAGTATGGCGTGTAAAGGTCCACGAAAACCCACATGATACAATTTCTGCAGCAAAATTTTGTGGTCTAACGTGTCAAAAGCCTTTGAAAGGTCAAAAAATAGTGCGCAGCTAATCAAATTTTTTTCAAATGCAGAATAGATATCATCGGCAAACTCTTCAAGCAATGCAACGGTCCCTTTCCCAGCCATAAATCCGTACTGTCGATCTGAAATCACCTTAAATTTAACCAAGAATGACGTCATGCACTGGAGTAAAAACTTTTCTAGAATTTGCGAAAGAATGGGTAATATAGATATCGGTCTGTAGTTATCGATCATGTCTTTCTTGCCTTTTTTGAACAAAGGCTTTACAACTGCCGTTTTCAGAGTTTCAGGTATTATGGCTGTTTCTATGAATCCATTCAACATGTGAAGTAGAATCCCAGAAAGGGCGTGGAAGTTACGTTGAAGCAACGCTATCGAGATACCGTCTATTCCTGGAGGCTTGTTTTTCCTAAAGCTAAAAATTATCGCTGCGAGTTCATCTAAAGATAACGATGGAAGAAAAGCCGAGGCAGGCGTTGCATTTGTTAGCGTACAATTCACAGCATTTCCGGAAAAGGGGGTTGCTGAAGCATGCGTAAAATGCTCATTGAACATATTGGCGGTTTCTACCGGATCACCGGAGAATATGTGAGACAGGGAAGTACGTTTATTATCCTTGCTGCGGAAAAAAAAAAGAAGTTCTTTGGATTTTGCAGCCGCCCCATTCCATAGGGGCGATTTCCCGTGCAAGCCGGGTGAACTTCCCAAGCGTTGTAGTCCCACACAAGGGCCGAGCAGCAGGCCGGGGAGTCGCTTGTACCTATTTTACCGGTAGGTGCCCGGCGCCACCAAGGAACACGAATTCACATGGTGCCCTCCACAGCCACGATGGACGCTCAACTCGCAACCGCCTGTTGCAGGACAAGCCGCCAGACTCTTTCACCCCCGGCAATGGCGCAACGCGGCATGATGGCCGGGGGCCCCGCCAGATGGACAAAGGTCAGGGGCCCCTCGATAGGGTAAAGGCAGCTTTCCAGACGTGGATTCCCCATTCAAGGGTCCGCACTCGACCAGGGACGCCTGTACCCATTAAAGAAACCGGTGGGTGTCCGGCGGCACCAGGATTCGAACCCAGTACCTTCCGCATACGAGGCGACTGCTGTACCTCTGAGCCACCGCTGCGGTTTTGAAAGTTCCTGCGATTTTGCAGCCGCCCCATTCCATAGGGGCGATTTCCCGTGCAAGCCGGGTGAACTTCCCAAGCGTTGTAGTCCCACACAAGGGCCGAGCGCCAGGCCGGGGAGTCGCTTCTACCTATTTTACCGGTAGGTGCCCGGCGCCACCAAGGAACACGTATTCACATGGTGCCTTCCACAGCCACGATGGACGCTCAACTCGCAACCGCCTGTGGCAGGACAAGCCGCCAGACTCTTTCACCCCCGGCAATGGCGCAACGCGGCATGATGGCCGGGGGCCCCGCCAGATGGACAAGGGTCCGGGGCCCCTCGATAGGGTAAAGGCAGCTTTCCAGACATGGATTCCCCTTTCAAGGGTCCGCACTCGACCAGGGACGCCTGTACCCATTCAAGAAACCGGTGGGTGTCCGGCGGCACCAGGATTCGAACCCAGTACCTTCCGCATACGAGGCGAGTGCGGTACCCCTGAGCCACCGCTGCGGTTTTGAAAGTTCCTGCGATTTTGCAGCCGCCCCATTCCATAGGGGCGATTTCCCGTGCAAGCCGGGTGAACTTCCCAAGCGTTGTAGTCCCACACAAGGGCCGAGCGCCAGGCCGGGGAGTCGCTTGTACCTATTTTACCGGTAGGTGCCCGGCGCCACCAAGGAACACGAATTCACATGGTGCCTTCCACAGCTACGATGGACGCTCAACACGCAACCGCCTGTGGCAGGACAAGCCGCCAGACTCTTTCACCCCCGGCAATGGCGCAACGCGGAATGATGGCCGGGGGCCCCGCCAGATGGACAAGGGTCAGGGGCCCCTCGAAAGGGTAAAGGCAGCTTTCCAGACGTGAAATCCCCTTTCAAGGGTCCGCACTCGACCAGGGACGCCTGTACCCATTAAAGAAACCGGTGGGTGTCCGGCGGTACCAGGATTCGAACCCCGGACCTACCGCATACGAGGCGAGTGCTGTACCTTTGAGCCATCGCTGAGGTTAAAAGTTCCTGCGATTTTGCAGCCGCCCCATTCCATAGGGGCGATTTCCCGTGCAAGCCGGGTGAACTTCCCAAGCGTTGTAGTCCCACACAAGGGCCGAGCGCCAGGCCGGGGAGTCGCTTGTACCTATTTTGCCGGTAGGTGCCCGGCGCCACCAAGGAACACGAATTCACATGGTGCCTTCCACAGCCACGATGGACGCTCAACTCGCAACCGCCTGTGGCAGGACAAGCCGCCAGACTCTTTCAGCCCCGGCAATGGCGCAACGCGGCATGATGGCCGGGGCCCCGCCAGATGGACAAGGGTCAGGGGCCCCTCGATAGGGTAAAGGCAGCTTTAGAAGGGTAAAGGCAGCCACCGCAGCGGTGGCTTAGAGGTACAGCACTCGCCTCGTATGCGGAAGGTACTGGGTTCGAATCCTGGTGCCGCCGGACACCCACCGGTTTCTTTAATGGGTACAGGCGTCCCTGGTCGAGTGCGGACCCTTGAAAGGGGAATCCACGTCTGGAAAGCTGCCTTTACCCTATCGAGGGGCCCCTGACCCTTGTCCATCTGGCGGGGCCCCCGGCCATCATGCCGCGTTGCGCCATTGCCGGGGTTGAAAGAGTCTGGCGGCTTGTCCTGCCACAGGCGGTTGCGAGTTGAGCGTCCATCGTGGCTGTGGAAGCCACCATGTGAATTCGTGTTCCTTGGTGGCGCCGGGCACCTACAGGTAAAATAGGTACAAGCGACTCCCCGGCCTGGCGCTCGGCCCTTGTGTGGGACTACAACGCTTGGGAAGTTCACCCGGCTTGCACGAGAAATCGCCCCTATGGAATGGGGTGGCTGCAAAATCGCAGGAACTTTTTTTTAAATAATAACAATAATAATAATAATAATGTTATAATATTATAATAATATTATTAATAAATTACTGTCAAGTTCTGTACAGAATCTCCTTGTAAGTAAACAGCACGGCTTTATATCAGGAAGGTCGACAACAACTAATCTCTCCTGCTTCATGGAGCAGGCCTCGGCAGCCATTTCTGAGAGGGGCCAGCTCGACGTTGTCTACTGTGATCTGAGCAAAGCATTCGACGTTGTCTGCCACACGTTGTTACTGAAAAAGCTTTTACAGGTAGGAATTGGTACACCACTCATGGCATTGTTGGGTAGTTATCCAGATAACCGGTTCAGTTTCGTTAGCGTTCACGGGCAGACGCCTGCACTGTACAGATCAACAAGCGGTGTGCCTCAAGGTTCCGTGTTGGCGCCTCTCTTGTTCTCCATTTTTGTTTATGATGTGTCAGCCGCAATTAAAATGTCTTCTTTCCTTCTTTACGCTGATGACATTAAAATATTAAGACGGATTGAGTCCAAATATGACTGCATTGCCCTGGAGCAGATATATCCTCATTTTCTAAGTGGTGCTCAGACAATAGATTAAATCTTAACTCTACAAAAACAAAGGTCATGTCTTACAGCAGAAAAACGAACCGCTCTTAATTTTGCTACCGTATTAACGGCGGTTACTTGCCTAGAGTTGAAGAGATCAGAGACCTCGGCGTGCTTTTCGACAGTGCCTTAACTTTCTCACCTCATGTGACTCAACTTACTAGGCGGGCGCTCCGCTCTCTTGGGGCTGTATGCAGGTTTTCACGAGAATTCCGGTTTCCTTCTTCATTCCTAAAACTATTGAGAACGCTTTGTATTCCACAACTAGAATATGCTTCTGTCGTTTGGAATGGAACCTGTAGTTCCAACTTTCAAGGTATAGAGCATGCACAAACCAAATTTTCATCAATATTTAGGCATCGTTTTCCTTCGAAGCCTATCCCTATAACTGTTTCTCTAAGTTCCCGGCGGACCCCCTCAGACCTTCTTTTCATGTACAAATTGCTTCATGGTATTATTTTATGCCCGGAACTACTTGAATCAATCAGTTTTCGCGTTCCACAAAAAGCTACCAGGCTCGCCCACCCTTTTAAAGCAGCTGGAGCTCTCAGCACACGTTCTCCTATTCAAAGTATGCAGCATCTGCATAATGTTCACTCCGAGAAGCGCGATATCTTTCAGCGTCCTCTTCGGGAGTTTTTGGCCGGGTTGTCAGCTCTGACACACTAGGTTCATGTTGGCAGTGCTCTTTTTCTTCACTTATCGTCCTGACGTGTGCATTGACTTCACCGATCTTGTTCTTGTTCGTGGTTATTTGTGTATTGTGCTGATACTGCGGCTGTAATTATCGTAGAATTGTTCTTTTTCTACCGTTTCTATCATTAAAAGTTGCCATATTCACTTCATGCGTCCATTTGAAACTGAACATGTACGCTTCCCGAATCTTGTAAAAACTTTCTTCTTTTCACTCACCCTTCCGTATAGTTACGCCTATTGTAAGATGTCTTCTTGCAATTGACCAGACATTACAGTTTCTATTGATTGTGTAATGTTGGCTAAAATTGCACTATGGTATTTTTATTCTTCTTTGAAGTTGTAGTTTCTTCTTATTTTTTGCTCACTCACTGTTCATTTGCCAGCTGTTGATGCATTTCATTGCTGTGTTATACCTTTTCTGTGCGCCAGCATGAATTGATTGTGTAAAGTCGGTTTGATTGCACTATTTTATTTCTAATCCTCTTTGCCGTTTTTGAAGGGGTTTTTTTTGCTCACTGAGTGTTTATTAGCAAATTGTTCATGTACTACAGTGCTGCATTTTCCCCTCTGAGGGCTCTAGGACGAAGGCCTCCGCTGTTCCTGGGCACTATAATAAACATTGATTGATTGATTGATTGATTGATTGATTAATTGATTGATTAATTGATTGATTAATTGATTATTATTATTATTATTATTACGTTGAGCTGTATGGACTGTATGGGCTGATTACGTTGGGCTGTATGATTACTTTTCTGCTGCCCCTTGGTCGACAGTCATTGACGAAACTGATGTCAATGAACAAGTTCACCGTTTTACTGAGATGGTACTTTTGGGTATGAAGAAATACATCCCGCAATATTTACCAAAGAAGTTCAAATTCCCACACTGGTTTTCTTCTTAATTGCGGGATGCCCTTAAACTCAAAGAACGTGCGCACAGAAAGATGAAGCGCTCTGGTGCGAACCCGTTCGCTCAGGAGTTTCGGCGCCTACGTGCCTTATGCAAACGTGCCTTATGCGAAGCGTGATCAAGCTTCGTACCTGGCGTCAGTAGAAGCTAAAGCAACCCATCAACCGGGAGCCTTCTGGAAGTACATTCATTCAAGATCTAGTAAAACTAAAGAATCTATTCGTTTACTAGACTCCAACGGCAATGAGGTTGCGGAGGTGGCCGACTGCTTTGCTCGTCAGTTTTCTTCTTTTTTTTGAATTAGTGGTGGCAGTGATAACAGTAGCGCCCCTTGTCACCAGGGCGGTAACTCTGGTTGTTTCCAACTGGATGAGAACATCGTGCGGACCAATATCAAGCGGCTAAAGCCCTCGCTTTCTTGTGGACCAGATGGTATTCCTGCCGCCATTCTAAAAACGTATGCCAACATATTCGTTCCTGCGTTCACTTCAATGTTTAATAACTGTCTCCGGTCTGGCACGTTCCCTCGCTCATGGAAAATATCTCACGTATTCCCTGCATTCACGTCAGGCCCAAAAACTGACTGCATAAACTATAGGCCAGTCTCGCTCCTTTGTTCTGCCTCTAAAATATTCGAGTTATCTCTTTATATGGTCTTGTCTTTCTCACTTAAACACGTCATCATTCCTAATCAACATGGCTTTATGCGTGGTCGTTCAACTTCCACAAACCTCGCGTGCTTCATGGAGCAGGCCGTCCCAGCAATCGTTGGTAGAAGCCAGCTTGATGTGGTCTACTGTGACATGAGCAAGGCCTTTGATGTAGTCAACCACTGGTTATTGCTTGCCAAGCTCATTCTATTAGATGTCCACGCTTCTTTGGTGGGTCTTATACGTTGCTATCTCTAGCAGCGATATTGCTATGTAAGTGTTAACGGTCAAACTTCATTTAGGTACAAAGCAACCCAGGGATCTGTTCTGGGTCCCCTTCTTTTCTCCATTTTCATTAACGATGTTGCTTCTGTAATTCAAAATTCTTCTATTTCGTTGTATGCTGATGATATGAAAATCTTTTGAGAAGTGCGTAATATTCATGACTGTAATTATCTTTAGGCTGATATTGCGTCATTCCATCGTTGGTGCACCAAAAACGACCTATTTTTGAACGCCTCAAAAACGAAAGTTGTATCCTATAGTAGAAAAACTCAACAGCTGCAATACTCTTATAAAATTGCAAGCACTGCATTGCCGAGGGTGACTAAAATTCGAGACTTTGGAGTACTTCTTATTCTTCTCTTTCTCTTCCCACGTTACTCAAATTACCCGTCGCTGTCTTCGATGTCTGGGTGCTGTTTGCAGATATTCTAGAGTTTAAAGGTCCTATTCCTTTCTTCAAGTTGTATCGGCTCTCTGCATACCTCTTCTTAAATACGGCTCTGTTGTTTGTAATGGAACTTGCAAGTCCAATAGTGACCGTATCGAAAGAGTTCAAAAAAAGTTCCTCTTTATCTTTAAGCACCGCTTCCGTCATGTGCAGGAAGACGCTAACGGCAGTGTGCCTTTTCTGAAAAGTCTTCCTTCCCTTTGGTGTCGACGAGTGCGAGCTGATTTTATATTTCTTTATAAACTTCTTCATGGGGATATTTTGTGTGACGACTTGGTTACACTTATCAATGTCAACTTGCTGAACAAACTTTTCCGAACATTTCGAACTTTTAGAACAGATGCTTTAAGTAGAAGACGCTCGTCCATCTGCAGAATTCAATGTGCATATAATGAATATACTGATCGTCTTGATATATTCCAGAGATCTTTTTCTTTGTTCTCAAACGACTTGAAAACTGTTGCAGCTTAAGTGCCTTTATGTCATTGCAAATTTATGTGCCGTATTTATTTTAGGCAAATCTTGTTCCTGTTTGTTTGTTTTTCACATTTCCTGGTTTTTTGAAGCTTGAATTTCTGTAGGTTTCAGTGCCAGTGCTTGTAATGCTGAGCTTCTTTCAAAGTTGAAACTTCCGAACATTTTGTTATAAAACCTTCGTTTTCAGCGTATAACTTATCTCTGTCATGTTCAGTGAGTATTTCCTGTTTTTCACGTGCCTTGAACATTTCGCTGTCCGAGTGTCTTGGCTTCCAACGCTAGGTCTCCTGTTTCTTTTCTTTTCTTATTTTTTTTGCTGTTTTGCTTTCTGAGATTACTGTAACTATCTTTCCTTTATTGTTTCTTTCATGCATACGGTTTTGTTTGTTGTGTTGTCCTGATTTTAGTTTGTTTTTATGTATGTTTTGTATATGGTGTACCAGTACCAAGACCCTAGGGTTGTTCCTGGGCACCCCAAAATAAAGGTTGATTGATTGATTGATTGATTATTATTATTATTGTTAGTATTATTATTACATTATTATTTTTAATATTATTAATAATATTATTATTATTTTATATTATTATTATAATATGTCGTTTCTGTCGTTTGGAATGGAACCTGTAGTTCCAACTGTCAACGTATAGAGCGTGTACAAACCAAATTTTCATCAATATTTAGGCATCGTTTTCCTTCGGAGCCTATCACTATAACTGTTTCTCTAAGTTCCCGGCGGACCCACTCAGACCTTCTTTTCATGTACAAATTGCTTCATGGTATTATTTTATGCCCGGAACTACTTGATTCAATCAGTTTTCGCGTTCCACAAAAAGCTACCAGGCTCGCCCACCCTTTTAAAGCAGCTGGAGCTCTCAGCACACGTTGTCCTCTTCAAAGGATGCAGCATCTGCATAATGTTCACTCCGAGAAGCTCGATATCTTTCAGCGTCCTCTTCGGGAGTTTTTTGCCGGGTTGTCCGCTCTGACACACTAGGTTCATCTTGGCAGTGCTCTTTTTCTTCACTTATCGTCCTGACGTGTGCATTGACTTCACCGAGCTTGTTCTTGTTCCTGGTTATTCGTGTATTGTGCAGATACTGCGAGTGTAATTATCGTAGAATTTTTCTTTTTCTGCCGTTTTTATCATTACAAGTTGCCATATTCACTTCATGCGTCCATTTGAAACTTAAAATGTACGCTTCCCGAGTCTTGTAAAAACTTTCTTCTTTTCACTCACCCTTCCGTATAGTTACGCTTATTGTAAGATGTCTTCTGCAATTGACCAGACATTACAGCCTCTATTGATTGTGTAATGTTGCCTAAAATTACACTATGGTATTTTTATTCTTCTTTGAAGTTGTAGTTTCTTCTTATTTTTTGCTCACTCACTGTTCTTTTGCCAGCTGTTGATGCATTTCATTGCTGTCTTATACCTTTTCTGTGCGCCAGCACGACTTGATTGTGTAAAGTCGGTTGGATTGCACTATTTTATTTCTAATCTTCTTTGCCGTTTTTTCTAGGTCTTTCTTTCTTTTTTTTTTTTGCTCACTGAGTGTTTATTAGCAAATTGTTGATGTACTACAGTGCTGCATTTTCCCCTCTGAGTGCTCCCGCACGAAGGCCTCCGCTGTTCCTGGGCCCTATAATAAACATTGATTGATTGATTGATTTATTGATTGATTATTATTATTTGCAGAAAGTTGCAGGAAATGTGGCAGAATGAGTTTCGCCACCTCAGATCTCTTTGTAAATGTCTGGTTAGGCGCGATAGGTCGAATTACATTGCCGTGGTTGAGGCTGATGCAACACGCAATGCAAAAGCTTTCTGGAGCCACGTCCGTTCTCAAACATGTAAAAATTCACCTGGGAACATTAACCTCATCGATGAACAAGGAGAGAGCATATTGGACGTTGCCAATGCCTTTGCGCGACAATTCCGTTCCACTTATGGAAACAACAGTGCAGCTTGCCCCCCTCCACAATCTCTGGGTTACTGTAAAAACTCAGAAGTGTTGGTTTCGGAAAGTCTCGTTTTCAAAGCTCTGAAACAATTGAAATCGTCATTTTCATGCGGCCCTGACGGCATTCCTTCTGCCATACTGAAAGCGTTTGGTGATATCCTAGTTCCAGTATTGACGTGTATATTTCAAACTTCTCTCAAGTCTGGCAAGTTCCCCGCTCGATGGAAGAATGCAAGGGTTGTTCCTGTATTTAAGACAGGTTCAAAATTGGACCCCACGAACTACCGACCGATATCTATTCTATGTGCTGCTTCTAAATTGTTTGAGTCGATACTGCATAAACTACTCACATTCAGTATAAATACCACATTAATACCTGAACAGCATGATTTTTTCGCGGGCCGATCGACCCCTACCAATCTCGTCAACTTCATGCTGCATGCTTTGGAAGCTGTGCAAGGGAGAGGTCAACTTGATGTAGTCTACTTTGATTTAAGCAAGGCTTTTGATGTCGTCTGCCACGAGCTCTTAGCCAAAAAACTATCTGAGCTTGATATACAACCATCCCTGATATCTCTTATATGCAATTATCTATGTGATAGGTCATGTGTCCTGCATGTAAATGGACAGTCTTCTCTTTCCTATGAGGTCACCAGTGGTGTCCCTCAGGGCTCAGTTCTCGGGCCACTTCTCTTCTCAATCTTTATAAATGATGTCGCGACAATATTTAATGATTGTAATTTTCTTTTATATGCCGATGATGTAGAAATATTTAAATCTGTTTCCAACTCTGCCAGCTGTTCCGCTCTCCAGAGAGCAATCTCGTCCTTCTCGCATTGGTGCTCATGCAACAAACTCCTCATTAATACATCTAAAACTAAGGTAATGACATACACAAGAAAGACTGACAACATCTTGTTTCCCTATAACATCAAAGGTGAATTACTCCCACGTGTGGTAGAGGTTAATGACCTAGGCGTCACTTTCGACAGTAAACTAAGCTTCTCTCCACATATTCAGGTAATTACTCGTAGAGCTCTTCGATCGCTTGGCGTTGTCTGTCGCGTGTCCAAGGAGTTCAAGGAGCCGCTTTCTCTTCTCAAGCTCTACACAACTAAATGTCGTCCTCAGCTTGAATATGCATCTGTTGTCTGGAACAGCACGAGCAAAACAAACCGTAAGCTTGTAGAAAGGGTCCAAAATAAGTTCACATCTATCTTTAACCATCGCTTTGGCGATAGTAGTAATTATAACCCTGGATCGCCCTCTTCATTGACGCTGTCATGCTTAACTTCCAGGCGAACAAGGCTGATATTCTCTTCCTCTTTAAAGTTATGCACGGCATAGTGTCTTGTGGTGAGCTGCTACAACATGTTCGTCTTTATGTGCCGCAAAAGTGGACCAGGAAACATGATACCTTTTGCAACCCCAATTGTCTGCGTGTCTTGTGCCCTGTGTTCCGACTGCAGTGCACGTACAATCGGTACTCGGATTACCTTGATATATTTAATGATTGCCCTACTCTGTTTCGCAAACATGTCTGTGAGTTTGTATTGGCGTAACTGCCAACTTCTCTTATTCTGCATTTGTCTTTTATCCTTGAGTTCATGCACTTAAATGACTTTCATTCCGTAACTTCAACATAAGCTATCCTTTCGTTTTGTTTTTTTTGTGTATTTTGTATTTTATTTTGTATTTGAGGGATGTGTACATTATGTTTCGCGTGTTTCTGTCTCCGTGCGCCAGCCCGAAGGCCCCCCCGGCTGTTCCTGGGCACGCAAATAATTGATTGATTGATTGATTGATTGATTGATTGATTGTTATCCGCGTATCTGAGTTATAAAATGAGGAGGTCACTCATGAATAGGTCCCTTAACGTTTTGTATCAAAATGTCCGTGGTGTAAGGACCAAAGCTAACGAGTTTTTTTGTAATGTATCTTTCTCAATTTTTTTTGTGGTTTTTCTTACGGAGACCTGGCTCTTACCCAATATCTCGTCTAAAGAATATTTTCCGCCTTATTACAACGTGTTCCGCAGTGGCCGTGCCACACGCACGGGAGCGGGAGCTTTGATAGCCGTCAATAGCTCATTTAGATGCGTGAGGCGCGCAGACCTTGAGACAGAGGATGAGTCTGTTTGGGTTGAATTGTGTTGCATCGGTGGCGAACGCGTCCTGCTTGGTGCATTTTACTTAGCTCCTAACATAACTCCGGTTTCTTTTCAAACTCGTTTAACATCGATAGAAAATGTAATTTCCTCTTATCCTAGACACCGTATCATGATTCTCGGTGACTTTAATTCGCCAGGAATAGAATGGGGTGACCTTAGTATTTCTCATTATAATACCTACGTTCTTCAAAAGGCCTCAGCCTTACTGGACTTTATTTCATTTACTGGTATTGAACAGTGAAACCACGTTGTGAACTCTGCTGGGAGCTTACTTCACCTTTGTTTTTCAAACATCGAAAACATCAGTGTCAACATAAGCCCTACTGGTTAGGTTACTCCGGACAATTACCATCCACCCTTAAATATAGTACTGCCAATTTATAGTAATGTGCAAAAGGCCAAGCCACGTGTTTCCGAACTCCCCCGCTATAATTTTGCTGCAGGTGACTACATTAGTTTTTACCAGTACTTGTCGAATTTTGATTGGTCGGCAATCCTCGCGTCCAATGACCGAAATTTTGAGGCCAGCGAATTAACCAAAGTACTGCAAGAAGGTATGCGCAGATACATACCACTCAAAAAATCCAAATCTTCGAAGTATCCTTTCTGGTTCTCGAGTGAACTCCGGTCGGCGCCAAAAAGCAAATAGCGTGCCCACAGGAAAGCTCAAAAGAATGGGGAGACAAAATGGAAGTTAGAATTTAAAGAATACCGGTCACTTTGTAAAAAAACTGAATGTTCGTGATCGGGCTGCATACATTACGTCCATAGAAAGCAATCTTAAAAGCAACCCCAGAAATTTATGGAAATATGTCCGGAGTAGATCACCCCAGAATAACACTGAATGCATTAATCTTCTTAACTCCGATGGAGTAATCATCGATGACGTCCCTGCCGCGTTCGCTCAGCAGTTTAAAACGGTGTATAGGGATACCTGCGACCTTCTGTCAGCTCCGATGTCCAATTGTCGTGGTACGGCACCGAGCACGGCATTTGTAGAGAAGGAAATCCTGATGAAAAGCCTACGGGACGCGAAGCCCTCGCTAGCCTGTGGCCCAGATGGCATTCCCATGGCTCTACTCAAGACTTTCAGTCCTATCTTTGCTCCAGTGCTTGTATGTGTGTTTAACAACTGTATTATACTGGCACGTTTTCTAACTGTTGAAAAATTGCTAAAGTTGTACCTGTACACAAATCCGAGTCAAAAACAGATGCAAAACATTATAGACCGATTTCCCTCCTGTGCAGTGCTTCTAAAATTTTTGAATCTATAATTCATTCCCTCATTACATCCAGAGTAAGATATGAAATTATTCCAAATCAACATGGTTTTATACGTGGCCGCTCGACCACTACAAACTTAGTTTCTTTTATGGAACATGCGTCAAAGGCAGTGGAAGACCCAGGCCAACTTGACGTGGTATACTGTCACCTTAGCAAGGCGTTCGATGTGGTTTCCCATTCATTGTTGTGTAGAAAACTTTCCCACCTTGACATTCCTGATCCGTTGCTGGATCTGCCTCGTGACTTCCTTACCAGTCGTCACTGCTACGTTCACTGTAACGGGCAACACTCCGGAATGTACTCAGCCACCAGCGCAGTGCCTCAGGGCTCAGTCCTTGGTCCTCTTTTGTTTTCACTGTTTGTAAACGATGTTTCGACAGCAATATAGTACTCATCGTTCTTACTATACGCAGACGATATAAAAATATTCAAAGTGATTGGCAACATCTCAGGCTGTGCACAACTGCAATGTGATATCGCCGCGTTTTCGGACTGGTGCAACCGAAATAAGTTGATACTCAATAGTGCAAAACCCAAATTGGTGTCGTATACCCGTCAAACAGATGATATCAATTTCACCTATCGTATAAGTCAAGAAGATCTGAATCGGGTATGCCAAATCAGAGACTTGGGAGTTTTGTTTGACTCTAAGCTCGCATTTACAGCGCATACTAATGAGATTACCCATCGTGCTTTGCGAACACTAGGTGCAACATGTCGTGTCTCCAGAGAATTAAACTATCCAGACACATTTCTTCAACTCTATACCTCAATGTGTCGCGCCCTATTGGAATACGCATCCGTGGTCTGGAATGCAACGTGTCGGTCCAACGCGGCGGCCATTGAGAGAGTGCAAACTAAATTTCTCTCAATACTAAAGCATAGGTACGCTACTGCGAAGGCTAAAGATGATCCTGGTGTTGATGACACCAGCTTGGTTGTAATAGACCCATTACACAGTCGGAGGGCCAAGGCTGACCTTTTATTCTTGTACAAACTGGTCCACAGCCTCATTGATTGTACAGAGTTGCTGGGTGCCATAAATTTGAGAACCCCGACAGGCAACACCAGGGCACCTAGACAGTTTCATGTCTCTGCCCGTGTCAAGAGTCCCGTGGGACGCATCCAGAACCTATACAATATGCACGCAGAACGTTTGGACGTATTCCATCGTCCCTTTCCAGCTTTTTGTAAGAAACTGTGTCGCTTGACAAACCAGTAGTTTGCTTGCCCTAGTATGTAACGTCCATTCACACACTTTATGCTGCCGGGTTTGGTTAACTATGTATGTATGCTAATTGTTTCGATATTCTCTTGTGTATCTAATTTTTGTGCCTTCATTGTGGCGTGATCTTTAGCTTTGATGGCGTGATGTTTCAGTGTACAGAGTTTTAATCATGCCTTGTTGTATTACACTTGTAGCCTCCATAGCAGTCAGCAGTGTCTTATTGCTATGCACTGATTGCAATGCCTTGTTTGCATATTTGTTCGGGTCATGTACGTGTGTCGGCGTGTGTGTATCTCAAAGTGTCTCATTCTCGTTCAGACTATACAAAGCTATTTTCTATATTTTTCTGAGATATGCACTTTTCTTTCTTTCCGCGCCAGCACATCGTTCCTTGACACAATAATAAACAATTGATTGGTTGTTTCATTCATCATTTTAATTATCTCTGCGATTTGTTGGTCTGATCATTTATGTCTATACTCCTGCCATTGTTTTTTTCGGTATTGTTCTGTCAAACTTGTTCCTCTGTTTGCTGTGTGTCTCGACAAGATGGGACATCGCAAAGGCATCGCTCGTTTTAGGGTAATACTTTATTGCAGTGTGACTTTTCAAAAATCAAAACTCTCGTTTTAAATGTACACTCTGTCTCCATCATGTGCACTGTGTATGTTGTTGTATATTTCCTTTTTTCAAGTGCCTTGAAAGTTTCGCTGGCCGAGTGCCATAGCTTGCAACGCTGTTTTTTTTTTGCTTTTCTGTCATATCGGGGATTTTGTGTGTTGTGCCGTGCTGTCTTACGTTTGTTTTAATAATGTGTTGTATATGGTGTGCCAGCACCAAGACCTTAGGGTTGTTCCTGGGCACTGAACGTAAAGGTTGATTGATTGATTGATTGATTGATTATTATTATTATTATTCTACAATTATTCAGCAAGGAATGCAAATATTTATACCAAGAACATCCGGAAAGAAATCTAAATTTCCGAAATGGTTTACTGCGGAACTGCGAAAGGCTTTAAAATGTAAAGCCCGTGCTCACAAGAAAATTTGCAGGCTACAATGCCACGCTTGTAAAAAGGAGTTTAAGTATTTCAGAGCCCTGTGTAAAGAGCTGTATGATCGCGATCGGTCAGACTACAAAGCCAAGGTAGAAATCAGCGCTACGCGCGAAATAAAATGTTTCTAGCAGTATGTTCGCTCTCGATCTGCTGGAAAGGTTGCCGAAATCCTTAACCTTCTAGACGACAATGTAAACCCGATTGGAGACGTTGCTAATGCCTTTGCGGATCATTTCAGCTCAGTATTTCCAAAGGGAGAAGTTAACAATTTGTCCATCTCTTCCTCTGCGTCGTCAATATTCTGCGTTCCCAGAATAAGTCAGGACGACGCTCGGCAAGCCCTGAAGCGCCTCAAACCGTCATTTTCCTGTAGCCCTGACGGCATTGCTCCCGATATATTAAAAACCTATGGGGAGCTTCTGATTCCTATACTAACCAGTATATTTAATAATTCAATTCAATCTGCTATTTTTCCAGCAGCCTGGAAGTTAGCACGCTTGGTCCGTGTCTTCAAAACTGGTGCTAAAGATAGTGCTAGAAACTATCGGCCTATTTCGTGTGCGGCGTCTAAGGTTTTTGAGACTGTATTGCACGATGTTTTAACTTCCAGTGTTAAGAGCATACTAATTTCATAACAGTCCGGACGTTCCAGAACCACTAACCTCGTTTCTTTCATGCAGCGAGCGTCCGAAGCGGTTCATCATAGGAGGAAGCTTCATACTGTGTACTTTGAGCCGAGCAAGGCTTTTGATGTGGTCAGTCACCCATTGTTAATTTCTAAACTGTATCTCCTGACCATAGATAATTCGTTTCTTGACCTCCTAATTAGTTACTTGCGTAGGCGGACCTGCTACGTAAATGGCAACGGCCAGCAATCCTATCGTTACTGAGTTTCAAATGGTGTGCCACAGGGGTCGGTTTCTAGGCCCTCTTTTGTTTTCTTTATTTGTCAATCATGTTTCAGCTGCTATAAGGCATTCTTCTGTTTTACTTTATGCTGATGACATCAAGATTTTTAGGGAAGTTGCGTCTCTTTGCGACTGCGGGCATTTGCAAAGAGACGTGGATGCATTTACACTCCAGTGTAAAGAGAACGAACTGATAGTGAACGCCGCGAAAACCAAAGTGTTGTCATACACGCGTAAAACAGACTGCCTACTTTATCACTACAACGTTCATGATGTTACTTTTCCTCGAATCTCAACGACAACTGATCTTGGCGTGCTCTTTGATAACCAGCTGACTTTTACACTGCACGTTCGATTCATCAAACAGCGAGCTCTCCGACGCTTGGGCATGGTCTGCCGAATGTCTAAAGAATTCCGTAGTGCAAAGTCCTTCCTGAAACTGTACTCCACTGTCTGTCGTCCAGTGCTGGAATATGCCTCGGCTGTCTGGAATGGTACATGCAAATCCAACAGCAGGGCCATTCATAAAGTGTAGAATAAGCTTATCTCCATACTTAGACATCACTTCCCTCACGACTATCACCGTATTGACTCTGGACCACGGTACTTGCAAGTGCTTCCTGAGCTAAAGGCTAGGCGCGATACAGATGACCTCTTATTTTTTGTTAAGCTCATACATGGACAAATTAGCAGTGCGGAACTGCTTTCGGAGCTCCAGCTAACAGTGCCAGTTAAAACCACAAGAAACCGTCATTCTTTTCGTACTCTCAGCTCCTGTCACAGACATTGCCCGCTGTTCAGGCTGCAGAGCAC
This sequence comes from Haemaphysalis longicornis, assembly GCF_048455015.1. Lineage (NCBI taxonomy): Eukaryota > Metazoa > Arthropoda > Arachnida > Ixodida > Ixodidae > Haemaphysalis > Haemaphysalis longicornis. The sequence continues at coordinate 83,151,599 of NW_027526385.1, read as the reverse complement.
GTGTAACTTCTACTCTGCAGACGTAGATATTTTTACAGCTCCCTCAATCAGGTCAGTTCAGACACTTCCAGAATTCTCATTCGCTAATATGCTCCCTCTTATTCTCTTACATGGAATATGGAATATTGAATATGGAAAATTTCTTTGCTCCGTCATACTGAATGGATATAGTAACTTCTTTTAGTAATGGATTATAGTAACTTGTATAGTAATGGAGTAATAGAGTATAGTATAGTATAGTAATGGAGTATAGTAAATATAGTAATGGAGTTATAGTAACTTCTTTTTAACTGCTTGCCTTACTGTATGGAGAGTATGCTGTTTATATGACTCTTTGGTTGTTTTCCATTTTATGGGTTGCTGTTGTAAGGTTACACCATTATCTATAGAGTGCAGATGTTCTGTTTCATCGGTACGATGTAATTACCAATTCTGTTGTATCCTGTCAGTTTTGTTTGTGTTCATTTCATGTAGTGTATATGCTATCTACGTTTTCTAGTGGTTTGTATGGTATACTTTGTAATATACATTCTTAAAGTTATTTTTGTTCTACTCTTTTATTTCTTACGCTGTCAAAGTGTTTTTCCTTTCACTTTTTGTTTTCCTTTTTTTTCACCTGTATCCCTCTGTGTACCAGCACCAAGGCCTCACGGCTGTTCCTGGACACAATAAATATACATGATTGATTGATTGATTCATTGATTGATTGATTGATTAATATTATTATTATTATTATTAATATTATTGCGAGGGGAGCTCGCGCGTCCCCCGCCTTCTCCGCCTGCTTCCCCGAAGCCTGCTAATCTTTTCATGCCTCCGGTGACGTCAACGCAGTCTGGTATCCCTACGAGGTCGTCGTTCGGCGAAGACGCCGCCGGTGCAGCTGGTGAAGGTGCCCCCTTCCTTTCCTCTACCACCGCTTCGCCGTTCGTTGACCGCCCCAGAAGTCAACCTGCTACGGCCTTGAGCACTTTGGTTTCCACTTCAGTCCACCCTCTGCCCCCCCCTCCTAGCTCCGACACCGCGTTTAATGGCCCGCCGACGAACTTGAAGAAGAAAAGGAGCCCTCCCCGCGTGGGTGCGTCGGAATGTTCTCAGTTGGTTGTGGTACACTGACCACCGAGCTCCAGGGCCATCTTTGTTTCAAAACTGTCGGCTAACACCACATCTGCTCAACTGTTGGCCCACTTGTCAACTGTGCAAGTTACACCATTGTCGTGCAAACGCCTTAGGACCAAGTACGACTCCTATTTTTCTTTTTGCGTAACTGTTAACGAGGAGTGTTTTAGGCGCCTGAGCGATCCATCTATGTGGCAAAAAGGTTGCCTTTTCAAGCCGTTCTAAGGCAAGGTCCTCCCTGGTATGCTGCACAGCTGTGAAATAACTGAAAATGATCAGTAAGTACGAGAGTCTCGACATATACTATCAAAACACTCGAGGTCTATGAACTAAGTCCTCTGAATTTATTAGAAATATTGTATGCTCTAAATTTTCTGCTATTGTCATTAGTGAAATCTGGCTTTCCGATGACATCTCGTCTTCCGACTACTTCCCTTCTAACTATCAAATCTTTAGAAGCGACAGAAAATTAACTGAACCTAAACAAAAAGGTGGTGGGGTTCTCATTGCCGTTGATCATCCAGTGCAGTGCATGCGGCGTGCTGACCTCGAGACCCTAGACGAATCAGTCTGGCTTGAGGCAGGCCTCACGAGGGGCGAGAGGCTACTCATTGGTGCATTCTGTATATACCGGGATGTATTACCTTCTGATTTAATCCAACACTCACATCCATAGGAAATGCCTCAAATGCACACTCTAACCATAAGCTCATTATACCTGAGGACTTCAATACCCCAGGTATTCGCATGAACAGTCTTTGCTTTGAGCACAAAAACCATTAAGCAGCGCAGAAATGCAGCATGCTAATAGATTTTTAATCGTTCACCTCAATGCAGAAGTTTTGCCGCATAGAAAACTTTTGTGGTAATGTTCTAGATGTGTGCTTCTAAAACTTAAAAAACGTACAAGTGTTTGCCTCCGAAATATCCCTTGTGCACCCCGACACGTTTCACCCCCCTCTTATTGTCTCTGTCTCGGTCGCGACACAGCATCGCTCTGGCGGTGTTGACAATTGTGCAGTCCCGCGATATGATTTCAAGCGTGGAGATTATGCTGGGCTGTATCACTTTTATTCATCTGCTGAATGGTGTAGTGTTTTGGATGTCAATGATAGACGAACAGTTACGACGTTTTACCGAAATCGTCAGAAGTGGCAAGAAAAAGTACATCCCTTGTTATAAGCCTGTTGCTTCCAAATTTCCGCACTGGTTTTCTAAAGAACTTCGAAGTTCGCTTAAACTTAAGGACAGTGCCCACAAAAAGGCCAAGCGTTCTTGCCTTCAAAAGTGGAAAGCGGAGTTTAGTCGGTATCGCTCACTTTGTAAAATCCTTCTACCGGCGTGACCACCAGCTCTATATAGAATCGTTAGAGGCTTCTGCGTCTCAGAAACGGGCTGAATTCTGGAGGTATGTACGCGGCCGTTCTAAGGCGTCTAAAGAACACGTTAGCCTGCCTAATTCCGATGGTGAAGAGGTTGAGGATTTTGTCACCAGTTTTGCTCAGTATTTTCATTCTGTCTTTCAACTGCCAGATGGCAACGACGAACACCTATTGTTTAATAACACAAATTTTACCACACTTATGTTCGATGAAAAAATTGTCAATGATAGCCTTCAACGGATGAAACCATCATTTTCCTGTGGTGCAGATTGAATTCCAGCAGCCATCATAAAGGCTTACGGCAACATTTTTGTGTCTGTCTTAACTTCCATTTATAATAACTACTTACTTTTAGGTAAATTTCCTCGTGCATGGAAAATCGCTCGAATTTTTTCAATATTTAAGTCTGGCGATAAGTCAGCCGTTTCTAACTATCATCCGAACTCCCTCTTTTGTGTCACCTCAAAACTCTTTAAGTCAGCTCTGCACAAACTTCTTGCTGCCTGCGTTGTGATACCAAATCAGCACGGCTTTTCTCGGGTCGATCGACGATCAAAAATCTTGCAAGCTTTATGACACAGGCTTCGGCTGCAGTTTGTGAAAACGGCCAGTTGGACGTTATTTAATTTGACCTCAGTAAGGCATTTGATGTGGTGAACCATCAGGTATTAATTAAAAAGCTTGCTGAGTCCGGTGTAGACGCAAGCCTTGTTGCCTTGTTCTCCAACTATCTCCTTGACCGGTCCTTTTATGTAGATGTTAACTACAAAAAGTCTAGTGTTTACCCTGCAACAAGTGGTGTACCCCAGTGTTCCGTGCTGGGTCCATTATTTTTTCGGTCTTTATCAATGATGTGTCAACAGTGTTAACAAACTCTTTTCTTCTCCATGCTGATGATGTCAAACTTTTTAGGCACATTAGCGGTGTTCAGGACTGATGTGTCTTGCAGAGGGATGTGTCGGAATTATCGGTCTGAGGCAGAAAAAACTGCCTAATTTTAAACCCCACGAAAACAAAGGTTATCACCTACAGCCGGAAAACTCACCGTCTGCTGTTTTCCTACAGTATTGAGGGAGCTCCTCTGCATAGGGTTGAGGAGATTAGGAACCTAGGGGGGCTTTTCGACAGTACCCCCTGTTTTTCTCCTCATATTAGGCTCATCACCCAGCGAGCACTCCGAAGTCTTGTAAATGTGTGTCGGATTACAAAGGAATTCTCTTCTGCAGATCCATTTCTCTTGCTATACAATACAATATGTATACCACAGTTAAAATATGCTTCTGTTGCCTGGAAGGGCATCTCCAAATCTAGTGGTGAATTAATAGAACGTGTGCAGAAGTTTTTATCCATAGTTAAGCACCGTCATCAAAATCACAGTTTTCATCGTGATTCTGACTTACCCATCGTCCCTTCCATCCGTTCCTTGAATTGCAGACGTGGGCGTGCAGACCTTACATTTCTTCACAAAATTGTTCATGGTGACCTTTCTTGCGCAGACCTGCTTAACTGTTTAGAGTTTAGTGTGCCACAAAGGCCCACCAGATCGCATCGCCCGTTCTTGACCGCTGCGCGCAACTCCAATCATTCTCCTGTGCGCAGAATACGGGATTGTTACAAGCGCTTTTTTGAACGCCTTGACATCTTTCAGAAATCCTTTACAATTAACCGTGCAGCGCTGCTGAATACAGTATGTAAACACCTATGATAAGTCTGTCGTTCTTTTTTTTCTGGAATTTGGTTTCTCTGCGGTTGTGTCTATCCATCTGATAGTTGCCTATTTTTGAAACTGTTTACTGTCATTTGTTCATCTTATCATTTGCCTCTACACTCTTCCCGTTGTTTTTGTTGTATTACTGTCAAACTTTGTTGCTCTGCCTGTCGTGTGGCCTTTACGACAGGCAGAGCAACATAGGCATCTTCTTTTTTTAATTTTTACCTGTACCCAAGCTCCGCCTGTGCTTTATTTCTATCATTTTCACTACTTCAATTTGTGTGTGTCTTGTCGCTTGTTTGTTTCTGGCTATATGTTTCTTGTATTTTGTTTTCATGTAAGTACCCGTGCGCCAGCACTCAGGCCTCTTTTTGTTCCTGGGCACGTAAATAAACGTGATTGATTGATTGATTGATTGATTGATTGTTTGATTATTATTATTGTACCTACTCAGACCTTCTTTTCTTGCACAAATTGCTTAATGGTAATATTTTATGCCCGGAACTGCTTCAATCAATCAGTTTTTGTGCTCCACAAAAAGTTACAAGGCTCGCCCATCTTTTTAAAACCGCTGGACCTCTAAGCACACGTTGTCGTCTTCAAAGCATGAAGCATCTGCATATTCTTCAGTCCGAGAAGCTCGATATTTTTCAGCGTCCTCTTCGAGAGTTTTCGGCTGGGTTTTTAGCTCTGACACACTACGTTCATCTTGGCACTGCTCTTTTTCTTCTCTTATCCTCCTGACGTGTGCATTGACTTCACCGAGCTTGTTCTTGTTCTTGGTTATTCGTGTATTGTGTTGATATTCCGACTGTAATTATCGTAAAATTTTTCCTTTTCTGTATTTGTTATCATTGCAAGTTGCCATATTCATTACATAGGTCCATTTGAAACTGAAAATTTGCGCTTCCCAGATCTGGTAAAGACTTTCTTCTTTTCACTTACCTTTCCGTATAGTTACGCCTATTGTCAGATGCCTTCTTTCAATGGACCAGACATTACAGTTTCTATTGGTTGTGTAATGTTGGTAAATTACACTATGGTATTTTTATTCATCTTTGCAGTTGTTGTAGTTTCTTAATTATTATTTTTGCTCCCTGATTTGTCACTTGACAGCTGTTGATGTATTTAAGTGCTGCCTTACACCTTTTCTCTGTTCCAGGGCGAATTTGTTGTGTAATGTCGGTTGGATTGCATTGTTTTATTTCTAGTCTTCTTTGCCGTTTTTTAGTTTTCTTTTTGCTCTCTGAAAGTTTATTAGCAAATTGTTGATATACTACAGGGCGGCATGTTCCCCTCTCAGTGCTCCAGCACGAAGGCTCCCATGGTTTCTGGGCTTTATAATAAACATTGATTGATTGATTGATTGATTGATTGATTGATTGATTATTCTGTTGCAGTGTCATGGCTTGCAACAGTAGGCCTCCGGATACTTCTTTTTTTTGCTGTTTTGCTTTCTGGGATTTCTGTTGCTATTTTTACCTTATTGTTTCTGTCATGCATATGCCTTTGTGTTGCGTCGTCTTGATTTTAGTTTGTTTTTATAAATGTTTTTATGCGGTGTGCCAGTACCAGTACCCTAGGGTTGTTCCTGTGCACCGAAAATATTGGTTTTTCCATTGAGTGATTCTTGATCGATTTAGTGATCGAACAGGCAACAAGCTTTGACGGTTAAGTACAAGAAATGTTTGCCGGTGCTCTAGATCCTGTGCATGTTTTCGGAAGCCTACCAAAGCGTATGATATGCACAGAATGCGAAGAACAATGCTCTAGAATCACTAATGTATTCGGCATTCACACGTTTTGTATTTGCCACGGCCAAACCGCCTGGAAATTTTTATGCAGGAACCTGACCGGCCGGTTTTCACAGAAATACAAAGGCTGTTGTGGAGGGTGCTATACTGTGCGGTTCGGCCCCACCGAGCCTCAGTTGTTCGAACGGGACTGCGATGAATATCACAAAGTCATGTGCGAGCAGCGCCCGGGGATGAGCGGTAAGCTTCCATCGGCAGATGGCCTTGCGCAATAGCGAAGCGCCTAGATATGACTTATCTAAACACTGGGCTTTTGGAATCGAGCTTCCCTCAAATTCAGTTGTCGCTGCTCACAGTCCTTGTTTTTCACATATAGCCATTTCCTCATGCTGCACCTTTGTCTCAGAAAACACATAATTGACGCCAGACGCAAGTCGTTCAACAAGTACACGATATAGCACGGCAAGCGCCTTTTTCTGACATATATTCTCTTTCTAAGCAGGCAATCAGCGCATGGACACAATTAAACTAATTTGGCATCGATGAGTCAAATGCTTTACGCTTTCTTGAAATCGTCACGCATTATGCCTAAAAGGTGAAGATTTATTGAAAGTGCACTTAGCCGTGTTATTTTAAATACTTGCGTAGACAGCTGAATCATTTTTTTGCCACGTGTGGGTGAGAAAATAATTTACATCCCCGTTAACGATGGCTAGAATGGTACACTCTAATAAATTGAGAATTTGGGACGTTTTTCACGCCGTGTATACACTGGGCCTTGAAACGGGGCCCTTGTGGAGAACCCTCTGGATTATTCTGACCAGTAGGAGTTCTCTAACGTGCGCGGGTATATTAAAGCATGGGTGTTCGCACATTTTAATATGTAGCACAAATGGCCGAGTACCGCCCCAGGCAGAAGCAGTACCGCCGTGTAATTCCATAAAAAATGCAGAATTCTCGAAAGTTCTGAATGTAATCGTTAGAATAACGTCAATGGAGATAATTGGTTGAACAAAATATTGAAAAACTAAAAAATAAGTAAAATGTATAAAAATACAGGAAATATCAAAACGATGCCGCATGGCACTTCCATAATAATGTACATTTCGCGAAAGTCTTACCTGTGATCGTTATAATTGCTTAAAGGGAGATAATCGGTCAAACAAAACTGAAAAATTAAAAAAACAAGAAAAATATCAAATCATTACGGGAAATGACGAACCGTCTACAGCCCTGCATTTCCACAATATAGCAGATTTTGCGGAAGTTCAAAATATCATCGTTAGAATGAGGTAACTGAATATAATTGGTGGAACAAAATTTTGAGAAACAAAAACATAACAAAACATAAAAAATTATGGATAATGTCACAATGTATACCGCATGGCATTTCCAAAATAATGCGATTTCAAAAAAGTTCCACATGTGATCGTTGTAATAGTAATAATGGGATAATTGGTCGAGCAAAACTTTTAAAACTAAAAAAGAACAAAAAATAAAATATTTACGGGAAATGGCGAACTGCATTTCTGCATTTCCATGCTACATCCATTTCCTTGCATTATGGTGCAAATGCAACCCCCTGCATTTCCACCCTAATGCAAATTTCCGAAAAGTTCCAAATGTAATTGTTGTAATAAAGTAAATGGAGACAGTGGGTCAGACGAAATTGAAAAACCTGAAAAAAATACACAATGTTAAAAAAATTACAGAAAATGTCAAGACACATACTGTTTGGTATTTCCACAATAGTGAAGATTTCTCAAGTTTCACCAGAAATTCTTATATTAGCATAAATCGAGATAGATTTAGAAAAAAAAACAGAAATTTGGCTAGAAAAAATCACACTCAAGACAGGCGGCATAAGAATGCTACGCGTTAGTAGACAATTCTCTGAATTTATGCAGAATTTTGTTCCCAAGAAAAGAGCCAAAGTGGCCGGGATTGAACGCAAGTGTATAGACTGAGCAGCACAACTCCTTAGCCACCCAGACACCACGGCTGGCATCTTTCTAACGTCACTAGCAGGGAAGCACACAGAAACCAGATAATTTCTATGTATCTGTAAAAGCCAAACTATTTGATGTGCTTCTTTAAATATACCTGTGCTAAACAAGAATCTTTGGAGGAATGAAAATGGACCGGCACTTTTCGGCGTCCCTTTGAGCCCCCATTAGGCATTTTTTCAGAAAATCTAAACATTTCACTTGACAGCATTTTCTAATATTCGGATTATTTATCTTGCAGACAGACGTCGGCCTTACTATGACAGGCGGGACTGCAGTAAGTATTCTCATATTTGTCGAGCGTAGCGAATCGGGGCATGATGGCTTTTCATTACAAAGGTAAGGGGATCCCCCGGCCTTGGTCCACATGTCGTGAAAACCAACGTACTGACAATGTTTAGGCAAGCTAATGCAACTGTGCTTCTAATTTTACAGGATGATACTGTTCCATTCTAATATTTGCAGGTAGTTTTTGTAATAGGGTATTTCATATCATAACAACTTGCAGATGACGTTTCTTATAAGGTCTTGCGATGTGAGCGATGATTGAAATAATTCATGATCGAGGCCTTATTTTTGAACATCGTTGGTCTATATAGCAGCCTAGACCTCAAAACGCTAAATAGCACTTAAAAACCGATCAAGAGAAGCGGGAACTTTTTTGAAAGCAGTTGCCACTGTACAAAAGCCGCTGTAAGTGCAACATTTTTTCAGCGAAATTTGCCAGAGAAACGACTGGTAATTTCTCTATAGGCAACCAACTATGTGCCTGGAGCAGGTGATGACGCACGTACAGTGGCCCTGGGTGTTGCAGATAAAGCCGACAACTTCAGGGTTGCTGGCGCCGCAAAAAATTACCCTCTCACAATGATGGCTTGATGAATAGGTACCCCAGAAGAGCGGCTGTGGAAGGCCAAGAAGAATGAATTGGGGTTCTTGAAATCTCTTTGCACAAGAGGTATTGTGGATGGAAAATTGTATGGTGCCGAGAGGGCATGAATAATTGACCTTGGCTTTTAATGATGAATGGAGCACGGGTCGGTATACTTGGCAGAATACATATATGGTTCTGGGTTCTACTGGGCTTGGGTGCGAAACGCTGCTCCCATAACCTGAATGACTGTGCCTGCATTGTCTTGAGATGGAGTCGAACCTTTTATGTGACACCCCATTTCCCTAACCATAACCTCGAACAGTGGGAGACTTCCATGTCTAGAGCACACCCGGATTAAGAGGTCGTGCTGACCGACAGAACAGAATTTGGGAAGATGGCGTTCGAACTTCTTGAATCAGAAACCCCCCGCACGCAAAAAACCCCTAATAAAAGTTTTACTATACTCTTCCTATCACTCGCCGTTTCTCTGCATTCACAACGAGGAGAAAGGAAGCTGTGAGCCAGGATAAGGATAACTGTTGTACGGTGGGAGGACGCAGGACACGTGCCAAAGAAGATGACTTCGATTTAATTCTAAGTGGGCCACAACAAGTTAGCCGATTTGTATGTACTGCACAGTACTTCGTCGTCGTCGGCGGTGAATCCCACTGGTGGGACGTGCTACTGCCCTCTCCTCTTTCTTCCAGTAAAACCAATGTCGCTAGCTGACTACCCACATAACCCTAAAGATTGGCTTTACCATGGAGCTTTCAAAACATGTTAGTGACCGTGCGAAGCAAGACGAAATGATTTGGTATAACGTATTTATGGTTGTACAACCCTTCCCATTTTATTGACACCAGATTACTGGATCATAAAGATCGGTTACAACTCGAATATTCAAGCCTCTGCAGTCAGTACATCACCAAGAGGAGGGTCATTTATTTGAAAATATCTGCCATGAATTTTCTACTACAGAGCGAAGCCAATGACTCGCAACGTCATGCGAGAAACTAGTCCGGCAGCCGAGAAACTAGTCCGGAAGTCCAGCTGTTGTGGGGTAGGCTTCGCGCCGCTCGAGGCCTGTTTTCTCAGGAAAACATGAGCCCAAGGTGGCGTTGCCTCGCTTCCACCGCGGGGACGTTGCACGAGCGTGTTGGGACGTGTCGCACTACTGGTTGTACGGGTTTATGCGTCGCGTAAAATAGAGTGTAAGGCGAGTGCAGGGGTGAATAGGGGGAAAATCAGGTTGGAATATGAAGGATGGGTGCTGAATGGTGAGACTGCTCAACAACGAAATGAACGAAAGCAGCCAACTTGACTGGGGAAGTTATCAAATGCGAAAACTTCGAAGGCAAAAACGCAGAACCTGATTAGGAAATCCTGATTCAAAGCTAGGTGTATGAAAACTTCTAAAGTCCCACAAAAAATTGCAGTGAGTTTGTCCTTAAGTGAGCAAAAAAGGCGTATGCTACGGTAACGCATGACCAATGATGCACTAACCAATTTTCAAGTAATGTGTAAAGACGAAAGCCTGTCTGGTGATTCTTCAATCCAAAAAGTTTGGTCCGTCAGCAAGTCTGCGTCTATCAGTTCAGTCTGCGTCTATCAGTAACTGTGCCAAAAGTTGCCTGAATTGTACAAAGAGTAACTCATACTGCTCAACCTTTCCAAAACTACTTAATGTGCTACCCTACATGACATTTGTCAACAGTTTAGAGAAAAAAGAAAACAATGCATATTTGAGACATTTTGAGACATATTTGAGCATATTTGAGCATATTTGAGACATATTTGTACGTAAATCCTATAGGGAAGAGGTCTATAAGAAAAGGAGGCAAGGACCAGATATTTGCCAGGGCACATTAAAAAATTGCGCTAAAAAAACTTTTGGGTGAAGAAGACAAAACTATCTCCCGCTCACACATACATTTTGTATCGGCATTTCATTCCCATAGTAGCAAACATTTTCAATGGATTCCTCGTGAGCAGGACCACAATGAAAATTGGAATCGATCTGAGTAACCCTGCACGGCCTTTTGTGTAAAATGGGTGAATGGGGCGGAGAAGAGAGTAATTGGTTGGTGGGGCCGAGAAGACAGCGTTTATGTGTAACGGGCGGCTCACAACTATCGGCTTTCGACGATATTTGCATGTGGGAGTAAGGTTATGCTACCGCGTCCATCTCCCGCGCTAACGCGAATTTACATCTCCTAAATTTTCAGCAGCAAAGAAGTAGCTTACCATGGTTCACAATAAGTTCTGTTTTGGCGTCTATTTTTCCTTGCACCTATATAGGTACGTATCCTGCTCAGGGAAAAGAGGAACGTTTTAGAACTAACTGCGGATACTGAAGAAGGCCGTAAGAAATAAAAATTATCCAACCTGACCAAATTTAAATTCACATGATTCCAAATATCTTGAGTGTGCATGCTATGACTTGAAATAATGCATTGGCTTGAGTCGGCCAGACCCCGGTTCTGTATACAAAAGATTCAGGAGAGCACCAGTGCACTCAGAACAAACGAAAATGTAGTTATGGAACTACGATTCATCATGGCTCTACCCTGTTATGATAATGAGATTGCGAGTAATTACGCTTACTTGTGGCAGAAAGCCGGAACTGGGTAATTTTAGAATAGCCGAAATATGAAAAGGGTTAACACTGTCATGGTCAATCTCACATTCCAATAGCACTTTTATAGCGGTGCACACATATTTCTAATTCTGCCGTTGTTGGGCTTGCTTTATTGCTCCCTGTCATGCGGCTGCAACCACAAAGCTGAGCGAGCTGTGTTTTTCGCGTTATTATAGGGCTGGGTGAATACATTAGAGCACCTAAAACGCGTGGAAATAAACTATATTACTCACTCCATATTAAACATTGATGTTAATCCCCGCAAAAGAAGCATACATAAACGCGCACACGTTCATTTTTTCGTTACAGATTTGGAAATGGTGATTGTTGATAACTGATATACCTAAGATGCATACCCAATTCATGAGACGTAGTAAATGCGCCATGAACCAAAATAGCAGCTAGATCCTATAAAAACCAAGTGGTGTGTCCCGGCAACAAGGACACCAACTTTACCTGTGCATCCACATACGTAATGGTGGCATTAAAGAAAGCGTATGCAATAGTGGCGGCTCCCTAGGCATTTTCTTTTGACGTTGCCTATAGTCTTGTTTCGGCAACTGGAGGCAGAGTCCTTCAATGTTTACTGGTCATGAAACTGCTCCGTAACTCAATGGTAGAGCTTCATATGCTGCGTTTGGCCGTCGCGCAGTGGCGCCACCCTCTCACTGAGGTCCCTCCTCGGGCGGCGTAGCGCTGACTCGAACGGTGGAGCCGTGGCGAGTTGTTTTTGTTTTGTGCGGGAAAAAACGTAACGCGCATATCGCGCTCTTGTCGAACATGTGTTGCGTCCCGGGATGTCGTCCCTTGTACAGCGATACCACAGAAAATGTTTCCTTGTTCTGTTGAGACGAGCGACGAGCAGCTGCGTGAGAAACGGAGGCGCGCCATTCCAAGGCAAGCAACTCGAGGTTTCAGCTTCGATTATAAGTGTGTGACAGTGTGTGGAAATGTACTGTGTGTGAGAATGGAAAAAGCAATGTACCCTTTTGAGAGCATCGTGGCCCTAAAATTGTACAAGGGTAACCCTAAGCCGGATTTTTGTCATATCAGTCAGGTTGTAGCGGTGCTTCATTACCTGTTTGCAAACTTGTATTACCTTGCGCTCAGGCTCGCGTGTAAAAAAGCTTTGGGACGTCCTTGTGCTTTTACTTTTCATATTTCCGTGAATTATCCCTTAGGGTTCATTTTGTTTGTTTTGTAACCGCGCGTGCCCGATTCCGGTTTCTCATCTGGCGTTACAACCGAAGCGCCCGTTTGCTCTTTTTGCCGTACGTCACGTCGGGCAATATTGTTTGACATGGAAGGGGTGCCACCTTGTCGCTAACTTGATTTTTTGTTTCTTCGACAATGTTCTCGATGCTATTTCCATGGATCTAAAATTAATAACGTTCCCAGAGTAATGCGTGCTTAGGAAACGCCACGCAACCCGCTTTATCGACGTTCATCTGTGCACGTCACACTGCGGACGGCTTCTTTGACGTTAGTTTCATTCTAGTCTTTTGTAGTGCAGGAGCTCGCTAGCTCGCTACGTTCAGAAAAGCTTTGCGTCGCTCTTGGCTACGTGGCAATATTCTGTTTCCTCCGTGTGCTGCACATCGCAGCGCGAAAAAATAAAATTTTGTACGCTGGACCACGCTCTTTTGTCTCCCTTCGTAACATTGAAATTTTTTCTTGCGTGTGATAAAATCAGTTTTATTGTTCTTTTTCGCTTCCTGTTTTTGCAAGGATTGCAAAGCGTGGAAGCAGAAAGACACATGGTGCAACATATATCTCTTCGTGTTTTGATCCTTCGCTTTTCTGCAGCGTTTTTAGATGTTCTCAAGTATGTACCCACTCATCGAAACGGCAATACTATTGGGCTATCTCTTTTAGCGTTCTGTGCATTCCAGAGCAATAAACGAATTCATTGAGCCTTGTCTCAACGACGCGTACTTGGTTTCTTTCAGTTTTTTATTGTATTATCGATAGGCCCGCAGCAGTCCGTCACTACACAGCTACCGTATGTGTGGTATTTACAACTTTGCTTTACCAAAAGAAGCAATATAGATTTAAAAATCGGCAAACAAGATGGCGCAGCGCTTGTGCCAAAGCACACAGGAGCCGTTGCCGTTCGCGGACGAAGTCTACGGTAATTTACTGCCAAAAATAAAACCCCATTGAAGGCAGGTGATATACACAATGACTGGACTATTCATCGCTAACTACTACGAAAAAAAAACACTTAATAAGCGCGCAGACACCAAAAGCAGCGAGCATTTACACGCCAAAAGCTGGCCAATACGCCGCGCGCGCGGCGGCTGGATGCCCTTCGTGCGGCGGTGGCGCCTGTAGTGGCACGCGCGGTCCCTATATGAAACGAGCGCCGAAGTTTCGTGACCAGTAAAGCATTGAAGGACTCTGCTGGAGGCAACAGACGAAAGCCACCGCACAGAAACAATAATGTGTAACTGTAACAAAAACCCTCGTTTTGTTGTGTTGTATTACATTCATTATAACGTACATTCACAAATTATTGTCACGAAGTCAAAGACAACGCAGTTGTCTTCAAGGAAAACAATTTTATTGGAGCGAACTTGTGCTCCCCTAACAACTCAAAGAATGCACAGGCGGCAAAGCAGCAGTCAACGAAGTGACGTGTGCAGGCGAGCTCCGGCGATTCGGATGCCGCGGCGTCTGCTATTCAGGCTTTTATCTTTCGCTGCGAGTGTTTCTGAAACCGTCGATTTACATCCAGAACATTGTAGAGCAAATACGATTATTCTGAGCTAGTGAAGTTAAGGCGAAACAGTCTGCTGATCTGAATGAGGTAGCGTGTGCGGCATAAAAATAAAGAATGGAAGAAGCGCTTCGCTTGGGACTCAGATAACAGAGCCGAGCGTGGTCGGGCAATGTGTAGTAGTGGTGGTTTGAGTGACGTCACTATTTACTATGGTAAATCACTTTAGCTCGAAGTTTTTTTAATTATGGCATTTTTCAATGAACCGACGTCTTTTATTTTTTATGGCTCCAGTAAAGCAGACTGAGCTACCAAAGGGTAGTTCTATTAAATTGAACAAAGCTGGCTTTTCGTTCATGGACCATTTATATATGGAGGTTTGCAACGGTTTGTAACTTTAGTGTTTGGAACGGTGTGTAACATTGTTTGTAACCATATGGTAATAGCACACACCGGGGTATTCGCTATCCAACTTCTAGGCACAAGGCTTAACACTCCAAGAATGCGGGAAGCTTCGGGGGATTATGTTCTTCGTCATAAAAAATGCGTGGAACGTTGCTATACAATCTTCGCTAAAAATAGTCAATGACTGGGCTTCTCTGCAAAGCGATGTTTAAGCGCCACCTTTGACAGAAGGTTAGAACATGAATTGCGCCGGTACTCATTTCGTACTAGGGAATTTTTAATGGCTAAAATACACGTGACATTACAAATGCTGAAGTTTTATCAGGAAGCTTGTTTATAAAAAGCATATATTGCCTTTTTATTACGTTACACGTTACATTTCGGAGGCAAGTAATGCACTCGGGCAGCACAGGACCTGAGCTCATGGAGGTTAACGACGGAGGTCTTCTCCTGGCTTATTTCTGAAGAGTTTGGCGATGATGATGATGATAATGATGATAATGATGATGACGATTTTGTTGTATGATCATATTTCGTCCAGCACACTCCAGAGCACCATAACGAAACGAAAAAGTGCTAAATAAATTACAGTGATGGTGCCTACTTGCGGCATTTGTTTCAGGCTTGGTCAGATCCGGGAATTTCAGTTACTGCTTTAACAAGCAGAGAACGTTCTTCAAGCATGATGGCGAACGGTTCTGCTTCTACCTTGGCCTGACACTTCTTCGAGGCAGCACCCTGAGGGAACCACACAACCTGTACAATCCCGTTTTGCCGGTGGACCTGCGTGACGATGATCGAAACCTTATCTGGGAAGCAGGCTTTGATAAGGAAAGGTAAGGATGCCCTCCTTTTGTTCTCGGCCGGAAGAACGACGTGCGGCCCCTTTTTGGCCTTCTATAGCAGACAAAAAACACTAAACTATCATTTAACGGTCACGCGCACGACACTAAAGCCACAAATGTTCTTATTTACCTTTCTCTCTGTTGAGATGTGGCTTCAAAGTAACAATACTTACGATTGCAGCTTTTCGGCTCTTCTAGTTACTATAGTGGACTTTCTGAGATGGCAAAAACGTATTTTCCAGCAAAACATACCCATTTTCCAAACATAAATTCTAACCCAGCTCGACTCAGGCATTTGAGTACGGATAAATCCAAATGGCTTACGTTGGAAGATGTTTCTGACTATAACGTCAGGAATAACCGTACTTTGCAAGAACCTGGTACTATAAAACACCAATAAGATTATGGTAGTACATTTTACCGAAGGAACATACATAATCTTAGCAAAGGTGGTATTCAAAACTATCATGTGCGAAAGCGGCTATAGGTATATCATCAAGAGTTTGCACTACTTTTAGACTATAGCCGCCAGGCTACCAGGTGTGGACTATCAGGAGTGGAGCTTAGTGTATATTGAGCAGAGAATATCCCTCAAAAGCAACTTCCACAAATATTGTGTAAAGGTGGACATAGGCTTATGTCCGTGTTTGTGAATGGTAGACCGCTGGGCTTCACACATGCTTAAGTTACTCCAGTGGCACTCTAAGCCATGTAATGAACACTAGAAGGCTAATACAGGATGGGTGGAAAGCTCGTAGTTTGCTCGAATGGGGGAATGGCACAACCGTTTCTGGGTGCTTGCGAAGTTCTCGCAACACCTTGAGAACTTCTGTGCGTGAGCTCCGGAGCGACCCAATCTGTTTCAATCGGCTACGCAGTGCACCGCAATGGAGAGTGAAGGCTAAAAGTTTTAATTTTAGACAACCGGTGTATCTCAAGGGCACACCAAGATACTTTTGAGATTCAAACGGGGTTTTTACTTAAGCGTTACTTTGAAAGAGTGGTCTCAGTTGTGGTAAGGAAGCTCGACGTTCAAGTTCTCGGTTACCCCAAGGTTTTAGGTTAGGAAAGAGGGCATGGGAAATGGCTGCCCTTGCAGTATGACCATTAAACTCACACCTAGCGAAATTTAACACTGGACGAAGAAAGAAAAGACGAAGCACGCGCTAGATCACCTTCCATAAAAACAATCAATGACACATGTAATCCGACTTTACATAACCTCCACGTCTGGATGGCGGGCTGGTAATATAAATAGGAATTCGTGATGTTTAACACGTTTACACGTCGCTATAAGAACGAAAAGGTATGGTTTGTTTGTTTAGCAGACACTACGGGTCACTGTGTCCTAGGAAAGTGAGGTTAATGGCTGTACTCAGCTTTTTACTCACCCTGAAGCGCACGCACAGGCGGCGTACACGAGACGGCATATAAGACGAGACTGATCGACTATGGGCCGGCGAAGCAGCCCTAAGACTACACATAGTCACGTGGTACCGTAGTGGCGAACATCCGAGCTAACGCAGCTGCGACGCCACTCGACTGACAATTAGGCGATGGGACGTCTCAAACTTGCCCCACGTGAACTCCCGCGACTCAGAGCCATTGTGACGCGATGAATGATCTTGGCAAGCATAGGCTTGTAGAGCTATCTCCAATGGTGTTGGTTTCCCGTGAGGGTAATCTAGCTATCCATATGTAATAACTCGAGTAATTGTATTTTGAACAACAAGAGCGTAGTTTCACAAGGGCAGTATTAAGTACCACAACTGCAGTTTTTGGCTGAAACCTTTTGTATCATACGGGCCTTGCTTTTGAGATAGAAATAAATAAGGCGACAAGAAAATGGGTAATTGGCGTTACTGGGTATCTCTCGCAATAAGGCACACAAGTGAGCAACAAAGCAAGAAGTCAAACACAATGACTTCAACTGGAATGGATTGGAGATGGAGATGGAGCTTGGAATGGAAATATAGTTCCCGTGAAAGCTCCTTCATCCGATGTTTGTCCAAGCAAAAATACCTGAATGTTGACTAACTGAAAATTCTTAAACCCTTTCACCGGCAGCCATTGACGCAGGAATTTTTGTACAGGTTATGGTGTTGCTTTAGAAAGTTAAATTTTTCCGCCTTGTCCACTGCTTGGTGGAAAAAATGGCAGCTCACGTTTTATACCTCTCCTCGTTATTCCGCATTTTTAGGAACAAGAAACCAGGATATTGCAATGCTACTAGCCTGGCCAAGATGACGCCGGAAACACAGAGTCTTCCGTGCTCTCATCAACTTGGATATATCTGTAAGTTCTTGGAGAACACGTATCGTTAGGGCAGCCTCATGGGGGGGGGGGAGGAAGGGAATGGCGGCAGAACACTATCGAATAAGACCACAAGAGAAAGAGCGATGGCAGGCGCTTCAGATTGTGCTTGTGAATTGGAAGACTATTGAAAAAAGAACCGATTGCGTGCGAAGTCCACCTCTTCCCTTTGTATCCTAGACCATTTTAACGCTACCAAACATCTTCGCGTGCCTAAAGCAGATGTAGCTTTAAATTTTCGGTGCCTAGCAAAAAATATAGGTTTTTTTCCGGGGACTTTTTGAGGGCCACCGGTTTATAAGCTGTGCGTGAGGGGTCGCACCTTGGTCCTTACACCAAACAAAAGAGGTGTTGGCGACATCACAAGAAGTAACATGCAAATGTCATTTTGCCAGAAGGGGTACTCTACTATACTACGCGTTAGTTTAAAGTAAAAAAACAACTGAGAGAATCAACAAGTTGAGGCGGTTGGGATCCGTTATACGGAAATTAACTAGAACCCGTGACGCGGAGCCGTATCAAGAAAATAACAAAAAAGTGGTGAAGACGAGTTTGTGCATTATTTTCTACGGAAGCCTTTTTACGTGCTTCATTGCCCGAAGTGCTATACCAAGTTATAGGGGCTCTGATGTATGCTGCGGTTGCTCAGAAACTTCATGCGCTTAGTCTTGACGAGGAAATTGAATACCTACGTTCGTCGGGGGCACACACGCCGAACGAAGCAACTTGCATCGGTGGAATTTGTATTCGCGCCCTGCCACTCATAGGTTACGCCAAATAGTACTACACTGGAAGGATTTTGTTCAATGCATTCCACTATTTTTAAAGGGTTATAATATTCACTTAAGACAATACGACCGAAGAATAGAAAAGGGCCAGTAAATGCAACAATAAGTAAGGGTAAGTACTGTTTATTGCAGTGTTATATGCTCTAGTAAAATAAACCAAAGGTCACCTACAGTGAATCGCGTGAATACACCCACAGAAAGGATACTACGATGCACTGTTTGATTTCTTTGCGTCATTAGACGAAATAATAACAATACAAATATGCGAATAATAGAAACAAAGTAGACGGACTGATTACATTCATTCAATAGCATTTTATTATTAGCTGAAGAAGGAGAAGGAGGAAAAGAGAAAATTTATACAGCGCAAATTCTTCTTCCGGGAGGCCTTCATGGTGCAAATAGGCGCTAGCCTCGCAGGGGCTCTTGCCAGAGACGCAAGGTTAACCTGCATTAAAAGTATTGCAAAAGGATACATGAACTGCCTCACGTACGTACCAATCGTTCGAATGGTAAAGGCATCTCGAACCTGTAACACTACCGGCTGGTAAAAGAGTAGAAGCTTTTAGGCTGTGGGTACCACTTTAATGATTCTCTTTCCACGGTACCGCCACCTCTCTAACTATTCCAAGTTCAAACTAGGTACTGTCACTTGAGGAGGTTTCGGAGTATCGGCACTCTTTTCTCCCATTGATCTGCGCCGCCGCCATGATGGGCAGTTTGCATCGCGTGATATTTGCTTACACTGGGACGGTTCATTTACTCCGCCATTTTGTTGTTTGTGCGGTTTAGTCGGTTAAAGCTAGTAGTCTTAGCTTGTATTCCCTGACGGAATCTTGAAGCGCTAGGACAGAGGGACCAGCGAGTGGGACAACACAAGGCGCCTTGTGTTGTCCCACTGGCTGGTCCCTGTGTCCTAGCGCTTCAAGATTCCGTCATGTCATACCAAAAGGCCCAAATCAGCACCCTCGTGAATTGTATTCCCTGCTCTGTGGCTGTGCGCACCGGAAGTGGTTCCGCCCCGGAATGAAAGATGATGCTTATAGCAGCATTTCAGCAGCAAAACTGTTTCCCAAGATGCCGTTTTTCGGCATCTTCTGCAGTTTTGTTCAGAAATGACCCAGTCGAAGGTAGCGGCGAGGTCGTAGAAGCGGCGATTTTGAAACGGTGACTAACACCAAAACTGCCTCCATTGATAACTTCCTTTCTTAGAAGCTGTACTCTGAGACTTTGTCGAGTGACTCTGGTTTAGGCAATAAAAATTTTTCAATGTACAGTCGTTAACACATGCGCTTTTTTCCGCAGCTATCGGTAAAGATATTTTATAATAATATCATTTCTATAATGTTGATAATTTTGTATTTTAGTAATTTTGTAATTTGTACCACGAAAATTACCTGTTCGAAGCAGTAATGTCAGCACTAAAAAATGCATGGCTCAAAAGCGGCGAAAACGTAACTTTTCCAAGTCCTCTGTGAAAATGTTATTGTTATCTGGCAGGAGGGAATTACTCGCTGGTGGCAATGAAAAGAAACCGCGGCAACAAGGTGGCACCCCAAATATTGAGGCTGCGAGAACGGCACTTGAAGCGGCAGAAGCTAGCCACAGAGGGACCGCAATGGCGAGCCTTTTCTCTGGCGGCTCGTAACATGCTCATCTTTGTAACTCGCAGTATTGTTTACGATATGGAATATTATTACTGCAAAGCAGTATATCTCTAAACCCCCCCCCCCCCCCCCAGTTTTCATTCCGGTGCCATCGATTTACTCGGCGGCACTCCGGGTATCATCTTTACCACCTCTGACACCTCTTTAACAAATATTTTCCCCTCGTCTCCACAAACAAATATTTTCCCCTCGTCTCCAAATATTTTCCCCTCGTCTCCAATTTTCTGCGACTACTCCAAAGTAGGTGTACAGAAAGAGCCCAGCAGAACAAAATTGCCTAAAATCTTGCGTGTTAAAGCACACAAGCAACTCAAAAGATCCTAGTCTGGCTTATTTATTAACATTTAAATAAAATAATGCGTAAAGTAGGGGTAAACCCGCACGCGGGATGCCTACAGAGTGTATTCAGGGCAAAGAAGCAGCAGCGCCAGGCCCGGCGTGATCGGTGCGCACACTCCAGAGAGGGGAAGGCGGCTCGCGCCCCGCGACCGCTGCGTGCGAGAGTACGTTTCCCCCTGGCCCGATGAAACGGTCTATAAACAGACGCCGCTCCCGTGAAGCCCAGGTATCGGCGGCCAAAGGGCTGCCCCCTTAAACGATCGAAACCCGCACTCGCTGTTTCCATGGAAATTCACTTGACTAAGTAGCTGCGAATCCCCTCCTGTAGAAGAGAAACTTGCCCATCTGGAACGTCGGGTTGGACCCATACTTCTTTTTCAGCTTGGAAGGTCTTCCGAGGGAGATTTTCGCCGGTGTCTTTCACGCCTGAGCATGCGCCATCACCGGTTCCTGGTTTATGCGTCATGGTTTGCGGGTAGAAAAAGGGGGGTGTGCAAGCACAGCCAGGCTTTATGCCGCTACTGATGAAATGCCGGTTGTGCTGGTGGGAGATTTAGATGTCGAAATTACATTGCTCAATGCGCTTAGTCGGCTGTACTGCTCAATCCAGTGGTTCGGGAGCGGGTTGTGGTACACAGACATCTGACAAAACAGTAAGATGCATACGAGGGGGAAGGAAAACTGACCGCCACATGTTGGTACGCGAGAAAAAACTCAAGGACTTTTATGTTTCAAATAGTTATGGAACGGATGCATGCCATTCTTTTGGAGGAACAAGAGCAAGAATTGAAGCGTCCGCCCGAACACAAGTGCGAATGGGTGCAAAAACAAAGGAAAGCTGTTGGCACCGCCGTTACCTACTCAAGTTCATCTGGTAGGGTAGTGGCGAATCCCTCCTAGATAAATAGCTAATTGCCCGCTTCGAACACCAGCGCGAGCCAATATCACTTCTTCAGAGGGCTTGCAGGGGATATTTTCAAGGGCGTCCGTCACTTCTAAGTCCGCGCACATAACCGGCTGCCGCTTTATGCGTGGGCAGGTTTGTAGTGGAGAATAGTAGGAGAGAGGAGGGGAGGCGTGCAAGCGCAGCTAAAGGGTTCATGCCCGTACTGATGAATTGCATGTCCGTTGTGCTCGTGCGAGGTTTAAACGAAGACTTTAAACGGCCCAATGCGACCTGTCCGGAGCCCTTAGTGATAGAGCGGATTGGGTTTGTGTGTTATGCTGTTCTGATTACCCACGCAAAACCCGCATCATGATCTACGGACGTAAAGAAATGCCATGTCACGCAGTTCGGTTGGCTCAGACGTGAAATGACGTCATTCTTTAAAGTTATTACGACAGTTGCGGCAAAAGTGTGAATCCGGAATTACACAAACAGTAAGATGCTTACGATGCAGGAAGGACACGGTTAGATACATGTTTAACTGCAAGAACAAAGCTTGGATCGTTCAGCGGTTCAGTCAGCTAATTGGCTAGGATAGATGCTCCATCGCAAATTGTGATAACCGTGCTTTGTTTCGTGCACTCCTTAGACTGCGCCCGGCTTTGTAGGTCATCCTTCTTCACAGAGTGCAAGGGCACTAATTTTTTTTATATCGCCGGCTTTTTAGGAATTTTTTACACCAGAGCGGTTTACCCCGAGTGTTTCGCATCCATCGCTTGAAGAAACCTCGAAGCTTAAACAAAACATGGTTAGGGAGGTACTGAGAATGGAATTTGGTACCTTTACACCATAAAACCACCAACATAAGCACTGGGCCACCGCAAACCCCAAAGGGTTCGTGGTTAGCAGAGGCGACGAACGATAAGATGGGTACCAATTAGAAAAAAAAATTATAGTGTCGGAAGCAGTGCGTAACACCTACCAGTAAAAACGTCTAGAAAGGAATTATCACACGTGTTAGAGTCAAATGGCTAAACTTTGAAGCAAAAAACAATAAAAAAATTTCCCCGCATTTCCCCGAGGGGAAGAATGTGAAAGTCCGAATGCATGAGTTGAATTTGCCCGGTTCGGTAATGTTCGCGAAAGAGAGATCACACACACACACACAACTACAAAGAAAGAAAGATGCATTTATTCACAGACACCTATTTGTGTTGTCGTTGTACTTGATTGCTAGAGCGGATCTCAGCTTTGAAATTTTGTGTCAGTACTCCTTTAAGCAGGTGCATTAGCCCTTCTCACGCCCGATTCCTGGCCAATCCCCCACGTGGGTATGTGCCATGTCAGCGGCCAGGCAGCGCGCGCCCATCTCCCCCCGTTGCCAAGGAAGACGAGGAGATTACTGGCCAATCCCCCACGTGGGTATGTGCCATGTCAGCGGCCAGGCAGCGCGCGCCCATCTCCCCCCGTTGCCAAGGAAGACGAGGAGCGCGCGCACCCGCAGCTGTTGCTATGTGGACGGACGGCGGTCACCGGAATTCAGGGTCGCTTATAAAGTGCATTCGCACTTAAAATTCATGCGCATTTAGCGCCCAAAAGCGAATCCAGCCTGCCTTCTAAAGCCGCCTGATTAGGCAAGTGGAAGGCAATTGCACACAGGTGTTTAGGAGGTAGGAAATAATAATAAAGTAGGAAAAAGGGGTACAGTAGCCCCGTAAATTAGGCTTAGCGGAAAACAGTTAAAACATCACCGACGCATGAAACAAAAAAGAACCAGTACAAAAAACATTTCCCGTGGCCGCAATCTAACCTGGATCGTGGTGTTATGAAACCGGCTTCTATGCAATTTTAGTACCTGGCGTGATATCTCGCGTGCTGTTGTGCTTGCCAGTTGACGTGCGTTGGTGCCGGAAGTAGGGAGCAGAGACACGAGTTCAACAGAAGTACAACAAAATCAGCGTTTAGGTGTGATAAAGATACCGACATGAAAAAACACAAACTACATTTAGCTGTGTTCCTCTTGCACATACGTGCGCAGTCCATGAGCGAAGGTACACGTTATCCGGTCAGGCATCATAGGAGAAAAGTTGGTATTTCTTGTCCTTGTTAATGACGTGGTTTTCTATTGAGTTTATGTGAAATGAATTCCGCAAAACGATTTGCGTGCCCAAACTATTCTTTATTCCCTGAGCTGATGTGGGGCTCCTGAAGAAAGTTGGCTCCAGATGCAGAGTTTTGCATAGAGTGAAAAAAATGCCAGTAAAAAGAGGTGTAAAAGCTTCATTTTTATAACTACATACATACACCCTGTGGCGGAAACGTTGATGTTAGAGAGAGGTGTATTTTTGCCATGGGTGCAAATGTTCACTCTGTAAAAAACCGAAAAATATCGAACGCGTATTTATCTACAGAACCTACGCCTGTTTTTTTGGCATATCTTGCAAGGCACACAAAAAAAAAGCTTAGAATAGCGGCACCTGACGTTCCCTTTCTTACTGTCCCATTTCCTGTTTTACCATTCGCCTTACTTTTTTTTTCGGGGAGGGGGTTATGTGCATATCGAATAGCAGAAAGTTGTTATAAACTCAGATGTCAATGCAGTCTAAGCGCAACTACGTAGCAATAAACATGTGCAAACTGTGTGAAGTCGTTTTTTGTACCTTTCTTCAACGTTAGGCATGAGAAAGAAAAACACGCAAGAAAAACCGGCACACTTTACTGTCGATTACAATTTGTCACCTTTTAAGTCAGAAAGCTTATTCGTAACAGAGACCCCCTTCATTTTTGTATGCCAGCTTAAACAGAACTTCGCGCAGTTGACCCATGTGTACTCCAGGCCAGTTGCCCACAGACTCTCCATTGAAAACTGATTTTGTAATGTCAGCCTACTTTTTGTAAGGTGTGTCAACCCCTCGTCAAAAAAGACGTTCCAAGTTAGAACAAAAAATCGGTCATCCAGGAAGCAAATTCAACGTTCCGCAATTGGAAGGTCTTTTTAGATTGTTTCAAAAAGTCCCAAATTGAAAATGGCTTCCAGATGTGCATGAAGCCCTGCTCGATATTTTCCATTTTTAACACCGTGAACACTCCAACCCATGGCATAAAATAAACCTCTGTCCAACGTCCACGTTTCGACCAAGTGGGTATTAGTTGCATAGCTTTCACAATACATAGCTTTCACACCTCCTGGCACTGTGAGTCTCCACACTCAGAGTTCAACAAAATCTCCTTCGCCCACTTTACACAAGTTGCGGTACTTCGTCTCCGGGAATAAACATTCGTTTTGGTGCGATGACAATGTTTTACAAACCCCAGTTGCTATCGAAAACCGAGTAATTGTAAAACGAAAAGACAAACCAACTTCCGTCATAAAGTGGACGACACATATTGGCACATTTAGTAGAGAACGAAACAAATCCTACAAGATATACGAAACTTTCGTCATTAGAAATACAATACAAAAGTGTTCTCAGAGTAAAGGTAGACGGTCTACAACCCTCCAACTTTCCAGTCGGCGCCCGCAAGGCCTGGACACTTTCGCTTTAATGGTTTAAAATATCTCAGTAATTCCGTAACGCTTCCCCGAAATTAGTGGGGCAGTTTATTTGACTGGGAAATGCTATTGAAGAATATGCTGACTTCCCAAAAATCGCGGTGCCATATTCTTGGAAACTTTTCAAAAAGGTTCGCTGTGCTGCTAGTCATATACAGTATTCATGAGTAAGCTCAGTGAAATAAAACCACCTTCTCGAATATTAGAAAGAAAGCAACTTCATCGCCGTTGTGCCGTTTCTTTCGCAACGCAAAATTCAACGCACATTTTTTACCCAAGAGGCCTCTCGATGATTTCTGTACGCCAGTGCTTAAGGCAAAGCGCGAACAGGGAGGAAGTGCAAAGCGTGACGCACATATGCACGCAAGTTCCCCTGGATAGGTGAAGTGCCCGTTAATAACTATTAGGTCATACATTCGTGGCAGGCCAATTTTGCCCTGTCTAGGATTATTTGCTCCACTCTGATGTGTTCTAGTATTTGAAAGGTACATCACGACACACCTTATCGAACTCCTTCTTAAAATGTACCTGCAACCTGGCAACCTGTTCAGAATGTTTTCAACCTATTTAGAAGATAACGAGGCCGCAAGCCGCAGAACCCTTTGGACAATGCTTACCTAGCATCGGGTCTCTCCTTGCAAGAATTTGCGGATGAGGCAATGAAGGCTTTTTTCCCCAATTATGACACGCCTCCTCCTTCCTTTGGGGGACCTTCACCCCTTCCCCCTGAGGCAGGCCGACCCCTTACCATGGAAGAGGCCGCTGGTCTTGTTTCCCCCTTCACCATGGCGGAATTATTGGCAGCTATCGACTCAGCAGGAACACATAAGGCACCGGGCCCCGATGGCATACAGTACGAAGTGTATAAGAACTGCACAGAGAAGTATCTCCAAGTCATACTGACCACTATAAACGAAGCTTGGGCCTCTGGATGCGTACCCAGGTTCTGGAAGCACGCAGAAATCATAGGCGTCCCGAAAGCAAGAAAACCACTGGATAGACTCAGCAATCTACGGCCGATTGCTCTCACATGTACCTTATGCAAGCTGGCTGAGCGTATGCTAGCATCAAGGCTCACATGGTGGCTTGAGGGCATGGGTTGGTACCATCCCTCTCAGATCGGCTTTCGGCCCCACATCGGCGCAGAGGATGGCCTTGAAGCGTTCTCTACTTCCGTACTCATAGGAGGACGCTCTTGTCATATTCGTTCTGTTCTTGCCCTAGATGTGGAGAAAGCGTACGACAATGTGAGCCATCAAGCAATCCTACAGATACTGCGTTGGCTTGGGTGCCCGGCGCCTGTGGTGTTCTTTATAGAGTCGTTTTTAACACACCGCACATTTTCAATTAGAGTCTCAAGACAGGCGGTTGGCTCCTTTTCAACATGCCGGGGGGTACCACAAGGATCAGTCCTGGCACCCATACTGTTCAACCTTGCCCTTCTCCCGCTCGCTTGGACAGTAGGGGCATTGAAAGATCTAAAATGCCTCATCTATGCGGATGATATCACACTCTGGTCGACACTTCCAGACATTGCGGATCAAGAACACGCTCTTCAGAGTACTTTAAATATGGTTGACACGTGGTGCAAACGCGTGGGACTCATGCTATCCCGAGATAAGACAGTGTTACTTATCGTCGCCAATCGAAGGGCTCGACAAAAACTGCAAAACCGACCCATTTTACTAAATCTTGATGGCGAGCCAGTGACGAAAGTTACTTGTCACCGCATCCTTGGCCTGGACGTTGCGGCCTCCGGCTCAGCTACGCCATTTCTCCGGGAAGCTTGCCGGCGCGCCCTTCAACTGCTACATCTAGTTCGCCGGATTTCCACGAAATCGGGAGGACCTCGCACAGAGATGGCTCGGCTTCTCGTACGTGCAATCCTGTAGCCACGTATCACGTACCAGGCTCAGTTTCAGTACATGACAAGGGTGGAATGGGATCGTCTAGAGGACATCAATAGAGAAGCCATGAGGACTATTACCTGCCTTCCTCGTTTAACGCGCATCTCCACACTACAGGAAGAAGCTGGCCTTAACACGATAGATGAGTTGGTTCACCAGCGGCGACAGGCACGATCCCTTAAAGCGCAGGTGTACACATCTGTGGCTGCTTTAAGGTGGTATATGGGCCTCCAAACTAACACGCCACCAGATCCCACTCCAGAACCCCCTCCTTGGACCCGAATATTAATTACTGACTGCAAGCCTCTGGGTCGGTCAAGCCGTGTTGCGCCGCAACTCTCATCCAGTGCTGGCCAAGATACGTTTTACGTCGACGCCAGTATTTCAGGAAGCCTTATTACCACAGCCGTCGTAAGCCCAGCCATGCAGTTTTGTCAAACCTGCCATTAATACGCCCCTCAGAGGCCCCCGTCAACACTTGCTGAGCTCAAAGCGATTTTCGACGCCTTGACGACTATAGAGTTGCTGAGGCCAGACCAATCGCAACATGTCAACATCTTTACAGATTCAATGCAAGCAGTCCGAGACCTCCGGAAAGTACTTCATCAAGTGCCCATGTCCCAAACCATCCACGCGAAGGCTGCGGCCCTAAGTTTCAGAGTGAAGATTACTTGGGCCCAGAGGACATCGACCCCTGGACAGCAACAGGCGGATGCGGCGACCGTATACCTCCAACGACGCATCCACTGCCCTTATTTCCAGTTGACGCAATGTCAAAGTTGGCCACCGACAAAGAAGACCTTCGGCGCTCCACACGCGCACTTATTCCACCGTGTGGATCAAACCTCCCTGGTGGGCTCACCCGCCGTGAGGAGGTGGCGCTACGAAGGATTTGCGTCGGGGCTGCTCTTACACCAGCTGTAACCCACACCTGGCCCCAGGATCGACGGGCTCCGTTTGGCCGGGCATGCCCATTTTGCACCACGTCGGCATCGACCGCAGACATTCACCATCTTCTGTGGACTTGCCGTGGCCTCCAACGTTCCCGACACCAAGTACTACATAGCCTGGGACTCAACCCAGGCCGACCTTCCGACTACAGACGCTGGCTCTTTGGGCCGTATCACCGGAGCCTTTTAGACTTTCTTAGTGAAAACTTCCTGTTTATGTACATTTAAACACACTCACCCCCACCGTTTTATGCTGCAGAACAAACTTTCGCAATAAAAAAAAAGATTCCACATTTTTTTGGAGGACATCAAGTGTCTTCAGGGCACATTGGAACCTCTTCGCCAAACTTTACGACTACATTGTAGACTTTGTCAGATAATGTGAATTCCCTGTAACCAGTAACTTTAGCAAGCACTTCTGTGTTAGCTTTCTTAGCTAACACAAGCCTGTCTTTCCTGTCGGCAAGCCTGTCGGCTTTCGAGAAAGTGGTGGGGAGTGCCCCTTTTTGGAGGGCTTCCATGAAGATATTGTGCAGGATATTTGTCGAGCCAGATTTAGTTTTGTGAAAGGCCGACCTTAGCCTATAAGTTTCTACGAGACATTCCAATTCTTCTGATATGGACTCATCGAGACAGAGAAGCACCTTAACAAGGACCTTTCAAATTTGTTCCGAGGGGGGGATGTTGTTAAACAACTGTGCTAATATTTTGCAAAACACTCTCGAAGTTTATATGACTCATGCATCTCAACAACATCATAGAGGAGAATTATTAAATGATTATTTCACGAGCTCCTGTGTTGCTGTTAGGGCACGCGCAAGGTGATTGCGTCCCTAGTCCGGGATGGCCTGGCCTTGGCTGGCAGTCTAGGCCCTCTTCACCAGTATGCGCTGGGTCCCAGGGCCCGGAATCTTCAGGCAGGCCACCCACTGTTCGTGAGAGGGGAAATGTTTGAGGATAGGCCTGGGGTTTGTCCGCAATTCCATTTTTGGTGGTATGGTGTGCCGGGCAAGGAACAAAAATTACAGGTGGCCGGGTATATGAGGTAATCCTACCAAGTAAGCACTCGGTATTCATATTGGAAGGGTAGCAGGAGATACCGGCGTTTTGTGGCTACCACAAAAGTTGACCTTGCTAGTCTGCACTGCATGGCGGGAGAGGAACACAAAATTTGAAATGGCTGCCCTGCTGCAGACAAATGACCCTGTTTTAGACAACGCCATTTACACGGGAACTACCGTTGATAGGCAGTACTGTATTCCAGAATATGAGGGGTTATGCTGAACATTACCGACAACTTTAGCGTGACTGCAGGCACACCAGGGGAAGTGAGTCTGTGCGTGATGAGGTGAATACTTTGTAATGAGTGGTAATACTTTATGTGCTATTTGTGTGATATGACTTCTTTAAGATTGTGTCAAGGTCACCAAAGAGGTGGCCGGGGTTTGGTTTGGGCTTTGTCAGGCTACTGTTGGGGTTGATTGGGTGTGCCTTTCGGTTGATTGGGGGTGGGTTTGAATATCAAGAACTCGGTGCTACAGACGCCGAGTTCACGAAGCGGGTAGCCGCGCGTGTTAGCGCGCCCTAATTAGGTCCCCTTTTGGTGAAGTTTGAATGGCTGGGGACGAAATGATCGTGCACTGCCGGTCATCGAAAACTTTCAGCGGCAAGTTCGGAAATATATGTGAGCTACCACCGCCGTGTCTCCGACTAAGGGAGAGGGACCGCCACCTCTGGTGTTTCGACAGCCTTGCACCACGAGTTCAAGCTGCACCATTTTTTTAGTTTTGGCTTGGTTTCTACTAAATTTCCTCAAGCTTAGCACACTTCCCTCCTCTCCTCTTTCCTAGATGTTTCGAGGAGATGCCCATTCTATATGTTAATCAGTTCTTAAAAAAAAGTTAAATTTTGTATTTCTACATTTTCATTTTTTGGCTCCATTCGGTCAGTTATCTTCCACGACATGATATTAACGAATATATGCGTTAGTCCCGCGAGCTAAATATTTTTGGAAATGTAGGTAGGTTCACGGTTGACTCATTTATGCAAGTGTTTATTAGTATTTCTCTGGTATTTACCCAGCTTTCTTAATTCAACATAGGGTAATTTGTTGAGATGTTTACGATTGAAAGTTTTTTATTTTGTACGAATAGTTTTGTAACATTTTTATTATTTTATTGCTTCTATTCTTGGGGTTTTCAACTTTCTATTCAACCAATTATTCCTATTAAGTGCAACATAATACGTTGATGCGTTATCATTGCAAGTATTGCATTTGTGGTAAATGCAGCACAATACGCGGCCAGTGTTGTGGATCTATATTATAATGCCCAACGTTAGAAAAATAAACACAGTACCCCCCTGCGTGATATTTGCTGAAACTGCAGAGCTGTGGGATTTGTTTACAATTACTCCGTTTCACTAGGGCTTTTTTCTGATGCACCATATGACAGTTATCTTAATGGCTGTCATACAACTTGTTTCGGAATTATTCGTGTAAAACAAGTTACCGCCATTTCCTGTAACCATGCTTCCTGAATAGATGGGCATGTGTTAAAAAAAATTATTCTGTATCATTTTGAAACTTCATAATGAACCTATTACGACAAGTAAATCAAACTTGGTGTAATGGTGCAGCAGTCTTAGCGGCTAATTGTAGCCTAATTATTTTTATACTTTTCTTAACACAACAGCGAGAGCCGCTTGCTGTAATCATAATCTCTGTGTACATAGCATGCTTCACTGCCCGGAGAGGCAATGTGACTAAGCCAGCTTACAAAGACCCATCTTACGCAAATTTTTAACTACCGGCTTTAACTCAGAACTTTACCGCTTCTCTGCGAAGACACGTTTTAAAGATTATATAAGCCGTCACCTATTTAGATCCGAAGGTCTTAAGAGCTTGAAACGGTTTATATATAGATATATATAATACAGTCGAACACGGCTATATCGAATTATTGTCTATATCGAACTCATAAATTATCCCCTTGAAAATTCTGTGTAAAAACATAGGAATTCGTACGTTTATATCGAACCGTATTTTTGCCGACATCGGGTATATCGAACGCCGCCGGAGCTGGTAGGTGCTCTTCGGCGGTCGCTGCACCCCCGATTGAGGTTGCGGAGGATGTGGTGGAATGCGCAGGCATAGCGAAGGTCGGGTACACGAGGCGACTCCTCGATAGGCTTATTATGAACCTCCGCGTGGGCACCGAGCTTAAGGTTGACCTGCTGGGAGCCATACATATGATGACAAGCGCTTGGAACGGCGTGAAGAAGGAGACCATGGCCAACTGCTTCCAGAAGGCAGGCTTTGTGACCGCCGAACTTTCCGAAGCTTGCGAAGACGGCGACGACGACGACGAGTGCATGGGCGACACGTTTCGTGAGTTGTCGTCCCTCTTCCCGGCTGCTGTTCCAGCCGGAGTGTCTGCCGACGACTTCATGAACAGACACCAATGTTCAGGCTATTTCGAGCCTCGGTGACAAGGATATTGTAGCTGCGGTCGCAGGAACCCAGGCCGATAGCCGAGTGGTGAAGATCGTCCGGACGAGGAGGCGGCTACACGATCGTACTCCGCGGGTGAAGTGGCCGCTGCGTTCAGATTGATTCGCTGTTGTTGCGGCGACATGGAAGGTACTGGGCTGTCGCACCTGGACGGCCTCGAGAAGATTGAGACCAACGTCTTTAATTTCATTTCCAGGACGAATTTTTTTCACGGAAATAAAGCGTCCTGTTGCGTCGTGAGTGCGGAATGAGTTGTCATTCTTGAATGCGCCCATCGGTAAGTGATCGCTCGCCATAGGTGAGGTCTCAGAGCCCATATTTTTTATATCGAATTTTTCATATATCGAACTATTTCGCGATCCCCTTGGAGTTCGATATATCCGTGTTCGACTGTATGCACCGTTTTTTGCGGTGGAAAAAACAGCTCTCGGTGGAGCATAGAACAATACAAGATAAACCGTTTTTAAAACTCAGCCCTAGAAGGCACCGCTGTTTGCTCATCTGGGACAGGGGTGCACAGGAACCTTGCCTAATCCGTGTGAACAATTTCATTGGTAAATCCATGTCAGAACATATTGCCAAACCGCGCTTCCCGAAACCCTTAAAGGACAAGCTTTTCGTTTCGTCCGAATTTTCTTTGGCCAAAACTTTACAGTTCCCCGCCGTTGTTGTGTATGTTCTCGAGCCCGCTGCCGTAGTCGTATTTTCTTGGCAGATCGACTTCATTGGAGTGGACCAATTACGGCGTAATCATGCCGCAGGTGGGGTTAAACTGGCGAGAAATGGCAGTGCACAGGGCACAAACTGCTGTGTTCCTTCTCCGGAGTGAGGGAATACCTGGGATTGGCTGTATTAGGTCGGGATGTTGCACGCCATTTGTGGTAGCGTGTATTTCCACGCCGCCAGCTGCGTTCGAGCAGGGCTTTCCGTGCACCAGGTATCCGCCAGTGAGGCAATGAGCATGCTTTTTGGAGTATTATGCCCACACAACATAGACGGCGCCACGAGTGAGCCAATACAACCACCGCTCAAAAAAAAAAAACGGTCGTTACCTGTGTCGCCAAAAAAGCCAAATACTGTCAACAACATACCCAACAAACAAAACGGCTGTCACTTTATATTGGGTCCCTATCATTAAACAACGTTCACTTCCTGGAGGAAAAACTTTACTCCTTGCCAACTGTCGGTTGCAAACGCGTATCCTACTCCTTGGATACCTCTAAAGTTCTTCCCTCATGTTGCAGGTCGGAAACAAAAGCTTCCACGTTGTACCGACCCGAGGAAAATAGCCAAAAATTTCACCGGCAAGTACATCCTTTAAACGTTCGTTTTTGCTTGGCCCAACTTGGTACGAATGTGACCAGTACAACTTGTGTGATCATGTCTGTCTCATCAATCCACATAACAGCAGCGGGATGGAAATTTCCCATCAGCCGGCAGCGAATCTGCATTAGCCGAGATGAGTTCATGTACAATGACAGCGTCGACTTTTGCAAGGAGCGCAACATGACTGTACTATCCCAGCGACATCTCTCCGGTGAGGAGGAGAAACTTTTATTGACAGAACAAACGGACAAGAGCTTCTGGGTTGTTCCGTCAGGGAGGTAAGATTCAGTGTTCAATGTATTAATGATGTGCTTGTTCCTGTCCTTCTATTGTTTCACTTCTAGGGCAGCTTCCTGCACAGCTACAAGCAGATAGGACGGGACGAGATTTCCCTTTTTAGGTGACAGGAGTTCTAGACATTCTTGTACAATAGGCGGCAAACTCAAGCCTAAACGTTTATGCACACTCAAGGATAAATGCCAGCCAGGCCCTGCAGGCAACGAGGAAAGTACAAATACCTAGATGAAAACGTAAAAATAGGCGATATAACCGGAAACACTGAAAGGAGCGTTTCAGTAAGGACCAACATCAGCAGGGTAAATAAAGGCAAACTAAGCAGAAGGAAAAAAAAGTACACATAAACATGTTGCATAGCTTCATAACTATGCGTGGCGGAATAAAACTGGATAAGTTGGCAGAAGTACAACTAAAACTTGAAAAGAAACACATAAACATATATATTTTTGTGGAGATTCTCCTGGGAGACTAAAAGCCCCTTTTCACACGCTATTATGTGCGGAACTGGCGGAAGAGGGCAAGAGGAGGTTTTTTCTAGTTTCTATACTAGGAAAAGCCTTTTATAAAGTGCATGAAAGACTTTAAAACCGCCTATGTGTCAAAGGCACAATATCACATAGAAGCTGACGGTTAGGGGTTGCTCATCCTCTAGACAGTGGTGAATTGAATACTAAATTTCGGAAAATGTAAATACGTATAAAAGAGAGAATAATGATTTCAATACCTAAGGGTAGTAAATAGTATTACTTAGGGTAAAAATGCTTATGCGGCATAGTTGAATAGATACACTGATAGTAATGGCTCCTTTGTGCTAGACCAATGTCAAGAAAACGGGGTGACAACAGAAACACCGAGAGAAAATGGCAGCGTAAAAACGTTGCAAAGCTGTAACAGACAGTCCAGCATAGTGTTATCTGATATTCAGGACTGTAGGGAATCCGGAAAATGAAGACAGCTTGAAACGAAACCGACAATCGAGGAAGTGACTGCAAAAAGTTTACCACTGAATTTGGAGAGGCAATCAGTCTCCACTCTGCTATATACATGCAGAGTCAGTCAAAATGATTTGAATAATCAAGCATTTAGTAGTGTTGGTGATATTAGGGAATACGAAATATGTCGGTTGTTAGGCGAAATTTTGAAGCACGATGAAAAAATTACCGTAAGTAAAACATAAATGAAAAATTCAAGCATCACATCCAATGGAAAGAAAACACTGAGCCCAGAGGCCAGCGTAATAGGCAGGCTTCATCATTCTTTCAGCGTACGGGAGATACATTCAACCACTTCTGGTAGGAAGCCGCCAGAAACCTCAGGTGAGCTTTAAGCACTGAAATATCGAAAATGGGGTGGCTGAGTGGCACGAGCACTGGCGCAGTGCCACAGCAGTGTAACGTCAAATTGAGCTGTATGATTCGTAAAGCGACAAATAGACACCGGGGAATGAAAGAATACGATAACATCCGTCTTCAGCAGGCCTTGTTCGTTGGGGTTTGACATACACAGTGTCCTACATTACACTAACCAAGACATACACGGACTACATGCTTTTATCTACATAGAAAGGAAGCAAGCCTTGGTATCCCATGAGAGCGTCCACTGACAGGCTCGTATGGCTCTGAACAACACGACAGATGCACTCATAGAGCGCCATCTCTCCAGCCAGGGAGCCCCGCTTCCAACGAGAAAAACTGGCCAGAAACTGCGAAATCAAACCAAATCGACTTCCCCGGATTTGAAAACGCAAAGAACCGTTCTGAGCGGGGACGGCACCATATCACATCCAACCCATTGCCAAATGACGTGCACCCGGTCCACCTCTCCGGTCGGCGTGAAGCGTCACCCTAAGCCTTGAAAAGCAAGTGCGCCCCCCTCCAGAACATGGTCTACACGGATGCAGCCGTAATCCGTGTTAGAAGAGCAAATACAATGACAGGCACCAAAAAAACAGAGCTTCTGTTCAGTGCCACCCCAATAACCGCCTCGAGCAAAGAACAGGATGAGCTAGCTGTGGCATTGACCCTTACGCTGTCCAGTGTCATGGCGAAGGTAACTGACTTACAGCAAGCCGGTCGCAGCCGTAGGTCGAGTTTGGTTGTACAAGCGCACACCTCCCACTCTCAAATACCGCCATAAAAATAAACTTGCCCATGACAATGCCAGAGAACTAGCCGACCAGGCCTGGGAACACGTGGACAAACCTACACCACTTGTACAGTATGAATACGTGCCACGACATTATAAGCAAGCCTAATAGGCGGACTATCCCGCTACCACACCCGAACCTCACGAACGCTCAAGAAACAACCCCCAGACTTCAACACACACGCTGCAACATCCAATCATACTAAACCGAACTTTTCTCGCCCAATACCCACCAGGATGCAAATACGGGAATCCCCCAGTTAGACTCAGACGTACTGTTGTACAGTGTAGGATAAACAAGCAACTGCCACTCCTCCCCAACTCCCCAAATCTTATAAACCAGCGAGACACACTGCTGTCCAGCCCCTGCCTTTCGAAAATGTCCTGCTCACCGATAGAGCAGCAGATGCTAAGGCAGCTTATAGATTTGTATGAGAACTATTCCAGTAGGAATACCATAAATACTCGCTACAATTGTTTTTTTTTCTTTCCACAAATGTTTCCGCACAACCACTCAGTGGGGGTGAGAAAAGACGCATACTAGACTGTGAATAAAGGAAGAGGAAAAGGCTTTGTATTGAATAACCAGGCAGATTTTCTGGCATTTACAATCGCCTACATGCTTCTCGACTATAGGCTGGGGATAAGGAAAGAATAAACCCAAGAAGGAGCTATCCAGGACAGAAAACCTATCATAGGCTTACGCGAACATGGACTTAAAGAGATATGTTCTCTTGTTTTTAGCTTGGGCGGAATCCCAATACAAAAATTAGGTCAATATTTTTTTCAAATAGGAGTGCAAAGCCTTTAGAACTTCGCGCTGCTTTGCGCGACACGTTCATGGCCCTAACTAAATCTCTAGTGTTATTCTTCCTTGCTGTAGACGTTCGATGCCTCCAAAAAACTTTGACATTGGTGCTATGTAGGCCGTAGATTCATTATATATGGGACCCACGAGAAACATACAAAATTAACGAAAAGAGCGACGCAGCATTTGTGAAGCGTAGAAATCTGCTGCCATATAACCATAAATCTGTGCGAGGAATTTGATAAGATTTACTGGATAGCAGGCCTCACTTTTCCAATTGCTGAACTCTCAATAAAATAAAAAGTCCGATCACGAATAAAAGGAAGTGATACACAGGGAAGCCATTTAAAATTGGACGTTCATAATAAATCAGCCAACGTTTCATCAAAGGCAGACGTGGGCTGGGTTTTGTTTGAAATTCTTGAAGCTTCAAGTCAAGCTTGTTTTGAGAAGAGTGAAGGAACAGTAACTCCACGTAAGCGTCCACGTGTAGTGTTTAGATACCTGTACATAAAAGGCATAGATTCTCTATGGATAAGAAAACTTGAAGGCAAATGATGAGTTAGTGTAATAACTCAAAAAGAGGCAAAGCATAGAGAAACCGATAAATTGAAGAAATCAAATCAAGAACGTCGTTATAAATGCGGGGCACAGAAAAATTTATGATTTCTTTTTACTATAACTGCAATGGCACTGCTTTACAATCGAAAAAAAAGAGCATTGTGGTTAGTAAAGATGGACCAAAGGGGCGTGCGTGGCTTATGAAAAAGGAAATAGACACAATGCAGCGTGTTCTATTCAATTGTGCTTGTATCTATATCGATGTTCATATGCCAAAAGTATTGGGCTTCCTGAAACCCTAGGCCCTATGGCATTAAAGACAAAGAAATGTAGGATGCGGTAGATTATAAGTACAAAAGATTGCGATGCCGCCGGGGGAGGGGGGGGGGGAACTGCGGAGAGGACAATGCCCCCTACGGTACCTACCACTTGTAAACGACGAAATTTCTACTTACCTCGACTCTGAGAGCGGTGAAAAATTGAGTAGTGAAAGTTAGATACATTATATTTTTTTATGAGAGCCCTCGTTTGGAGGCATACTATTTTGAATGAATGGATGAATAAAATAATGAATCAATCATTCAATCAAGCAAGGAATCGATCAATGATCTATTACAGTGATTCTCAAATGGGGGTCCGCGGACCCCTGGGGGTCCGCGAGAGCATTTGAGGGGTCCGCGAAGCCTACCTCAAAGCTTTTACTCAAAGCTTTTCTCGATTTTGCCAGCACTTTCTTGCAATGCAAAAAATATAGCTTTGTCGCATTACATGTACGTTTAGTTTCTCCGCGTAGCACCTATTTTAACAACTGCTTTTTGCACGACAAGCCAGCTATGAGAAGGAAAAAAGCATACACAGAAGAGGCAATATATAGGTGTTTAGAAGAATTTTAAATTCAAGAACAGATTGTTTAACATGGTGCGCATCGCCATTAGCGTCAACCATAAAAGGCGGCCATCGAATAAGGGTGTGGGCTACGTAAGCTGCAAGTAGAAATTGTTTGACATTATGACACCAAACAACATATGATCCATCGTGGGGTCCCTTATCACTTTAGCAAGCCCAAAAGGGGACCCCGAGGCAGTCATGGCTGAGAACCACTGATCTATTAGATCAATCAATCCATCAATCAATCAATCAATCAATCAATCAATCAATCAGTCAATCAATCAATCAATCAATCCCTAATTACTTCCCTCAATCCGACAATTAATGAGCAATCAATCCAACCATAAATCAATGAATCATTCAAGTACATCCTCCCAAATGTTTATTAATATAGAGGGAGCACTGAGCAAACAGCATGTCAACGTCTTATCAAGGTGTTCAGCGGCGACATAGTCGAGAATACACGCACGCGCATAGGGCCGTCTGCTGTATGAATGTAGTCTGCTGCGCTGTTTCCTGGAGAGTGGCACAGTACCCTGCCACTGCATCTGAATGATTTTGTGCCACACGCTGCCTAGCTACCTTTGGCGGTAGCGAAACGGACTTGCAAGATAACAAAAACCATGGGTGTGTTGCCCTGAGACCAACGGCGGAGCAGACGATAATCCCACAGGAGATAATTTCATGCGCGTACGCGTACCCTCACCTAATTTCCCGGTGAACACCGTGATAAGCCGATCGGCCGTCGCTCCCGCTATACTATTAAAAATTTGGGATGCTGTACCTGTCACGGGTGCAAGTGCCTTTGTTTCTTCAGTGAGAAAGCCCTAAAAAGTGTTTGGTGAAAAAAAAACGCCTTTGGTGCGGTACTTGCGAACATAGCCACTGCAGTAAAGAGTAAATAGATAAATGAGACACACATGTCCCTCCACTGGCTTTGAAGCCAGGTCAGCACAGCAGTAGACCAGTGATGTACCAACTATGCTATATCTGTTTTTTATTGCTTTCTTAGAAATTCTTATGGCACATGACACGTCAGTGCATGGATTCTTACCCGTCGACCCGGTTTTGTTGATATAGAGTGTTTGAAACTTTAAAAGGCACAATGAATAATGAAGTGCAGGCAACCACTCCGGGGGTGAATCATCTGCACAAAGCCCTCCTGTGTATACTTTATGCTTTGAATGAAGTTTTCCAAGACAGGCCAGGCGTTAACGTCCACATTCCGCGCAGCCATCTCATCTTCTATGTGCTATGTACTTTGAAAAAAAAGTACCTATTTGTTACTTTTAACTGCGTTCTTTTCACCGTCCTCGAAACGTTATTCGCCGTA
Source organism: Haemaphysalis longicornis (assembly GCF_048455015.1). Classification (NCBI taxonomy): domain Eukaryota; kingdom Metazoa; phylum Arthropoda; class Arachnida; order Ixodida; family Ixodidae; genus Haemaphysalis; species Haemaphysalis longicornis. The sequence continues at coordinate 83,112,874 of NW_027526385.1, read as the reverse complement.
CCTGTACCAAATACGGACATATGCATTGGCACCGAAAACAAACATAGACGAAGCCCACAACCTCCTCAAAACGTCGTTCCGAGAACCTGTACCAACTAACGACCAATGCATTAGCACCGAAAAGCATCATCGACGAACTTTTCACCCTTCTCAAAATGTCGTTCCCGGTACCTGTCCCAAATTGCTACCTGTGCATTGGCTCCAGAAAACAAACATCGCTGTCCTTCTTGTACACACGCTTGCCGGAAACATTTTTCAGGTAGTGAAGAGAAAACTGCCGTTTCAGAAGGACAAGAGATACAATAACTTCTCTGACATCTTCCTTACGCACTCCGTAAAATATCGCTTGATGACAAAAACAACGTCAGGTAGGACTTTTCTCAGCTGCATTTCAACTACTGTGCGTAAGTTTGGTGCTGCAAAAAACAAAACCTTGTGACAACTTGTGAAAATAAATGAAAGAGCAAAACATATTAAAACGACTACTTTTTTCCCACCTTGAAGGCCAAATAAAAACTACAAGTAGTTCGTGCATTCTTTGAGCATTGCACGTGTAACCCAGAACACATGTAGCAGGTATTGTATTTTGACAAACAAACACAGATTGCATTGCAAAGTTTGCGTAGTGAACCAGAAAAATTGCGTCTTCGCCTGGTCCTTGTTTTGTACCCCACCTTTTCGGTCTCGTTGTATCAGTACTTTGGCTTTCCTGATATGTCTCCAGAGGAACTAGCAGATATTTGGTAGGTAATTCTGTGCAATTACGACTGGTTACGAAAGCAAAGCAATAGTTGTTATCTTTCTTGTACCTTTTTTGTGTCAGACAAACTTGCCGGATTGGCAGGTATGGATACCTTTGAGGGAAACACAAAACTATTCATTTCAAGCGTACACATAAAAATGTCGAAGAATGCATGTTGTGCTACATGGGAACATGATGTGTCATGAGTAGATAGGTGCGAACCGGCGGTGCCGAACTGTTTTTGAAGGGCACCTTTAGTGTGCGCCAATCTCCTAGCTGTTTCACGTCGTGGTTTAACGCAAAGTAATGTGAGCGCAGCGAGAATAGTATACACAGCAAAGCAGAACGTAGGATGGCTGATGCATCTTGTGCGAAAAACAAGGACACAAACGCGATGACAGCTTTGCAAAATACAATGTTGCAGCAATCAATGTGTTAATTATTATGGCCATGCTTGCGCGTTCAAAGCATAGATGCACACTTGCGTGCCCCAGAAAATTTTTTGCTGTCGTTTGTGTGTTTGCGTGTTCACTTTTTAATACCCATCGCTCAACCAGTCTTGTAATTTTTAACATAAGTTGTGTATGACCATAATTGTCAATATAAAGCCACAGAAGAAAACGTGAACGTGTTTGATAGGATCCTCGTTATTTGTAGCGCATGCCCGTAACGTAAAAAGAACAGGCAGCTGTTATTTACTTATGCTTTGTATTCTGCCTCACCTTGCATCGCAAGCGAACTGGTGCATCATTATCAGAGGTTTGAAGCGCAACCTTAAGGAGTAATAGACGAAAAGATTCAACGTCCTTGGTCCCTGAGCCCCTGTATGTCCCAAAAAACACGTCTGGCTAAGGTTAGCAGTTTCAACTAGCGGAGTAAGGAACTATACTGTGGCTTAGGGACTATTTAACCAGGTATTACATCTCCTAAAATAAGCCCTAAAATTGCCATGAGGTTCGGGCAATGGCGAGTTTACGCTACGAAAAACATCCGGCAGAATATCAGTTGTTTTTCGAATTTAATGTTGCTGATAGAAACATTTCCCACCTGGCCTTAAACATTTAACTTATAAACGATTATGCCGGCTCTGAAGACCTGCTGGAACCATCAGACGGCCATCCAGATGAGAACTGGTTGCCACATTGCTGAGAAAATAACTGAATGGTTTTTGTCAGTATAGTACTTACTAAATTATTTTGCTGGAAAGTGTGCATTGATTTTGCAATAACGTGATCGCTGTACGCCGACGTATTGCTTGTCTATCTCCCGGACGTAGGGTCGGTAAATCAGGCGCCATGTGGAGTTCAGAACTGATTCTCGAAAACTTATCTGCCAGTTATAATACCCTTTTTATTATTACATATCCACAAATCAATTTCACGCAGGCACTTGTCAGCACAACGCATGTCGTTGTTTACCCTGTAGGGTTGATGATTCAGTTTCTTTCTTTTAGACAATTGGTTTGCATTTTATGCTGGAAGTAGACCTAAAATAATTGCTCGTGTTTGTGTTTTTTTTTCAGAGGTATAGTGACGTATGCGGCTTCCTGTGCAGGCGCCATTACCCAGGCAGACGCTGGCTGCTTACAGGTGCACAACGCAGTTTGCTCTAGTAAGTGTTGGCTGAAATGGGATGCTTATACTCACCTTATCAGAAAATTTGTGAACAAGAATGGGTTAACTTAGCTGAATGTAGCAAAAAATACTCTTCCATGAGGCTTAGGTTCATTCTCTTCCTTAGAACTAGCCACACACACACACACACACACACACACACACACACACACACACACACACACACACACACACACACACACACACACACACACACACATACATACACACACCCTCTGTGTGTGTCTGTCTGAATAACCCCGTGTGATCTCATATGACGACGGCCAAAACATAGGCTTTTGTAAATGTTCTGTTCCGCAATCACTGATGTGAGCAGGACGGCAGCGGTCTATGTCAAGATTCGAGTTGAGCAGGTGCCTCAAAAATTTGAACTAAATGAGGAGAAATGCCTACTGCTGCCCCTCTATGCGCATGTAGACCAAGCTTAGCTGCTTGCTTGTTCAGCATAAATTTTCGGGTGAGAGGGTATGCCATATGCCTGCGCCACGCGTTAAGTTCCATTCGCAGAACGCAGATCAGGGCACGCGCAGACTACGCAGGTATTTGCTGCTACCTTCAAAAAGGGGGCGAAAGTAACGAGGGCGCACTGCCACTCCTATGTGAATGAAAGGCGCTGTTTAGTTCCATATTTTCCACAATTACCGGACTGGTAGTGAAGATGTTCTCATTTAAGTTATCTTTCAACTAGAGAGTTGGCCATTCCGATTATCAAAAGTTGAAAGTAATGGCTCTTCCTTGAATGTAACCTTCAACCAAACTGTCGTCGACACGAATGGTAATAAAACCCGAATAGCCCTGAACGTGTGACAGAAGTGTATAAGAGATGAATAATAACAATGAAGGTAACGAAAATTTTGTAGTTATGGTCTTCTCATTATAATTCTTGTTACTGTAAAATTCAGGAAGAAGGCGTCCCCTAAATTTTACATTCAATTCTATAGCATATTATACCTGTCCCTTGTTTCCGTCCCAGCATTCACAGTGCACGTCTCCATCGAGCTGTAGCTTTTCCCGTGGTATGTTTTCTACTCCTTGGTAGCCTTTCTGTTCAACGGATGGTTCACCTCTTGATCCGTACTGGCATTAGGTGATGCACCGAAACCCATTTGTATAGCTCGATTTGAAAGAGACTGTCTTCCCCTAAGCAGTGAGCTATTATATAATCCTGCTCCGTGCCCTGGAGTTAGTTTTCTAAATCACACTGCTCATTTTTTTTCTCTTGGCCTTACTAATACCATATTTCTTTCCATGTCTGGCTGGGACCACCGAAGATTTCCTTCAACAGTAGTATTGTGAGACTCCACGTTTGCGGTCCGTAACCGAATCGGCACTATGGCAAACTCTATATAAACCAGCATTTGTAATAATAAGGTGGAATTACTCCTGAAAAATACCGGATTTTTAACCGAATACGGGGCAGCGTTTGCTGATTTTGTGGCTAATATTTTTCAAGCGACTAGAAAGCGTCAAAAATAAATTGGCTGATATTGTTATACCCATCGACATGCTCAAGGAGAAATTTTGGAAATAGATTAACGTGGCACGTTTGTTTAATATCACTTTGAATTATTGTTTGTTCGTTTAAAGGCCAACTGCCACGAAACCTTCGGCTTCTTAAGTGCACTATTTTCCGGTAGCCCTTCAAAGTTGCTACGTGCGACATTTGGAGGCCCAAATGTACGTCGCTGCATAGTGAACCACGTCCAAAAACGCTCTTTTGAAGCCGAAACTGGAAAAAAAGGGCGGCCATTACGGACGGCAGGAAGTTACGTTACACACAGGAATCGAGTGGTCGCAGGAGGCGGATTCCCCAACGGCTGCCTTTGAGAAGACAGCGTGCATTCGATGTGTTTCGAGTTGTCTGTTTCTTCAAACATTTGAAACATGCACGAAAATGGGTTTCGAAGTTTGTGTAACCTTTAATGCTTCGCTGTGAGCTGCTGAGACGCGCTATACTCGTCCGGTAAATCGAAAACACAGGCATCGCGAGACGTCGTGGTGAGCTGGGAGCTAATATATAAGTACACAAAAGGCAGTGCTGAGGGCTAGATTGGCGCCGGCACAGCTAAAATGCCCTGTGCCGATCTAATCATCCTGTGTTTGTGAGAGAAAAGAAAAACAAGCAACCGCGGGAGGAAGACGTCGAAACATTCCGGCTAGCCTGCAAGAATAAGGTATCAGCACACGTTATCAAAGTTCAAATCCAGAATTTCATTATTTTTGTTTACACGGGCAGTTTTTCTCGTGTTAGCAGGGTGCCCGCGCCAAGTATGTAGATTATGATGTCATGCAGTGACGAAAGCACTGCAGTGTCTTCGCTCGTCGTGAACCAGTGGCCTTGCCCGAGACACAATGCTGCGGAATGTGCCCCCCCCCTCTTTTTATGTTTTTTTTAACTGGCGAGAAAAATATTGAAAACAGACGCTAGTATTTATTTGTTTTTTGACGAAGTTGTTTGAACTGAACCGGTTCCGTGCAGTGCTCCGTGTACTGTACTTGTTCACACCCCTACCGAATCGACAACAGTGACGACAGCGTATCGCCAATGCCTTTGCGTCAGCGTACTCGCGCTCTCGAAGAGTCGACCGGCCAATCGTGCATTGGATTGCACAGCTATCTGCCGTACCCGTTCATGACCCGACCGGACGCGACAACAGCGTAAACCCCATTCTGCGCATTGCACACTCGTAGAGACGCTCGGCCGCGAGCTTGCAGTGCGCCGCACATCCGCCGTAGCGGTTAGCGCACCGATGCACCGACCGGCCGCGACAACAGCGTATCGTCTCGCGTCGGCCGTTCCACGTATTACGCACTCGTAGCGACGGCCGGCCGCGAGCTTCAGTGCGCCGCAAAGCTGCCGTAGTCTTTCGCGCGCCGACGCACCGACCAGCCACGGCAGCAGCGTATACAGCAATCCCTCATTATAACGAAATCACTTTATTCGAAATATTGCTTTATTAAAAATTTCTTGTGGTCCCAACCCAAGCGCGTGCATTTTAGGCCGCTGTACTAGAAGCGCACAAACAGCTTGACCCGCTTAGAGCGAAATAGCGAGCGTGGGCGTCGCCAAGCGCCGGCGACCCAGTGGTGAGTCAGGCTGTAAAATGGCGGGTCAAGGGAGGTTCGTGCTGCCCCGGCGAATTTTCCGAGCCGGTCATGCCCGAGTCGCGCCATGCGACTTAAGATAAACAGTCGAACTACGTTGTAGTGTCACTGAATTTTGTTCCTAGCCGCTGGTCAATAGCGTTGACCTGACGGTGCGCGAACACCGACACTCGAACTGCGAAGTGTCGTCGACAAAGGCGCGCCAAAAACTTGTTTTGAAAACTTTCCGCTACATAACTAGGGAACAAATTGCCCAGTGATGAAGCAAATTCTCTTGTGCAAAACCTGTCAGTTTTGAGTATTGCGTTGTGTACCCACAACCGTCTTATGTATAGACGGTTCAACGCAAAGGAACGGCAAGTGGTTTCATAACTCGCTATTGCCCTATCCACGTGAAGATCGACAACCTCACGGCGATCACTTTGGAATTATTCCCTGCAAACGCAACCGCAATACTGCAACCGATGGATCAGGACAGGATTCAAACCACCCAGGAGCTACATGTACCACAAGGCTCTTTTGAGGCGCATACTACAGCGTGTAACGCAGGCAAGAGATACAACGTTGATTTGCTTGGGGCAATACAGTTGCTAAACATTTCATGGAAAAAACTTGCACCTTCGAAGGTAGGCAACTGCTATGCGCACGCAGGCTTTTCTGGCGCCCCTGTCAGCGAATTTGACCATGACCACCTAAATGAGGACTGGACTTGGAGCCATTTTGCACGAGGCTCTTCAGAAAATTGCTGGCCTAGAGGTATAAGGTGATATCGAGATGTTTGCGCTTGACGACGCTGCGCCTCCCATGGTCGCCCGACGTCGGATGTGGAGGTAATTGACATTGTTGATGGTGGCCCCGACAAGGACGAAGAGCCGGTGGACGAGCAGCCCACTTTTGTGCAGACGCGGGAGTGCTTACGCCTACAACGAAATCAAGTTCAATGCATGGGCTTTGACCGCAGGCTCATACTATTCATTGTCAAATGGGAGCAGTGGTTACTTGTACCCGGAAAGAACTTGAAACACCTAAGCTCACAGTCTTTAGAGCACGTGAATAAAGTTTCACTTCACTGTATACATTCTGTTTTGATTCCTCGCAGTTGTGGCATAATTAAAGCTAAATTATTTATAGCTTATCGTGTGGTTGCCTATATTCAAATACCGCTTATAACGAAACTTTTCGCCATCCCGCTGACTTCGTTATAACGAGGGATTAGTCTATATCCTCGCGTAGGATGTAAACGCGTTTCAAGTGCTCGTCGAGTCGACAGAGAGCCTGCTGCCGCCGTCGACCTCGAAATCAGCCGTTATGCTACTGCCGTTCTCGCTCGCCGACGGTGTATTGCCTCGCGTAGACCGGGGCCGGCACTTTTCGAATTCTCTCTTTATGTCTCGGCAACCCAGAGCTTCATCAGCTTCTCGCATTACGGAAACGAGTGAAAGCAATTATTCATGCAAGAGACGCGAATTACACTGCACACTCGCGTGAGGCCATACGTATAAGGGCTACTGAGGAGAGGCGACGGCCGTGCGGGAGTCCTGACTGGCTCGTCACAGCTGGAAGTTCGCCGCCGTAGCGACAAGTTGCGCCGACTTCCCGCTAGGTGCTGCGTCGGCTGAAGTGGCCTGTTTTTGAACGGTTTTATTCAAATAACTGCTCGTTTGTGGAGTTTAAAATTGGGACACAAGAGACATTAGTGGTGCATACCACACGTTGAAGCAGGATTTGGGGCAAGGAAATTTTTGTTGCAAGTTGCCTTTAAGCCTCACATCTAAGTTTTGCGAGAGTTCGTAAAGCAGTTTCAGGGTGATTCTGCGGGATATTAAAAAAGGACAATGACATCAGAATATTTCAAATGGCCTAAATATTCCCCATTGTTTCGAAATATTGATCACTTCGAATTGTGTTTTCGGCAAACTTCAATCTACCACGCTACTAACAATTTCGGAGCTATTGTGTCTCCCTGTCCTATCCCTGTTCGAGTAGGGTAATGTGTGTTCTTATGAAGAGCTAAGGTTCTTATATCACCGTACAATGCTACAGTGGGCTTCCCGTATTCCTTGCATTTTCAATGCTCTCACCAACGTGGCAGCAGCCCCTGAGTGAAATGCCTTTTCGGAATCTCCAAACGACATATATATATTTATATGCACAGCCTAGTTTTCAAGTCCTCAGTCTAATACATAAATGCGATTTATTGTTCAGAATACATTTCTAAGCCTGCTTGGTATTCCATTGAGCAAGATTGAAATTTGGCCGTGTTGTTTCGACGCACAGCGCCGAAAAAGATAAACAAAAGAACTATAAGGGACGTACACAGCAGTGCAGATTTTCGGTATAATGGCAATGATTTTCCCAGTATTATAATCTTGATCCGGTTCCTTCGACTATCGAATACCTATCTTGTGCCCCAGCCAAAAAGCAATACTTTTATACATGATTTGTACAAAACAGAGTGGGCTGATGGGCTTGTGATTTTTGAGCCCATTTAAAACATTCCTCCTAAATATGAAAATTTATTTTGTGTTTTGCATGTCTTCAGCAACTATGCGAAATTTTACACGAGAGCAATTATTCTGTTGATAGTAGCGTTTATTGAGTACATTTTAAAACAATTTGATGGAAATTGATGATGGTAGATTAAGTACGAATTAGTGTGAAAATTGCGGGGAAAAGAACAATTAACTCATATAAACCTAGATAAGCACGGATTAGGAACGGTACAATATCATGAGGGGGGGGGGGTTCTAAAAGTGAACATTTATAGAAATGTATTCATCACAGGCACGCCATGGTGTCAACTTGTAACCAGGCAAGCATACAAACCATCCAGAGACATTGTTGCTGCTGTGACCAACACTGTTATAATTACACTCGGAAAAACTGCTATTTTATGCCTGTTCTGCATAACAATTTAGATGAATGAGGGAAGAAATGCCCCCTAATGCGTAAAGGCTCATAAAACATGACCCGTATGAAAAGGCCTGACGGGCGATTAGTGTCACCGCTTCTCGAAGTTTTGTTGTGCCCTTGATTTGAACTTTTGAAAATGTCTCTTTGTGCAATTGTTGGGGATGAATAAATGTTGATAATTGTATACGTGTAGACTTCCGCAATGTCTTGAATGGTGAGAAGGCGTGTGATACTAGTTGAGCACTAAAACCGTTACGGACATCGATTATTTATAAATGCAAGAAATTGCAGCTGAACTTTATATAATAAGACCAAGCAATTGAACTTTATATAATATATGAACTTTATATAATAAGACCAAGACCAAGCAATTATTTATTTCGCATCGTAGAATAAATTCAATAGGTCTGTGTTAATTAAAGTTATCTAAAGTTTATATTTTGTATGTTCCTGCTTGTATGCAGTGCAACGACGTTTGTGGCAGCGGACGGGAGCAATTCAAAAGAGAATGGTTTATTATAATTGTAGCGCTTTGTTTGATTTTTGCAATATTGTGTAAAGTCGGAGTTTAGGTCGCACCACGTTCTGGTGTGTTTGAAGGGGGCATAGAGGAAATATAAGTTTGTTTTATTCGAAAGATTTGGTGTTTTATAGTGGCCCAGTGCTTTTCGAGCAGCAATGAACGCTTTATTAAGTGAGAAATTATTGAATTAATGTTAAAGTTTTGTTTATTAGGTCAAAAAATGTGTTTAATGATGTCTGCCATGATGTGACAGGTATGGGTATTCAAGCAAAAGAGTGTACTGTTCCGTCTGCAGCGGACTGCGGAACCTTGTTTGCCGTCTGTCCTCCTTTATAGCGCCGCCATACTGTTCCGCACCCCTGTCCGCATTTTCTTTGTTTCCGACCGTATTTCTATCGGGCTTGTTTGCGCGACGGAAGGTAGTAATTGTTTAGAGAAACATGCGGTATCTTCTACAAACAAGATCACATAAGAAAATGTCGCTTACGCCAGCCGGCCAGTGTCGCGTAAGACAACGTCAACGCGTGGCACTGCTGAGCAGCTATAAGACACACAGTCCGCGCAGTATCAACACAAGTACGCTCTGGTAGTTCTATATTTACGTCTACTTTTGTAACTTCCATTGTTTACACCGCCATCCTGACAACTATAAGATTAATACGCATTACGCTTAAGACGAAATGTGTCATTCCGCAAGCAAAAGCTATACCACTACTTTGCCTTTGCTTTTGTCGGCCTTACCCGATCACACAGGTGTGCATATTGCGTCATATGGTCCAGTGTGGGAAAGCAGCTAATCATTCCCATTTATGTAGCTTATTAAACCAAAGTTTACGTTATAGGTGGTGTAAGTATGAATTTAACAAAGCAGTCTTTGTAATAAAACAAACTTGTGTTTTGTGTGCACGGCCCCTTGAACATATAATATGTATGAACGTGGGACGGAATGACTACCGCAAAAAAGAGCATGAATTTTGTTTGTTCCTCAACGGCAAATTTTTCGCGCCGAAAAATTTAGTTGAAAAAAGTCGTCATTGTACTCCAAACAAGATTGTTTTGAGTCCCTACCCGAAAAGCGGTCAATGATCTATTGAATATTCATTTGGGCTTGCACTTGATGTCATTCCCTTCGCACCGCTTTAAATATAGAAATAATTAAGCTGCATCTGAATTGGCACTTTTGTATCTTGGTTTGATAGGCGGGAATAAAAGCGCTACCAATATACAATTATAATATTGTCGTATTTTCCAGTAGCTGAAGATAATGGCAAAAGGTTGAATAAGTGTGCATGTCCTTGTGTCAACCTGATGATATTCAAAAAACTGACTTTATTCTCTATTACAGGTGACAACATTAAGGACACTTCAGGGACCACAGGTAACGCGAATAAACGGTCTCTCCTCTTCATCATATATCACAGCCGTGTATTTGGGTTGCGTGTAATTAGGTAAACTTTATGTGAAACCAGTGTGTTTAAAATATGGGAGCATGCTGTGGATGTTCTCCCGGAGAGGTAACCTACTAATCCACTGAGGAACCAGTCAAGTTGCTTCAAATGATAGTTTGTGGTACACGCTTTCAATAATTCTACTACCGTTTCCAAGGACAGAAATCTTTTGGTAGTAGGAATATATAGCGTTTTCCCAGACCGCACAGAACATGAAATCTGTTGGTTGACCGGACAACAACACTGATGTTCGGCGTGCTCTACCATATTGTCACGAAGCCAAAGTAATTGGAGAGAACTTGTGCGCCCCTAACAAATCAAAGAATACACAGGCGGCGAAGCAGCAGTCGAGAAAGTGACGTGTCCAGGCGAGCGCCGGCGAGTAGGATACCGAGACTTCGGCTCTGCGGGAATATATCTTTGTGCGCGAGTGTTTCTAGAACCGTCGAATTACATCCAGAACACTGTTGATCAAAGAAGATAATTGTAGGCTTTTGATGTTTGTTCGAAACGCTCTTCCTATCAAAGCAGATTACACATGCGGAATAAAAATAAAGAATGAAGAAGTGGTTCATTTGGCACACAGATAACACAAACCAGAGCACCCGAGCGGTAAAAACAAAAAAATACACAAAGAAACCCAGTGCAAGGTTCGCGGCATTACCCACCCTCTAAGGGTGCATCGACCTGATGCTAAAATAGAAGACAGTCTGAACAAACATAAAAAAAGTCAGTCATCGTACGTAGTAAGGTTTAAAGCAGCCACGTGGACGACGTCGGGCCACGTGCGTCGTTTGTGATGCTACGGAATCACTATCAGGGATCACCTTGTAGGCAAGTTTGCGAACACGTCGTTGAATACGGTAGGGTCCGAAATACCGTCGCTGGAGCTTCTCACTGAGTCCTCATCGTTGGATGGTAGTCCCAACACACACATGGTCCCCAGGGCAGTACTGGGCGTCTCGGCGTCGCAGGTTGTAGCGTCCGGCATCCAGCAGCTACTGGTCCGTTGTACGAACTCGAGCTAGCTGGCGGGCCTCCTCCGCATGCTGAAGGTATCCTTGAACGTCGGCGTTAAAATCGTCGTCTTCTACGTGCAGAAGCATAGCGTCAAGCATCGTAGCGGGCCGTCTCCCGTAGACAAGCTCGAACGGTGTAATCTGCATATATTCCTGTATAGCCGTGCTCTACATAAAAGTGACATACGGAAGGACTTCGTCCCAAGTCTCATGTTCAATGTAGACGTAAATTGACAGCATATCCGTGATCGTCTTGTTGAGAAGCTCCGTCAGCCCGTTCGTTTGCGGGTAGTACGCTGTCGTTCTGATTGATTTGATTGATTGATTGTGGGGTTTAACGCGCCGACGCAGCGAAGGCGATGAGGCGCGCCGTAGTGGAGGGCTCCGGATTAATTTTGACCACCTGGGGATCTTTAACGTGCGCCGAAATCTAGTACACACGGGCGTTTTTGCTTTTCGCCTCCATCAGAAAAGCGGCCGCCGCGGCCGGGAATCGAACCCGCGACCTCGTGCTCAGCAGCGCAACGCCTTAGCCACTGAGCCACCGCGGCGGGTACGCTGTCGTTCTTCTGTGATCTCTGTTGCGTTAGCTTAAGATACCTTGCAGAAGCTCCGAAGTAATGGCCGTTCCGCGGTCGTGATTAAAACTTCAGAGACTTCATGTCGCAGCACAAGTTCGTTTATGAAGAATTTGCGACTTCTTGTGCGGTCCCCCTCGGACGAGTGGCGGCCTCTGCGTAGTACGTAAGGTAGTATGTTGCTACGACAATCCACTTGTTCTCGGATCATGACGTAGTAAATGGGCTCAGGAGGTCCACTCCAATCTGTTGGAACCGCCTCGATGTGACAGCGATCGGCTGCAGAAGCCCTGCGGATCTCATTGGCGGCGTTTTTTGTCGCTGGCAGTCCCGGCAGCTCTGGACGTAGTGGTTGACGTATGATGCAAGGCGGGCCAGTAGTACTTCGCCTTGATTTTCCAAATTGTGCGAGCTGTGCCGAGATGTCCGGAAGACGGGTTGTCTTGGCACGCTTCCAAAATGTCGTCACAAAGATATGCCGGGATGGCATACAGATGATTCTTTCTCGTCCCTGGGCTGAAATTCTTTACGGGGACGAAGTTTTCTAAGCTGAATGCTGTTTTAAGTTGCGTTTGGAGGTCCTAAGCAAGGGGACGTTGTGTCCTTCGAGGTAGTCGATCATGACACGTACGTCGGGGTGGGCACGCTGCTGGGCGCCTAGGTCGCTCTCCGTAACGACTCCGAAGAACGCGCTGTCTTCATTAGTCTTGTTGTGGAGGGTCGACGAAGGCGCGGGTCAGGAAGTCGGCATCGGAGTGCTTTCTGCCGGATTTACAAACGATTGTAACGTCGAACTCTTGCAGGCCCAAGACGGCCAGAGGAGTCCTTCAAAAATAGCGAGCCAACACAGCACATGGTTGTGTGTCACAAACTTGAAGGGTCTGCCATACACGTACGGGCGAAATTTCGATATCGCCCATTTAATGGCGAGGCACTCTTTCTGAGAGGCGTTGTAGTTATTCTCCTCTTTTTACAGAGCACGGCTGGGAAAGGCGCTTACATTTTCGGAACAGCTTCGCTTTTGGACGAGGACGGCACCCAAGCCTATATTGCTGGCATCCATGTGCATTTCCGTTTTGGTGTTTTCGTCGAGATGATCGAGCACGGGCGGGTTTTGCAGGCATTCTTGCAGCTCGCAGAATGCTTTATCTTGAGCGTTTTCCCAGCTGAAGGCAATGCTATAATTAGTCACCCGTGTGAGTGGCTCTGCAATGCGCGCGAAGTTTGCGACGAAGCGCTGGTAGTATGCGCAAATTCTCAGAAATCTTAGTACGCCCTTCTTGTCTTTCGGCCTTGCGAAGTTCGCAATGCCTGAACTTTTTGCCGGGTCAGGCAGGACTCCTCCGGCGTTGACAACGTGGGCCAAAAACGTGAGTTCTTCGTTCTCAAAACGGCACTTCTACGGCTTCAGCATTAACCCCGCACAAATGGCCTCGAGTACAGACTCGAAGCTTTCATGGTGTTTGTCGAAAGTCAACGCGAATACCACAACGTCGTGGAGGTACACGAGGGAGGTGTGCCACTTCAGGCCAGCTGGAACGGTGTACATCACCCTTTGACACGTTGCTGACGATATTCCCAACCAAAATGGCATCACCCTGAACTCATATAAGCCGTCCGGGGTTATAAATGCAGTCTTCTCTCGGTCTCTCTCGTTCACTTCAATTTGCCAGTAGCCGGTGTTCAGTTCCATCGATCAGAATTACTTTGCGTGCAGAGGTGGTCAAGGGCGTCGCCGATTTGTTGCAGGGGGTAGAGATCCTTTTTGGTAATTTTTTAAGTAGCCCGTAGTCAAAGCAGAACCAATGGGCCGTCTTTTTTTACGAGTGCGACTGGCGCATCCCAGGAGCTTTTCGATGGCTGTTTAATGTCGTCGCTGAGCATGTCGTTGACTTCAGTCCGAATGGCTTCCCACTCTTGTGATGACACGCAGTACGGTGACTGTCGTGTGAGTCGGGCTGCATCTTCAGTTATTATTCGGTGCTTCCCCAGGTGTACCTGACATAATTTTGAGTTCGACGAAAAAAACCTCGCTGCAGCGACGAAGCAAAAGCAATAATTTGTTCCGTTTTTCTTGTGGTAGCACAGTATTCACGTTGAAGGGATGGGGAATCTTGAAGGTTTCGTCGGGTGCGTGTTCAAAGTCGGTGACTGCGATCACGTTACTTGCATGTTCCGTTTCTTCAAGGAACGCAATTGCAGCTCCCTTGTTTAAATGCTGGTACTCTTCGGTAAAATTGGTGACCAAAACTTGATGATTGCGTTGCTTAAAGGGCGCAATGCCTCTTGAGACGGAGACACCGCAGTCGAGAAGGAAGTGTTTGTCACTCTCTACAATAACCTCGACGTCAGGAGCAGCCTGTTCACACTAGACGGTGATCCAGCTTCCGCGGGGTGGCAGGGTGACATGATAATCGGCGATTCGTATAGCAGCACGGTGTTTCGGTTGCGCCGTCATGAAGTGATCAGAGTAAAAAGTTATCGGCTTGCTCTGCAGCTCAATTTTTGCAGCGTTGTCCGTGCAAAAGTCCCTTCCAAGAGTGACGTCACGGGTGCAGTGAGGCAAAATAAGAAACTCGGCAGCCTAGGACGTGGTGCCGTCATTGGTGACGCGTGATATGCACGTTCCATTTCTCGTTACGAGATGACCTCCTGCTGCGCGTACGTGCGGACAGCCCCATCTCGTCGTAACTTTCTTCAGCATAGATACGAATGATCCGCTTATTACTGAGTAGACGGCTGCCGTGTCAATGAGGGCCAGTCCGTCAAAGCCATTGATGGACAACTGGACGGCGGACGCCGCCTTTCTCGAGTTGCGGGTGTGTCGGGCCGTCTTATCTCGGCTTGTGTGTGTTGATGGTTGGACACTACGCGTCGTCGTCATCGTCGTCTTCTTCTCAGCGGCAGGATCGGTCATGCCGGGTACACGTCTCTCCGTGTCGCTGTAGTCGTGTTCGGGAGTCACATCAGGGTTAGATCGGGTCGTCGGGCTGAGGGCATGTCGTAAATCATTGTTTTTGTTAAATCCTTGCGTCATTGCAGAATTTTCCTTTTTCCGCCGTTCTGCAACTTCACCTCTAGAAGTTGCTGCATTTAGTTTCCCCTACATGGGCTTGGCAAACTCTCACGCGTTAAGTCTGCGTTGCTTCGACTACTTGGCGATCGGTATGGGTAGGGTGACGGCGAACGGTTGAAGCGCGCTGGACCTCGGTTGGTGTTGGACAGGGAAGCTTCGATTTCAGGAGGGAGCTGTCCGGACCGGTGGCGTGATGCGCGGACGGGGAGCCCTCGCAAACCGAGCCTCTTGTAGGGGAAGCGACGGTAGATGCGGTCGGCCTCCTAAGTCGTAGCACAGCGGACAATTATCTTCCGTTCGCCACATGTCGGTCTTCCTCGGGCGGAGGGTTGCTCTGTAGGTTTTCGGACAAGCGACAGGGGACGACGGTATGAAGACTCGGGACCATAGGGTGCAGGTGGGCTAAGGCAACGGACAGCAGCCGCGTAGGCCATCGCTTGCGGCTCCAGGGGCTCTTCCAAGGTCGTTAAAGTTTCCAGAGCTTGCTGCACTTCTTCCGTAATGTCGTCGGTAAGGGAAGCGACTTTGGAGTTGCGGCGGCGTAGTGAGAAGTTTCCGCAGTTCCTCCCTCACTACTGCGTGGATAGTCTCGCGTAGCCTGTCTGCCGGAATCCGCATGCTATGGCCGCGCCAACAAAGTTGCGGTCATATTGCTTAGAACGCATTTCGAGGGCCTTCTCAATTGTGCTTTCTTCGGTCACAAATTAGGCGACGGTTTTGGACGGGTTGCGGGCCAATCCATCAATCAGTTCTTCCTTCCCACACCGCGTTAAGAAGCGTACCTTTTTTTCTTCCGCCACGCAAGGGTGTGGACGCTTGAATAACCTCTTCATCTCTTTCGAAAAGACAACAACGCTTTCATTAGGGTGTTGTGTACACGTCTGCAGCAAGACCTCGGCGCGCTCGTTTCACACAACCATGGTGAATGTCGTTACAAATGCGGTCTGAAATGTTACAAGATTCCAGGCAGCTCTCATTGTTTTCAAATCAGATACGTGCTGACTCTTCAAGGTAGAAGAACATTTGCCTCAGTGTTTCCGCGCCGTACCATCCGTTAAACAGTTTGAGCCGTTTCACTTGTTTCAACCAGTCTTCTGTACCCTCAGAAGGTGGCACATCAAATGATTGGGCTGCCTGAGTCGTCAAAGAACGAGGGCAACATTGGAAGCGTTAGTCATGTTGTCTGCGTTGATCATGATGGCTTTCACGACGTCTTCTTGCTTTACTTTATCCGGAATCAGTCGAAACTCTGGCGGAAAACCTTGCTGTCGGCAACTGACACGAGTTGCGCTTGCTTGACGGCTTGAAGAGGGCTTACGATGCATGTACTGCACACCTCCACAAGATGTCACGAAGCCAAAGACGACGCAGTTGTCTTCAAGAAAAACAAGTTTATTGGAGCGAACTTCTGCTCCCCTAGGAACTCAAAGAATACACAGGCAGCGAAGCAGCAGTCAACAATGTGACGTGTCCAGGCTAGCGTCGGCGAGTAGAATACCATGGCATCTGTTCTGCGAGCATTTATCTTTTGGCGCTAGTGTTTTTAGAACCGCCGAATGGCATCCAGAACACTGAAGATTAAGGAAGATTATTCTAGGCTTTTGACGTTAGTTCGAAACGCTCTCCCGATCAAAGCACACTACACGTGCGGCATAAAAATTAAGAAGGGAACAAGCGCTTCACTTGGCACACAGATAACACAGGCCGGCGCAGCCGGGCACTAGAAACAAAACGTAAACAAACAAACCCAGTGCAAGGTTCATGGCAATATGGCTACATAAAACCAGCACTCATGGTTAAATTAATAAATGTTTGTCCCCCCCCCAACGCTGCTGCATGTCTTTCATAGCTAAGGTTTATAGGTTCCTCAGCGTTTGCTGGCTCGCTCTGCAAAGAATTTTACCTTCAGCGAGAGTTCCTATAAATGTAAAACTTTTATTTCAAGCAGTTTATCAACATTTAGCGACCAAAAATAAAGCTTCCCCCAGCCTGCATATAGCATTGTATCTCATGCACAACCTCTGAAGTTTTTCAGTTGATCCTTGAACTGGTCATGAGCATACAGGGAACTCCTACTTTGCCGGGGTTCGAGGCATACAAAAGCTAGTCTAATTTGTAAAGGGAACGAATTCCCGCCTTCATTTCAGGTTCTTCAAACAAGTACACTCGCCTGAGATTGTTCTTCGTTTAAAACGCCAAACCCATTTGTCAATATCGATTCTGTTGAGTGAATACAGACCAAAGGGAATCCTACGTTTGAACTGTCATAACCTGGGACACATGTCAAAATTTTGTACTTCGTCCACTGAGTGCCCAGCCTGTGGTAGGCCGAATGCTGATTGTGATTAATGTGACTAAGCGATGTTTTGTATCGCCTGCCAAAGAACAACACACCTTGCTGTCGGCAAAGTGTGTCCTAGCAGGCTGCCGAAAAAGGATGAATAGGATTCGCAGAAGGAAGGCACCGACATTCATATAAGATATACCGTTGAACAGCATAACAGCGGTTTATTTATAGCTGCTACAATCCCCATTTTCTGTGTCTGGATGACTTGGTCGGGCGTTTGGCTGTGCCAAATTATGTCCCTCTAGGTACCCGAGAGATACAATTGCAGGATGAAAAGCAGGAGATTCATTTCTGGCTCCACTTGGTTGAAATAATGCTTTCGTAAACGAGAGGTGAAATTGTGTAGAATACAGAAGCTTAGGCACATGACTAGAGGACTACATATTACTGCTCCAGTTCAGGCGCGGCCGTAACTACAGACATTTCCAAATAAAAGAGGGGCAGCATAGTAGTGAACGAGTGTGTTGCGAATTCCTGTTCCCTCAAAAGGACGGAAACAGCAACCGAATGATGAGGAAACCTAGGCAGCCCGGTGTCAGGAAGAACCCCGACTCAAGGTGGCCCGCTATTGAACTGATACCCATGAACCAAATTTTATTGTCCCATGGTTACCCGCGTTCCATGAAGCCGTGACCAGCAAGCGATACACACCTCAAGGTAACGATAGAGAAAGAAGTGGCTGACGGGCTGGGATCGATCGGATGAGAGGATCACAATAGGAATGCTGATCTCACCACCATTTAGTTTTGTGTTGGTTCTTCCGCGTATCCCCTGCATGTCTGCGCAAGGACTATTTTAGCGGGAAGGAGCATTTTGAGGAAAAACGAAGAGGATGAGCATGGCACACTATCACCATCTTTACCTCGAGAAGAAAGAAGTGGCATTAACGGTGTTTGAGCAGTGGCATGGTTCTGGGATACAGTTTCTGAACTTGGTGTATAGTGAGACACCGTGTTTGTGGGTGGCTGGGAGACCGCTGATTTGGAGGTGTGTTCTTAAGGAGATTGGTCAGCCGAAAGGGGCAGCACAGGGTGTGCGTGAAAATAGTCTGACTACTATAAACTGAACGCGCTAGAATGGTACCTGTGGAGAGTTTTGCAGAGTCTAAGGTCACGGACGTCACCAAAATCCAGCCTTGAAATGGTGTAAGAGGTTAGTTGTAGGGGCGTATTGCATCTGCGTCGATGTATCAATTCGGAGTAAGATCAGGTGAGTGGTTGAGCTCAGATGCAGTGGCATTAAGGCAGTGAGAGAATTAGGTAAAGATAGAAAAGATGCGGGTCGTAGCACACTAGCACCATTTCGGGGTCATGGAGTGGAGAATGTATTTGTTTACAAAGTCTGTGATAAATCGGCGCAGTTAGGGAAGCGATGCGAGGAATTCGAGATGAGTGGGGCTTTGGAGATAGGTATTTTTGTACTCAATATGCAACCATTGGCTGCGCTGGGTAGGAAGAGACTGCAATTGGGGTTGGCAAAGGGAAGCACTGCAGATACGTGCCAGGCCCGCCTTTCCAGCCATACTCGGTGCCTAAATTCCTATTGAACGCTCGCAACTGTCGGTCAATCATTCAACTCGAACGACCGAAAGATAATTTAACTGCATTTCGCCCAGATCACGCCCTTGATGCCGGACTGCGCGAATTGTGGCCGGCTTGTCGCGGGTGAAGTGCTCTGGAAACGGGAGCTGGGGGTCAGCATCTCCACCACATCTAGCTGTATCTCTTGTCGTTTTCTTATTCCGGACACACATGGCGATTTTCAGTGCGTGGCGCTTCAGGGTCCACGATGTCATCCCTGCTGGGTCGTTGAGCCTCCCGCAAAACAAAATGCGCATACTTGGGGGGATTAGCCAAGAAGAATTTCTTTTATTCGTTGATCCGAACTAGTAAAAAAAAATAGGGGATCAAAAACTCGGTTTATTCAGCAATGAGTAAAAAGTAAAGAGGGGAAGGAAAACAAACTAGAAGTCAAGTTGATCCGGATATTTTTAGCACGGCAGGTAAGCCGCCTCTGCAACGTTTGAGTAGACGGCATGGCAGACATTTCTGAGGCAGTTTCCAGCTACTGTGTGCCCTCAAAAACAGAAGCACTGAAATAGAAAATTACAGTCCTGGGCGTCGCAGGCTTGCCTTCAGAAGCCATATGCGATTGTTGTTGTTGTTCCTCGTTTAATTTCGTATACCCATGTTGGGGACTACCCAGCAATCGAAAGATTTGAGGTGCTATTGCATGCGACGCTATTAAAACGTATAAAGAACAAACAAACTAAAAAGCGACACACCCGAAAAGAAAAACCAAAGCGCACCAAAAAACACACATAGGAAAAAAGCAAAACACAAATAAGCAGAAGACAAACACAAGTTAGTCCGAACAATACACAATGAAAACAATGGCGAATTAGCGCTCCGCACTTCCTAAATATTTCCCGTTGAGTAAACTGCAACCAGCATTATACGCATTCAGGGCCACGAGACAAGTTCTTGGAGCGAATTTCAGTTGAGTAAAGTCATTGTGTGACCCTGGATTTATTATGTAAGCCCATCATGAAGCTTGATAATAAAAGAAATAATGTACCCACCAGGGCATATATAGACTTCATTAAAACAAGCTGGTGAGCAAGTTCGTGCATTATGAGAACAATTTCGTGCGCGAATCCGGCAACGACCCATGGAAGAATGATTGGAAAAGCACTCGTTGAGCGCTTGTCCCATCGTCCTTCCGCCTGTCCTTGTCTGAGTCGCGCTCCAATTTGTCATCCTTTGTAGACCTGTATTTTACTTGGTTTCTACTGGCGGAATATCTTTTCTTGGTGACAAGCACACCGTCTCCTATTAAACTTCGCAGGCCATTTTCAGTTGGGTAATACGCGAAGTAAAAAGGGGACAGGGTGCTTGTCACAAAAAAAAACATACCACCATATGAAGAAATCAGCTAAATTACAAAGGCCCGGCAAAATCTCAAAAATTAGGGCACGATTCAGACAAAGATACGCGGAAGAACGACGGGACGAGCGTTGAACGAGTGCTTGTCCCATCGTTCTTCCGTGTGCTGTTGTCTCAGTGGCATCCGAAGTTTCCATCATAATGCACCAACTTGACCAACAGCTTGTTTTAATGAAGTCTATAAATGCACCAGTGGGTGCAATCATTCTTGTAATATCAAGCGGCATGACGGGCTTAAACAATCTGGGTTCCCACAGAATTTACCCAACTGAAATTCGGTCTACATATTGTCACGTAGCCAAAGACGACGCAGCTATCTCGATTTGATTGATTGTAGGGTTTAACGCACCGACGCAACGCAGGTGATGAGGCGCGCCGTAGTGGAGGGCTCCGGATTAATTTTGACCACCTGGGGATCTTTAACGTGCGCCGAAATCTCGTACACACGGGCGTTTTTGCTTTTCGCCTTCATCAAAAAAGCAGCCGCCGCGGTCGGGGATTGAACCCGCCACCTCGTGCTCAGCAGCGCAACGCCTTAGTCACTGAGCCACCGCGGCGGGTGACGCAGCTACCTTGAAGAAAAAGACGAGTAGTTTCGAGCGAACTTGTGCTCCGCTAACAACTAAAAGGATACACAGGTGGCAAAACAGCAGTCAACAAAGTGACGTGCGTAGACTTGTGTCGGCGATTAGAATGCCACGGCATCTTCTAAGTGAGAATGTATCACACGGCGAGAAGGTTTCTGGAATAGTCGAATTGTATCCAGAACACTGTAGATCAACGAAGATTATTCTAGGCTGTTCACATTCGTTCGGAACGCTCTCCCTATCAGAAGAGATAACACATGCGGCACAGAAAGAAAGAACTGAACACGTGCCTCCCTTGGCACAGAGACAACAGCGATAACACAGGCCGGCGCAGCCGGGTGGCAAAAGCGAAACACAAATAAACAAACCCAATGCATGGTTTGCGGCATTACCCCCTCTACGAGTGCATTGACCCGATGTTAACACAAGCGACAGTCCAAATAAATAAAAAATAAAAGTCTGTCATCGTACGTAGAAAGGTTTTCAGCGAACAACGTCGATGACTTCGGGCCGCGTGCGTGGTCGTAATGTTCCGGAATCACCATCGGGGATCACCTCGTAGGTAAGGTGGCCAGCACCTTGTAGAATCCGGTAGGGTCCAAAATACCTTCGTAGAAGTTTCTCACTGAGTCGACGTCGTCGGATGGGAGTCCAATCCCATACACAATCCCCTGGGCGGTACTCGGCGTCTCGGCGTCGGAGGTTGTAGCGTCTCGCATCCACCAGCTGCTGGTCAGTTGTGCGAACTCGAGCGAGCAGGCGGGCCTATTCCGCGCGCTGAAGGTATCCTTGGACGTTGACGTTGAGGTCATCTTCGTCCACGTGGGGAAGCATGGCGTCAAGCATCGTAGTCGGCCGTCTTCCGTAGACACGCTCGAACGGTGTAATCTCTGTGGCTTCGTGGATAGGCGTGTTGTACGCAAACGTGATATACGGTAGTACTTCGTCCCAAGTTTTATGTTCAACATCGACGTACATAGATAGCATAACCGCGATTGCCTTGTTCAAGCGTTCCGTTAGACCGTTCGTTTGGGGGTGGTACGCCGTAGTTCTTCAGTGATCCGTGTTGCTATAGCGTAAGATTCCTTCAATAAGCTCCGCAGTGAATGCCGTTCCGCGGTCCGTGATGAGGACTTCAGGGGCTCCATTTCGCAGCACAGTTTGGTTTATGAAGAACTGCGCGACTTCTTGTGCAGTGCCCCTCGGAAGAACGGCGGTCTCTGCGTAGTGTGTCAATTAGACTGTCGCTACGACAATCCACTTGTTCTGTGATCGTGACGTAGGCTTAGAAGGTCCATTCCAATCTGTTGAAATGGCCTCGACGGGACGGCAATCGGTTGCAGTAGTCCGGCGGGTCTTGTCGGCGGTGTTTTTCGTCGCTGGCAGTCACGACAACTCCGAGCGTAGTGGGTGACGTCGGATGTAATGCATTGCCAGAAGTACTTGTTTATTTTTGCAATAGTGTGAGCTGTTCCGAGATGTCCGGAAGACGGGTCGTCGTGGCACACTTCCAAAATTTCGTCACGAAGGTCTGCGAGGATGACAAGTAGATAAGTCGTTTTCGTTCCGGGGCTGAAATTTTGCTTCACCAGGACGGCGTTTGTGAGGCTTAATGCTGCTAAGGTCCGCTTGAATGCCCTATTCACGGTGACGTTGCGTCCTTCGAGGTAGTCGATCATGCCGGGCAGGTCGGGGTCGGCATGCTGCTTTGCGGATAGGTCGCTCTCTGTGACGACTCCGAAGAACGCGCTGTCTTCATGGGAGTCCTGTGGTGGTGGGTCGACGGGGGCGGGGGAAAGGCAGTCGTCGTCCGAGTGTTTTCTGCCAGATTTGTAGACTATTGTAACATCGAACTCTTGCAGGCGCAAGCTCCATCGTTCAAGACGGCCAGAGGGGTACTTGAAATTGTCGACATAACGCCGCGCATGGTGGTGTGTCACAACCTTAAATGGTCTACCATACACGTATGGGCGATATTTTGAAATGGCCCATATGATAGCCAGGCACTCTTTTTCGGGGGCAGAGTAGTTTTTCTCCTCCTTCGACAGACCACGGCTTCCATAGGCGAGTACCTTTTCGCAGCCGCTTTGCTTTTGGACGAGGAAGGCACCCAAACCTATATCGCTTCCATCCGTCTGCATTTTCGTATCGGCGTTTTGCAGAATGTTTTTTTCTTGGGCGTTTTGCCAGGCGAAATGGGTGCTATCTTTCGTCAAGCGCGTGAGTGGCTCTGCAATGCGTTCGAAGGTTGCGACGAAGCGCCGGTAGTATGCGCATAGTCCGAGATATCTTCGCACGCTCTTTTTGTCTTTCGGACTTGGGAAGTTCGTTCTGGCTGATGTTTTCGCCTGGTCCCGCAGGGCTTCCGCGGCGTTGACAACGTGTCGCTAAAACTTGAGTTCCTCGTAAGCGAAGCGGCACTTTTCGTACTTCAGCGTTAACCCCGACGAGCGAATAGCCTTGAGTACAGACTCCAACCTTGCTGAGGTGTTCATCGAAAGTCCGGGCAAATACCACACCGTCGTCAAGGTACACGAGGGAGGTGTGCCACTTGAGGCTAGCTTGAACAGTGTCCATGACTCTTTGAAACGTTGCGGGTGCCATGAACAGCCCAAACGGCATCACCATGAACTCGTATAGACGGTCTGGGGTTATAAATGCCGTCTTTTCTCGGTCTCTCTCGTCCACTTCAATTTGCCAGTAGCCGTTTTTCATATCCATCGATGAGAAGTACTTCGCCTGGCAGATGTGGTCCAGGGCATCGTCGATTCGTGGCAGGGGGTACAGGTCTTTTTTGGTGATTTTGTTCAGTCTCCGGTAGTCAACGCAGAACCTTAAAGTGCCGTCTTTTTTCTTGATGAGTACGCCCGCCTCAGCCCACGGACTTTTCGATGGCTGTAGTATGTCGTCGCTGAGCATGTCGTCTACTTGAGTCCGGATGGCTTCGCGCTCGTGTGACTGTCGGATAGGTCGGGCTCCATCTTCGGGTATTATCCGGTGCTTCGCCAGAGGTGTCTGAAGTAACATTGAGTTCGACGAAAAACACTCGCTGTAGCGATGAAGCACAGCCAATAACTTGTTCCTTTCTTCTTGCGGTAGTGCCGGATTCGCGTCGAAAGGATGTGGAAGCTTGAAGGGTTCTTCGGGTGTGCGTTCAAAGTCGGCGACTGCGATCACGTCACTTGCTTGTTGCGTTTCTTAGAGGAACGAAATTGCAGCTCCCTTGTTTAAAAGCTGGTACTCTTCGGTGAAATTTGTGACCGAAACTTGAGATCGGCGTTGCCTAAAGCACGCAAAGACTCTTGCGATGGAGACACCGTGCCCGAGAAGCAACCTTTGGTTACTCTCTATGATAGCGTCGACGTCAGGAACAGCATATTCACAGTAGACGGTGATCATCCAGCTTACGTGGGGTGGCAGGGTGACACGATCATCGGCGATCCTTACAGCAGCACTGTGTACGGGGTTCGGTTCCGGCGTCATGGAGTGATGGGAGGAAATATTTACGGACTTGGGTCTGCAGATCAATTATTGCGCCGTTGACTGTCAAAAAGTCCGTTCCGAGAGTCACGCCGATAACGAAAGCGGCAGATAACGAAAGCGGCAGGGTACGTCGTGCCGTCTATGCTGACGCGGGATGTGCGCGTTCCACTTGGCGTCACGAGATGGCCTCCTGCTGTGCGTATGTGCGGACCGTCCCATCTAATCATAACTTTCTTCAGCTTAGACGCAAATGGTCCGCTCATTACTGAGTAGTCGGGTCCCGTGTCTACGAGGCCGACTATATCAAAGCCGTCAATGGACATCTTGACGTCGGATGCCGCCTTCCTCTAGTTCCGCGTGCGTGGTGGCATGGCATCTCGGCTTGTGCGTGTTGGCGGTCGGGCACTGTGCGTCGTCGTAGTCTTCTCAACAGCAGTCTCAGCCATGTCAAGTACGCGTCGCACCGTGTACGTGTCGTCGTGTTCGGGAGTCTCGTCAGGGTTAGGATGGGTCGTTCGGATGAGGGCATGTCGTGAACAACTGTCTCCGGCACGTCCATGCGTCGTTAAGAGTTTCCGGTTTTTCGCCGTAGAGGAACTCACCGCCAGAAATTGCTGCTTTTATATTTTCCCCACGTGGGCTGGGGGACATTCCACGGGCGAAGTCACCATCGCTACGGCGGTTCGCCGATTGGTACGGGTAGGGCGATGGCAAGCAATTGAAACGGGCTGGGCCATGGCTTGTTTTTGAGAGATGCTCGTCGATCTCACGTGGTCATTGGCCAGGGAGATGGCGACGTGCGTCGATGGAGAATCCTCGCAAACCTAGCCTCTTGTAAGGGCAGTGGTGGTAGATGTGGTCGGCCTCTGCGCAGTGGTAACACAGCGGGCGATTATCAGGCGTTCGCTGCACTTCGGCCTTCCTTGGCGCCTGGTTTCGGGTTACAAGGGGTCGGGCGGGCGACATTGGGCGGTGGTACGGGGGGGTCTTGACGACGCGTTGGAACAGGGCGGGGTCGACGAACAGCCGCGGAGTAGGTCATTGCCTCTGGCTCCCGGGGTGCTTCGTACGCATAGAAGTTCCCAAAGCATGCTGCACTTCTTCCCGGATCACGTCAGTCAGGGAAGCGACTTGAGGTAGTGGCGTCGTCGTCGGGAAAAGTGAGACCGAGTTTAAAGCGCCGGCACGAATCGTATCCGAAACCTAAGCATTGATTGGGCGGTCGTACTGCCTTGTTCGTATTTCAAGCGTCTTCTCCAATGCAGCCGCCTCAGACGCAAATTCGGACACATTCTTCGGGGAGTTGCGGCCGAGGCATGCGAAGAGCTCTTGTTTAACCCCTCGCATAAACAACCTTAGTTAATTTTTTTTAGTCATTTCTGGGTCCGCACGGCGAAAACGTCGCTTCATCACCTCGACGAACACGAGCACGCTTTCATTTTGATGCTGCGTGCGTGTCTGCAGCAGCTGCTCGGCCAGTTCCTTCCGTACCATGGTCGTGAACGTTTTCAAGAGCTCGGTCTTGAATAACTCCCGGGTTGCCAGCGTACGTTCGTAGTTCTCGAACCAAATCCGTGCGGAGTCTTTAAGGTAGAAAGACACTTGCCTGAGTGTTTCGTCGTCATGCCATCGGTTAAACGTTCGGATACTCTCAAGATTCTCCAGGCACTCCTCAGGATCTTCCCTAGGTGACCCATGAAATTATGGTGGTTCCCGAGGTTGCTGCAGAACTACGGGGGTGCTCGATGCGTTGGTCATCGAGGAGGCGTTGTTCATGGCACCAGTCATGACGTCTTCCGCTTTCAATTTATCTGGCAGTAGTCGAAACTCGGGCGGGAGGCCTTGCAGTCGGCGGCTAGCTCTAGTTGGAGTGGCTTGGTGGCTTCCAGAGGTTGTTGGTAGCATAAACGGTGCGTACCCCGCACCACCAGTAGATGTCACGTAGCCAAAGACGACGCAGCTGTCTTGAAGAAAAAGACAAGTTTATAGCAGCGAACCTCTGCTCCCATAACAACTCAAAGAATACACAGTTGACGAAACAGCAGTCAACAAAGTGACGTGCGTAGACTGGTCTCGGCGAATAGAATGCCGTGGCATCTGCTCAGCGGGAATTTATCACTCGGCGCGAAGGTTTCTGGAATAGTCGATTTGTATCCAGAACACTGTAGATCAACGAGGATTATTCTAGGCTGTTCACATTCGTTCGGAACGCCCTCCCTATCAGAAGAGATAATAAATGCGGCACATAAAGAAAGAACGGAACACGTGCCTTCCTTGGCACAGAGACAACAGCTATAACACAGCCCCGCGCAGCCGGGCGGCAAAAGCAAAACATAAATAAACAAACCCAATGCAGGATTCGCGGCAATATTTTGAGTGTGTGGGTGGAACCTGCAAAAAGCCATTGTTCACCTTCTCAGAGTGTTTATGCGGACGTTCTCTATGCCGATAGTGTCACAGGGAATCGGTGAAGACACAAGCCTTTGGGTCTTTTTTTAGATTGGTATTTTGGATAAGCCCAAGCGTGAGACCATGACATACAAGGTGATTAGCTCGAGCCAGCTTCCGTAGCTTACTTATATCATGTTCAACAAAAATAAGAGGTAAGAGCACGCAGCATAAAAGTTCGTAACGGCTTCCACTTTCGTCAGTGCTCCTGCCAGTTCTTCTAGCTGTAGTTTGGCACTTACCAATACCTTTACAAATCCTAGCTTCGCTTTTTTAACAAGACTCTACCACCGGCAGATTCAACACAAAAGAACAGTTTGAACACCTCCGGTGGGGGCCGGCTTCAAGACAAGCCGCCTTATGACTGTTCCCCATTTATGCCCAAAAGTCAAACAAGTTTCACCAAATCATCATTTCAAAGCGTTTGCATTCCACGTTTGAGACCAAGATACCCACTCAAATCCGCCAAAAATTGTCAAGCCATAACAGATTAGGAGAATACATGCACTCATGTTTATGAGTTGACCGCAGTGTATTTTGGAGAGATGTGTGATACATGTTTTACTTCACGGTCAGTTGTGAGTAGAATGTATCACTGTTGAACCGCTTGAATTCCGGCGGGAAGTACCTCCGAAGTCAGCGCCCGCCGCAAAACCTTATAGTTTACGCTCGTGTGAACAAAGGAGGGTGGGACACTGTCTTTCAGTGTGTTCTCTGTGGTTGTGGCGCTATCGGGAAATAAAGCGCATAAGTTACCGGTCCTTTGGCGCTTAAAAAATCCCGACCATACACAATTCGATATCTCAAATTATTGAAGCTAAACCTCACGACATTGCTGCCCTGGAGGCCAAAATTTCAAAGTGGTCTACGCTAACAATTCATCGAAATTTAACGTTTCGGAGACTTTGAGACCGCCTTTAACGTCCACTTTACGAATTCTGTCTCAGAATGATAAAACTCTTACGGTCTGTATCTGGCTATGCGTGCCATTCACAAATATAGCCTTCTATTTGATCAAAATGGCCGCATGTGATGGTTATGAATCTTCAGCCACTGAGGACACATTTCAGCACCTTTTATTTGGTTGGTCACATTTATCATCGGAAGGACAGCTTCTCGAGCCAACTCTAGGGCCCAGGCTCTCCGTTCAACAGGTATAATAGCCCCGTCGAA
Organism: Haemaphysalis longicornis; assembly: GCF_048455015.1. Taxonomy (NCBI): domain Eukaryota; kingdom Metazoa; phylum Arthropoda; class Arachnida; order Ixodida; family Ixodidae; genus Haemaphysalis; species Haemaphysalis longicornis. The sequence goes on along the minus strand of NW_027526385.1, from coordinate 83,084,853 downwards.
CAACGTTGGCTATTCTTAGAACAAATTTTACTTCAAAAAGCTTCTCTCTGATCTTCCAATAGTCGAGAAAGGCGGTCGCAAACTAATGGAAAACTGCACACAGTGCAAGATTTTATAGCATGGTACACTTGAGAGGCAACCAGAAAATTCCACCGTCTACTTCCGATACACTGGGGACACCTCTGCGCGGCGTGTTAGATCTACCTTCCTTTTTCGGTTGTTCTCTTTCATACCTAGTTGACCCTTTACCCCTTGCAGGAAAGCAACCTGTGTCTTAAACAGTGTAACATTCCCAGCTTTCATTCGCAACCACCCTTCCTTTATTCATTCCCAGATTTTTAGAAATACCACTTCCGCAGTTTCTCTTGTATCATTGATTTGCAAAATGGGCTCTAGGTACGTAAATATTTTACGGCAAAAATCTCAAGCACCCCATTCTGCGTGAACGTGCCATCGCGGTTCTCCGGTAATAAAGTACGCGGCTGACATGAAGAGTAAATAAAGATAAAATACTTTTTCCGTGTAATGGGATTTGTGCAGTCGGTGCTCGACTAAGCTTCCTTACCATCTTAATGACGAGGCTTGAAATTTCCCAAACAACATACCATAGAGAGTTGAAATCATGCGTGGACCAAAAGCAACAAGGCCGCCAACACAAGCATAGCTTGCGTTGTCTTTTTAAAATAGTTTCAATGCGGTAAATGGCTCCACACGTCTCCAGAGTTTAACAAAAGACTGTTATTGAGGACACACACAAACTTTGGTTGGCGCCTTTATTGGTACTAAGACGTGTAGCACACATTCTAAGGAATAAAGCATCCAATATTATTAAATTAAATATTTCTAGTGTTTATTTACCATGAGAAAGTGGTGAAATGTCTCTGTCTTAATCTCTGGGCTGGCTTAATGTGTAGTCTTGTTTTTTTTATGCTTTCTTTGTGTATGACACAGCCCGACTGAGTACGAATATGTACAGCGTTTGTTTCATCCCAAATAGTTGTTCAAACTCTGCATTTTTTCAGTACCGCTACAGAAATGTTACGGGTGTCAAGATCCGATGATCCGACTTACGGGTGTTTCGGAGTTTTTCCAAAATAGTTTGAAAGAATATGAGGTGAGTACAAACGTGTATATTAGGGAACGGTGCTTGATATAAATATGCTGTAACCTTTCATTCCACATCGATACTGCATTTTATCTAGGGATATTTCTATTTGCAAGACATCCTGCACGATCTGAAACGAGTGGCGGACGAAATCTACAGTTCTGACGACTTCGAAGTATTGCCCTATTTTTTGGGCAGAATAGTAGAAAGTTGGCAAAAAATTCAAACATGTAGGGGTGAAGAAGAAAAAGCGGATGGTAACAAGAAGATTGGAGATACTTTAGCCAAAATTGTGGAAAAAGCAATGCTGAAGACAAAGATTTTAAAGGGTGTTCCCGAGGTAAGCCTGTGAAGAATTTCTTACAAGATTTTTTGTTTTTTAGTATAGCGGTCCGTGTATGATTATATGATCTTTTTATGCTTTTTTTTTAATTCAGGATCGGCGAGTTCGAACGGCTTCATGTTTGTTCAGCATTCTCGAAGATTTTTCCCTGCAGAAGAACCTTTCTACAAGGCGCTAGCACTATTTTACAGGACGGACCAACGAGCCATAAGTATCACTGGAGGAGGTCATTTGTAGAATATACATCTAAAAATTTTAGCCCACAGCGAAGCGATCAATGGCCAATATCTAGTGTAGTGGAGTTCTAGCTGTAATAAGACTTTGTCTTGATACAACACCGCATGTTATCGATCTGAGGTAATAAAAGTGAAAATAACCCATTTTGTGTAGCATATTCCCTCTTTCTCAATTCCCTCAAGGAGATCAGGATGGATACACTCACATCCCAGCACTACGTGCCGCATCACTATCATCATCAGCAGCCTGCTCAGGTCCACTACAGGACAAAGCCCTATCCCATAGGCTTCGAATCACTCCTGTTCTGAGCTGCTGGAGTCCATAATTTACTGAGAATTTCTGTATTTCATTCGACGTCGGTACACGGCCCTCCCTTGTGATAGACTCATCTCTTGGTACTAAATCGGGTGCCCTAATTGTCAGCTGGTTGTCAGTTTGTCGTGGTACATCGCCAGCCCAAGTGCATTTCTTTTTCTTTAATTGAACAATTTTATCTCCTACTCTACTTTTGTTATATGATCCAGGTAGCTCATTAATTGTAGCTGCGTGTTGTTCCAAACATTTTTCGTTTAAAGGCCCACTCAGGCGACCTATTTTTGCTTGCTTGTTTAGGAAGGTGCCAAGTTTCGTCCCTGTGTGTCATCACCAGCAGTTTTCATTACTCGTAGATTTTTTTTCCAGGGACAGAGGAAGTTTATTTTTGATTATTTGGGAGTGCTTGCCGAGTGCTACTTTAAACTCCTGATATTTAGGCGTTATTTCAAACTCTTTCCATCTGGTTCTGAGTTCATGGGGGTTTCTTAGTCATCAAGAGTTTCTTTCTTTCGTCTTTGAGTTTCAGCGTTAGGTTGCATATAATCTGCATATGATCACTGCCCCTACTTTTACTTTGCACGTGTACATCTTGCAAGACACCTGCGTTGTTATTTAAAATGAAGTTCAATTTGGTTTTTGTTGCACCATGTCGCCTTTTTATGTTCATTTACATTCCTTCCATTTGTAGAAGGATGTGTTCATCAAACTCTGGTTATTTCTCTTTGGAACTCCCAACAGAGTATCTCCTCGACTGTTTCAATTGTCTATTTTACAGTTTCCCACTGACCTTTCACCTTTTGCGTCTTACCTAACCTTTAGTGAAATCTCGTATCACACTAGTGAATTGCATTGTTCCCTTCTTCATTGCTGATTCGAGGCCCTCGTACAAGCTGTCTATGCTTTCGTAATCGCAGCTGGTTGTTAGTGCATAGACCTGAAATATCTTTAACCGGTGTCGCCGGCTTAGCTTGATCAAAACAGCAACGCCTCTTTCGCTAAAGCTTAAAAACTGCTCTAGATTTTCTGCTATTTTTCTGTGGAGTAACATTCTTGTCCTATGCTTTTTTTTTACCTTAAGACCCACTGTAGCGCAGAATATGCCCCATAATTAGATCAATCAAGCATTCTTCTCTCGGTCCACCTCCACGTACCCATACAATATCCCACCTATTGCCTGAGAGGTCCTCTAGTATTACAGCTAAGCTTTCCTCACTAGAGAATATACGCACGTTCAACGTTGGCAGGGTCAATTTCTGTTGGCGGCCTGTACGAACCTACAGACTATTAGCAACCTCTGATGTAACGCTGCTCCGACTGTTGGTGTGGAGAGGTCCTCTTCAGCTACTGTGGTCTTAGGGGTAAGTTTAGTTGGTTACTTATGTTATTCATAGTTTGTCTTTGCCGCATGGGTTTTGCCGCATTGTTTCTGTTTTTCCGCAGATCACGCACACCCCATCGTTTTATGTATACTTCCCTGCGAGACTTTTAGTTCTCAAGCATCCTGATTTAGCATGAAAAGCAGTGCACTAACCTTTGAATATACGTAGAAATTTTTTGTTCTGATGTCGGATTTTCTAGCCCTAGCAGTACACCTCTAACGACATTTAAGCTTCTATTGTTTCTATTCTCCTTGCTTCTTTTTTGGTTAGCTTGGCTAGCTTTGATTGGCCGCTGTACTTTCCGTAGTTCATTGTTACCATTTTCGTCTTTGCCACATCGTCCCCGCGCTTTCAATGCAGATGTACCGGGTAACTTTAGCTGTCCACGTTCATGGATCTATTGTGTAAAACCATCCCACCAAAACATGTTTCACTCTGACCTTCTTAGCCCACGTCTCCCTGCATTGCTTCATATTTGTTTTATCTTCCGCTCCTAAGGCCAAATGGCCTATTGGTCTCTCGTTCACTTCAACACATGGTAGAACGTCTGATATTAGGCGGAGTACTGCATTCCCAAATTTTCGTTGTGTAACCTTTACTAGTTTATACAAACCTACTACTACCTCCTATTTGTCATATCCCCAAAGAGCTCAATGCTTCATTAAAGCTACGTTTCGCTTCCTATATTCTTAAGTCCCCCCTCGTCAGTTCTTAATTGTCCTCTACTTTTATCTAAACTCCCAGTTATTTATATTCCTTGAGATTTTAATGCTGAATCGAGAGTTCGTCAGTGCCATTGTGATTGACAACCATTACTCGAGGTCGGTGTGTTCCTGACCCATAATATTTCTGATCGTTTCATGTCGCTTTACCTTATCGTACGTACCTGGAATTCGCGAGCAATTGCCGCGTGTTCTGCGCCCATATAGTGTACAGGTAGCGCACGTGCCAACACAATACTTTTGGTACTCCCTGGTGCACGTGAAGGGCAAGATCACGAAGGAGAAGTTTCTAGGCATTATCTGCAGCATTCCCTGCGCAGACTGCGACCGACGCTAGGTCGGCGAGACTGAAAATTTTTACCAACGCCTCAAGCAGCACATCTACGATGTAAGAAAGAAGAACGTGTCTTCTAACGCTCTCACGGAACACGCAGAAGCGACTCACCATGAAATAGATACGGCCGTTGCAAAAATGATTTGAAAAAAGAACAATTGCAGCTCCCGGCTTTATGTTGAATCCCTGACAATCCAGGCCACAGAGCACACACTTAATCATAATGACGGCAACTTCCCACACGTGTACGTACGTTGCCTACGTCATATCTGAAGCAAACATAAACAGATAACTTTCGCCCCCACTTTTTATTGTGAACAAGGCAGCTGTACGGGAGCCAAAAGGTCTCTTGGATTTTAAACATTCCTGGTCGGTCCCAGTTTTTATTGCTGGCATACCCCTCTGGTTATCAGCTAAAAGAACAATGTCACCTGCGTATAACAGTTTCTGAATGACCTGTTGTACTACATCGCCTAGCCACATAAGCGTGAGGCTAAACTTGAATTGACTTTCAGTTCTTTTCTATCACAACCATATAAAGCCTAACAGTATTGGGCTCAAAGGGCACTCCTGTTACAGTCCGCGATGGATGTTCACGTGCTTTGCTCATTTTTTCCTTTCCGATGTAAGGTACATTTTATTATCTTGGTAGATTGCTGTCAGGAACTGTATTAATCGTCATCTAAGCCCTGGAGATTCTGCACCCTCTACAACAGTCTCTGCTTACGTTGTCACATGCCCGCTTATTATCCAAAAGCATAAATCATAAAGGTCTATTCTGAGCTTTAGCAATTTAAATACAGGGTGTTATCCCGAAGAAATTCTCTATTCAGGTGACTGTCTTGCCTAAATCGATTATACAGTTCCCCAAGTTTTTCATTTTCTTCAAGCCACGCTTGAATTTGGATTTTATCGCCCACAACACGAATCTGTACGCCACTGACATTTCTTTCAGTGGTCCGTATGAATCAAAACTCGATTTGTTGCCGGCGCCTTGATGTAATAAATTCACTTTCCTTTCTACATAATTGTTTAGTATTTGTTTCGTTTGTACCACCTTATCTATTGCGCTCAAAAACGCTGCCCTACATATTCATCCAAGCATGTTATTAGCTGCAGTGGCAATCCGTCCGGGCCCACTGATATTTAGGGGGAAACACTGTCCTTTGATTTTTTTAATCAAGAATGCTAAAATATATGCCCTTTCCCCAGACCTCTGAGACACAGTTATTGGTGTAGGCTTCCCTTCCTTTGTTTGAAGAAACTTCTCATTATTCAATGTATGATTATCCACCAAATACTACTCCACTTCTAAACATCTTCCTTCCTTATCAATAAAGAAGTTTTGATGGATATAGTTTTTTGAGCTTGGTGATTTTACCCAGTTCCAAAACTTCTCGGACGCGCTTTTATCCTTTTCCCGTATTTCTGGCGTATCCCGCTCCCTTTTTGACACCAAAGCTGTATACGGAGCTTTTAAAGAAAGGCAGCAGTTACTGGCTGAATGACGAAAGGTCAGAGTCCACTGGATATCACTGAAAACATACGTGAGAGGCTGCATGAACAGAAACCTCAATATGAGAAGGCTTGGAACGGTCGACGGCGACGACTTCTTGTTTGCACCACACGCCTATTGTGATGGTCTTGCTATTACGTTCCAAAACTTTAAAAGGGCCATCGTATGGTGGAAATAGGGGCGGCTTTGTTGCGTCGTGTCGCCGGAACACATAAGAGTCCATGTAGGGAAATGTGAAAACCTTCCTGTTGCGGGCGATGCGAGGTCCTGTTGCGCTAGCCATGCGCCAAGCTTGTCCATGTGGTCGGAGGCTGCCGGGGTGGAGAGTGTCTCGTCGGAGAAGAATTCTCCCGAGAGGCGCACTGTTGAGCCGTACACCATTTTCGCCGCGCTGAAGACGAGGTCTTCCTTCACTATTGAGCGTACGCCAAGAAGAACGAGCGGGAGCTTGTCCAGCCGGTGCTAGCAATCGAGTTTCGCTTTCAGTGCAGCTTTGAGCTGCCTGTGCAAGCGCTCCACCATTCCGTTGCTGGTGGGACGGTTGTATGCTGCAGCCTCGTGCCGGGGAGCGTCGAAAGCGCGGAAAAGAGGTTTCTGTACAACTGCCACCCCCGGGGAGTTGTTATGCGGGCGGGGCAGCCAAAGCGGGACACCCATGTATGAATAAAGGCCTGCGCGACGGTCCCAGCTGATATTTCCGCGATTGGTATAGCTTCGGGCCGTCGGCTGTATCTATCGATGCATGTGAGCAGGTATCTGAATCCTCGGCAGGGCGGTAGCGGTCCCACCAGGTCGAGGTGAACGTGGTCGAACCGCGACTCAGGAGTCCGAAATTCCTGTAGTGCAGCCCGAGTGTGGCGAGTTACCTTCACTTGCTGACACGTTTCACGTGTCCGAGCCCAACGTCGGACGTCCGCGTTTACGGTGGGCCAAACAAAGCGTTCTGTTATCAGCCGCTGTGTGGCGCGGACACCCGGGTGGCTGATGTAGTGGAAAGTGTTGAATACGACTCGACGAAAATTCACTGGGACGAAAGGTCGTGGCGTTGCCTGGGACGTATCGCAGGTTAGCGTGCCGTGGACGTAGGAAAGTGCAACCTCCGAAAGCAACAGTGAAGATCCCACACATATCAGTCTCCTCAACTCAGTGTCCTCCCGCTGAGCCGCGGCCATCGCCTCGAAGTCCAAGACTTTTGCGCCGGAAGCGTTGACGCAAAACAAGTCGTGGGCTGCTTCATTTTCGACCCTGGAAACGTGGCGGGTGTCTGTAGAAAACTCAGAAATGAATGATAGCTGGCGAATTTCCCATTCTACGTAGGAGGAACTGTTGTTATTGAATACGTTGGTGAGGGGCTTGTGGCCTGTAAAGATGTAGAGCTCACGACCTTCGAGTAAGTAGCGGAAATGCTTAGTGCAACAATAGATTGAGAACAACTCCCTTCCAAAACTCTGTACCGCAATTCTGGAGGCTTCAGGTGTTTCGAAAAGAAGCCCGGTGGCTTCCACTGTGCACCCTCCTGTTGCTGCAGTACTGCTCCGACCGATGTGGAAGAGGCGTCCACCATGAGGCGTGTAGGAGCGTCTGACAGTGGATGAATGAGAATGGTAGCCATGGCCAGCTCGCACTTAGCCTTCTGGAAAGCGTGCTGGTGTTCGTCAGACCAAAAAAATCTGGTTCCTTTTGTTTGTCTCGGCGCAGCAGGTCGGTCAATGGCTGGAGTAGTCGAGCACAAGACGCAATGAACCGCCGGTGGAAGTTTAAGAGCCCAAGCAACTCTCAGCTTGGGAAAGATGTTGGAGCAGCAAACTTGTTGGCGCGTTCTACCCTTGATACCAATGGCATAATGCTTCAGCAGTGATGTGGTGTCCAAGGAAGGTGAGAGCTTCGATACCAAACACGCACTTTTGAGGTTTCAACACCAGACCTTGCTCATCCAGACGCTAAAAGAGCTGGCGGCGGTGCTGTTCATGCTCGGTAGGAGTTCTGCTGGCCACCAAAATGTCGACCAGGTAGACGAAGACGAAAGGAAGACCCCGGGTGACCTTATTCATAAACCTTTGAATGGTGTGTGAATTGGGAGTGCGCCGCTACGAGGTCGATATTGCTGTATATTTTTGTACCTGCCAGCCCCGCACTACAATCGTGAATGTGTGGCAGAGGAAACTGGTCCGGCGTTGTCGATGCGTTCAAGGCTCTGCAGTCACCGCACGGGTGCCAATCGTCGCCGTCGTCTTTAGGCACCATGTGCCGCGGCGATGAATGGTTGCTAGACGAAGAGAGAATAATTCCCAGCTGCAGCATATGCTCGAACTCACTGCGTGCCGCTTGAAGCCTGTTGCTGAACACCCGTCGTCGCCGGGCGGTGACTGGCAGCATGGGTTACGATGTGGTGAGTCATGTTCTATTTCAATGGCTGTTCCGTGTTGCGGGTCGGGTCTTGGTGAAAGAAAGGAATTCGGCCAGGATGTGGTGGTAGGCAGATACTGGCTGGAAAGCGCGGATACCAGATGAGTAAATGTTTCACTCCAAACCACGCACTTTGAGGGATGTGTTGTTATCCTTCAGGCAATGGTCACTTACGCTCACATCCAGGTGGAAGTGACTGAGAAAGTCTTCTCCGAGTATGGAAAAAGATAGCAGCTTGAAGCCATTTTGCCTCCGCACAGGCGCCTCAAGCGTCGACTTCACCGTTCGTCGTCCGAGATGGCTTACTCTGGAGACGGAATTATTCGTCCGATGGTGCCCGTTTTCTGCTTGTCGTGCCTGAGAGCCTCCGGCCTATCGTCTTGCATGCTATTCACGACGACATCACCTCGGGACATCTTGGCTTCGCCTGCACGCTTTACCGACTCCGTCAGCGTTTCTACTGGCCTCGCCTCCGGAAGACGACGAAGCAGTACGTCGCTGGATGCCAGGTGTGCCAGCGCTACAAGCATCCCACAGTTCCTCCTTCAGGGCATTTGCATCCGGTGCGTCCACCAACATCACCTTTTGAAAAAGTAGGAATTGACTTGCTCGGCCCGTTTCTAAAGTCGGTAGCCGGGAATCGATGGATAATTGTCTGCGTCGATTACCTGACGAGATATGTGGAAACGACCGCTCTGCAATCCGCTACAGCTTCCGAAGTCGCACACTTTTTTCTGCACTTCATCATACCGCGCCATTGTGCCCCCCGTGTGGTTATAAGTGATCGCGGGCGACAATACACAGCGGATATCCTCGAAGAACTCCTTCGTCTCTTCGTCTCTGTGGGTCACAGTACCGACACAGCACGCCATATCACCCACAAACCCATGGCCTTACTGAGCGAAGAAATCGTACGCTCACAAACATGTTGGCCATATACGTATCCTCAGATCACAAAAACTGGGACGATGTGTTACCTTTTATCACATACGCTTACAGTAATGCTAAGCACGAGGTCACGGGATGCGCACCTTTCTTCCTTTTATACCTGCGACTGCCAAGTAGCTTCCCCGACACTATCCTACCCTTTTCTCACCATGAAGATGTTTCTATAGCGCAGACTCTCTGTCGTGCTGAAGAGGCGCGCCGCGTTGCCCGACTACGGACTTTGACGTGCCAGGTGAAGACTAAGGCGCGATATGACCGACGACACGCACCAGCTTCGTACTGTACCGGTGACCTTGTCTGGCTTTGGACGCCGCTACGCAAACGTGGTTTCTGCCAGAAGTTTTTATCAACCTATACCGGGCCTTTTGTAGTTGTGCGAAAATTAAGCGACCTTAATTATGAAATTGCTAAAGCGATGTCACAAGATCGCCGATCCCGCAAAACTCAAGTTGATAACGCCGCCCGCCTGAAGCCTTGCCAAGCCCGACAACTTCAACTCGCTCAGTGAGCTTCGTCTTGCCCCGGGGTAGTGTTACAGCACAGTTTCTACGAAGGATATTGTCTCCCGGGTGTTTAATGGAAAGGGATTGACCAAGCCCACTGTGTTTTGGTAGAAGAGGAGGTTGAGGTGGTGACTGTGCCGGCCTCTTCCCGATCTGTTCGCCTTTCTCTTCCCGGACCACATCACCGAAAATAACCCATTTCATCCAGAACGACCGTGTCTATATATATATATATATATATATATATATATATATATATATATATATATATATATATATAGCGTGTTGTCCGATTTCTTACATTATTTAAATCCCAACAGTTTCGGAAGTGGTACTTCCTTCATATGGGGTTATGTTAGCATGACACACAAAACTTCTGTACACCCGTTGCATACGTGGGACTCCTTCTATTCTTACGCGCGTTAAGAAAGGAGAAACCTTGGGGAAAGTGAAGCAGAGGGAGAAGTATGAACAACATTTAGTAACTTTACAGCATTGGGAAGGCAAGGTGTAGAGAGAGAAAGAGAGGATAAAAAAGAAAATAGACAGTGGCCAGTGAGAAGCAGCCCCAATCGCTCCGTTAGCGGAGAGCAACCGGACGCATCAAACAAAACCAATATATGTCCGCACGAACGACCGCGCGAGCAGTTGGAAGAGGACTAGTCACAACTTGTAAGCCCGTGCGGAAGAGCGCTAAACGGTTATGGTAAAAAGAACAAAAAATCAGCCGCGTCGGCGGATTGCCCCGAAAGCGCGTCATGCCTATTTCATATTTGCCGCTCTTTCGAGCCGCGTTTTCAAAGAAAGTGCTACGAGTTGTGCCGCGCCTCCGCCAGATGGCGCCACGGGTCTCGCGACCGAGAGAAGACGCAGTGAAACATCCCCCTCGCGAGGGGCACGATAAAATGCAGAGCATTTCCGGGGGCGCACGATGTTAAGTAGTTTGCGTTACGGTAATGTTGTGGCACTTGTGGCAACTGCTGACGAGAGAGCGCTCGTCAGCAGTAATTTTAATGAGTCAACGATATAAGGCACGTTCGTAGAGTCCCATTCTGCGTCGGCTTTGTGGCACAGAGGGTAGAGCACCATGTACATTGCGTTCCGCCCGCAGGGTCGAGGGATCGAGACCGGGCGCCGGATAGTATTTTTTTTATATAGTAGGGAAGGTGCGGTGCGGACTACGGACGTCAACGCGGGTGACAGCGTGAGTTACTGGAATGCTCTGCATTTAAAAGAATTACGAAAAGACACTTGTTGAGCTACGCTTTGAGACGGTTGTTAGACCTGAAGACAAATGCCACATTGATCACAGTGGGCTTCGGAAAGCACTAGAGAAAAAGGCGAACATGGAAAACAAATGGGGAAGGAGAGGGCGGCCAAGCGGCCCACTGGCCATTGTCTGTTTTATTTTTCATCCCCTCTCTCTCTCTATACCTTGCGTTCCCATAGCTGTATAGTTACTAAGTGTTGTTGCTACTTCTCCCTCTGCTTTACTTTCCCCAGGGGGTCTCCTTTCTTGACGAGGGTGAGAAGGAAAGGAGTACTGCGTATGCAGCGGGTGTACAGAAGTTTTTTGTGTCATTCTAACAGAACCCCGATGAAAAAAGTTCCACTTCCGAAACTGTTGGTACTTAAATAATGTAAGAAATCGGACAACACACTATCGTCTCTTTCACTGTGGTCTATGCTTAACTGGCCCATTGAAGAAGAAACCCGGCCAATATATATATATATATATTGCAAGACTCGGACACGGGAGACTCGAAGGACGCGTTTAATGACGACGCAACCTAGCCGAGAGGCCGTTGCAAAATCGATGATGAAGAAGGCGCGAGGATGGAACGTGAAGAAGGTGGTGTGGTTCTCGCGTGCGCGACACTGATGATGAGTTGCTAGATGGGATTGGCCATTCGAGTAACAGTTATAAAAGAACGATGACGCCTGTGCTCATAATATTTCCCCCCCTGCGGAAGCGGCCCCTCAGGGCGCTAAAGAGACGAGGGGCGCCGATAAAATGGCTTGATGCGTGATACATGGACAATTTCAGTTCCGCGGCGCCGACGGTCGGACGTGGGGCGAGTAGGAGCCACACGATATGACTGGAGAAGTCTGCTCCAGAACCGTGTAAGGACCGATGAAACGTGGAAGAAACTTTTCACATAATCCCACTGCACGCATTGGAGTCGCAAGTAACACTTCATCACCTGGTTGAAAGGAAACAGTCGAAAGCGTCGCATCATGACGAGACTTGCGGTCTTGTTGACAGGCCTGGGTGTTCAACTGTGCGAGACGGCGGCAGTGTTCAAGGCGAGAGACAAACTCTCCTGGGACATCCGCTTGAGGAGAGGCAGGTTCAGAAAAGAAAGCAGCATCGAGGACGGAAGGGAGAGGGGTGTAACATCTTTATTTGCCTGCTTTTCGGCTACAGGAGCTATCCCCCTCTTAGGAGGGGGCAACTACCCGCGCTTGCTGGCGTTGGACCGCCCTCAGGGCAAACAGCGCGGCGGCCGGTTGAGAGTCCAGATCTCTTTCGTCCACCGCACGGCCGAGGTGAGGCGGGAGCGCCTCGGATGAGTCAGGGTTCTCGTCGCAGTTCCACATCATGTGGGCTAGCGTGGCCCTCGCGGCCCCGCACACCGCACACACATCGGTTTCATAGAGCTCCGGGCCCGCTCGTACGGCCCACACGGGATTCCACGTTGCTCTCACTTCCAGTTGGCGGAGGAGCACCGCCTCCTGCCTGGTGAGGTCGGGGTGCGGCGCTTGGTATCGTCTGCGACGCTCCCAGTACCACTCCAGGACCCCTTCGTACGTGGTCACCGGGGCGGGCTCCTCCGCCTCCATGTCCTCGCCGTCGTCGTCGTCGACTCCATCGTTGCCGGTCTCGGTTGTTCGAGGCACAGCGGTCGGCTGGGCGTCCTGTCAGCGCCTACGCCGCCCTGTCCGCGTCCTCGTTCTGGTTGGGCTCGGGTCCCACTGCGCCCATGTGGGCCGGGAACCACCGTACCGTTATCGGCGCGCGCATTGGCTCTGGGGCCCCGCACGCCCTCACCGCACTCGCGCAAACTTGATTTCTTGCAAAGTTGGCGACTGCCGCGCGGTGGTCGCTCAGTACTGTAGTACATTCCGGAATCGAGAGCGCCAGCGCGATGGCCAACTGCTCCGCCTGCTCCGCCACCTGGCCCGCACGCTGCTGGCCGTGACAAACTCGCCCGTCGTTGCTCTGACTGCTGCGCCCACGTACGCGTGTCGTTGGCCCGGGTATCGGGCCACGTCCACGTACATGGCGCCGGTGTCGTTGGAGTATGTGTCGGTCAGCGCTCGGGCTCTGGCCAGCCGTCGTTCCTTGTTCTCTTGTGGGTCCGTGTGCTGCGTGAGCGGCGGGACCTGCAGTTTCTCGAGCAGGCCCCGCGGAAGCGGCAGCCGGTCCCTACCCTCCTGCAGCCAGGGCCTGTGTCCTAACCGTTCTAGGATCGCCCTGCCCGTGTGCGTTTGCTCGAGGCGAGCCGTCCGCGCTGTTTGCTGCGCTTCTGCAATCTCTTCTATTGTGTTTTGTATTCCTAGCTCTAACATCCTTTCCGTGTTAGTGTGCGTGTATAGACCTAGCGCGACCTTGTGTTCCTTGCGTATGAGAGCGTTCAGCTTGTTACGCTCGGCGGCGTTCCAGGTGTGGAAGGCGTCGACGTAGGCCAGGTGACTGACGGCGAATGATTGTGTCAGTTTGAGTTTGTTGAGCTCGCGCATGCCGGCGTACTTGGTGGATATCTTCTCGATGAGCCCCATCACCCTGTGTACCTTGGTTTGGAGCTATGTTGTATCGTGTAACTGTTGCGGCAGGTGCTCTCGATGTGCAGTCCCAAGACGCGCAGGGTGTCGACCTTTGGAATGGTGGTACCGTTGCTCGTGCGCACGTTGATGTTCGGCTCGTCGTTGTCGGTGTTGTTACTTCGAGGCGGCCGCAGCAGCAGCTCCGACTTGGCCGGGGAGCATTGGAGGCCCGTTCGTTTAAGTTGTTCTTCGACCGCTTCGACGGCCTCCTGGAGCGGTTCTTCGATCTCGCCGTCGCTGCCGCCCGGGGTCCAGATGGTGATTTCGTCGGCGTATATGGTATGTCGTACCCTTGGGAGGGAGCCGAGGCGTTCGGCCACCCCGATCATGACGAGGTTGAAGAGCGTCGGCGAGATTAGCGCTCCCTGCGGCGTGCCCCTGCTGCCGAGCGTCTTCTTCGGTAACTCCAGGTCTCCCACCACGATGGTCGCGGTTCGCTCCGTAAGGAAATCCTTGACGTGTTGGAAGGATCGGTCGCCCATGTTCAGGCGCGACATCTGCCGCAGTATTGCCGAGTGCAGTACGTTGTCGAACGCTCCTATTAAGTCGAGGCCGAGGATGGCTGCTGTGTCTTCGGATCTCTTTGTCGTCCGGTCTATGATTTCATGCTTAGGAGGAGCATCGCATCCTGGGTGCTCAGTCCCGCCCGAAATCCGAGCATGGTGTTGGGGTATAGCTCGTTCTCCTCCAGATGCCGTTGCCACCGATTTAGAAGCACGTGTTCTAGGACCTTGCCCACACACGACGTCACCGATATCGGGAGCAGGTTCTCGATGTCTGGGCTTGGGGAGAAGCCCCGTGCGCGCCTCCTTCCACTTGCGGGGCAGGACGCCACTGCGCCACCATTTGTTGTAGTACCGCGTGAGAGCAGCGATTGCGCCGTCACTCAGGTTGAGCAGCTCCTTGTTCGACACGCCGTCGAGGACGGCCGCCGACTTTCCGTTGATCTTTTGCAGAACCGCGCAAAACTCCCACTCCTCGATGTTCGCGTCCAGCTCTGGCTTGGCGCCGAACTTGTAGCTCGGCAGGGGCGAGGGTGGCATGGCCGGTAGGTACTTGGCGTCGAGCCGGCGCCAGACTTCGTCGTCGCCGAGCTCTCGGCGGGCCCTGAGGAAGGTTCACGCGAAGACGTGCTGTTGCGTGCTCTTGGTCTTGGTGTTGTCGAGCAGGTGTCGGAGCAACTTCCGCGTTCGGATCTTGTGGATTTGCCAGTCGGCCACCTGGCAGACGGCGTGCTAGCGCTGGCGATTCAGCGTCTCGTAGTGCTTCTCGATTTCTCTGTTTAGCAACGCCACCCTCTTGCGCAGCGTGCGGTTGTGCCGCTGGCAGTTCCACCGGCGTTTGAGGGAGTTGCGCGCCTCGATTAGGTGTGCTAGCCTTCTGTCGACGTCGGGTGCGTCCTCCATTTCAAACTCGGTAGCGGCCCGCTTCGATTCTTGTAGCACCGCCGCCGTCCATGCCTTAAGGTCCTGGATGTTCTTGGGCACGGTGCCAAGATTGGCACGAAACTTGTCCCAGTCTGTGATTCTTTGTTTGCGATGCGGGCTCGCTCGAATTTTGCGGGGAACGGCGGCCTCTAGGATACAGTGATTGCTGCCGAGCGTCTCCAGGGTGTTTCGCCACCTCACCTTCGCGTTGTTGCTGAAGTTGAGGTGAATCTCGGCGCACCGTCGACATGTCCTGTCTGTTGGGGACCATGACGTCATTGGCGAGGTGGTACCCCGCCGCCTGAGTCTCTGCGAGGACGCTGCGACCCTACGGCGTGTCGTATTGGTAGCCACAAGCCATGTGCGGGGCGTTGAAGTCTCCGCAGAGCAGCGTTGTTTGGTCCCCTGCCAGCCGCTTGATCATGCTGATCATTGTGCCGTAGCCTTGTTTCGCGTATTTGGGTTTCGTGTACGCATTCATGATGTACACGTGCTCCTTTCTGGCTCGGGTCTTGGCGCCGATCGCCAATTCTATCGTTAGGTGTTCCACGTTCGTGGCGTGTAGGAGGCTGTGTTCGAGGCTGACCATGCCCTTCTCCACGAAAGTGCAGATGCCGCTGGGCACGCGGGCCCCCTTCTCTGGAGTCTTGGGAAGTGCAAAGGTGTAGGAGCGGTATCCTGGGATTTTCGGAGCGTGCTCGCAGTGCGTTTCTTGGACGAGGACGATTTCCGGTCTCTTCTCCACGCGTGCAATGTGCTACAAGAATGTCGCTCTCCCCCCCGAAACCCGTTCGCGTTCCACTGCCAGATGATGAGTTCGTGTGTCTTCTCCGCGGTCTTTGTTGTCATTACGGCTGTGCTTCAGGAAGTGGTATTGGCTGCAGCTTCGCCATGAGCTTCTTGTAGATTGTCGTCATCATTTTCTCTATGTTGGGGAAGCGGGTCTCTAGGTTGGCCAGTCTAGCCGACATGTCTGCCTGCGTGGCCTCGAGGGCCGATATGCGCGTGTTGACCGTCTCGAATTGCTTGGCGTACGCGTGTTGAAAACTGTGGAATTCTTCTTTGGTCACGTATGGTTGCTCGCGGATCTTTGACTTCAGTGCCCGTCTCTTCTTGGTCGGTTCGCTGTCCGTGTCAATTTCTTCCCGTGGAGCGTCGCTGCAATTCGCCGCGACGTTTTCAGGTGTTGGTTTGTTGCTTTCAGAGGTCTCTTCCACCTCCTCGGGCTCGAGTGAGATCCTAATCGGTGGAGGCGGCGGCGATTGTGGCGAGTCCCTTGAAACCGTTGGGGTTTGCGGTGGAAGCTCTTGCGGTATCTTGCCTGCGAGTAGCAAGTCCAGCTTGCGATTTAGCGCGAGTATGATCTCTTCTTGCATCTCCATTTGCGCTCTCAGATGCATGTTTTCGTGGCGAACGTCTTGCAGCTCTCACTCGAGTGCGGGGTTGCCGCGGCTCGTCGCACCAGCTGTCACCCTGGCCCACGTCACGCCCGTCGCTGGCTGCGCCTGGCCGTTTCTATTGTTCTTTGGTCCGCCCACTGCCGCTGACGCCGGCGCCTTAACGGACCCGCCTACATTCGTCCGCGGCGCCGCAATGGGGGCGTGTACTCTCGATTGCAGCTGTGGGAAGGTTTCCACTGTTTTTTCCGGCAGCTGCTGCTTGGCCTCTTTCCGCTGTTGCTCTTTAGCCCCTCCCCTTTGGAGTACCACGTCGGGCACCTTTATTCGGTTAGGGCAACCCGTGGCTCCCGTTGCGTGAGCCCCGTTGCAGAGCTTGCAACGGGGCTTACACGTGGCGTCGTGGTTTGGCTCCTGCTCGCGTCTCCCACACGCAAGGCACACTTTAGTCTCCGGGTTCTGACACACGTCCGCGCGATGCCCTAGTTTCCTGCAGCACCGGCAGAACTCGTGGGGCTGTCTGTACAGGCTACACCGCACTATCATGGCCCCGTACTTAATCGAATTAGGTGCTTTAGATCCCTCGAACGCTACGATAACCGTGGTGGTGTTTCCTATTCTGTGGGCCTCTAGTGCCAAGGGGTTAGTCTCGTTTACAATGTTGTTCTGTAGATCCTGATGCGTCTCCGTAGTGTCTATGCCTCTAATGATTCCCTTTACTGTACCGTCCGGGTGGACACGTAAGCGAAGGTCTCGTACTCGGCGTTGCCTATGCGAAGCTGCCTAATTTGCACGTAGCTACGAGCGCGACGCTCGTCGGGCGTGCTGATCACTATGATGTTCTGAGTGGGATTCGTACAAATAGTGTCTATTCTGGATTCGTGCATGGTAACCCTGGCTGCTGCGAAAATGGCTAACATGAGGCGCGTGGCCTCCGTTTTCGCTACGTTAAGCCCGCCGCACGGACGTATGATAATCTCGGTCTCGTGTCTCGGTAGCGGCACGGGCATGCGCGCCGCTCTGCTAAGTCTGGCAGTCACTTTCTTAATGAAGCTATCGCTACCTCGAGGCTGCGAGGCTGCAGGAGAAGAAGGAGGGGCCGGCTTACCGAGGGGTGCTGGGGCGCGGCGCCGAAGCCTCCTCCCGGCGGTGATCCAGCCGTCGTCGTCTTCCGTCTCCGTCTCGTGCGTCCGGTCGTGCTCGCGTTCTGGAGGTAGAGTCCGTTTGTTAGCCTCGAATTCGGTGATGACGTCGTCGCCCTCGTAGTCCATAACCGCCGGGGCCTCTCCGTGGGTGTTCATCTCGTCGTGAGGTACCGCGGGCGTAGCTGCCATGGCGTGCGCGCGGGGTCGCGGACGGGCTAGGCCTAACGCAGGCCTTGCTGGTCTGCTCCGCTGCTATCCCAAGCTGTGTGACGACGGCCGAAGCAGTTCAAGCGCAGTTCAGTGCGTCGCGTGAGTGTGTGCCCCGTCTTCGGAGCGAGCGGTGAACGAAGAGCACGTGAAGAAGGGTAGGGAGGCGACCGCAGCTACTTGTTCGTTGTGCCGGTAGCAGAGGCGGCTTTGTTGCGGGCAAGCTCGAGTGATGTGGCGAGCTTGCCGAGGCGAGCCACCACGTCAGCGCATCTAACCCTCCATTTAGGGTTAGCGTGGCGGTCGCTGCTTCGAAATTTCTCGGCGTTGTCAGATTAAAAATAGTGGCTTGCCTGACGTATGCTCGGTATCCGGGAAGCGCGCTGACGAGGCTCTTTCGACCGGTGATAGTTTCGTCGCAGTGCAGGCCGTTGGTGGGTCTTTGGGGAGGTCTTTGACGGAGCCGATGTGAAGCAGGCCCACATCGGTCGGCCACCTAGCGGCGTCCCCCGAGGACGGAAGATCGAAGGGTAAACCGGTGTCCCAATTCGTGTGGTCAGGGCTTTTATAAAACGAAAGCATATCGAAGAGGGCACGGTGAAATCGCTGTCAGCCCATTTGTTTGGGGATTTTAGCTCGATGTGGTTTTGTGGACGGTACCAGCAGCGCGAAGAACTTCATTCAGCAGTGTTGAGAGGAAGGTTTTCCGCGGTCGCTGAAAAGAATGCGGGGAGGGCCGTGTCGCAAGAATGTCCTTTAGGAAGAAATGAGCCACCTCTGAAGCGCAGCCAGTACGAAGCGGGGCAGTTTCGGCGTATCTGGTTAAATGGTCCACCGCAGTGACGATCCAACTGTTACCTGCTGTCGTCAATGGCAAGGGCCCGTACAAGTCAATTCCCACCACGTGGAAAGGAGCGGACGGACACGGCATAGGTTGTAACTGTCCCTCAGGTACCGTGGTTTTATTTTTTCGGAGCTGGCAAGCAGCACAAGATGCAACATACTTGGCGACACTGGTGGCGAGGCTCTTGACGCGGTCGTACGTTTTGCGAAACGCCAGATGGCCAGCGGTGGTGACATCGTGGAAAACACCTAGAATCTCCTTTCGAAGCGATTGGGGAATCACAGGAACCCATCTGTCTCCGGTAGGATGGTAATTATAGTAGTATAGAGCGCCATTTAAAAGTCGAAATTTGTCCAGCTGGCGACGCAAGCGGCTGTTAGAAGGCTGCGCCAAGCCGCCGAGGTGATTGATGAGGTCTCGGCAGTACGTGTCGGCCCACTGCAGAGAGATCAGGTTATCAGGCAAGTTGTAGGCATCGTAATGTGCAGGTGCAATCGGCAAAATTAGAGTTACACCAGGATGTTCATCATCTGACTGAGGCGACAACGGGCAGCGGGAAAGAGCGTTCGCATCCATGTGTTTCTTCCCTGACTTATAGGTCACTGTAAAATAATATTTCTGTAAACGGAGAATCCAACGACCGAGGCGGCCCGACAAATATTTCAGTGACGACAACTAGCAAAGCGCGTGATGGTCAGTCACAACCGAGAAATGACGCCCATAAAAGCACGGTCTAAATTTTTGGACGGACCAAACAAGGGCAAGGCATTCCTTTTCCGTTATAGTGTAGTTTTGCTCCGCAGGTATTAAAGTCCGGCTTGCATAGGCAACAACTTGATCTACTGATGATGAGTTGCGTTGTAGGAGGACCGCGCCCATACCGTGTTCACTGGCGTCCGTGTGGAGTACAGTGGGAGCACAATCATCAACTGTGGCAGAGAACCGGTCCAGAAGTCAAGACATGCTTGAGTGTCTGGAATGCCGCTTCGCAGTCACCAGACCAGATAAAAGGGCTCGCAGATGCTAGTAGTTTATTGAGTGGCGACGCTATTCGGGCAAAATTACGGATGAACCGACGGAAGTAGGATGTCAAGCCCAGAAAACTTCGAAGGTCTTTTTGATGAAGAGGTCGCGGAAAATTAACTACGGCGTTGATCTTGTCGGGATCGGGGCGGCTTCCATCACTGCTGACGACATGCCCCAGAACTTTGATTGATTTGCTCGCAAAGCGACACTTTTTGGTGTTTATTTGCAAGCCAGCATTGGCGAGGCTCGTTAAAACTACGTCTAGACGGTGAAGGTGTTCGTCAAAGGTAGAAGAAAAGATAACAATGTCGTCAAGGTTGCAGAGGCACGTCTTCCACTTTACGCCACGAAGAACACAGTCAATCATGCGCTCAAAGGTTGCAGGCGCGTTGCATAACCCGAAAGGCATAACGTTAAACACAAACAAACCATCTGGTGTGGCGAAGGCTGTTTTTTCTTTGTCGGCCTCATCCATAGGAATTTGCCGGTATCCTGACCGAAGGTCAAGGCTGAAGAAAAATTGTGCACCTTGCCAGGTATCTAGAGCGTCGTCGATACGCGGCATCGGGTATACATCTTTACGAGTTATCTTGTTCAGGGCTCGGTAACCTACACGAAATCGCACGCTTCCGTCTTTCTTCCGAACTAGTACAACGGGTGATGACCCAGAGCTCGATGAGGGTCGAATGATGTCCCTCTTCAGCATGTCATCCGCGTTTTCCTGAATAATTTTTCTTTCTGACGGAGACACGCGATATGGGCGGCGATGGACAATGCAGGAGGTGTCCGTTTCGATTCGATGGATTGCAACAGACGTCTGGCCAAGGACAGAAGAGTAGCAGTCAAGCGATCCTTGGTGCTTAGTCAACAACTTGAGCAATGCTTCTCTTTGATCCGAGGTCAGGTCAAAACTGTTGATACTAGTAAAAAGGGAGGGCTAAGGCTTTGATGCGTGGCTCGGTTGGTCCGAAGAAAGCGAAGAGACTGGAAGAACGATTACGGGATCGTCGCGGGGCACAGAAGCAACAGTAGCGCCTTGAGGTAGCAAAATGGGTTCAGTCTTAGTGTTCACAGCGGCTACGAGAGCTGAAGCGGAAGAAAAATGGACAAGGCATGCCGGTATCATAAGTCCTTTGGGAATGAAGTGTCCAGCTGGCACGATGACCGCATCGCCATCGACAATGCTGTCAGACGTGATGTAAAACACGGATTCTCCAGGAGGCAGAACAAAATCGGAAGTTGACACCAATTGATGTATTCGCCCGTCCGGTACCGTGTCGAAAGCCGTGTCAGTAACAGTTTATGGTGTTTACTGAAAACACCAAAGCATGGTAATTGATATGTATTCACCGCTACCATGCGATACATGTAACTTTCCCTTCTGCCTGGTCCTTAGAGGACTGCAGTATGTACTAAATAAAAAAAGGGCGGGTGCATGACAGGAAATGATAGCAGATGCTGATGACAAGAAGTCGACACCTAGGATCATCTGATGAGCACATGGGGCTAATACTGCGAGGAGAATGTGATGACGGATGCCTTCGATGAATACACGGGCTGTACACTGCCCGGAAGGCTGAATCCCACTTTTGTTGGCGCAGCGTAGAGCAGGAACAATATAAGGAGTTTTGACCTTCCGAAGCCGCGAACACAAGTCTGCATGAATAATGGAAATGCTCGCGCCAGTGCCCACTAAAGCTTCGACGGGAATTCCTTCGACAACAACTTCCAAAATATTGCATGGCCGGTCAGGAGGACTTGTCTTTTTTCCGTGTGACACAGTTCTACCTCCCTCAACTGCGGCTCCTAGTTTTCTGCGCGGCGGTCCACGTTCTGAGAGGCTGGACGGAGAGGAGACGAAAATCGAGGGAAAGGTGAAGGGGATCGGCGGTGGTCAGACCTGCTGGTGGCACGATGATCAACGGAGTCCGGAGGAAACGTTGAGCGGCGGCGAGAATAGGTAAATAGCTGTCGTCGGTAGTCGTACGTGTACCGCGAACCACCACGTGGCGGAGCAGAAAATACTTGATGTTCATCCCGCTGGCCCGTCGGCAGAACTTGGAAATATGGCCCCGGATGCCGCAGTAGTAGCATATGTTGGGCGAGGCGGCCGACATGGTGAGTACTATGGTGTATGGTAAGTGGCCGGTTGGTATGCAGCGGAGACGGGGGCCAGGTGAACATGGGGAGCCCCAGGAATGGAGGGCGAGGACGGGATGTGTTGCATAGCAACCGCATCACAGTGCGCAGGCCCGGCGCTAAGTTCGGGCTTCGGAGGTGAAGAGCACGTGACTGCGGCCAATTCTTCCTTGATAATCTCCCGCAGACTGGAGCCGAATGTATGGGGCTGCACCACCGGAAAGCTCGATGACGTCTGCCCCTGCAGCTCTTCGCGAAATATTGCTTTATCATGGCGCGCAGCTTGCCTTGGTCACGTACAAGTGTGTCGGAAGATGATGGCTGCAAGCGCAAGGCCTGGAGATCAGTTAAGCGCTGACAAATCGCCGCGATATCACCCACGGTGGTCGGGTTTTGCACGGCGAGCGCGTTGAACGCCAAGGAAGAAATGCCCTTGAGGATATGCTTCACTTGATCAGACTCAGCCATTTCTCGGTTCACTCGCTTACATAAAGCCAAAACGTCTTCAATGTACGACGTGTACGATTCGGCTTGGTGCTGATAGTGTTCAGCAAGCTTCTTCATGGCCGCGTCTGAGCGCAAAGTGGACGTGCCAAATATTCGACGTATTTCTGCTGTGAACCGCGACCAGTCAGTTACGTTCTCCTTGTTATTCAGGTACCATGTCTTAGCGACTTCTCTTAGATGAAAACTGACGCTGGCGCGCTTTAGCTTATCATCCCACCGATTGAAGGCGCTCACCTGGTTATAATCGTCGAGCCAATCATCTACGTCGTCTCCAGGGAGTCCTGAAAACTTCTGAGGGTCTCGCTGCGGGCTGGTGAACATCCACGCTAGGGCAAGCGGGCTTGCGGGTGCTGGACCATCGGCAGGGTATGTCTGATCGCCTTCTGGCGTGCTGTGAGTGGGAAGATGGGCAGGCCGACCTGAGCAAAGCTCCAGGGAGAAGCCGGGGAGAGCGTACGTGGATCGAGGTGCACCTCCACCGCGTGCAAGACTCAGACACGGGAGACTCGAAGGACGCGTTTAATGACGACGCAACCTCGCCGAGAGGCCGTTGCAAAAAGCTATGGTCAAGAAGGCGCGAGGATTGAAGGTGAAGAAGGTGGTGTGGTGCTCGCGTGCGCCACACTGATGATGAGTTGCTAGATGCGATTGGTCATTCGAGTAACAGTTATGAGAGAAAGATGACGCCTGTGCTCACAATATATATTATATTGTGTATATATATACACAATATATTTTATTTATTTATTGATACTGCAACCCTCACTTGAGGGTCATTACAGGTAGGAATACAAACAAAAAAAACAATACACAATGACAAAACAGACATTAGGTTTCGCGCTGCCGGCAGTACAATTCTAGCGAACACTCGAACGCTTTGACATTTGAACTAGTAACAGCGTACTCTGGAAGTCTATTCCACACTTCTATGCTATAAGGAAAAAAAGAATTCTTAAAGCCATCTAGACGCGCCCTAAAAGGCCTTAATGGGTGACTGTGGTTCAACCGAGCTCCTCGTTTGGCTGCAGGTTGTATGTATGTGTCTATTTATTTTCATTTCGCCTCTTATAATATGAAGCAAGAATTTTAACCTTTGCTTTTCGCGGCGCACTTGCAGGGGTTCTAGCGTACATGATTTTAACAGATTTGTGACGGATTCTGTCCTCCGGTACCGCGAGCAAATGAAGCGCACTGCTACCCTCTGAATTTTTTCTAATTTATCTCTCAGTGACTGCTGATGAGGACTCCATACAGGAGACGCAGACTCCAAAATAGGGCGAACAAATGTCTTATATGAAAGTAATTTGACATCTCTAGGGGCATGTTCGAGATATATATAAATATATATATATATATATATATATATTTATATATATCAGGGTGTCGAACCGGAGCCGAACCGAACCGGTATTTTTGCCGGAACTGAACCCGAACCCGAACCATTATTTTTTGAAGCGGGCTGAACCCGAACCGGAACTGAACCGAAAAAGAAATAACGGTTTCCGGTTCTCAACAAAACGGTTCGACCATCCCGTTATTGATAACGGGTGGTGTTTTTAGGGGCTTCTTTCTTTTATGCGCCATCAACTTCGCAATTTCTCGCGCTCACTCCTACCCTTTCAATGAATCAAAACGCTCCGAACGCGCTCATTAGGGTCACAACATGGTGACAATTTGATTATTTTATTGGTTGTGAGGTTTCTAATGCGCCGATGCAACGCAGGTGATGAGGCGCGCAGCAGTGGAGGGTCAGGATTAATTTTGACCACCAGGGGATCTTTAGCGCGCGCCGAAATCTCAAACACACGGGCGTTTTCGCTTTTCGCCTCAATCAGAAAGCGGTCGCCACGGCCGGAAATCGAACCCGCGTCCTTCGGCTCAGTAGCACAACGCCATAGACACAACATGGTGAAACGACTGCACACCAGTATAGCAATTAAGACCCCTAATTGTAATGGTATGTTGCTGAAGGTTGAGCAAGCAGGGTGCAAGGCTGGGAAGAAGAAACGTCAAACTCTTGGTAGCCTGCGCGATGTTTAAAGCACCGAATTCGCCCTTCCCGCGGTCGCCGGTGCGCCTGTCACCACGCCCCCACAAGGGGCCTTTAAACGCTCAATAAAACGTTTGTCGCTATCTCTCTCTCCCTCATTGGGACGGTGCAAGTGCAACCAGTCCACGAGACCAGCCAAGGTTCAAGCCCTACATTTGCCTATGCCTATTTGCAGGAGCTAAAGAGTGTTGAAATTTTGGCTTTTAGGTACATGCATAATCACAAGAAATAAAACAGTGCCACATACGAGATGCAGGAAGAAAGGGACGCACATATGTTTGTTATTGGTTCGATACATCGTCTTTATACAAGCGAGGCGAACCTCACGAAACGAGAAAGAGGGGGAAATAGGGCGAAGGAGCCGAAGAAATAAGATTCCTAAACGTACTACACGATGATCAGAGAAGATTGGTTGATTATGAGGTTTAACGCGCCGACGCTACACGGGTATGAGTCGCGCCGGAGGGGTGGGCTCCGGATGAATTTCGACCACCAGGTGGATCTTTAGCATGCGCCGAAATCTCGAACACGCGGGCGTTTTCGCGTTTCGCCTCCATCAGAAAAGCGGCCGCCGCGGCCGGGAATCGAAGCTTAGAAGTACGACGTCTTAGCCACTGAGCCACCGCGGCGGGTCAGGTAAGCGAAGATACGTGTCTATTCGAAATTCTAGAGATTGTGTTCTATCGAATTGACAGGTGTGCCCAGCGTTTGGCACTGTACGTTTGGTTTCGCTGATTTCCACTAGCGTGTTTGGTAGTCTCTTGTACAGGTAAAGCTGCTCTTCACAGGCGAATAAAACGCCATGTTGTGTGCGCGGGCGTGTGTTTGCGCGCTTTACGTGGAAGTCTTCTTTGTTGATTACTTTGCAATGGGGATGCAGGCAGCATTCGCTCTTCATTGTCGCAGTAAGTCCGATATCGAAGGGGCCGCAGCCCATGGTCGGCGATATTTTTCCGCCGCGTTACCTGAAGGGTAACACCCAGAAAGTTGATAGAATCTTGACATATGTCATGGGTGAAATTGATTGATTGATGGAGACTGTTCAATTTTGAAATGAAGTCGAGAAGTTCGCTTTGTTGTGGTTCCATATCATAAATATATCATCTACAAAACACCTGTAAAACAGTGGTTTGTTTTGTTGCTTCTCAATGAAACGAGTTTCTAATGATGCCCTAAAATATTGCCGTAGTTTGGAGCCGTCTTAGCTCCCTCGCCATGCCACTGATCTGAATAAAGTGTTCTCGTTCAATTCGAAGTGATTATAATTTAGTACAACAGTTCGAAGCCTTGCGAGAGTTTCGCTCTCTGGGTCTATTGATGGGTGGTTTAAGCCAATAAGTAGTGCCACGGTCACGGCGATGCCTTCCGAGTGGGGAATATTTGTGTACAATTTGCACACATCCAGCATCACCAGAAAACACCCTGGGAAGAGGACGATACCACTAATTTTCTGTTAAAAATGGCTGGTATCTTTGATGTAGTACGGGAACGGGGGGATGTCCCTTATGCTGCGAAAATTAAAGCTTGAGATTTTTTCTGTCGCCGTCCCGTTACTGGATACAATAGGTCTGCCAGAGCGGTTGCTCTGATGTATTTTGTGTAGCAAGTAAAATCGACCAGGAACAGGATGTTCCGGTTATATCATTTTTGTCATCGCGGCAGTTAGAGTACCTTCCTTGAGAAAGGATTTGAGGGTGTTGTGAATTTCCCTTTTATAGAATTTTGTGGGGTCATTTGGTAGCTCTTTATGAAATTTTCTGTTGCTTAGTTGTCGCATTCCCTCTTCGAAGTATTCAGACCTGTCAAGTATAATAATGGCTCCTCCCTTGTCCGCCGGTGCGATAATTAGGCTGGTGTCCACTCGAAGGAATTAAGAGCTGACAGATTGTTTCGCAAGGGTTGGTGCTGTGTTTGTCAATTAGAAAATTAATCGCCGAGCGTGTTCGCTTTGATTTGCATGCTGCTCACTTGGAAACGTACGTTAACCACCACACTGCTCGATGAGCGAGCACACAGTTCGGTTCGCTCGCCGCGTCTCCGATTTCGGGAAGGCGATGTCAATCGCGCGAGTAGCCCCGCACTCGCAGATGTGGCGTGGTGGTGGAGGACCAGGGAAAGAGGGAACAAAGGTGCGGGACAGACAGACAAATATTTTTATTTGGATGGCTCGAGGCCGCAGGCTTAAGGGAGGGGGTTAATAATGTCCGGCCATGGCTGCCTCGCAAACGAAGTGCCACAACGCAGCCAACGTAGCTTGGTGTCGATCACGTGGCCTGATCCAGTCCTCATAGGAGAGGACCCAGGCGGGACGATATTTGGCACGAAGCCGATCGAATGCCCCACAGTCCCAGACGAGATGGCGGATTGCGGGGGTCACTTCTGTGTTGCAGGCAAAGCAACGGACTGGTCTAGGAAACGTTGCCGCGGAACCACTGTTGGAGAGGTTTCCATCGTGGGCTGTAGGTTGGGGAGAGTAATTCCGCCATCGAGAAACCACGTCATTTGTATAAGCGTACCCCGACCGCGCCCGGTTGAGTAACACCTGAGCACCTCGGGGTAGACCAGGGGTTGTGGGGTCTTCGAATGGGGGAATAGTAGTGGCCAATTCCTGCTTCCTTCGATTACGTCGACGGCGGCGCTCCACATCTGGATCAGTAAGCAGCGTATATGGCCTTACAGGCAGCATGAACTGGGAACGGTGTAAAGAAGCCTCGCTCGCAAGTTCATGAGCCTTCTCGTTTCCTGGGTGCCCTTGATAGCCAGGAATCCAGCGTACCGTTACCAGTGCTCCATAGTCAGCCCTAAGTTCCTCGCATTTCTGCTTGATCGCTTGGGCGGTGCTGTTTTGCCTGGGTGGACCAATGAGGCATTTCAGTGCCTCAGTGCAGT
The DNA here is from genome assembly GCF_048455015.1 of Haemaphysalis longicornis. NCBI lineage: Eukaryota > Metazoa > Arthropoda > Arachnida > Ixodida > Ixodidae > Haemaphysalis > Haemaphysalis longicornis. Next base: position 83,057,586 of record NW_027526385.1, on the reverse strand, counting down.
CAGTCAATATTTCCACCCGGTCGTAACACCATTCTGAGCGATCGGTGACAACCTGGCGTGCAAGGTGAATACCTTTCTCTATGGCAAAAAGCTCAAACTCCGTTATATCGGGGTCGGCGTCCAGCGAAATTAGTCGAATGCTTTGGAGTTCATCGGAGTTGGACACAGCGGCTACTGCCGCCGTACAGGACTCGGCCCGCAAAGATGCGTCCACAGCTATCTCGAGTGTTTTACTGCTCCGAGAAGTAGCACCGGCTACAACAAGCGCCGGCGAGGTCCGCAGCGACGTGTGCCCCCGACGCTGAGTTTTAGAAGGTGCAGGTTGTTGCGCAGTAACAAGCATGTCCTCCCATGGCGGGATATGCTTCTTTATAAGCGGCGTGTCTGCCGGCGCAATATGGCCATCAGCGGTCAGTAATCGGCGCCCTTGCGGTGTGAGCTCGTGGCGATCGGAGACTCCTCGGGACCGGGCAAGGGCCGTTTCTTCGAGAGTAGGAAGGCCAGCATGCGAGGCATGGCGAGGCGAGGCATGTGCGAGGCAGCTGGCGAGGCATGTGCGTGGCACGTCCACAGTCAGGCTAGCATCGAAGCATGTTCATATAGGTTGCACCGTGGGGAGCATGTGGGGCTGGCGCTTATGGTGAAGCTAAATACGCCAGGCCGTGCAGAGGCCAGGTGCCGTCCTCTCTGAGGTGCGGGACAGTCATGCGATTGAGCGAAATTAATTTAGGGTGGTGCGAGCGGCAGATTGCGGCCGTCGACTGGAAATGTTTCACCGTGCAAGACGCTGGGGACTATTCGGCAGTGACGCGGCGTTAGCGGAAGTCCGTCTGTAGGTCCGCGGCGGAATGACCAGCGCCTCATCTACGCGATCGAGTTCGCCTCGTCGTCGCGGGTCTCAAGGCCATCCAGACTCCGCACGCCGGATCCCCGAAAAACGTAAGCCGCTGCCCGCGGAAGCCGACTCGACTTCACCGTGACTTTCCGTCATTGAGCTCGCGGTTACCCATAGCCACGACTAGGGTTAATACGTATGCCTCCTTCTAATTTTTCCCGTGTCGCGTACAGCTTTCGTACCTGCTATGGTTTTTTGTTGTTATTCTATAGTGTTAGGATTTAAGCTTCGCCTGAGAGTGTTTCTCTAAATTCCTTCATTGCCTATTTGTTTTTTTTCTTTAGTTGTTGCTTGTCTAGTTAACGCCATGTGTTAGCCGCCAAACGCGCACGTGCGCACATTGTACGGCATCCCCAGCTTACTGCCTGCGTGCACAAAGAGTTTTCCTGGTAAAGGTTTTTGTCTTTCCTTTTAAATGCATAGCATTTTAGTAACTCACAATGTCACGCGGCGTTCGGCCTAGTCCGCAGCCAGGCCACTACACTATAAAAGAAACAACAGTTTCCGGCGCCCGGATTCGAACCCATGACGGCGCGGGCGGAACGGCAAGTGCCGGGCGCACTACCGATTGAGCCACGCAACCAACACGGATTTCGATGCACCGATAGCGCCTTATATCCTTCACTCATTTATGGTTTGTTTCGAAAGCGCCATAAGTTGTCACGCGCCTCCGCAAGATGGCGACACAGGTTCCGCCATCGAGACTATGATCGAGAGACCCGCCATAAGTTGTCACGCGCCTCCGCAAGATGGCGACACAGGTCCCGCGATCGAGACTATGATCGAGAGACCAGCAGCGCTGGTCGCGTCTCGTGCTGCCGGGACGCCCCGCTGTAGCCCACCGCAAATTTGATGACGTGCAGCGTGTAACAAGAAAACCAACAACCAATACGTAATCCATACGACTTGCCGGCGCACCCCCTCGGAAATGCTGTGCATTTGATCGTGCCCCTCGCGAGGGGGATGTATTTTTTTTTCTTTAGTCAAGCGCTGTCTGTCCGGATGTAATCTCATTTTGTTCATGCAGTGAAATATATTTAGTTTAAAACGTAGTCGTGCACTCCTGCTAACTCTCATTCACTTAAGCAACTTCGGCACACCACCAGACTCACGGCCCGCCCACCCTGCCCTGTGTGGTGCCTCTATTGTTTGCGCGAGTGGGCAAGGGGGGTTGTGACAGATTCCAGTAATGTCGTATACAGACTGCACTGTGAACTGTGTGGCAAGCACTATATTATAGCCACACCGAGAACGCATTCCGGCTCAGATTTAACAACCACAAATCCCACGTCACCTCGCAGCCGGATCTACAATTCTCGAAACATATGCGCCTGCTGGACCATTCTATTGAGCATATCAGAATTACTCTCCTGCAGTCCGGCTTCCGCTCTTGGCTCGAACGCGAGCACACGGAGTCCTACTTTGTACCTAAATTACAGGCATTCACCCAAGGCATCAAAGAGGATCCGGACCTGCTCTCATTCTGGCGACAACAACCTGCCCCTTAGGCGGCGCCGCTCTGACTACATGGGGAGGAGGTGACTTTCTTTTCAACTTCGGGAATTGACTCGATAGTCTACTAGAGTTGATATTCGATAGCGGGCATCTGGTGGTAAACCCTCTTATGCTACCTTGCCATCAAGGCTGCCAAAACCAGGGTTCGGTCCCCACTCTGGGCGCGTGTTTTTCTTTCCTTCCTTCCTTCTTTCTTTCTTATGTATATTTAAAATGTTAACTTCACTAACCGTGGTCACAAAAGAGCCTAACGCCATTGTGCCTCTTTCGGCATTGCAGAGTGCCGACTCATCTTTCCGTATGTATATATATATATATATATATATATATATAGTCTAGTCCACTTACAACAATATCCACGTGCAAAGGAAACCCCATTGTTATAACCGATGATTGTTATATGTGGGTTGCTAAATAAAAAGACGTAGCAGAGCTCAAAACATTTTATTTGCATGCAATCAAGGTTGTACTGCTACCTATTTGTGGAAAAGAAGCCATACTCGGTCAGCTTTGTTTTCTGCACATGAATCTGGCGCACACCCTTTTCAAAATCATCTATAGGTGCTTCACCTAGTTGAGCGAAAGGTCCTTGGTGCAAACGACGTCCCTGAGAGACCATCATGCGTTGGGCCTCCTGCGAACGTGCTACCCGAGTAGGCTGTGCAACGGCGTCGTCAGAGTTGTCACTGCGACCGCTGTCCGCAGCACGTATCCCCGCAACAATCGCCTGTTCAGTGATGCACCCAGACGTTTCCAACACACCGGCCCTGACGTCTGATCTGCGGAAAAACGGAGGTAGTTGAAGAGGCACCCAGCCAAATTTAAAGCAGCAGGGACGGGGACGGAGACAAAGCGGCTGCATCGGAAGGGGTGTTTCGAAGGAGAACTGCTCTCGCTTCCTCATAAGCTGCGCATTTGACTCGTTTTCCGAGGGGTGGACGGAATGGGAGGCGCATCGCGGCGCACGGTGTCGGCGTGGTTGGCGTGGAGAGCCGGCGGCACCTCACATTTTCGGTGTTTGCTGTAACCCGATTCAGTTGTTATATCCGATATCGCGGCACTGGAGCATTGGAATAAGCGGTTTATTTTCCCGTGGAAATCATACAAAAGCGGAGGTCATCGTTATATCCGATACATTGTTATAAACGGTATCGTTATAAGTGGACGCAAATATATATATATATATATTGAAGCGTGGTTTATTGGACCACTAACGAGCAGTTAGAGCTGCGGAGAAGCCGAGGTTCTTCGTGCCAAGCAAGCCGTGTCCGACGCGATACTCGATCGGCCCGTGCGCCAAGCGATACTTCTGCCTTCTCGTTGTAGGGCGCGCACCAAGCCGAATATCCCCAACGGGGAATTGTCCTTGCACGAGCGCCTATGATGATTACATCAATCGCGTCCACAATCAACGCTACAATATTCGCCCCCGGTGGAAAAGGAGCCATCCTGGCGACTCAAGGTGACGAGGAGACCACAGGATCGTAATACTCTTTCAGCCGGTTGGCGTGAACTATCCCGCGCCCACGGTGTCGACGGTCGGGTGCGGGAGCAACCGGTTCGACGAGGTAGTTCACTGGGGAAGTTCGCTTGACGACTCTGTAGGGTCCATGATATTTTGCAACAAGCTTCGCTGAGAGACCAGGTGTAGGGCATGGGACCCAAAGCGAGACAAGTGAATCAGGCCTATAGGTTGGAACCGCGGTGGAAGCGTCGAGATTATGCTTCTGGTGTTGCTGGTGTTCAGATGTGAGCGAGCGGGCGAGCTGACGGCACTCTTCGGCATGCTTGACTATTTCCGAAATGGGTGCGAACTCGGTCTGATCTGGGCGGTAGTGCAAAATTGTGTCAAGAGTGCATGCCGGCTCCCGTCCGTAGAGCAGGAAAAAAGGTGAGAATCCCGTCGTCGTCTGCGGGGCCGTGTTGTAGGCGTACGTGACAAAAGGAAGTATCACGTAACAGTCAGAATGGTCAGACGCCACGTACATCGAAAGCATATCACTCAAAGTGCGGTTAAATCGTTCTGTGAGTCCATTGGTTTGCGGGTGGTAAGACGACGTGGTTCGGTGAATAATTCGACATTCCCGCAGGAGGGCTTCGATGACTTCCGAGAGGAAGACGCGACCTCGGTCACTGAGCAGCTCTCGAGGAGCACCATGGCGAAGTATGAAGTGGCGTAACAGGAAGGACGTGACGTCACGTGCCGTGGCAGTTGCTAGAGCAGCGGTTTCTGCATAGCGCGTTAGGTGATCCACCGCCACAATGACCCAACGGTTGTCAGCGGCTGTGCAGGGTAGGGGACCGTAAAGGTCTATCCCAATGGGGTCGAACGGTCTTTCGGGGCACGGCAATGGCTGCAGCGGGCCCGCCGCAGGAGTAGGAGGGGATTTGCGCCGCTGACAGTTGATGCATGACCGGATGTACTTGCGGACGAACGTGTACATTCCCCGCCAGTAATACCGTAGGCGAAGCCGCTCATACGTTTTTAACACACCGGCGTGCGCGCAGCTGGGGTCAGCGTGGAAGGATGCGCATATGCCCATGCGCAAATGGCGAGGTATCACCAGTAACCATTTGCGATCTCCCGATTGGTAGTTGCGCCTGGAGAGCATATCGTCGCGGAGTGCGAAGTGGGCACCTTGTCGGCGCAGCGCACGCGACTCTTGAGCAGAGGGCACGCCCGAGAGGAAGGCAATAAGCGAGGCAATCCAGGGGTCCTTGCGCTGCTCGGCTGGCATGTCCGTGATGTCGAGGGACGACAGGCCGGCATCAACAGAAACGGAACAGGAGTCTTCCGCCGGTAGGGGGGAGCGGGACAGAGCGTCAGCGTCTGAATGCTTCCGGCCGGAGCGGTACAGCACACGGATGCCATGCTCTTGAAGGCGCAGAGCCCAGCGACCAAGGCGGCCAGACGGGTCCTTGAGCGACGACAACCAACACAATGCGTGGTGGTCCGTCACAACGTCAAAAGGACGACCGTACAAATATGGCCGAAATTTTGTAAGCGCCCATACGATGGCCAAGCACACCTTTTCCGTGACCGAATAATTTAACTCAGCTTTGGTGAGCGTACGACTGGCATAAGCGACGACATAATCATCAAAACCAGCTTTGCGTTGGGCAAGCACGGCGCCGATTCCGGCGCCGCTGGCATCCGTGTGGATTTCTGTTGGCGCGGTCGGGTCAAAGTGTCGCAGAATAGGCGGGGAAGTAAGTAGTCGCCGTAACTTCGCGAAGGCTTCATCGCAATCCCTCGTCCAAGCGCCAAAACCGCTTTCCTTTCCGAGAAGCGCAGTCAAGGGCGCAATTATGGCGGCAAAATTGCGAATGAAGCGGCGGAAATAAGAACATAGACCAATAAAGCTCCGTAGAGCCTTCATGGTGGTCGGTTAAGGGAACTCGGCGACCGCACGAAGTTTGGTGGCGTCGGGAAGAATTCCCTCCTTCGACACAACGTGGCCCAGTATGGTCAACTTTCGCGCCGCAAAGTGGCATTTCTTCATGTTGAGTTGCAATTTGGCATTGGCAAGGCAAGTCAAAACCTGCTCCAGGCGCCTCAAATGAGTGTCGAAGTCGGGAGAAAAAACGACTATGTCATCGAGATAACAAAGACACGTTTTCCACTTCAGGCCACGCAAAATAGTGCCCATCATCCTCTCGAACGTGGCAGGAACGTTGCACAGGCCAAACGGCATGACGTTAAATTCATACAGGCCGTCAGGAGTGATGAACGCCATTTTCGCGCGATCGGCCTGAGCCATGGGTACCTGCCAATATCCAGACCGCAGATCAAGGGAAGAAAAAAACTCGGCGCCTTGTAAACTGTCAAGGGGATTGTCGATCCGTGGTAAAGGATAGACATCCTTCCGCGTTATGCTGTTCAGACGGTGATAATCTACGCAAAAGCGGATGGAGCCGTCCTTTTTTGTGACAAGAACCACGGGAGACGCCCAGGGACTGTTGGAGGGCCGAATTACTCCCCGCTTGAGGAAATCGTTCACCTGTTCGTCAATAGTGCTGCGCTCCTTCGGCGTCACACGGTACGGTCGTTGGCGCAGGGGTGCATGCGAGCCGGTGTCGGTGGAGTGGGCAACTGCAGATGTTCGGCCCAGCGGTGCCTTGGCGCCGTCAAAAGAAGAGCGGAACCGATATAGCAGAGCGAGGAGCCTCAATCGTTGGTCTGATCTGAGTGTAGGATCGATCGAAGCGCCAATGTCCGGAGGCGACAGGTCTGGTGTTGACGGGGCAGGACTCAGTCCAGCCACTGGAACCCATGACGGAAAGTCGTCTGGTACGGCGGTGACAAGCTGTGGCCAAACAACTTCGACGCAGCCAAGGACCTCACCGTGCAGGAGACGAAGGGGCTCCAAGGACTCGTTGGTGACTACTATGGCGCTCGTGCCAGCATGAACTGTCAGTAGGGCGAATGGCAGGGACAGCGATTTTCGATGGAGAAATAAGGGCGACGGCGTAAAAAGAACAGGTGCATCGGGAATGGAACAGCAGCACAGCGGTACGAGAGCAGCCGAGCGGGGAGGGATGTCCGTTTCGTGAGCCACGGTGAGCTTTGCTCGGGCAGCGGACTGAAGGTCGTCGTAAGGCGCGTCCAAGGGAGAATCAAATTCTACTTGCGCACGGTGCACAGTCGATTATTGCGCGATGGCGAGATAAAAAGCCCCAGCCTAAAATGACGTCATGGGAGCAGGATGGCAGCACGAGGAACTCAACGGGGTACACGACGTCCTGGATCGTGACACGTGCCGTGCAGGCTGCCAAAGGTTTTACAGGTTGCGCAGTTGCGGTACATAACGAAAATTGCGGCAGCGGCGCAGTAACTTTGCTAAGCGAGCGGCAAATATCGGCGGTAATGACGGAGACGGCTGCGCCTGTATCGACTTGTGCGACTGTACATACACCCTCAACAGATACGTCGATTACATTTGTAGGCCTTTTGCAGTTCGAAAGTCGCGCAGCTCTTGCCTCCGGAACTGCGGCGGCTAGTTTTCCTGTTCAGTTGGGCTTGAACGACGTCGCATCGGCGATAGTGAGCGGCGACGTGGGGAGCTTGAACGGCGGCTATCGGCGTCACGACGGCTAAAATCGTTGTAACCGGAGGCAGGTAACCACGACCTGGGTGACACGTCTGTCATTAGCTGCGGAGACCCGTGTGGAGAGCAAAAGCCAAAAGTGTGGTTTCCGACGTCATCATTCATCGCGGGCACGCGGCGGCGGCAGTAACGGGCCACATGGCCTGGGAGTCGGCAGGCGAAACAGATGGGGCGATTATCAGCCGTGCGCCACGGATTCACCGGTGGCGGATTCCTGTGTACCGCAGAGCGTGGCGGGGTTAGTGGCATGGCCCGAAAAGACGTCCCAGCTGGCTGTACCGGTCTCCCCATAGCTTCGGCATACGTGAGGGGTGCATAATATAGAGTGGGTGGCAGTGCCTCAGCCACCTGTTCCTTGATCATGTGGCGAAGCGCTGGAAGCGTCGGCGAGACAACGGAAGGAGTCACTTCGGTAGGCTGCAGAGGCACTCCGTATCGTGGAGATGGGCCAGGAACAGACGGTGGCATCGTTAATCCAGGCTCCAGGGTAAGAAGGGACACTTGCCGAGCGACTTCTTCGCGAACAAACTGTTGAAGCTGCCGCATCAAGGATGCATCGGCCCCCGGCTCTGTCAAGCTCGACAGCAGTTCTCCCTGGGCGGAAGAGTTCCGGGTAAGCGCCCTCTGTCTGCGGAGTTCTTCGTAGCTTCGGCAGTGGGTGATGATGTCAGCAACGGTTCGCAGATCTTTCGCTAACAGCATCTGGAAAGCATCATCATCGATTCCTTTAATCAGGTGCTTAATTTTCTCTGCTTCCGCCATAGCTGAATCAACACGGTTGCAGAGGTCCACAACATCCTCGATATAACTGGTGAGGGTCTCTCCAGCACGCTGTGCTCGTGTGCGGAGACGCTGCTCAGCAAGAAGCTTCCGCACGGTAGGACGGCCGAAGACGTCGACAATACGATTTTTGAACTCAGCCCAGGTAGCCATGGTGGCGGCGTTGTTGTGGAACCACTTCTTGGCTAGGTGGTCCAAATGAAACACAATGTCATTAAGCTTCCTGCGATCGTCCCATCTGTTGTGCGCGCTTACTCGTTCGTACTGCGACAGCCACTCCTCCACGTCGTTGTCATCCGTTCCATCGAAGTTAGGGGGGTCGCGCTGGCGAAGCACACCCGAACACATGATGGGCTGCGGTGCCATGTCCCGGTCGGTGTTCAGCTGCATCACGGGCTGTAGCCGCCTGCTTCGTAACTCCAGGATGTGGTATCGGAGTCTTGCGATGCGAAGGTAGAGTCAGGCTGGGAACGAACCCGCACACTCCACCAAACTGAAGCGTGGTTTACTGGACCACTAACGAGCAGTTACAGCTGCGGAGAAGCCGAGGTTCTTCGTGCCAATCAAGCTGTGTCCGACGCGATACTCGATCGCCCCGTGCGCCAAGCGATACTTCTGCCTTCTCGTTGTCGGGCGTGCACCAAGCCGAATATCCCCAACGGGGAATTGTCCTTGCACGAGCGCCTATGATGATTACATCAATCGCGTCCACAATCAACGCTACAATATATATATATATATATATATATATATATATATATAGAAATAAGGGTTGGCAGTCGAGAAAACCTCGGAAAGCAAGGGGGAGGATGTGGTAGATCATTGAAACAGATTAAGAATTTTGAAAGAAAGAAAGAAAGTGAAGAAAAAATGCCCGCCAGGTGGGATCCGAACCCACGACCCACGACCTCCGTGGGTTCGGATCCCACCTGGCGGGCATTTTTTCTTCACTTTCTTTCTTTCTTTCCAAATTCTTAATCTGTTTCAATGATCTACCACATCCTCCCCCTTGCTTTCCGAGGTTTTCTCGACTGCCAACCCTTATTTCTGTGTTATTTTCAACGAGCCCCTCATGTCCTATTCTGATTCGCTATATATATATATATATATATATATATATATATATATATATATATATATATATATATATAAATACATACATATGTTAGTGAAGATAATATATATATATACATCATCATCATCATCATTATCACTAGCCTGTCTACGCCCACTGTAGGGCAAAGGCCTCTCCCATTATTCTCCAATTACCTCGGTCCTGTGCCAACTGTGCCCAATTTATCCCCGCAAACTTCTTGATCTCATCTGCCCATCTAACTTTCTGCCGCCCCCTGCAGCGCTTGCCTTCTCTAGGGATCCACTCTGTTACCCTTAATGACCAGCGGTTATCTTGCCTTCGCATTACATGCCCTGCCCAAGTCCATTTCTTCTTCTTAATTTCTACTAATATGTCTTTAACACCAGTTTGCTCCCTTACCCACTCCGCTCTCTTCTTGTCCCTTAATGTTACACCTATCATTTTCCGCTCCATTGCCCGCTGAGTCGTTCTCAATTTAAGTTGAGCCCTCTTAGTAAGCCTCCAAGTTTCTGCCCCGTAGGTGAGTACCGGTAAGATGCAGCTGTCATACACTTTCTTCTTCAACGACAATGGTAGGCTGCTATTCATTATCTGATAATGTCTACCATATGCACCCCACCCCATTCTGATCCTTCTAATTATCTCTGCCTCATGGTTGGGATCTGGGGTCACAACTTGGCCTAAGTATATATATTCGCTTACCACTTCCACTGCCTCGCCATCTATCTCAAACTGCTCTGCTGTCCCGAGGTTATTGATCATTACTTTAGTTTTCTGCATATTAATTTTCAGGCATTTAATTATTATGTATATATATATATATATATATATATATATATATAAATATGGGAAATGAGGGGCTCCGTGAAAATAAGACAGAAAATAAGGGCTGGCAGTCAAGAAAACCTCGGAAAGCAAAGGGGGGTTGTGGTGGGTTAGGTCACACCACAACCTCCCCTTTTCTTCTCCGAGGTTTTCTTGACTGCCAACCCTTATTTTCTGTCTTGTATATATATATATATATATATATATATATATATATATATATATATATATTATGACGAGGTTTATTTATTGGCAGGACGGCAGCAAGGCGCTGAAACGCAGAGGCGCTCAGCTGAGTCCGAAAGGGATCAACTGCTCGCGCTCAGCTTTCGTGCCAACACGCTGGTGATGATGATCATGAGTCTTGCCATGATGATGATGCACGTCGCATGTGGTAATACGCTCCGCTGGCTGTTCTTTAAATTTCAACGCTGTGTAGCTGCGCTGGTAGCGTTATGTCGATGGTGGCTAGTCTTCCTCGTCACAATCACCCCCGCGGAATACGGACCAACCTAGAGACTTAGGGACATGACAAAATAAAAGCATCGTAGTAGGGCTTGAGGCACTGAAAGTGAACAATTTCGCGTCCGTGGCGGCGAAGATCCGTCGAAGGCGTCAGTGCTCGACGACATAGTTGACGGGAGAGGTACGCTCCACTACACGGTATGGTCCGTGGTACTTCGAAAGAAGCTTGCTGGATATGCCGGCAGTAGTAGACGGTATATAGAGCCAGACAAGAGAACGGGGAGAAAATTCAGCTGATGGCTTTGAGTCATCACGACGGTGTTTTTGTTGTGGCTGGTCTTCCGTAGTGAATGCGCGAGCAAGCTGTCGGCACTCCTCCGCGTGCGAAGTAGTCTCAGAAATCAGCGCGTATTCTGAGGCGTCTGGTTGATACGGAAGGATGGTATCCAGGAGACACGAGGGTTTGCGTCCGTAGAGAAGAAAGAATGGGGAAAAGCCTGTAGTGGCCTGCTGAGCGGTATTCTAGGCGGACGTTATAATTGGGAGGACCTGGTCCCAATTCTTGTGGTCCAAAGAGACATACATGGCTAGCATATCGCCCAGGGTACGGTTGAAACGCTCCGTAAGGCCGTTGGTCTGTGGGTGGTAGGCTGTAGCGGCCAATGGATAATGCGGCATGCTGCGAGTAGGGCTTCAATGACTTCGGAGAGGAATACACGGCCCCGGTCGCTGAGCAGTTCACGAGGCACCGCACCGTGTCGGAGCACGAAAGGATGTAAAAGGAACTTTGCGACGTTGTGCGCTGTGCCGGCTGGTAATGTGGCTGTTTCAGTGTATCGGGTGAGGTGATCGACAGCGACTATAATTCAGCGGTTGCCAGTAGCCGTTAATGGTAAAGGTCTGGACAAGTCAATACCAACTCGATCAAAAGGTCGGGCTGGGCATGGCAACGGCTGCAAAGCACCTGCCTGTGGGTCCGGTCGTAACTTTCTTCGCTGGCAGTCGGTACAAGAGCGAACGAACTTGCGGACAAACGTGTACATTCCGCGCCAGTAATAGCGCAGCCGGAGGCGCTGGGATGTCTTGAGCACTCCAGAGTGGGCACACTGCGAATTTGCGTGAAAATAGTTGCAGATCATAGAGCGCAAGGGGCTTGGGATGACAAGCAGCCACTTACGGCCTTCGGAGAGGTAGCTACAGCGGTAGAGAAGCTCATCACGTATGACGAAGTGGCGCGCTTGACGGCAGAGGGCTCGCGGGATGCTGATGTCGTCGCCGGACGTGAAAGGAGAGCCAAAATTGAAGAAATCCATGGGTCTTTGGGCTATTTGGCTGGCATGAGGGCAAAAGGAAGGGGCTCGGCAACACTGTCTGCAGCGGCGAGAGATGCAGAATCGAGGGTGACAAGTGAGCGAGATAGCGCATCGGCATCGGCATGCCCGCTGCCAGAGCGGTATATCACACGGATATCGTATTCCTGGAGCCGAATAGCCAACCCTCAAGTCGTCCGGATGGATCTTTCAACGAAGACACCCAACAAAGAGCATGATGGTCCGTCACGACATCGAATTGGCGACCGTATAGGTAGGGGTGAAATTTGTGGATGGCCCATACGATGGCTAGGCACTCTTTCTCCGTGACGGAATAGTTGGATTCCGGCTTAGTAAGAGTACGGCTTGCGTAAGCGACGCCATACTCGTCAAAGCCTGCTTTTCGCTGCGCAAGCACAGCGCACAAGCCGACACCACTGGCGTCAGTGTGAATTTCCGTAGGCGCACGCGGCTCCAAGTGCCGGAGAATGGGTGGAGAGGTCAAGAGGCAGCTTAACATGGAAAACGCCTCATTGCATGTCGGGGACCAAGCAGAAATGTCTTTGTCTCCGCTAAGAAGCTGGGTTAATGGTGATATGACGGCGGCAAAGTTAGGGACAATTCGACGAAAATAGGCACATAGTCCAATTAAACTTCGTAGTTCTTTCACACTGGTCGGCTTGGGAAACGCAGCAACAGCTTGAAGTTTAGCTGGACCAGGGAGAACGCCATCCTTCGAGACAACATGAGCCGAAATAGTGAGCTTCCGGGCAGCAAAATGGCACTTCTTAAGATTGAGTTGAAGGCCGGCATCGGTCAGACATTTCAGTACTTGTTCGAGGCGCTCGAGGTGTGTGTCAAAGTCGGGAGAAAACACAACCATGTCGTCTGCGTCACAGCGTCAATGGCTGCGTCATTGGTTGGCGGCGTCATTGCGTCATATAGGCTGCGCCATTGCGAAATCTTATGGGCAGAAAGTATTTCTGGTGCTTACGTCAAATATTTTTACGTGACGGTGGAACAGATGAGCCGATATATGGTTGATGGTGAGGTGATATGTTTACAAACAGATTCCAACGGTCTAGTTACAGTATGAACATTGCGGCCATCGCCCAGCCCGTACAGGCTGCGCGCCCGCACAGCTTCTCACTCAGAGGCGGCAACCACGGCACTGTGTTGCAGAGCCAGCTTCTTCTTCCTCTCGCAACCATATTTCTCGACTGCAAGGAAAACAGAAAAGAACTGTCGTTGATTCCTCTGTCATATAATTATTAAAACACAAAAGTGAAAGGTGCAGCAAAATCTGCAGCAAGACCATGATTTCCGTGTCGGCGGTTGTCCTGTGGGTGTGCTTGGGGAGCGACGTCCTGCTGGTGGATAGCTTCGGCAAAAGTGTACTGGCGTCAATTCCATGACGGATATTACGTCAGTGAAATCGGGGGGTATCGCGGCATAAAACACTTTCGTGTTAAAATATAAAACCTGAAAACGAACTACGCTAAGTTTTTGTTATTCTTCAGTACTGAAGGTTGCTTTTCCGCAAGAATACTGGAGATGCAGGGGTGCACCCTCTACAGGCCGCTTGCTTCGTTGTACTAGTGTCACTTCCGTGACGGATAATACGTCAGCAAAATCTTCGTGTGTCCGGGATTAAAACACTTAAGTTTTAAAACCTCCAAGTCATTTTCATAACATTATGTGATTCGCCGTGATCAAATGCAAAAGAAAATCAAGAAAAAAAGAAAATTCGGCCAACATCGCAATTGAGAATCAACGACTAAAGAAAGAGTAAAGCTGGTGGTCACTAATATCTTTATTTTAGGATTTATTAGATCTGCCTCTCTTGTCGGTTGAGCAGACAGTCACGCCGCAGAGCACACACCGTCTCTATCAACTTAAACACCTGCCCATCACATCCCCGATCACCGATCCCCGACGAGCTCTGGCAAGCAGAGTCCAATCAAATCACACAATCAAACCTCCTAAGCTCCAAGCTCCAAACTGCCAATGTCTGATCCCAAAGTCCACTCCAAGTCAGCCAAGGTCCAAAGCCACCACCCGCGCTACCATCCCCCAAAAAGTCGAAGCGCCGCGAATAAGATAATATTTCAGTCGGATAGACGTCGGTTTAATAATGTCAGGGGCCCAGATTCGATTCTTACCGTTGGAAGCGTTATTTTCTTGAGGTGCGCCTTCCCCACAACTGCTCGTCCGCTCCTCGCCTTGTCGCTTCTTTTCCTCACAATTGTCCTACCATTTTTCTCAACAGCACTTTGCTGCGCAAGATTTTGTGCTATGCTAGTTACGGATGGAACTCAAGCGTAAGAGTCTCCGTGGGTAACACTGTAAAACAAACACGCCGCGGTGGCTCAGTGGCTAAGGCGTTGTACTGCTTAGCATGAGGTCGCAAGTTCGATTCCCGGCTGCTGCGGCCGCTTTTCTGATGGAGGCGAAACGCACAAACGCCGGTGTGTTCGAGATTTCGGCGCACGTTAGAGATCCCCAGGTGGTCAAAATTAATCCGGAGCCCTCCACTACGGCACGCCTCATCGCCTGCGTTGCGTCGGCGCGTTAAACCCTACAATCAATCAAAAGTGTAAAAGAAATATGCACATAATAGCTTCAAATAATCCTTATACTTTTTGCTAACCAGTCCAGAAACAGATCACAGCGCCAACCCAGTGTCTACACTGTGGGCCCACATTAATCAATTCAAGCCGGTTGTGAATCTTGTGATACGTGTGGCAAAAACAATAATTCGTGTCGTTTTGTGAGAACTATTCATTTTATTACTGTACCGCCGGTCAGTAAAGTTTGCCGGATGTGCAGTAGGCGTCTCAGCGGAGTGAATCACTCTTCCTACGCCATCTGCCGCCACAGACCACCGGGTTGATGCACAAAAAACTTGCGGGCCACAAGACATTTCTGCATGCCTTTTAAGTGCGAATGCACTTCTTAAGCGACCCTGAACCTGCGTCCACCTGCGATGTCCGCGATACATACCCACAGGTACGCACCCTTTAATGCACCCGCTTAAAGGAGTATGTATGTATGTACAGGTATGTACCTCACAGGTACATACATACAGGTACGTACATACCCACGTGGGGGATTGGCCAGGAATCGGGCGTGAGAAGGGCTAATGCACCCGCTTAAAGGAGTACTGACACGAAATTTCAAAGCTGAGATCCGCTCTAGCAATCAAGTACAACGACAACACAAATAGGTGTCTGTGAATAAATGCATATTTCTTTCTTTGTAGTTGTGTGTGTGTGTGTGATCTCTCTTCCGCGAACATTACCGAACCGCGCAAATTCAACTCTAGCATTCGCACTTTCACATTCTTCCCCTCGGGGAAATGCGGGGAATTTTTATTACTTCGTTATCAAGTAGTTTTGGATATTGGCTTCACCGTGCCGTGCTTTACATATTCCTTGCAGCCGCTGAGTCCCCCGTGACCATCGACTGTGGTAAGCTTTCAATGGTGCAACGTAAGACGAACCTGTCAACCTCTTTTTTCCCGGGTATCAACTTTGTCTGAATACCAGTCGTCTACAATGTCAGGGGCCGGTCAAAGAATATGGTAGTTGCAGCAGAGCTGTTCAATTATGGGCACAAAGAAAACTGCTGACACCAACAAGCGCTGTTGCGGCAAAGCCAAGTTTCTCGTGAATACTCCGTAGCTCTCGATCTCAGGTAGGGGGTATCTTGTAAACAGCCCTTCCGAAATTAGTTGGTTGAATGACTGAATATTTATGCAGAATTTCATTTACGTTCATGATTGGGTAGTTAAAAAGTTATTTGTAATAATGGCGGAAGTTTTGTCTGCTCTCATTACATGGGCTTCCATGAGAAAGAAACGGAGAACTACAGGCTTGTCATTTTAAATGAAATCTACTGCGTCGAAGAATCCTTGAGGAAATAACAACCAAGTATACGCAACGGACATTTACAAAAGGGCTTGTTTCTGCACTTGCACTGTTCCCAGCTTGTATGGCCATGCTTTCTCACAGAGGGAAAAATCACTCACTTTATTTCCATTGTTATTCAAGGAAGGTCAAGTTTGTGCGCCGCCATTAACAATCGGTGCACCTTTTCATCATAACAAGGCAAACCTTGCGTACGAGCTGGATTATTTGCTATGCACGTAGCAGTTCCGAGATTCCCTTGAGCTATACAGAGGCTCCCAAAAGCTGTATTCAGTCATTTGAGTCGGTAATTTGTTGCCATTTTGTGACCCGGTCGGAAATTGAAGTATCACTGCTTTCAAGATGCCTACCTTACGTTCAGATCTACAGAGCATTCCCAAGAAAGTTGTCTTTTCCGCAACGCACCTCGTCGGCGTATGCAGTTTTTTTGGGATCCTAGCATAAAACATCTTCGCTGTAGTAGTTTTAACGTTCGGCCAGCTCATCACTTCGTGGAAGCACATACTCAGACTAAGTTCGTCCCAGCGCAAAAGGTGGTCACGAGCAATATATTTTGTGGCATCAGTGAAACCAGACCCGCGGCAATGGTCACGTCGTGCAACAGAGGCTGCAGCGACTATCCAAATCTCGTCGATGGGAAGAGAGTGACTAGACGTCCTTGATTACGAAGCAATGCCAGGCAGGCACAAAGCGCTCCCGGCCTGCAAGTTTCTTGAGCCTCGCCCCGGTGGTGTGAGGTGGCAGATGGCGCAGCCATGCAGATTTGCGCCGATTCACAAAGCACAGCACAGCCAGCAAACTTCAGCGATCGACAGTAAATAGGCTTCATTAGGATGTGTCTAAATAAAGAGAGTCGAGTGTGCTTCGACATTCTCGCCAAAAGTGGCTGTGGCCCCTTTACGGCAGAAAGAACTCATACTTTTTGGTCTCTGCATGAAAAGTCACTTTTACAGCAAAATTCACCGGGGTGGCTCAGTGGCCAACGAGTTGTGCTACTGAGCACGAAGAAGCGGGTATGATTTTTGGCTATGGCGGCCGCTTTTTTGATGGAGGCGAAATGCGAGAACACCCGTTTGTTCGAGATTTCGTACGTGTTAAAGTTCCCCATGTGGTCAAAATTATTCCGGTTCCCTCCACAACGTCGGGCCCCATCACCTGTCTTACGTCGGTGTGTAAAAACCCCACAATCAATCGGCTAGAAGCTGCTAGGCTGTAATGTTTTGCAAACTTTAATAACACCATTGTAAAAAAACCCTAGTTTAACCATTGAAAGCAACGGGCATAAATTACAAACATCCATGCAGGATAGTGCTCAGTGTGCGTTTAAAGCCCAAAAACACGCCCGGAATCCGCGTGATGGATGATAGACCGCCTGTGAAAGATGGTACCCCCGTGTGTTCCTCGAAATGAGTAGGTTTGAAGCGTCTCTCGGAGGGGAGTTGGCGTGATTTCAAACACTCTTGTGAAGTGTGAACGACAACTCATTTCCGTTCGTTCACGCTGAGCGCATGCGTCAGTCTAGGCAAGATCCAGCAGTCTTTGCCCAAGTCGCCGAGCGCGTGCGTAATGCTTTAGAATGTACTGCGGTTTAGGACAGAGTCTCTGGACATCCCCTTTTTCAATAATTAACCGACAACAATTTTTATTTTCTTTCTGTATTTTTAGCTTCTATTCAATGGCTGTCCTCCAAACATTCTTTTGTGCCATCTTTTTTCTAATGCCTTTGTTTAACACCCCAGGCCATTATGTGTACAATATAAGTAAAATTGTACAAATTATTGCCTGGACAAATATTTTCGAAAGGGTAGTAGAGAAAAACCTCAGTGCCCTTTTGCTCAACAAAGACAACCGACAATCGAAGCTTGGTGCAGTACAAAAACTGCACAAATTATCGCTACTTTGTTTCCAATTTGCGATCGAGAATGGACAATTGGTTGCATGAAACTTCAGAGTACTCGAGGTTTACTCTAGTGGACAATCACGGGCCCTCCGCTTCTTTTCCGCGTTAAAGCCATCGAAATGTACACGTGACATGAAAACCTAAGCTGCTCGACCACGAAGAACAGATGAATAATTGCATGGGGCGATGAGCCGTTCATGCTTAAATTTCTAACAAGCACAACTGGGATGTCATCGATGAGTGCGCGTAGCCTAACTTGGCGTGCACGCAGCCCCTCCGTCCACCCCTACCGCACACGCATTAACCGGTCGCCGGTGATGTGCGGCTGCGTAGACGTTAATGACACCGGCGAAAATGTCACCCAGAAAGAGATTCAAGATAAACAAGTATTAGATTATGTCGGAGTTTTACACGGGCGGGTCGCTCTTCATCTGTACGGAATTTGCAAATTTGCAAATACTCGACGTAGTAAAACCTGTGGCCGCAACTGCGGCGGCTGCACCTTCTGCAACCAAGGCTTTCTGTTGTTTTCGCGCCTATTCGTGCCTCTGTGCGCAACAACGCTGAAATTCTCGCCCTTCTTCTGAGGGTGGTTGGTACGAAATGGTTCCATAGCGAGTTAAGGGCACAACTGCGAATAATATCGGGGGCACCATTATCAGTGGATTGCCAAACTTGTGAAACAGCTGTTGATGGAGACGTAGAGTTGCAACTTACAAAAACTGCCTGTGCGATAGAAAGTAGCGCCGGAGAAACAGCATCTACTAAAGGGGCTTCCCCAGAGTAAGTTCTCACGCAGGTGCGACCGGGAGAGTTAATCATATACACCTTAGCTCTAAATTCAGTCACGAAAATTCTAGAAAATGCGAGTGGCCGGGAATCGGTTGAATTCCACATTCGCACAGCTCTTTGTTTCGATTGTTGGTTTGTGCATTGAGAAGTAGTTGTAGTATTAGTGGTAGGAGTAGTAGCGGTAGGGTGATAGTAGTTGTGAGGTGATGGGCGCGTTCGTGGCTCTAGTAGTTGTGGTAGTGGAAGAAGTTATCGCAGCAGTGGTACCACTAGCAGTTGTAAATGTAAAAGTAGTAAACATTACAGTGTTGAAGCATTGTTTTGGAAAGGGAATGCTGAGGTTAGGGTGCTGAAATGCCAGTAAAAATCGACACGCTAAAGACGTCTTCAAACTTCATGTTGAAAACAAAATGCAGGAAATTTCATTTTTCTTGCACACCTTCCGAACAGAGGCTGTTGTGTGGTAGCCTTCGTAATGCTCGGCTTTTGAAACGAGTATCAAGATTTTTATTGAAATAAAGTGAACGCTGGTAATGGACGACCTGTAAGGTGACATGTTAACTACAAGACTGAATAAGGATGAGAGCGACAGACCTACTTTGCAGGCCGAAATTGGGGACACCCATTTGTTCACAACTGAAGATGCATTAAAAATAATTATAATGTGAGCAATCATATAAATGACTATGAATTAATTCTCTTTTACTAGCAAATTGCTGAAGAAATTGAAAACGGCTACCTTACGTCGCGCTAATTCTCAGACGGGCAAAATAGGATCAGGTTGCCTGGTGCTCAACCTGTGGCGAGCCTCTGAAAACGGTGGTGCAAAGGCCTGCACACGGCCACCGTATATGACAAACCTGGCCGCCTAGACGAATACAATGTTCACCCTTATTTCTCATCTCGCTCAATGAGTAGAACACCAAATAGATGAGTTGGTCAGCTAAAGTAACCTAAATGATACGGCACTATTCTTATTTTCGGTACGAATGCGTGCAATTCAGAGAAGCGATGTTGTTACAGCTAAGGATGCCGGGCCTTGCGAAAAAAAAATGATTGTCAAGGCGGCCAGATCCTGCGCGATTACGGGAATTACACGAATATATCAATATTTCAGTGGGGCACAGATCCGACGCCTATTCCGCAATTGCTAAAAAGAATAGAACAAGTGTCAAAAATTTTGCAGTAAATGGCACTATTGGGTGCGTTTAGGCGACCAGGTTTCTCAATTACCTCTCCCAACCACCTCTCGAATTCTTCCCCCCCCCCCGTCTCTGTTTATTCACATTAAAACCCTAGCAGTTTGCTCAAGTCAATTTAGGTTTAACTGCGTTTCAGTGCTGGCACACCATGTTGTGAATTATTCTTACGGTGGCACCTGTATGAATACTGCGAGTCTTCTCTACAGCGCTGGAAATTTTTGAATTTTTGGTGGCAAAACATTGCTTTCAACGTGTAGTGTTTTATTTAAATCGCAAATATCCACGAGCCTTCTATTTTTAAACAAATACTATGGCAAATTCCGCTTATGCATTTATTGTTTCCCTAAAATACGAATAATAATTTACTTTTGCTGCAGACTGTCGACGAAGGATGTTTGTAGGTTTAGTGGTTTGGAAATTTTCTCTCTAAATAAAGGCCGCGTTCAAGAGTAATTTTAATTTTTGATTGGATGGGCGCGTCGAGGGTCAGCTAGGCATGAAGGCGGAGAGGCATTTGGACGTTTAGGTACCCCCCCCCCCCCCCCCAAAATAACGACTCTAACACCCCAGCAACAATTCTTGAAGGGCACCTCTGAAGGAGGCTTCGTGATCTTAGCTCAGCTCATGTACAACTCTAGTTGTTCAATAGATCCTGGTCGCTTGCGAGGGAGCGTGCCTTAGACTTTAGTAAGGGGAGATATACAGTTGTGTTTTTCTAGCTAATCGTGGATGCCGATGCGGCCCTTCGCTTCTCTTGAACTGAAATGGAACCACGCCAAGAAAGAGCTGGTGCGCAGTTGCAAGCAGCTATCGTAGCAGGAATTGTACCAGGAACATCAAAGCGTGCAGCCATCCATGGCACCTAAATACTGTACCACATCTGTAGTGCTTTGTTGATATATGTTGTATATGTCGATATTTATTTTGTACGGTTGTGCACTTCAAAGGCCCGATTGGTTCCTCTTTCATGCCGCTCATCACATTATTTTTAATGACTAACAAGAAAGGAGGCACTGCTCAATATGTAACAATGAATTGAAAGCCTAAAAAACTGACTTGGTATTGTTCAACGCGTACGTAGAGCCTAATATCGGCTACCCCCATACAAAAATGCCTTATGGGCGTCTATTGAAAAATGTATGGTGAGCTATGGCCGCCTATGGGTCTCTATGGTCACCCATAAAAAGGCATAAATTAGGCTATAGCCAGCTATTGAAGTTTTTATAGATCCTGCCCTAAAGACTGTAAACCATACAATTCTCTTTAGACGATTATAGAACATCCTAATGTGTTTAGTCTATAGAGTCACAGCTATTCAGGTAACTGTAGCCAGCTAAAGAAATATGTATGGCTTTAGTTCTATAGACCAGCCGCGGCAAGGTCTTTTGGCTGGCTATAGACCATTTTTTAGCTTGAAGTCTACAGACTCAAAACCATTCAGCTGTCTTTTGCCAGCTATTGAAAAGAGTTCGTCCTAAAGCTATAGAGAGAAAGCCATAAAAGCTCATTCGGCTGGCTATAGGCCGTTGTTTCGCTCTAAGTCAACAGACTTCAAGACATTCACCTGTCTTTTGCCAGCTATTGAAAAGAGTTCGTCCTAAAGCTATAGAGAGAAAGCCATAAAAGCTCATTTGGCTGGCTATGGGCCGTTGTTTAGCTCTAAGACTACAAACTTGGAACCATACGGATGTCTCCTGCCAGCTATTGGAGAGAATTTGCTTTAAAGCTAAAGTGGGGCAGCCATAAAAGCTTCTGCTGCTGGGTACAGTACAATATATAACTGTAAGATGTGTGATAATTAAGCAACATTTTGCCGGCATTAAGAAAGCGTTTGGCGCAGAACTGACAAGCCTGCATCCATAAAGACTTCTTTAACTAACTACATAGTAACATACGGCTCCAAGTTTCCAGCCGCTAATCGAAAAGTGTTCGCCTATAAAGGTATAATTCGAGCAACCATTAAATCCTATTCTGCTGGTTTCAATATGACTTACGACGCGAAATTCATATACTCATGATTTACCTAGCTACATCTACAACACAGATTGGATAACGATGGTGAGGTTGATCGGCCGGTTATATGAACGTATTTGTTCAATAAGGTTAGGTACTTATTATACCAACAATACGGGAAAAGTACAATTAAAAGAAGCTACTGATTAACGCTCAAATTCAGGTTGCAACTTTGGATACTGCGCGTCCGCAAAGCTTGCAAATGAACGTTGACCGAAAGACGTATAATTTCGTAGAATTATTCCTCTGTGGCCCTTCGCTGCCCCTGTCAAGTGAAAAAGCGGGCTTCTCTGAAAACGGCCCTCACAGCGTCGAAGCAGATTGGAAATAACTTTCGCGTCCCAGGGTACGCTCTCTCAGAAATATGGTGGAAGCTGCGAACAACCGCATTCTTTCTCCCGCGGACCCCACTTTCAGATTAGTCATTGAGAAAGGGGGACAGCGACCCACGCCCGGCGAAGGAGGCGCGGTGAAGAAATTCTGGGAAGCGATGAAAGGGTAGAGGGGACACCCCTGCTTCCTGTTTTATTTTCTTTTGTTTGTTTGACATGCTGGTTTTGGCGATGGGTACCGAAGGACACGGCCGTGCGGCCCGCGCTGTGTTAGTATTCGTGCGCGCAGCAATGCTAGTGACAGACAATATTCCCTGAGTACTGAGAACAGATACAACTTTTTTCGGATGAAGAAAACAAAACGTTAAGCGATCTTGTACTTTCCAAAAAAAAAATTACCAGCAAACAAGTTAGAAAAAGATCGAAAGATGGGCATGTATCTCCGCACTATTTGCTATCGCGATGGACCTGCTTATACCGGGATGTACTCAGTCAGCCACATTTCGTCTCCTTGTTCATGTGCGCGGGCATGGCGCGTGTTGCCTGGTGCTGGGAATTTCGACTCGACGGCAATGTGCTCGTGTAGATGGTGTGATGCCAAGCAAATGTGTCGCTTTTTGGTGTCGTGAATTTCGGTGTTTACGGTGACAGTGTTACGATTAATTCAACATCAACTTCAAGTCATGCGAAAATGGATACCTGCGATACTGTGACAGGAATTTCATCGTACGCAAAACTCTAGGGTGAGTGATCTTACGAACTGAAGAGACTCTACAGTGCCAGAAATGCAGGACTTTTTTTGGTGTTCACGAATACTTTTCTAAACTACCCTGCACCACATGGGCACTGCAACGTAGACAAAAGTGAAGATTTGGCCGCGGTGATGTGACAAAAATAATTTTTTCGCGAACTGAGAAAACTTACTAGGAACTAATTGAGTGAACTTGGAAAAACGTTTTTTTTTTATCATTGCATTGTGTGCGACCATCTTCATTGTTTTATTGAGAGTGCATTTCCATTTTAGCCACTGAACTTGCAGCTGTGTGCGTTGAGTACTGAGTGTAATGAACGACGTCTGAGTGCTTTCTTTTCTATGGGCTACTCAGCACCTGTAGGTATTTGTGTCTCGGCGGACGTTCGCGGGGAATGTGCCGCGTAGTGTGGCTGTCGAGCGAGTCTCTTAAGCGTGAGCCAGGGTGTTGGAATGCGTGTGCTGTGTTTTTCGATCGGCGTATGTGAACAACTGTTTACTGGTGGTGAAGTAGCGTAGATAGTAGCCATTTATGTGATGAATGGAATGAATAAACCCCTTGATTTTGCTTTCCTTGAATGCCTGTGTTTAAGCCTTTTGTGAATGAAAACTGGCGAAGTGTTTGCAATCGCAACCTCGCGCTCCCCCTATATCGCTGAAGTGTTCACGGAGTATATATTACAGAATGCACCTAAGTGCCACAGGACAAGTTCTAGAGATCTGTAAGGCTCTATGCCGGCATGGCAGCGTGCTGATAATTTCTCAGCGGCTGCTGCTGCCGCTGTGTTTCAAGTAGTGGTGATTCTCTTCTGGCTGCAGCTCATGCAAAAATATTGTATGGTCGGCTATTGACAAACCTTCTTATGGTTGTCTTTAGCTATTTGGCCCAATTATCTTTAGACATTTCTATGGCTGTCTTTAGCCATTCCTATCGACATTCCTATGGGTGTCTTTAGATTCTTCTATAGCCATAGCGATATCCAAAGAAGACCTAAGACAGCCATAGAACCGGCTATAGAAGCAGCTAAAGACGCCCATAGGGATTTCAATACGAATAGCTAAAGACAACCATACAACCGGCTATAGAAGAACCTAAAGACACCCATAGGAATGTCGATAAGAATAGCTAAAGACAGCCGTAGAACCGGTTATAGAAGAAGCTAAAGACACCCATAGGAATGGCGATACGAATCGCTAAAGACAGCCATAAAAAAGTCTAAAGATTATTGGGCCAAATAGCTAAAGACGACCGTAAAAAGGATTTTCTATAGCCGACCATACAATATTTTTGTATGGGCCGGCCTCTAAAATGAGCTATATTTGCATAGCCTTCAAGTAAAGTTGCCATGAATGCAAAATGTATTCTAAAATAGGCATTTCCTAGGGCCGTAATCCCTTGTCCGAAAGCAGACAATGTTTTATTGATTAAGATATTCCTCAATTTTACCCACAATTTAACTCTCCCGCCGCATCGCGTTTTGTTACTGCTGGAAATGGCATATCGAGAGCAGGTTTATAACACATATGTTAGTATTTCGACTAAAGCTGCCGTACACGTCACAAACAAAATTGTTTTAGCCTGATTAACATCTTTCTGCTAAACGACGCAATGATACCACTGAATAACCATTCTCCATACACGGTATTGTTTCTCAACGAACGTGTACGTGGTTCATCGTAGTGCTTGACAGTAATTGGGTTGTGAAATATTCTGTATGACCTACAGGAAGGGTCACCTATGAGAAAGTGTTATTTATGCCAGTTGATCAGTGCCGTTCGAGGAAATACCGACGCATACGACAACTGTGCACTACCGGCCCGCAGGTGCGTGCATTACGCCCTAGTGTGTCTATCTCTAAGTGTTTGTGCGTTTCATTCCTTAGGCCATCATATTACTGCCATAAAGAATAAGTACACAAAGGTGGGGCGCCAACAGCCCGTGTTGCAAGCTTATGATCCGGGTCATCCCTTAAATTTATTTGAGTAACATTCGCGTTAAATGTAGTGTCAGTGTCATTGTAACCATGCAAACTTCGAAAACACTAAACTTGCATTTTATCTGCATCGCTCTTTTAAGAATTCCAAACGGAGGCACGTGCTGTCGAAACTAATATGCCAGAGGGAGAACAAAATATAAGAGACGCGCTGCAGTCACGGACCAGTCCAGAGTGCAGATTAACGTTACCGAGCTTACAGGAAGGCAGGACATCCGTTGGGAACGTTACCCATCAAGTCGCCCAAATTACATTCGCTATACAAAGATCTGTGTTCCGGGTGAATATTTGCGCATTTCGGTGTGGAAAATGTATTCAGCTTGTTTCCTTGTTCTGTTTGCCTTTGTAGCTCATGCATTCAACAGCACCACTTCTAACTCTACGCCATCCCAAACATACGTGCGATCGCCAGATCCTTCAACACAAAAAGTGAAATGCCGTGAGTATGTTTTCCTGTGGTCGTGTGGCGGTGGTAACAAATTGTTCGCCGCTTTATGCAATCAGATATTCACAATACCACCGACCCAAGCGTTAGTGTTACGTTCGTTCTGTATGCCCGCTCTTCTAGCCTCGGTCAATGTCGGAACTCTTAGGCCAAACTTTTAAAAAGAGAAACGTCAATAAATATGCAACACCCTGCAACGTAGAAAGGTACACCATCTTCTAGTGGCAGCTTATCAACAAAAATAGGGTTACTTTCACAACCCTGAACAAAGCAACCGTAGTATTTAACTCCACGAGACGAATTTACATTCCGGCGTTTCTCTGATTACTTTATGCGATCGAAGATTGTTTTTTCAAGATATGTTTTTGGAAGAAATTATGAAAGACGCAGGTAGTTCAAGCTCACTCAATCTCACTAAAGGAAAGGTGGTCAATGATGCCCAAGCCACGTTTCCTCGGTAAGACGCACTGTAATCCCCGTTTAAAAATAGGCACAGTTCAGTCGAACCTCAACTGTGCTGACATATATACAAACTTGGATTCCATGAACTCCATAATGATGATTCACTTGCTGTGCCTTGGGGTTCGCTAGAATATTGCCCGGAATAAAGGACAAATACCGGCGAAGTGCGACCACAATCAATGTAGACGCTTTTCAACATCTTTCACTCGCAGATTACTTCAAGGCACCACCCGTGGGCACATACTGCCTTGTTTCTCGAGGCCAGAACGGTATCACTACGGGCGAGGACGCGCAGAAAGGATGCGAGGAGCTGGGCATGACCTTGCTGAGCAGTCGGACGACACCCTTGGATCGTCTCTGTAGCGTGATTGGATTCCTCGCTCTGCAGGACCACCACATCTGGTGGGCTGACGAGTGAGTACCTAAAGCTACTGCACGCAATGAATATATGGAGGGATAAATTCACAGATCTACAGATGGATGGATGGATGGATGGATGGATGGATGGATGGATGGATGGATGGATGGATGGATGGATGGATGGATGGATGGATGGATGGATGGATGGATGGACGGACGGACGGACGGACGGACGGACGGACGGACGGACGGACGGACGGATGGATGGATGGATGGATGGATGGATGGATGGATGGATGGATGGATGGATGGATGGATGGATGGATGGATGGATGGATGGATGGATGGACAGACGGACGGGCAGACGTACGGACGTATGGATGAATGGTTAGAATTTGATTGGATGGAATTTGTAGGGTGGGTTGTATTGGAGTTGAATGGGATGAAATGGGGTGGGATTGAATGAAACTGGACCGAAAACGGTGGAATTTACGGGCTTAGGTATGATGGGATCGGGCCGAAAAAGATTGGATTGTATGGATTGGATAGATGGATAGACTATAATGGGATAGAATTGATGGAGGGATCGAAATGAAATGGGAATCATGGAGAAGCGTGGAATGGTATTGAATGGTGTGGGGTAGGATATGAGGGGTGGATAAAATTAAAGGAAGGGCTGAAGGGGAACCACCAGCAAATTGTTCGGTAAACCATGATAAGTGCTTGACCACCACCCTGCCTTAAAGCGAAGCACCCCGCAACTTTAGCTGTTAAAGTTTATTACTGCAAAGGAGGATATGTCTCACCCCCCAAACCAGTTCTCATTCCGGTGCAGCCGATTTTATCGGCGCCGCTTCTAAGCTCCTTCTCTCCATCGCCGACGCTATTTCACAACTGTTATACCCGTCGCCACCACCACTGCATATTCAAAAGTTGCGCCTACGACTGATTACGGCGGTAGCGTCATTACGAGATGATTGCAGATAACCAACAGACGGGCGAATGGGTGTCGAATCGACGTAACCGCTGCCGCCCAAGGTTTTGCCACCGTGGCTGCGCGAAAGTCACTTCGTGTAACACTTTCCAATACGGCCTGCGTGTACCGAAACTTGCCCGTCGGAACGCCAGAATGAGCCCACAATTGTTCTTCAGATTAAAAGGCTTTCGGCGACATTTTCGCAGGTGTATTTCGCGCCTAAGCAGAGGTTAATCACAGGATGCCGGTTTATGCGTGCACGCTTTGGGGGTGGAAAGAGGGGGAGTGCACACGCACCCAGGCTTTATGCCCGTACCAACGATACACTCATCGTGCTGGTGGTAGATTTAAACATAGAATTCTCACGGCTGAATGAACCAGTCACTTGTCATCTGGGGTCGAGCGTTTCGGGTTTGTGTCATTGGGTTACAGTGTCAGTAAGATACCTGCGACGCGACTGAAGGAAACGAACTTGTATGACCGATGGAATGAAGCTCGAGTCCAATGGAATGAAACTCGTTATGCAACGGACGCGAGTCATTTGCTCGGAGAAAGAAGGGCAGGAATTGAAGGAGCGTCGGCCGCACAAAACCGCGAATGGGCGAGACAACAAAGAAAAGCCGCTGTGTTCCAACTCGCCGAGTGGCTGCAAATTCTTCCAGCATTTACAGCAACTTGCCCCCTTAGATCGAAGACATGAGCAATTATTTCTTAGCAGCACTCTTGCGTCAGTAAGTTGGTTCATGTTTTTCTATTCTATTTAAGTTTTTCTACGTTTTTCTCCCCCTCGGTCCTATTTAGCTCGCGCTGTTCTGTATTTTTTATCAATATTACTTGTTTAGCTTGAACCGCTTTCACAGCGACACTTTCACCAGTATCTTTCGCTGAACGCATGGGCACATTACCGATTGCCGGTTGATGCGTGCAAGTGTGAGAGTTAAAAAAAGGGGTGGGCGTGCAGGCGTATCTATATGCTTTGCGTCTTCGCTGATGACTTGACCATTGTGCTGGCAGGAGGTTTAAACTTAGACCTCAAACAGCCCATCTGGCATTCTTCCTGGGCAAGCGTGGTTGTTTGGTGTGCTACACAGACAGTAAGATGCGTACGATACGGGATGGAAACAGACAGCCTTATGGTTGTGCGCTAGAATAATGCTAGAGTCCTTCCAAGTTTCGCTCAGCTAATTTGCTCGTATATATGCTCAATGACAAGTTACAAAGTTTTTATTCGGGCTCTCCGTGATCTGCGTACAGCTTTGCAGGTCTTCCTTATTCACAGAGTGGGAAGGCACTTAATTTCCTTTTTACACATCGTTTGCGACAGGTCTTTTATTTTAATTCTAGTACAGAATAGTGGTGGAGTACACGTTCTTAATTATGAAGTTAATCACGTTTTTGAAACGATGGTAAACTACCACATCTCCTTTTGAAAAAGAATAAGGTTGCTCAGAGCTACCTATTCCTAGGAAGGGTAAGGCTAAAGCTGATTTGGAATTTCTTTTGTTGGCTTTGGAACTTTCTTTTGAACATTGCGGATGCCCAGAACCCCACTTAACCACAGCTTGGCAAGCAGTCACTGACGCTCGTTCTGCGACATCGCCATCTCTAGCTGCTTTCTGTTCGGCCCCATCGGCACCATCACCTCTCAAAACTGCTCGTGCTGCCCAAGCTTCAGCTGCCTGGTATCCCTCATGGTGACTGTTTCCCTCAAACCCGAACCACTCAAAAATCCGAACCGTCAACGTCCACTCAGTTTCCTCCGAGCACGCAGATTCCGGCGATCGTTCGGGGACTAATCCATCCAACGTGGACTACGCCTCATGTGCGCCGTTTACAATGTGACGGCATAAGCTACCCAAAACGGAACGATGTTTTCAAAGACGATATTTTTCATTAGCCTACCAAACTTGAAAAATTGTGGCATGTTGACGACCGTAATTTCTGCAGCCTGACTGTTCAACACAAACACACTGTTGAAAATAGAATTTTTCAGGGGCAATACTGGAAGTCTGGTAATTAGAAAGAAGCTAGTAGGACATTTTAATAAATACCTTTGTAAGACTCCAGAGGCAAATACACTTAGCCGGGCTAAAGTCAGCTTTACTACATGAGCGAATTCTGCACTCTTCGGGCACTTTTTCTTTTGCAGTAAAGGTTGTTTTTTATAAAAGCGTCGGTCATCGGACGCTCGAGTAGTAGCGTTGTCTAACGCCGCATCTGTGAAACAATTCAATCGTTAAAGACGTGCAGGTAGGCCTTCTCGACCAGTCGACAATAAAAAGATGCCGGTGCGAAACGTTCAGCACATGCGGCTGCAGGCTGTTAATTTGTTTCAGGGTGATTCCGACAGTTTTATTGTTTTAACGTGGTTTTAAAAGTGATAGTTGTTCATGCGCAACATAAACTTGAATGTGTTTGTGTCTGTCTCTTTATCAATAGGTTTGAAAACCCGTCACGAGTGAAGGGAATTTTTAGCACGACGTTTATATTGCGTAGCAATTCCAAACTATAAAATCTAGTAGCATACCTCAAAATTGTCAACATTGCTGAGAAAAAATAAATGTTTAGACGTCAAAGGCGCTGAGTCTATGTCCTCCTTCAAAGCTTGCACCTGTCGTCTTGTATTTTTCTAGCGACTCATAGCTCACCAATTTTCAGTTATTCATTTGTTTCTGCTTCCTCTTTACCCCGCTCGTGCTCCCGTTTTTGCTCTAACTCATGAGAAACCCCTGCGACATCTGAGGATGGTCGCACGGCGCTTCCCGCATTCGCCACCACGCAGACAACTTCGGCATAGATGAACCAGCGTGATCGCACCATCCCTCCATCTCACAATGACTGAACTGAAGCACTCGCACTTCCAAACACTGGGCCTAGCTATTGGCGGTGAGCGCGACCACGGGTAGCGCTGCGTAGCGCGCCTCCGTAATGTCGCCTTAGGAATTCTCGCATTGGTTTCACTCAGGCTCACTTCCCCTTCTGCTTCATTGCTCTCGGTTGATGTCTAATGCTTGGCCATAACAAATTTTGCGTCTACGTAACTTTTTATCATAATAATAGACTTAAAATCGCTCAAGGCGTGATTTAACGAATACTTTTCGATACCGCTACGAAACACGCTTCGCCGGCGTCACCCCATTCTTTGCGAAGCCGGTTATGTGCAGTGCGCGAAGCGTCGGAGCTATACGTCAGCTTGTGGAAAACAATTTTTCAAACAAAGGGAACAGCCAGCTGCTAGTAAGCGAAAAAAGCGAAAACACAAGCCCAAAAGAAATGCCAGGCATTCGGGGATGTCTACTTTGGCAGAATTTGCACGGTAACCGTTTGTGAAGTTAAACAGTTTTTGGAATCATTCCGAACGCGTGAAAGAATTCTATAAAATCACGTTACGGTGCCATGTCACGACCGCATGGCGACATGCACTATGGACCACAGAAGCTGTAGGTTCAGTTCCAAATAATCGTGTGTGTGTATAGGTGCGTGCTGGTTTCATGCCAGGCTTCTAACCTGTATGGAGGTATATTGAGCAAAACAAGTAACGTCTACGGTAAAAATACAGCAACACTGCGTAACTTCACATGTGGAGGTGTATTTCGCTACATTTCCCACACCCATATCTTCCCAATATTCCGATTTGCGTGATAGGAAAACTGCACTCAAGAGGAGGAGAATCAGGAAAGGGGAGAGAAAACTGTATTTAGCAGTAAAATTGAGCTCATTAGAGGGACGGGTCCTCGTTCCAGAACAAGAGAGTAAGAGTAATTTTCTTCAATTCTTAGCACGCCACCCCGAGCAGTCCAGGATTTGTTCTTTACGCCTGGAAGGGCTGGAAAACAGTTATCAGCTGCTTGAAAATATACATAGTTTTCGATTCTTGTTCTGTATGCACTTATGCTATTTATTTCGTTCGTTAGCGAGTACATCAAGTCTTCATACCGCAATCATGTCATAACTGTTCGGGTTGAGAGTCATTTCGTTCTAATAACGAAGGTTACTATAGAAATTCGGAGCACAAAAACTGCATTCGTCTACTCGGACAATGTTTTCTGAGGCGCGATCGAGGTCGCGTAGCAGGGACCTTCTCACTGTATTTGCATGTGAATAAGCGACGCACGCGGCGGATGTTCACCTTCTTCCACGCTGCCATAACGACAGCCAATTTGTGAAGTAGTGAACCTATGCCGTGCAGCCTAAAGAATATATTCATATCATTGGGAGCCTCCCAAACGTCCCCAAAGCTACAAATAATTAGTTTGTGATGATGCAGAAAAAATATTGCGTTGCGCACAGAGAAAAAAAACATTCATCTGATACAAGTGAACAACAAAGAAAAAAATAGAAAACAGCCGTTTTATTTTCTCGTGTGCGACGCGCAATTAGGGGCCTGCTGCTTGTTACGTAGCTTTAGACAATTGAGTCTTCATAAAAGCATGTAAAAATACTGTAGGGAAGCCTACGGATTTTTAATATTTACCGGGCAGCTCTAAGCGCTCAACCTCGCGTATAAGCTACAGAAAGGACGAGTTGCAAACGATCTTCTGAACGATGCTCAGAAGAAAGTTGTTCTCTCTCTCTCCTTTTGTGCTGTACACTAGTGGAGGATAGCGCTTGCAATTATACAGATGTGTCAGAAGCAGGATAATATAAATGAACTACTAGAAATAGGCTTTTTAATGCACTACCGCAGCAAAGCGGGCGAGTTCTAGAGCACGCACTGCTGCCCTTCAAAAGCGGAGTATAAGAGACGACAACGGCGCGAGTACTTAAGTCGACATCAAAGACGGCAGTGCAACTCAAACATCTCACCGCCAAAAGATAGAAACGGCGAGTCGGCGGTGAGAGCAGCGCCGCCTCCCTTTGAAACAATCGGCAGTCAACGTGGACACTGGTGAGGGGCGCGAGTTGGCGGTCGGGGCAGCGGCGGGGACGTGTCACGTGGGGCTATTTCACGGTTTAGGTGTCACGCACGGCGACATACGCTGGGATACACCAATATGGCTTTCTCCAATAAATAGTTCTCACTGCCCTTTTGAAATATGAGTCCCGAAATAAGAAAAGTCTCAAAAGACGGCGCGCCAGCGGTGCTAACGCGGCAATATCGAATGTTACATGGTGAAAGGGGAAGGGAGAGCGAGATGATGCACTTACATGGAAGTGGTGGCAGTAGACAACCCGCTTGCTTAAGCATTTTCAGCTAGGCAGAGAGACACGCCGCCAATATTAACATTGCTTTTGCATGGTCGTCACCTGGCTGCAGACTTCTTGTCACGGCTTTTAAGCATGTATCTTTACATGTGCAAGTGGGCTTCTTCCTGGAGAGAAACAGAACATAGAAAGTGGATTGGTCCTATATGGGCTTTTGTTGTGTGGTAATTCTGAGAATTTGCCGCTTTAACCATCAGGCGAGCGTGGGCTCTGGTTGCTTTCGGTTGCAGTGGGGTTTCTTGCAAATGTTTCTTATTGTTTTTCGCTTCGATGTCACGGCGTCAGTTTCTCGCCCGTATTGCCGACACAACTGTTTGGCCAGAACATAAAATTACCCAAATAATTCTGGTAACTCAACTAAAATATTTCCTTAAAACACCCCGGTCAATTACTTTTAGTTCTAACTTACAAACATTTTCTGGCGTGATACCTTTAGTGACGCCATTCAACCAACTATGGGGCTCTCAAATTAGTGCGAAGTTTCGCAATCTAGTTCGAAGGGAAGCTTTTTTTATCGTACAGTTAAGCTTTGGTCTGGTTGCACATAAAGAAATAGAATTACAGCCTGACGGGTTCACATCGGCTCCGTCTTTCATGCCAAAAAAACGGAGTTCTATTTCGCTCCAAACCTGAGATATTTTGTTACTAATGTGTCAATAAACGTGTCTGGCATCGACCGATACCAATTTTTCTACGAAAGGTGCGTTTTTCGCTTATTTCTCGAACCCTTCCCGTTTCGACGCCACGAGGACTTGCTAAGCCTAAGCGAACCTAGGCTCACTAGGCCTAGCCCGCACTCTTCGCCCACTGCATGAAGGGTTCCGCAGCATCGACGCCTGGAATATCATTCACCCGAATGTGTATGCAAATGCAAGGCGAGAATATTTCCCCTGAAGAGTACCACAACGAAGGCGGATGGTCCAAAGCCGGCGAAGGTATTTCGAGACTATGGTAACGCGATTCCAGCGGTGAGTCTTCCAATCGAGACGTTATTACGAGCTCTTCGAAAACGAAGTCTACTAACAGCGCTCACGTTTCGTTTAGTTGATACGTGCGGCACGCATAGCCGCCATGCCGACGGAAGAAATCACGGTTGTAGTCATACTTTCACGCGGTATCGATATTCTCAAGGCGGGTACTACCAACGTCAATCAGCAGCCATTGTGGTGGCGGCAGGAATCAAGAACGTGGCGGGGACGCAAGACACGTTATGCCCGAACACCCAGCAGAATATCATTGTCGTAAGCAACCCTAGCGAAGAGAGACCGACAAAATATGCCCGACTTCAGTCGAATAAAGTAGAAGGCAAGCTTCAGGAAGGAAACACTTACCGCGCAGCACCTTACGACACCATCAAGTGCATGATACCTGACATACCGATAGACTAGATGGCCGACGAAATCTACCGGAACATTGTAAACGATCGTAACCCGCTTATGGTAGAAGCCAAACGCTTCGGGAGCACATTGACGACAATCGTAGTGTTTCAAGGCACCAAGATTCCGTAAGTCGTGCGCTACGGCGTAACCCTAATTCTATGCAGCTTATACCGAAAGGAGATCGGCGTGTACCGAATGTCCGGCAAGGTCGGCCACTCACACGACGTGTTCCCGACACCGAACGACTGCACTTGCCTCACATGCGGCGCTACCTACCCCAAGGAGGATCATCACTGTAACCCATGTGCAAGCTGGACGGAGGCGGGAACCCAACGGGTGACCGCGTTTGCAAGGGCAAATACAAGACCCCTTACGTCGTTTTCCGCCGGCGATGGGAGCGTCGCAACGCTGGGGAGCAGCAACAGCTACTCTCAGCAGTGTTGTTTCCATGGCTGAGAAGGACACCGCCCAAAAGCCGTGACTAAGCAACAAGAAACAGAAGCTGTGGCAAGAGTAAACGGAGCAGCAGCCGTAAAAGGTCGTCATCGCGCGATCGCATGAAATGGGCTGACGTGGCGACGAACGGTGGCAGCAGCGCTACCAACAGCAGTGGTAGCAGCGGCAGGAGCATGTCGGATGCACCGCCACCTACATAACAACAATGAAGAAATGGATTGCCTCAAGGCAACGAATGAGTCACTCAAAGCAATGAACGAATTACTACGAAAGCGAAACACCAAGGTTTATTCATCCATCAACAACCTCACAAAAGAAATAAGAAATATGAACGTTCCTGCTAGTAGTAAGACCTGCCACCGCTACAAACTCCGCTACAAACTCTGGCCCGGGAAGCGACATCTACTGCACCGCAGACTGAAAAGCAAGCACCTCATGCTATATCCGAAACAAAATTTCGACAGATGAAACCCAAAGTGTAACGGCGGCCGAGTCAGCGCCCGAGATACGCGCGCTCCAGTCGATAGGAACTCACAGTGAAATCGTATAATTAGAGGAAAGTCTCGAAGCCTCGATGACGCGTCGATCAGAGCCGCGATGACGCGTCGATCGACGACTTAACAAGGTATTACAACTAGTGCTGGTGGTCCAGCAAGCTAGCCTACCAGTGCAATTACGCAAAGACCATCCTGATCCCAAAACGGGGAATGCCGCCGGACACTAACAACCTCCGCCCCATCTCGCTCACGTCATGCGTGGAAAAGTGCGGAGCACGTGACCACGAACCGATGGCAG
The DNA here is from genome assembly GCF_048455015.1 of Haemaphysalis longicornis. NCBI lineage: Eukaryota > Metazoa > Arthropoda > Arachnida > Ixodida > Ixodidae > Haemaphysalis > Haemaphysalis longicornis. The sequence continues at coordinate 83,022,601 of NW_027526385.1, read as the reverse complement.
GACTACCTCGACAAAGAAGGCCTTTAACCGGACTCAATGGTCAGCTTCTGGCACAAACTCATCACGCAGGATGCCATGTTACAGCTCAAAGAAGAAATTATAGACAAAAGCTACACGCAAAACAACAGAGTAATCCTCCGCCTGAACAACCAAAGCGCCTTCGATAAATTGAAACACTCGGCCATACTGCCACTATTCACCAAACAAAATATGCGCAAAGCCAACTACAATCACATACGGGTCTTCCTCACGAATCGAAAGGTGGAACTCCACGCGGGAGACCCCCAACTCAAGGAGAAGCTCGGTAGCACAGGAACACCGCCGGGGTCGGTTGTCTTGCCACTGCTCTTCAACCTGATCACGATCAAAGTGGCGGAGGCGCTGGATGAGACGAACGTCGTCACACAATCTGGGCTGACGACATCATTTTGTGGATTGCCGGTGGTAGCGACGCCTACATCGAGACCTAGCTGCAGGCGGTGGTCACCGCCATCGACAAGCACCTCACAGGCACGGACTTGGTCTGCTCGCCAAGCAAGTCCCAGCTTTTGGTGATATCACCGACACGCAAGAAAAACATCCTCAAAAAGGCTGCGACCGCTTCAAGATGGTCACCGCTTCGCGACAGCGAATTCCCAAGGTGTCAAGAATCCGGGTCCTGGGTATGCTAATCAGCAGGAACAGCTGCAATGACGAAACTCTGGCCAAACTCTGCGGAAATTGATCGCAGGCAACGCGCCTCAATCACCGACTCTTCACGCGAAGAGTGGGCATGAAAGGGTACAGCCTCAAGCGCCGCGTCCACTTTTTGTCATCAGTCACTTAGCACACGTAGCTGTCTACCACAACTGGGGGGTCACAGTACGCCAGAATATCAACGCAGTAATGCGCAAATCTTACAAGACGGCGCTCGGCCTCACGGAGACCACGAGCACGGCCCGCTTACTTCAACTCGGCGTGCACGACACCCTAAAGAGATCGAGAAGGCGCAGCTGATTGCACTGCTAGAATGCCTCTCACCAACCAAGGCGGGACGCCAGATGCTTAAGGCCCTGGGTTACAACACCCAGGACCGGTCCAGAAGTCGAGCGACGTCGGCGAAGATACACGGGCCCACATACGAGCAGACCCCATCTCCAAGAACAAACGATACAACAATGAGAAGCTGAGCGGCGCGGGCCAAGGCCCTCGTCAAACAGGACACCAAGGATAAGGACGCACGTTATGTCGACGTGGTGGAGTACCAACGAGAAGATATCGTCGCGCTGGCTATCAAGGCTACTAATGGTATCACGACAGCGGCAGCGAGCATGCGGTGCACGGGCACCACGGACTCCGTGATGGTCGCCAGCGCTCAGGCGATCACCGAGGCCAAGTGTCGCACCATGCTCAGTGACTGAAGAACCGCCGTGCGCTACTTCGCCAAGGGTCCTATGTGCGCCCAGGCGGCCGCCGTCATCGGTAAAACCAAGCTTCAACACACAGCACTCCGCATCATATGATTCCCGTCGCTCATGGGCGAATGCACAACTACATCCAGCCACAACGAGATGGCTCAATCTGACGCCCGTGCACTTACCTGCCACTACCCCGTGTCAGGCATCGGGGGAGCGGAGGCTAGTAAAGTTATCTTCGCTGCAAGGAGACGGTCCCAGCGCGTTGTACGAAATAGAAGAGTGAGGTTTTGAGAGCCAATACCACCTAGCACTTTACAGCGAGATCAACAATGACTACCGCCTGGCTCGAAGGGTAATGTCATCTCCCACCAGAGACTGAGCCTGTATTAGGCGGTGTTGCAACGGTAGCTCCACACCGATCCATTCTCTGTCTGTAACACCGTCCTCCGCCTTGCAGTTCCACAGCATGTGCGCCATGGTGGCTCGGTCCTCGCCACACACCGCACACACGTCCCTCGCGTACACCTCCGGGCACACATGTTTCGCCACCACCGGTGTCCACACCGCTCGCGTGTGTAGCTGCCGCAGCGTCACCGCCTCCTGTCTCGTGAACTTACGGTGGGGCGGCGGGTACATCCGCCTGCCCTCCCGGTACCAGTCCAACACGTGCTTGTACGAGGCGATCGGCACCACCTCGTCGTCGTCCTCCGCAGGTCGGGGGCTCAGGCTCGCGCCGTGGCTGGTGAGCGCGCGCGCCACCCGGTCCGCCTCCTCGTTGCGGTTCTCGCCCGTGCTCACCGGGCCCATGTGTTCCGGAAACCATTTCACCGTCACCGGCAGCGCTCTGTGTCCTAGGGCCCCGCACACCCTCGCCGCGCACGGGGACACGTGGTCCGTCGCAAAGTTCACGATCGCACTCCACGAGTCGCTTATCACCGTCGTACACCTCGGGTTCGTCAGCACCAGCGCAATGGCCAGCTCCTCCGCATGCTCCGGGCTCCGCGCCCGCACGCTGCCCGCCGTGCACAGCTCCCCGGAGGTCGCCGCGACCACGGTCGCCGCTTACGTGCCCGGGCGGTCCGAGTACCTCGCCACGTCGACGTAGAAGGCTCCGTTGTCCGACGCGTGCGTGGCTGTGAGAGCTTTCGCCTTCGCCAGTGGACGCTCTCGGTCCACTTAGGGATGCATGGGTCTCGGGATCGGCGGCACCTGCAACGAGCGGAGCAGCCCGCACGGCAACGGCGACCGGCCCACAGTCCCTTGCAGCCCCCCGCGGTATCCCACTCTCCAGTATCGAACGCCCCGTCCTAATTCGCGCTAATCTAGCCAGCTGCGCCTTTCGCTGCGCCTCTGCTATCTCATCCAGCGTGTTATGCACCCCCAGCTCCAGGAGTCGCTCTGTGCTCGTGTGCGTGTACAGCCCCAGTGCCGCCTTGTATGCTTTGCGTATAATCGCGTCCACCTTCTCGCGCTCCGCCGCCTTCCAGTCGTGAAAAGCCGCGACGGAGGCCACGTGGCAGACCGCAAACGACGGCACTAGCTTTAAGAGACTGGCTTCTTTCATTCCCGCGTGCCGCGTCCACACCTTCCTGATCAGCCGAATGGCCGTAGACACCTTCGCGTCCAGCTTCGCAATTGTCAGACTGTTGTGCCTCAGCGCATCGATGTGCAGCCCCAGCACCCGTAGCGTCTTCACGTGCGGGATGGCCGTCCCGTCCCCCGTTCTCAGGTTGATATCTGGCTCGATCGTGTCACTCCGGCTCTTCCCGCGCGCCATCACCTCCGCCATCACGTGGTCGCGTGGCTGCAGCTACGGTAACTCCGCTAAGCCTAATCGGGGCTGCTGCGCCTCCACGTGCCTGCGCTCCCACCGGCGGCGCGTCACAACGTAGGGAACTTTGTACTGATTTTTGCACCCCGCCGCGCCGGTGGGATGCGCTCCGTTACACAGCTTGCATCGAGGTTTGCATTCTCTCTCGTGATCCGGGCCGGGGTTCGGCGCGTTACACGCAAAGCACACCTTCGTGTCGGGAAAGGGGCACACGTCCGTTCTGTGACTGTCTTTGCCGCAGCAACGGCACACTTCGAAATGCTGTCTATACAGACTAAACTTCACCAACATGGCTCCGTACTTTACGTAGTTGGGCACGTTAGTTCCCTCAAACACCACAATGACCGTGGTCGTGCTTCCGATTCTATGCGCATCTAGCGCGAGTAGATTAGCGTCGTTTAAAATATTGTCCTGAAGGTCCCGGTTCGAATCCGACCGCGATATTCCCCGAATGATCCCCTTAGCGGTGCCGTTGGGCGCCAACAAGTAAGCGTTATCCTCGTGGTCTCTATCTCCGACTCTCAGCAGCCGGATCGCTGCGTATTTGCTAGCCCTTCCCTCGTGCGGGGTACTTATTACGATAATGTTCTGAGCCACATTAGTGGACATGGTGTTCTCCTTCGACTCCTGGAGCGAGGTCCCTGCCGCCGCGAAAATAGCGGCCATTAGCCTAGACGCGTCGGTGCGGCCCACGTTGAGCCCACCACGCGGCCTAAGCACGATCTTTATTTCCTCCCTCGGCAGCGCCCGTGGCATGCGGGCCACCCTACTGATTCTATCAGATACCCTCTTTGCAAACTGCGCGTTGCTAAGCGGCCATTAGCCTAGACGCGTCGGTGCGGCCCACGTTGAGCCCACCACGCGGCCTAAGCACGATCTTTATTTCCTCCCTCGGCAGCGCCCGTGGCATGCGGGCCACCCTACTGATTCTATCAGATACCCTCTTTGCAAACTGCGCGTTGCTAACTTGGGGGGCTGCAAGGGCAGGAACCGACTCGCCGCTTGCCGCGCCGGCCGCTGGCTGCCGAAGTCGCTTGCCAGCCTCCAGCCATCCCTCCGTGTCCGATGGTTGCAAGGCGGTGCCGTCGACAGTCACCGCCGTTCGTCCCTCGTCGTAGTTCACACTCACACTCGATGCCCGAAAATCTTCCCGGCCAGCGGGGCACCACCGGTATCCATCGCCGACGTCTCCTGGGGGGTAGTGGCCGAATTCGAACTGGGCCTCGGTTAGGCTTAGCTGGCAAGCCACGCTGGGAAACTTTGCACTCAAATAAATTGGTGAAAATTCGATGCACCTCACCAAATCTAGTATCGTTCGATGCCTCCGGTCAAGCTGCGTCGACTAGTAGCAATGGTCCATCGAAGAAGCTAATTAGCACCACACAATTAGTCATAATCTACGGAGCCGATGCGACACACGTAGGCTCGCTCCGGTGACCGCAGCGCCCCCCGTCTCCGTTGGCAGAAAGAGTGGCTCAAGATGGGGTGTATTACCACTTACGGCACTATCATTGTCATTACCTATTTTGCTTCGCGAAAGTGATAAATTGCGTTTGACCACAAGAACACGGATAGGATTCCCGGCCACGGCGGCATTTTTTCTGATAAAAGCAAAAAGAGGAAAAGCCGCTGCATTCGAGAGGACCGCGCACGTTAAGAGGCCATGGAGACAAAATACAAGTTCGTTTTTTCGGAAGATTTTGTGTTCTGTAGGGTCCCGAGCGCATGTCCGAAAGCAAAATATTATGTTTTATTCACTTCTAAATTTGTCAATTTAAGCTAAAATATTGATTCTGCACAAGACATGTGTTTGAACGGCGTTAGCAATGACATCATGAGAACAGGTCTTTCAACTAAACTTGGGGTGTAGGGAAGACCTGTTAACTCTTAGTCAACATAGATGGCGCCACCGCACCGCGGCATACGCTCAATTATACAAGAGAAGTTCAAAAGAACGGAGAGAGGTCTACATCATTTAGAGAGTGGGGCAACTGAGGTGCGTACCAATAGAGAGCTAAAGTTGGAGAATCTAAACTTGTAAAAAGCCGAAGAAAATGCTTCAGCTAATTCGGCAAAAAGACGAATGAAATTCCTATGCGGCTGATAAACCTACTGGGCCCAAAAAGCTAGGCACAACTGAATCGATCAACCGAAAACGTGATAAAAACTGAGCAAGTAGCAGACAACTGGCGTAAAAGCAGGATGAAGAGTATATATAAGGTAAAGGAGACAGGGCTGATGCCAATTCGTACAGGCCTATTACAGTTGCCTCAGTGGCATACAGGCTGGAGGTGCAAGCCATAAAAGCGGAACTACCGGCGCGGACAGTGGGAAACGGCACACCGGGAGAACTACAAAATGGATTCAGACGAGACAGGAGCTGGGAGGACAATTTGTTTGTCCTAACTCAATGCATAGAGGTGTCAATGTCTCAGGAACGACCACAATGGATAACATTTCTCGATATAAAGGGAGCCTACGACAATGTACATACAGAACTTCTATGGAGCATACTTGAGCGGGAGGGATTCGGCCATGACTTTACACAGCTGTTGCATAGAATTTACAATCAGGGCAAGGTGCAAATTACCGGGGAGTACCAATAGTGCAGGGAACCGGTAGTCACAAATAGAGGTTTCAAGCGCGGTTGTCCTCTGCCGACCTTGCTGTTCATGCCGTACATGGCAAGACTAAAAAGAAAGCTTCAAGGGAGTAAAATAGGTTTCATAGGTTTAATGTTATATATATAGGTTTCCTGTTATAGCCGTGAAGTACAGGAAGTGGAACAAAATATCCCTGGACTCATATATGCAGATTACATAGTACTACTAGCAGATGGCAAACAGTGTCTGCAATAGCTCAACGGTAGATGCGGGTAAGAACACACTGAACAGGGGTAAGAGTTTAGCGCAGCAAAGTGGCGAGTTCTGGTTTTTAAAAACGACATCCGTAACGAATCGGTAATCGTTCAACAAGCAGCAATACCTTGGGTAACGGAAAATAAATATCTGTGCATATGGACAAACGAAGGTCAGGCGTGTGCAAAAACTCATGAGTAGCATTTAATAATGCATAGCAAAAAAACGCTTATATCATGAAGCATATAGAACTGTAGATGTAACAGGTATGAAGTAGTGAAAGGAATCTTTAAGGGAGTAATGCCACCAGGACTCACGTTTTCAAACGCAGTAGTGTATGCCAAATCAGAGATTCAATCAGGGCTAGAAGTAAATCAGAGGGCGGTAGGTCAATTGGCTTTGGGAGCACACAGTAAAACAACAAATGAGGCAGTGCAGGGAGACATGGGATGGGTCTCTTTTGAAGTGAGAGGAGCACAGAGCAAAATACGTTTTAAAGAAAGGCTTAGAAATATTGATTACAAGAGATGGGCAGCCAAAATGTTGCGGTATCTTTACATGAAATGCGTGGACACAGTGGAGGAAACGAACCAGAAGCCTCAAGACTAGGTATTTGAAACCTGGAAGTGCAATGGAAACAACCAAGGCAATAAAAAATGAAGTGAAAGAATCAGAGACAGCGACCTGGAAAAAGAGGGAGGACGCCAAGAAATCCTTAAATATCTACAGCATCCGGAAGCCGGATATCACATAGAAAAAATTCTTCGATAATACCAAAGAAGGTGCAATGCTTTTTGATGCGCAGGCGGGTTGCTTGCGGGCAAAAACGCTTATCCGCGAGCCGGTACAGGAAGAACTGTGCGCACGATGCGGCAGGGAGCCAGCAACATGCGACATACTGTAATTGGGTGCAAAAGTATTCGTCCACTCCTTAGGGAGAGAGCCATCCAGCTTCCGGAAGACCTTGGCTTTAAGGTTAACGGAAAAGTGAATAGGGCAACAGTAGAGGTTAGTAAAAGAAGGTTACAATGTTGGTGGGAAAAGAGCAGAGAACAGTCTGGGAATAAATGCGAACAAGGCAGTCAGACTTGCACAAAAATTTTACAAAGGTATTTTTTTAATTTCATCTTTTATTATTTTTTTCTGAATTTTTCGGCGAGGTGATTGTACAGTGGCGTTGCGAGTAAGGCCGCTGCGCAACGCCACCCCGTTACAAAAAGGCAGCCACTAAGCATCATCATTATCAAGCCGTATTCTGCCTATGGTTTGTTTGTAGCCGTATTTACACCTGGCTTGTTTTTTTCATAAAGAAAATAATTGTTTCATGAAACATGGTGCTCGCTCGATAAATATGGTCACGTGAGACCCCCTCGCTTGCGTCAATCGGCCGGTGTCGTCTGAAAGAACCCCACAGCCCGCAGTACTGTGAATTTAAACGAAGCATAGAGCGCACAGTTTGAAGAGCAGTATAAATCGGTACTTCAATGTTTATATGTGCTTTCGTACTTCCACTCTTTCTCCCACCATTCTTACTCGTATAAAAAGAATGTGACAGATATTTAGGCGCTAATTGCTCGTTCGGCAAGTTTGTGTGAGTTCTGCCTAATTTACGTTTGCTTTTTCCGGCCTACGCCAATTGTAGAGCTGCCTCGTATAACATCATAGGTTCTGTTGCGGGAAATGAGCAAGTGCGTCGCATGACCATTCACTTTTTCCTAATTTTACAGCGTATTTGAGCGAAGTTTACGTTACAAGTGGTGTCAGCATGATTTAATGCGGCAATGTTTCCAATGACCCAAACTTGCATTTTATCCTCATGGACCCGTTAGAAATCTCCAAGTGGTCAAAATTCTTCTGCAGCACTCCGCTACGACACGCAAAGTTATCGTCATTGAATAAGATAGAGACCCCCCACGTCGTACAAAATGAAAGAGTCAACCTACATATCCTCAAGAAGTGCAGCAAGCCGTCTAGTATATGCCGGCCGAGGGAACCACAATAATTTCTCTCGATTTTAGCCGTAATGACGCTGCAATGGTCCGCGGCCCTGCATGTATATGACCTCGACTGTACAAATAATGGCAAGAGATTGCGCCTACTTTGTTATGGCTAATCAAAATCATTGGATTGGTGAATGGTGGTTGGCTGTACCACGATGCTTTTGGATTGTGCGCGTCTTCTTTGGAATGAATGTAAGACAGTGTGGAGTTTTTCAAATGAGTAGCTATTGCTTGGTGCTTCACCAGGAAAGATTGTGTAAACATTACAACAATTTACAACATTTCGGCGTCAGTATTGTCTTTAGTCGCCGTTCAACAATTTCTGTTTGCATTTATATAGGTCGCTTCGCTGTCCTGAAAAGGCCCATCAGCGAGAGAAAGAGGGAAACTTTATTTCAAGTAGGACATGCCCAGGCTGTAAAAAACGGGTTTCTGTTGGGTTGCGAAGGCCCTTAGACGGGTATGCCGCTGGAGTGAGGGCTCCGTACGTGACAATGTGAAGGGCCAAGCAAGGCCAGAGGACAGGGCCAAGATCCGGTCAAACAGCGGCCCATCATCCCCGTAAGTATTGAATGTGGCATGGTAAAAGGTGTGGATTAATAAAATGGCATTATCGCCCGGCATGAGGACACGTCCAGTAAATATATTTTACATCAGAAGACATACCACATACGCAGTTGGATAAATGAGGATACAAGGGAGGGAGCGAGTCTGCGCCTGGCGGATGTAAGTACCTTCGTGACGTGTCAAATCAGAAAGGGGGAGGATGGTTTTGGTGGGAACAGCGAAAGTCCTTCACTTGTTAGATTCGTGCCTTGCAACGAGCGGTGTGTTCTTCTTTAGGGGGTTGAGGGTCACTCAGGTCCTGATTTGCACGAGCGAGGATATGAGCCATTTCGTTCCCTACAATCCCCTGGTAGCCGGGAAGCCATTCAAAACAGACGTGTTGGTGATGGTGGTCTTTCATGTTGCATATATGCTGGTGATGTATGTGTGCAGGTAAGGAGTTATTTTCACATTCTCCGAGGGCTCCTTGAACTCTCCTGTGAATGTAATGTGGTAATTTTAGTTTGATTCCAGCATCATCGGATAGAAAGTGCCAAATATTTCAGCAGCTGTAGAAGAGGGTGCATTGGAATGATGGCAGATGATTTCTGCGCGTGAACCTACTGCCACAGTTGTGGATATGTTGTCTATAAATGTCGCGTCGGAGTAATAAATATCATATGAGTGGCAGAAACATAGAGGGCTCTGTTCCGGAGTCTGATAATGGGTCCTTGTGACGTGCGATGGGTTTGACCGCTATTTGAATCATTTTGTCCCATGGAGGAATCTCTTATGAAAGAACTGAAAGGTCACAAATCCAATAATAGCCAGTATTGCACGGCCTTGCGGTAACCTTGTTGTACCTGTGCTACGGCGCAGTATTGTGGGCGGCTAGTTTCCCATTAAGGGGGTCGTGAAAGGCAGTGTCTTGAAGGACATGGTTGCGGGCATACAGGGGCACAACGAGCAACTTTAGCAGAAATTTCAAGAGGCCGATATCCAATTTATTTGACTAGGTTTTAAGAGGTTTAAGGTCGGGAAGGTCGTACGAAACTCTAGAATAGTTCGTCGCTTCTGCTATCTTGCGAAGAGTGGTTGGTGTCAGTGGCTCACAAGAATAAACTACTGAAAATATATGAATAAACAGAAAACCAAATAAATCGTCGGCTTGACTTTGTTGCAGAGCAGAGAATTCACTTGGCTCTCAAGAGGCATACTTCTCTCTCAATTCAGCCAGCCAGCAAGTACTCTTCGCCGCTGGAACAGGCCTTGGGAAATTTGATATTTCCATTGTTTCGCCTACCAGTCAAAGGGGGGAAAGGAGAGACAGCTTTTATGTTATTTTAGAAATTCCCTCCCTTTCGCTAGATATGTCTCGCTCACTGTTTTCTTTTCTTTTTACAGTTTGAACGTGACCCACTTGCTGCAGTTCAATCCATGCAGGACCAGGCCGAAAGCAAATGTTGTGCAGGGAAGTGCTACGGTGCCCAACTCGAACGCAACCTTCAGCAACACGGCTGTAATATGCGAAGGTAGAACACTGCTTATCTTTGCGCGAAATCGAGCAAACATGAAGGAACAAAGGCGTGGCACGAAGTGGAAACACAAACCTTGCAGAATGTCATCGGAGTGTTCAAGAAACTAGTGATTCACTTGTGTAGCGTGACAGCAATCCTTAGCTGTCACAGATAACTTTCATGGGGTTGTCCGATCACCGGCGTGATTAAATGTGCATTTTTTAACAAAACCGTCGGACGTATTGGAATAATAAATGAAATATCCCGGTCTTCATCTCCACAGCAATATTCTGATTTTCAGCCTGCTTCATTATTGCCGCTGGATGGAGCAGATGCGTAAGACGATTTCTTCAATAAGCTGACTCACTCATTCTTCTTTTGACCCATCACCATAATCTGATAGTACAGTGGAATAATGTAATGGACATCAAACTTTTCATTTCTGTTATAGACACTATATGATTTCGCTCTGAAGGGCTGATATTATTGTCCTTTGCCTTCGCAATTTTACTACTTGCCTTTTGAGCCATATGGCTGTGTAGCAATATATGTAGTTGTGTAGGACTAGCTGAAGGCCTACCAGCTGTCACCTGTACCCAGGGCGAATGTGCGGTACACTTACACCGAGCTCCATAAAACTGGTGGTAAGGAGCGGCATCATTCAACCGAAGTAATTGGAAAGAGACGCTGGAGAAAAATACGCAATATTCTTGCAATAAGCATTGTTGTTTTTAGCGCGAACCGCTGTTCTAGATACGTGAACTGTCAACACTGAAAAGCTCCTAACCTGTTTCTCTGTACGGGAATCAATGTCGTAACGAAACAAATTGCTACAATAGAATAAGGAGACGCCTAATAGCGTAGCAAAATGGAAAGAAATTGACTTCTGCCTAACTTGCGTAGTAAGACATACCTTTATTCAGTTCCTAACACAATTCTTCACACACTGCAAAATAACGTTGAAAATTGTTGGCATTCCAGGGACGAGTACTGTGCTTTCTTCATGTTCCAGGTAAGCAATTAAAGCTACAGTATTGTGTCGCCGTTTGGAAGAGGACCAACCTTTCAATCGGTAAGTACTTACGTTGAGCATTATATTCCTGTTGTGAACGTGAGACCCAATAAGACTCTTTACCAGCCACGTACTCTTCTTTCTTTCGTAACCGCTAACAGTACAGACGAACAAAACTGCAATAAGCGAGACAGAACTGTGCACCCTTGAAAAGTATCTGACCTACGAGGAGAGCCTGAAAGCTTGCAAGAATATCGGCATGACAATGGTCGACTACGAATGGTTGAACAGCGACTCCGCGAAGCTTGTAGATGCAGATCCTTATGGATTCCCCAGCTTCTGGATTTCCCCGACCGGAGAGTATGGACGAAAGTTTCGTAACCTAAGTTTGATGGAAAGGTTTAATTGCAGCAATTCTGAGTGATAACTCGCCACGAAGCTTCTTGCTCGGTTAAATTCTGCTACTGAGGGGCTCTACCGCATGAAAGATTGTGAACACATGGGCCACATTTATCTCCATTGCTATCGCTTGCCAACAATTTTATAGTCAAATAAAGCCGCTTGTAGGTGTGACCATCGTGTCAACAAATAGAGTAACATACTGGTATATACTAGAGGGAAATCTGGCATCACCGCCTGGGTGAGCCGGGTTTCAGCAACGGGCGAGTCATGTGCCGGGCAAGCACGTTCCACTTGTACTTGGCATGGCTCATGAACAGGCTGAAACGTTGCATCTGGTTTCAAAAACACAGCATTAGTGTAGAGGATCAGTTACATTTGTTGTGTTACTATAACATTCAAGCTCCAAAAAGATTTATTTGCCAAGGAGTATTTAGAAACTTCATGCAAGATTAACAAAAAGTAGTTTCGTGCTTTTGTTAATTTTGGCTTACAGACAAAGAAGAAGCCATTTTGATAGCCAAGCAAAGTAGGCAAAGGCAATCGCTAGCTGCAACAGTGGCGCCCACGACGGCCGGCGATTGCAGCACTACATTTCCCTTTAGTATATAATACCGTAAAACTCTGTTTGAACCGGTTATTTGCCAAGGAGTATTTGGAAACTTCATGCAAGATTAACAAAAAGTAGTTTCTTTTTTTTGTTAATTTTGTCTTACAGACAAAGAAGAAGCCATTTTGATAGCCAAGCAAAGTAGGCAAAGGCAATCGCTAGCTGCAACAGTGGCGCCCACGACGGCCGGCGATTGCAGCACTACATTTCCCTTTAGTATATAATACCGTAAAACTCTGTTTGAACCGGAGGTTTCGCTACAGAGAAAAGATTTGTACAGCCAACTCTCAATATTTGTACGTCACTAAATTATGGTTTCCAAATAAATAAAATTTATTTGCTGGTCCCAACACAATTATATGCAATCCAATAGAACAAATCATTTCGTAACTGCAGTTTAAAACCACTTTATTGTTGAGTTGGACGTTCCTCGAAAGGTGGTGGGTGATATTTCTCAACAAAATTCGAAATCTTTCATATCGAGAACATTGCTCCACAGTGTATTGGTACTAGTGCTGTCGCGAGTTAGCTCGCTCGGTGGACGGGCGGCGCGGTGCTGTTTTGGCGTAAACAGCCAGGCTGTCCTTCTGCCAGAGTGGTGGCTGGCCTGGCTGGCTCAGAGCAGGCGCGGCGTAGTGGTGTCTTGGTTGGCAGTTACTCCGATGCGGGAGGTGCGGGCTTTAACCCTATGGAGACGCTTGGCCCGCCCTGTGAGTGTACTCACCGTCTGAGGTTGTCTCGCTGCCTGTAAGGCCCCCCAGGCACTTTCAAGTGGTCTATGACCGCTTTTCTCCAGGGAGATTCCTAACATAATTGGTTGGAAATAAAAGCGACTTGACTTGACTTCACTTGAATATCCTGGTGTCAGAAGAATTCCCACCCCGCATCCACAAAGCTCGCCATCTCGCACACTCGACGTGTGAGTGTCACCAGTATCCTCCCTCTGAAAGTACTGGTTCAGCTGCCCATGCGAAAAGGGCGCGGATTCGACACGGTCTCGTATCTCTCAGATTGTATTTTAGCTGCTGAGGAATCTGTCACTACGAACGGCCCTACGCATCTAAGTGCGACACTGGCCGCGATCTCCCCGCAAGCGTCGCTCAAAGCATAGTTACGTTTCAAGCCTCTAGCTGACATGGTACTGGACGTCTCCATGAACTCAGTCATAGGCCGCCTTGTGGTCAGCCCTTGACTTACTACGACTGTGATTTGCTTCCTTAATGGCATCCGCTAGACACTCATGCAAGCGCAAACTTAAGCCACGTTCATTCGTTTATCACGGATCAATCGCATTCGTTGCTTTCCAGCGGTTCAAACAGCCCGAACGGTCGAATGCAGTCCCTGCGTTCGACCATGTGGGTGAAACTGCGTCTGTCAGTATGTTTACCGACCTGTTGCACATGAGGAACTCTGCAATGAAGCCGGTGTACCGATTCCCCTTTGTATGCAGAGTGACGGGAATCAAGCTCAAGTGCTCTCCCAGACTGGTTGCGGCCAGGCGTCTGCCCACAGCAGTGGATCCACGTCGCAATTGAGGCCCTCCCTCACGTTAGACTGCGGCATTGCACTACGTCTGTTGCTGCTTGACACCCATTCCCGCGCATGCTTCCCGACAGTCTCGATGTGAAGTACGTGCCGTTATCGGTAATGAGAAGCTTCGGCAACTCCTAATAACAGAACACCTCAGACAGCTTCTGCAGGATCTCCAGCTGCATCCCTTTGCGCAGGAGATGTTCAGTGGTCCAACTGAAGGGGCGTGTCGCGACGCGTATAAATTTGAACGTTCTTTTGCAGCGCGGCATTTCGCTATAAGATCGCAAGACTGGATCTCCCAGAGTTTTGTACTCAAGATGGGTTTTATCAGACCCGGCGCCTCACAGCCTGTTGATTTGCGCTCTTGGCAGACGGAGCTTGCGTGAACGTAACTACACAGCTAGCATACAGGGGAAGTTTCCAGCATGCCTTTGGTGCGCTACCCACAAGTGGTACCGCTCCAAAGCCACACACGTGAGCTTGCGCGCGATCAGGGTTTAAAACACTCGTCTGAGGGGTCTTCGCGGTGCACGTACTTCAGCAAATCTACGTCGGAGTTGGCGTCAGTTAGCTAGGTATCTCTCTAGCTCACTCGCAGCAATCCAAGACGTATTCTTCAACGTAAATAAAAAAACTGCGCAATTTTGGACGCCCACAAAAAGGGAGGGAACACAGGACAGGCGCAGATCCTGTCCTCTCCGCTTGTCCTGCGCCTGTCCTATGTTCTCTTTGGTGGCCTTCCAAAATCGTGCAGTGTTTTTTTACTTTACGTTGAAGATGCACCAACTCGCCCACCAACGAGTTCTTCTAAACTGCAAGATGCATCAGATCGCGCGCCTCCCTCGATACCAGGACCTTTACAGTACCTGTCATACTTGGTGTTTGTGGTGCCTGAGGGTCAGTCTCCTCACTAAGATTGGGAATCACTGCGCAAAAAAACAATTCCTTCTTCTGAGCCTCGAATAGGTCTTGCCGAATGAACGCATCTCGAGAAAGAATCTTCTCCAAACGAGATAGAACGCGCAGATTTCCGCAGCACCTAATCTCCACCTCATTCCCTCCTTCTGCACCGGGAAAGGTCGCTGAACCTCACAAACCTCCTCAGCTTCTCCGACCGAATGAGTGTCGCTTACTGGCGCCCCGTGACAACGCATTGTCAAACATGTATATGGCACCTTTATGATAGCGAAATTAGAATTAAAAGCGTTCCAGTGTAAGGTACCATCATATGGCCTCACGCATGAGCTCACGGAGGTGGGAAAGCCATATTAGACCTATGTTATTAGTCTCGATCGTAAATTGGACCTCCTCTACGTACATCGGAAACTTGCGAAGTGTGTAGTGTATGGTTACACACTCCTCCTCGGTGACTGAGTGGTGCCGCTGTTCTGGTTTGAGCGCGTGGTTTCAAAAACCACAAGTCGCACTTGTTCCCCTTCCATCTAGGGTAGAACTGCCTCTACGCCCATGTCCCTCGCATCTGTCGGTTTTAAAAACGCTCTGTTTAAATCCCGTAACTTAATCGGTGAAGTTTCTGCAATTGCTTTCTCCAACTTCCATAGACTCTTTTCTTGCGCCTCTCCACACTTCCAAGGGGAAAGAATCTTGTCAAAGGGGCTTACAGAGAATAAACCTTCAATAGTAACTGACATCATACGGAAGCGGAGAACACCGCTCCGACCGTCGGTGGGGAAAACTCCACTATTAATTAAAGTGTATCGGGAACTAGTGACACCTGCCCCTTTAGGTCTGATAGCCAAGCAGGCTCAACTGAGCGCTGCCTATACTGCCTTGGTAGTATTCATACTATGCTAGCCAGCCGGAGTTTTCCCAGGGCATCTATAAGGTGCCAGAGGTTTTACTAGGATGTACGGGAGCAGATGTTGATGCGTTCAAGTACGGAAGGGAGTGCTGCCATTTGCCATCATCGAGTACCCGGTCGATTAACCATTAGAATGTGCTGGGACTCCCACACAACCCGAAGGCCATACGTAGGAACACGTACGGTCCCCCGATGCTCAGCCAAAGCAGTACTCTATTCATCGGTGGAAGGCATCTCGATCTGCTGGTACCCCGGAGGGCGTCAAGATTTGAGAAGTACTTTCCATCCCAGTGGTTGGAGGCAGTCTCGTCGACGCTCGGAAAGGGCTACGCATATTTCTTTGTTACCACTTTCAGCGACTCGTAGTCAACACATAAATGCCAGCTAGCATTTTTCTTCACAGAAAGAAAAGCAACGACCACAACTTTTCGGATTTGTTCGTTCATTTTGCTTTGCTCTTCCCGCTCGTGTTCAAGGAAGCTCTCCACAGTCGAGTCCAATCCCCTTACTCCCCTTTCCTTCTTCCCCGTCTTTTCGCTTTTCTAGCGTAGTTTTTACCGCCGAGGTTGAGCAGTTTCGCGTGGCTCCTGGAGAGTTGTGCTGCGAATGCACGAGGAGCAGTGACGTCACACGGCGCACAGCCTGCGCGCCGAAGCCGCCGCCACCGCGACTGGTATGAATTGGATTAAACTGGATTGTATTGGATTGAAAATCGTTTTAGCAGCATTAAGAATAATAATCAGCTAATCCTCACACTACCAGGAAACCTAAGAATAACCAGCTGAACCTTAGCTCACGGTACGTATATTCTCGCATAGCGGAGCTAAGCCACTGCTAATTTTTTTTCTGAGCCTACTTCTGCGTCACGCTGTTACTTTGGATCTCCACTCTTCCCTTCTCAAGGTTGCATTCTATGCTTCCTGCCACACCACAACGACGCTGTAAAAAACCCGATGAAATCCGCAGAGATCGTCTCCGACAATAGGTAAGCGCTATTGATTGTATGCTATCCCGCCAGTACCATTTTGACAAGAATG
Source organism: Haemaphysalis longicornis (assembly GCF_048455015.1). Classification (NCBI taxonomy): domain Eukaryota; kingdom Metazoa; phylum Arthropoda; class Arachnida; order Ixodida; family Ixodidae; genus Haemaphysalis; species Haemaphysalis longicornis. The sequence goes on along the minus strand of NW_027526385.1, from coordinate 83,006,039 downwards.
GTGAGGCACGCAATGCCTCAAGTGAAGCTACCTGACGAGCTCATGATAAATGCAAACCATGGTCATGCAACTCGAAACAGTTCACCAAGCAGACGAGAAGTGAAGCGCACGCTCCTGATGCAGACGCATAGACGTGTGGTATAACGACAGGATGCCATGCCCGGCGAACACCTAAAGCAGGGGGAGCACATCTGCAGTAATCCTACTTCACACATACCGGCAGACTGACGATGGTTGTGGTCGAAGGTGTTGTCGCTACCAACACCTCCGTGGCAGGTGCCCGTCGCGTGAATAGTCGAGCACACAACACTTGGTCATTTGGGGACATGGAGCTAAAGCCGCCTCGAAGTCGTCGCAAAGGGGGTCACTCGCAAGATGAATGCACAGGCAACACACACTACTTTACTAGAGAAGAAAACTACCTCGAAATTCCTCCTCCGCGATTTATAAAGATCTGCCGAGCTAAAAATATGCCTGCTACGTGCCGTGAAAAAACAACCACGCTCCAGAAGCTGCCAACACGACCCTCATGGGTTTAACACAACCGCACAACGCCAGGCCCGAGTTTCCTTTGAGTTGTCGGGTGAATCAAACACTCCCAGCCCGTTTGTGTGCGTGGCATAGCGACCAAAGCCCCACCAAACCATGGTGTCTATTTCGCTGTTGGCGAACGTTGCACCCATGATGTGACTTGCATTCGATGCTCAGGTAACAACTCTCCGCAGCACACAATGAAAGAAAGAAGTCCCCAGACCACCATTAGTCAACGCTGCTACAGTGCTAGGTGTGCAGTCCGGACGATGACTTCGCTCTAGTCCGAATGATAGTAGCAGCCAAAACGACAAGATTTTTCTGCCGCAGCTATCTTCAGGCACTGTGAAAACACAGTCTAATCCAGATGACCTGACTTTAACGCCGAAAACACACTTGTATATGTTCAAACAAGCTCATGACACTCTGACAGAGAGATTTGTGATACTACGCCCGCCGTTCGCACGTAAACAAAGCCGGCCAAAGGGCGCTTTCCTTCTGCTACAGTGAGCTTGTTCGCGTACTTCGTTTGGGCTTGCCCTGAGCTGCACTGGAGCTGCCCTCAAACGACGTAGCAAACGTAATTCAATGGGAGAACATTAGACCATGGAGGGTACCTTAAAGGAGGGTACCTATGGAAGAATACGGGATTCAGCTCACTACTCTAAAGAAAATGCGGGGTTATCTACTTTACGCAACGGAGTGCATATTACAACAAGTTTTTAGACAGCGCTCCACGCGGTAGTTTGCACAATATGTGCTTTTCAAGCGTAAGTGGCCTAAATCAGAAAGAATTAGCTGACCGTTTCGAACGGTCCGTTCTGGTACCGGCGCCCGCTAAGCGCAACCAGAGCCAACGCCGTTTGCGGCCGTGCGCGCCACGAATGAGCAAAGGCTATCGGAGCGGAGTGAATGTGGTGGTCGCAAAACGTTTAATGAGCCAAAAGGAAGGAGTAGAAGGGCTGGTTAGCCTCCTAAGTCCAGGAGGCCTCTTGCTCTAGCGGCCTCCAGTGCGCGCCGCAACAGGGCGACATGGCGCTCCGGTGCGGAGCTAGTCAGCTCGCACTCCAACAGCTCAGGGTAAGAGGATGGGTGGGGATGTGCTGTGTTGGGGGCAGGAGAATACGAGGTGGTAGGTGTTGAGAGGGATGTGACAATGTGCGCAGTTGGGTGGTAAGAGAGAAAGGGAAATGTGGGATAGGATGATGTGGTTAAAGTAGTTTTCGGTCTGTAGTCAGCGGATGATGTAGGCCTTCTGGGCGGTGAGGGAAGGGTGGAGGGGCGGGTATCGCTGTCGGGAGTTAGTGTGGTGGGAGTGGAGGGAGTTGTACGTGGGGTCGAGAGGTGTCAGGGCTGCTGGATCGGGGAATGGGGTAGTTATTTGGTCGAGGCGAGGCGAGGGAAGTACCCGGGTAATGAGTGCGCGGGCTGCGGCGTGGGCCGCTTCATTCCCTGCCAGGCTGGAGTGGCCGGGGGTCCAGACAATGGACAGTTCAATGTCTTCAGGGAGGCGTTGAAGGAGGTGAATGGCTGCTGGCGGGTCGAGGCAAACTTGGTAGGGGCGGCAGGCTTGCTGCCAGTCGGTTATTATGGTTAGGTAGGGTTGGGGGCAGTGGGTCAGGGCAGCTGAACTCAGTATGCCAAGCGCTTACTGCGCGATTGGGCCGGTTTCGCTCGAGCGTTATCGGATACTCAACTATCACTACTCGGTTAATTGGAACAGCCGGAAACTTGAGAGCCAGCTATTTCGGGGCTTCTGTAATAGCGCCCCTCCAATGAGTTTTTAAGTCCCGTACAAGCTATGCTGTTTCGTGCGGAATTGCACACCGTTTATTTTTCCGTGGTTTCATTAATTTTCCTTACTTGTTGCTTTAACGCGTGAGTGGGAACATAGTTATGTCCAGCCTTGAATATATTGTTTGAGTTAAAATGTTATATTCCAAGTAATTACAAAAGTCACACGATGGGTAATGTAGTTACACATAGTCTGAAGAGGGTGTGGCCGGAGAGCGAGATCGTTTGGCCTCTTCCACCTCGTCACTCAGCCGTCCCCACACAAGCTGCATCGTACTGGGGCAATGCCTCGATGTCTATGTTTCTTTCAGAGGGTCATTAGCCATCCCGCAAGAATATTTAGAATTTTCGCGTGGGTTATGTCGCCATATATGCGCAAGGAATTGGCAGGTTCTTTGTAATCATATCCTCGAAAGACATTTTTGTATGACATATATTAGAATCAAAGCTGAATTCGTGGTTACGCCTGCAAAAAAACAGTTTCTTGCTGCTCCAGCCCCAGGTCAAAACGAGACGACAATAAAATTCACTTGCGCTTGGCGTATTCGGAGGTGACAGTGGCAATATGTTGCTGCCGTCGCCGAACATCCTAAGAACGGCCAATAAACGCGTTGAACTGCGCCCGCGAAAAGCTCTTGTTGGCGTTCTAGCACTCCACAACGACGCAGCTGTTTTTCAAGTGCTCCACTTGTACACATATATCCATAACCATCTCGTTGAGGGCAAGGCAAGAAAAAAAGAAGTGAAAGAGAACCGAAGCACTGCATGAACCCCTATGAGCCACCCAGCGGTCATCCCGTAAACACCGCGGAGAAGAAGCTGCAGGCGCCGCAGCGATCGCGAAGTGCGCGGCGTATACTACAGTTGGATAGCAGCCCAGACACAGGCACAATTTATCTGGCAGCCATAGCAGCACGAGCACTAGGGGCGTGTACTATTATGTTTGTCACCCTCGTTCAACCCCTGCTGAACCCGTCGCGATGTGTAGCACGTGGCACAAGATCGTGGTGGAGT